>NC_059120.1:13577445-14186195 GCF_020740685.1 Jaculus jaculus
CCAGCCCATTTGAATGTTGCTAGCTGGCTTTATAAGCAAAGAGATTGGAGCTGGGCACTGTGAACAGCACAGGAAGACAGGACAGTCAGATCCAACCAGATGGCTCATTGAGGCCCGTGAAGTAGGTTGGGGGCAACGCAGTGTTATCTAAGGATTCCCACCTGCTGTGCCTCAGAAAAAAAAAAAAAAAGAAATCCTCAAAAATATCTCTCTTGCTTGAAAGTCTTGGTGACTGAGGCTCCATCTTGAGCAGCTGGAGAGGGCAGGAGCGCATGTTTCTTCTGACTGCCTACAGTCTGTTCCTCCTACGGCGACAACACCCTACTTCTCCTGAACAAAGCGCTGCATTCCAGCTGTCCCTAAAGCAACTTTAGGACTGTCGAGACTATCCTAGGTTCCAGGGGGTAGGCATGACACTCACTCTTTGCAACCAGAGTTCTGTATTCCCTGGTCTAAGTAGTTAACAGATGAGTAAACAGGTGTGGGACGATGGCTCAGTGGTTAGAGGTGCTTGCTTGCATTGCCTGAGAGCAGAGGTTTGATTCCCAGTTCCCATGTAAAGCCAGATGCACAAAGTAGCCCACGTGTCTGGAGTTCATTTGCAGCAGCAGGAGGCCCTGGCATGTTCATACACTTGCTCACTCTCTCTTTCTTCCCTCTTTCTCTCAGATAAAAATACTTTTGATGTTATTTATTTATTTGCAAGCAGAAAGAGAGAAGGAAGGGAGGGAGGGAGAGAGGAAGGGAGGAAGGTAAGGAGAGAGAGAGAGAAAGAGAGAATGGGTGCACCAGAGTCTATCCACTGCAAAAGAACTCTAGATACATGTGACACTTTATGCATCTGGCTTTACAAGGGTACTAGGGAATCAAACCCAGGTTGTTAGGTTTTGCAGCCAAGTGCCTTAACCACAGAGCCATCTCTCCAGCCCAGTAAAAAATATTTTAAAAAACAGACGCATGGGCTGGAGAGATGGCTTAGCGGTTAAGCGCTTGCCTGTGAAGCCTAAGGACCCCGGTTCAAGGCTCGGTTCTCCAGGTCCCACGTTAGCCAGATGCACAAGGGGGCGCACGCGTCTGGAGTTCGTTTGCAGAGGCTGGAAGCCCTGGTGCGCCCATTCTCTCTCTCTCCCTCTATCTGCCTTTCTCTCTGTGTCTGTCTATCTCAAATAAATAAATAAAAATTAAAAAAAAACAGACGCATAAACATATAGGCCAGAGGGATCCAGCTGGAGGGTTATGGATGGCGGAACTGGGAATAAGATAGCCTTTCTTCCCCTGGAAGGCTAGTAGCAGTGTGCTGTTTTCCCTTCTCCCAGCCCTCCTTAAGGCCAGCCACAGTGACGCTGGGGCTGAGGAACGACACTGTGGACTCCTGCCTGGGCCCTCAGAGTCAACGGACACTTTGTTTCCCCTTGACATTTTCCAGTGCCTTCAGTACTCCACAGTGATCCGCTGACGTCTTTGAAGCCCAGCGTCCATGTTTTCCTGACAAGTCCCCAAAGACGTGTCTCAGGAGAGCTACACTCCCTAGTATGTGTGCTATTAATGCCGCTGTCACTATCGCGGGAGGAAAGCACTGCCCATTTGTAACCACTTGTGCATCCCTTGAAGTTTCTTTTTAATTTTTAATTTTTAATTTTTTTTTGGTTTATTTTTATTTTCTTATTTGAGAGTGGCAGACAGAGAAAGAGGCAGAGAGAGAGAGAGAGAGAATGGGCTCTCCAGGGCCTCCAGCCACTGCAGACGAATTCCACATGCGTGCGCCCCCTTGTGCATCTGGCTAACGTGGGTCCTGGGGAATGGAGCCTCGAACCGGGGTCCTTAGGCTTCACAGGCAAGTGCTTAACCGCTAAGCCATCTCTCCAGCCCTGAAGTTTCTTTTTATTTAGCCTCTTGGAAAGGAGCTAAATGGACAACTGAGTTTTCCCATTACAAAATTAAACTATGTTGAATTTACTGTATATACGGAAAATCATTTCTATATGCTTTAAAGGTAATTAAAGTGTCATAGTCAGCAAAGGCCTTTTAAATGGATCCACTTTGCTTCTAACCCTGGAAGCTGGCAGTGGCGACTGACAAAAAGTCACCAGTAAGGAGAGACTTGGTAAAATGAGTCCCTGGACCGCCCATTCTCTATCTGCCTCTTTCTCTCTCTGTCTATTGCTCTCAAATAAATAAATAACAATTTAAAAAAAAACTGGGTTGAACTCAAGGCGCGAGCAGGCCCCCTCCCCCCCCCCCGCAGACTCCAGGCAGACATCCAACTGCTTGACATTGCAACAGGACCTTGTCATTTACAAAGTTCACCTTTGAGAACTACACGATCAAGTTGGCCAAAAACTTAACCAAAGGAAGAAAAAAAATTCAACATGTTTTACATTAGTTTAGAGCTTTGTTTTGGGCTGCATTCACAGTCATCCTTGGCCACATGCTGATTATAGTCCGGAGAGGGCCTGTTAGGTTGCCTTTTCTAGCTTCTAGAGGTTACCTGTACTCCTTAGCCTTCTTCCGTCTTCAAGGTGAGCAGAACAATATCTTCAGATTTCTCTGGCCCGCCCATCTTCTCCTTTTCCTCATGTGGTCCTTGTGGCTATATTTACCACCCCCACACATAATACAGGGTATTTCCCCACCTGCATTTTATATATATATATATATTTATATTTATTTATTTATTTGACAGAGAAAGAGAGCGAGAGAGCGAGAGAATGGGCACACCAGGTCCTCCAGCCACTGCAGATGAACTCCAGACACATGCATCCCTTGTGCATCTGGCTAACATGGGTCCTGAGGAATTGAATCTGGGTCCTTTGGCTTTGCAGGCAAATGCTTTAACCACTAAGCCATCCTTCTAGCTCCCCATCTACATTCTTTAACTTAACCAGATCCTGTCAAGCATTTTTTGTCTCTTTTGCTATATACACATGCTTCAGATGTCACAGCATGGGCAATTTGTAATAGTGAGAATAATAGTAACCTGCCCAGAGTGTGAAGAAAAATGTAAGAATCTGAGCTTTCATCAGCTAGGTGGGATGGGACTTGACCTGAGATTTATAGGTAACAAAGTTACTCAAATGCTATCTGGATAATGGAGGTAGTGATGCCATAGTGGGAGCAGGGCAGTCCTTTAGGAGGCTATTGGTGTGATCTAGAGGAGACAGGATGGAGGGACCTGGACTTTGGACAAGCTTTGTAGCAGTTACCTTCTCTCTGCTGGGACAAAACACCTGACCAGAAGCAGCGTATGGAAGGAAAGGAGGGTTTGTTTCCAGCTTATAGTTTCAAGAGGAAGTTCCATGATGGTGGGGGAAGCTTGGCAGGAGCAGGGAGCTGGCACACATCATCACATGTGAGCTGGCAGGAAGCAGCAAGTGTGAGCTGGCTGGCACTGGTAAGTGGGGCTGAGTTATAAAATCCCAAGGTCCATCCCCCAGCGATACACCTCTTCCGTTAACACTCTTCCTCCTAAACCCCCACCAGCTGGAGAATCAGATGAGGCTTGATCATAGGGATGTGAGGCTAGGGGGTAACATTATATTCAAACCACCACAAGCCACATAGTGTCTCTGTGATTCCAAAGTGTTGCCATAAAATATAGTGAACACTGCAGGGATGTATTGAGTTAGCTCACGAAATGTCAGCCATCATTTCCAACTGTGCTTTATTAAAGTTTGTTTTCTGAAAGAATTAGAGCATTTAAGGAGTAGAAGAGCCGGGCGTGGTGGTGCACACCTTTAATCCCAGCACTCGGGAAGCAGATGTAGGAGGATAGCTGTGAGTTTGAGGCCATCCTCAGACTGCATAGTGAATTCCAGGTCAACCTGGGCTGGAGTGAAACCCTACTTCAAAAAAACAAAAAACAAAAAAACAAAACAAAAGTAGAAGAAACCTTAAAGATTGAGAAAATAAATCCCAAGGAGGGGAAGAAAGCTGCCCATGACAGACACTATACAGTAATTAGTTAGCTATCAGTTAGTGCAACCAGGAGACCACAGAGAAAAAGGCAGCTCAGAGTACAGTGAAACCTAGACTACTGGTGAGGAGGAGGGAGAAGAGAAGGCATCCAGATGGTATCCAAGGGCCCACTTTCAAATCCTGTTACAGGGCTTATTGGCTATGAGATATGGAACAAGTCTCTTAATCTCTTTCCCTTGCTTATTTCTCTTCAAAAAAATGGTCATAATATCACATTCCACAAGGCTGTCACAAGGTTAAAATGAGAAAATGCATTTTATAAACTGCCAAGGCCATAAAAATGAGTATTATTTATGCCTGTCCGCCCAAGTTGCCTATTTTCATTCTCCTCCAATCTTTAAGGCACGCAAAGACAGTTATTTTCTGCGGCGTAGCAAATCTCATCTTTTCACAAGGGTTTCTACCTGAATGACAGCTTTCTTATGTCCCTGTCTAAAATAATGCACCCATCCATGTTCATCAGCTACTATTTCTGAGTACATCAGTATATTACTTCACAAGCTGACATTCAAACACGATGTGTACTTTCTCCAGTAATATGATTTAAGGTTTTTATTTGTCCAAGCCCTTTTCCTGCTTGCAAATTAAGTTGTTATAAACTAGAATGCAAATGCAATAAAAATAACTGTACTCTTCCAAAAGATAGACATGAAGCCATATGCAACTGAGGAATATTTATAGCAAAGTCAGTCTGGGGATATATTCAGCTAGCTTCCATATGCATACACTCACACACAGACACTGTATGACAGGACCTGGGGACTTTCTAAAGAGGAAATGACAATGTTTTGAGGTGCAAGTGAATGTAACCCAATGCTACTGTCACCCAAAGGCCAAAGGTGGAAACAACGACTGTACTCTTACACGTCCATACACACACAAGCCACAGCAATGGCTCAGGAATGGTGTATCTTATTATCAAACGACAACCCGATCCAAATAAAACATGACACTCTCTCTCCCCAGCGCTTTGTTTTCCAAAAGAGTTCTCAGCTGTGAGTTTATCCAGCTCGGTCAGGTATAGGCCCGCCTCCTCCCAGGGGCGTTCCCACTAGGAAGGCTTCTCTAGGGAGGCCTGCATGGAAATGAATCAGCCACTCACTATGAGTAATCAGAGGAAAGTCACTCTCGGAGGAATAACCTCAGATCAGCATTATCACCAATCCCAGAGCACCAGACATTGTCTGATAAATAAAAGAAATTAGAAACATGAGGAGAGAACACAAAAGCCCAGACGAATGGACTCCTTCTGTATGTTAATGTTTGCCATTGTTCTGATAAAGAGTTTGGAGAGGTGGCGAGTCATCTGTAAATAAGTGTTGCTATCTAGGGGGTTGGGCTTTGATTTCTCTGCTAACTGAAGATTTTGAAAGCAGGAGCAGTTAAAAGAGTAACATTTATTTATTTATTTGAGAGAGAGAGAGAGAGAGAGAGAGAGGCAGATATTCGATAGAGAATGGGCACACCAGTACTTCTAACCACTGCAAATGTACCCCAGACACATGCACCACCTTGTGCATCTGGCTTTAAGGGGGTCTGTCCTGGGGAATTGAACCTGGGTCCTTAGGTTTCCCAGGCATGTGCCTTAACCACTAAGCCATCACTCCAGCTCCCTCAAGTTTATTTTAAAGTAAAACTAGGTCAAGAGGACATAGATGCCTCCCTCATATGGAGGAGGGGGTTCCAGAACTGGGGATCTACCACCCTAAGTGGGAGTTTATTGACTCAGGAAAGGCCTCCTGCGCAGAGTCTATGGTAGGTCCAGTTAAACAAAGATGGGGACACGGATTGGTCCCTGATGTAGCTTATACTGCACAGGTCTCAGAAAACCATCCCTCAGGAAAATTCACTCACACAGCAAAGAAGTGAGGAATTAGGAAGTGAGCCATCTCCCCATCATTTTAGGTGGCTATCTTGGGGTACTCCACAATACAGCTGCCTACCAAGGGCCCCGCTTCCTGTCTGCCTAGCTGAGGAAACTCTAGAGTCTCAAGATTCTAGGAAGTGTGATTAAGATTAAGAAAGTGTGAGATTCGCATTTCACTGGTGAAAGCCTTAGAGCCACTGAGAATAAAGATAACTTCCTCCTATCACCAAGCCTTTCTCATATATTGCTTTTGCTTTATACAGGGATATATGATATTATAGATATATGGATAGCTGAAAGGATGGAGAGAAAATTTAAAGTAAGACTTAATATTAGCAAGGGTTACAGAAACCAATAGTGGCTGGAGAAGCAGGTTAAATCCATGGGGCAGATGGTCTGGATCTTCTACCAGGTTAAGCATTAAGTAAACAAATAAAGAGAAAAAAGAAATTGACAGACAATCACATGCAATGTGTGGACTTTGTTTAATGCTGACTTGAATAAAGTGTTAAAAAAAAAAAAAACACCCATGAGACTTTTAGAACCAAAATGACTCCATTTTTGGATTGAATGCCATTTCATTGTAACCCTTTGTTTCCCAAGAGCGACCCAACCACCCCTCCCAATTATCACATTCCTAGAATGGCCACCTGTCAGATTATTGCTTCCCTGAAGTGGCCCAGGCCCTGAGGCAAGGTGGACCGACCAGCAAGCCAAGGAATTCCAATGTCCCCACTGCCCCCACATAAGTATCCCCTAGTCTGTAAGGGAAGTGGCTGTTTGACCTGCCTGGCCAGAGCCCTTCTCAAGCATCTCTGAATAAAGCTAACTGTGCTGTGAAGCCAGCTCTTTTCCCTCATTTCTTCCCCAGCTTTTCCTAACAGACAATAAAATGAATTAAAGACTTAAATGTAAGATCTAAAACCAAGGAACTCCTACAGGGCAATCAAGGAAGCTGAAGTCAGAACGATGGGAGTTCAGCAAGAACACTGCTGAGACTGACTATTGTTATTATTTTCTTAAGTGTAGTATGATTTTATTTCCCTCATTTCTTTTTGTAGTAGTGGGGTCTCACCTAGGGCCTTGCACCTATGAGGCAAGCACTCTCTCACTGAGTTCTGTCCCCCGCCCTTTAATGTTATGAGTTTACATCTCAGCCTACGAAGTGTGTAAGTAACAGCGCTTTCTTTTTCTACATCTCAATGCAATCACCTGTTGAGTCCCACGATGTTCTGGAAGGTAGGACAAAACCTCTCAGTGAGTTCTAGGAGCATCCTAAGCATTTATTTCCCACAATGCCTGCCTTTTCTTGCAACCAAGGAATCTCTTTTCCTGCCTCAGCTATTTTGCCTCTCACTGTTTTCTGTGTCCTTTGGAAACTCAGGTGTCCGGGAAAGGGGCCATATCTCTGCTTTCTCTGATCAGGTTACTTTTCTGAGATAACGATTACAGAAAGTATAGCTAATTCAACAGAGAAGAGAAATGGTAAACTGGGCATGGTGGCGCAAACCTTTAATCCCAGTATTTGGGAGGCAGAGGTAAGAGGATCACCGTGAGTTCGAGACCACCCAGAGACTTCATAGTGAATTCCAGGTCAGCCTGGGCTAGAGTGAAACTCTACCTTGAAAAACCAAAGAAAGAGAGAGATGGCAAGGAAATATAAAACAATATTGTTTTTGAAATATGTTTATTTATTTGCAAGGAGAGAGAGAGAGAATGAGAGCGAGCGAGCACAAGTGGGCACATCAAGGCCTCCAGCCACTGAACATGAACTCCAGGTACATGTGCTACCTTGTACATCTGGCTTTCCATGAGTACTGGGTCATTAGGCGGGTCTAGGTCATTAGGCCTTGCAAACAAGTGCCTTAACTGCTAAGCCATCTTTCCAGCCCAAAACATCATTTACTTTTTCATCACAGCATGCCAAAGTGGAAAAAAGTAGACCCAGAGGAACTCAACCTTAAAGCTCTTTAAATTCCCATAATTCGATAAGACAGCTGCATATGCTGCACAGCAGCCAGACCGAGGACCACATGAGCGCGAGTGCCTGCCGCGGCCCCCAGCAGGCACGGACAGACCCACCAATGCTAATGTCCAGGCAAGCTGTGAGCACACCAGACCAGAAACCTACACACGTCTGGGCCTGTCCACAGTGTCACATTTTTTTAAAAATTTTAAAATATATTTATTTGAAGCCGGGCATGGTGGCGCACGCCTTTAATCCCAGCACTCGGGAGGTAGAGGTAGGAGGACTGCTGTGAGTTCGAGGCCACCCTGAGACTCCATAGTGAATTCCAGGTCAGCCTGAGCTAGAGTGAAACCCTACCTTGAAAAACCAAAAAAACAAACAAGCAAACAAAAGCCCCCACAAATATATATATATATTTGAGAGAGAGAGAAAGAAAGAGGCAGACAGAGAGAGTGAGTGAGTATGGGCATGTCAGGGCCTCCTGTCACTGCAAATGAACTCCAGACACATGTGCCACTTTGTGTATCTGGCTTTATGTGGGTACTGGGGAATTGAGCCCAGGCCATCAGGCTTTGCAAGCAAGTGCCTTTAACCACTGAGCCCTCTCTCCAGCCCCATAATTTTTTGAGTTACAATAACTTTACCACCTATGTCCATTTTCTTGACTTCCATGTGCCAAAATAGATGACTATTGGTAAATGCAAATTCTTTTATCGTGACCTTAATTACTAACATTAACTCTCAGGTCACACGTGTATATGTAGGCTACAGACTGTCTTTGAAAGGGTTCAAGAGACCACAAAGTTCTAAGAGGCCTTAGGGAGGTGCATGCAGAGAGTCAGGTGGTTCGATAAGATCAGGAAAGTCTGGATGCCTGGAGAACTGAGCTCCAGGGCCATAGGTTTGAGCTCAGGTGCTGCTTGAGGGGTACTGACTGGTGAAGGGCCTCTTGATGGACAGACTCACAGACAGTGTTGGAAATTTGAAGGGGTCACATTGATCAGTAGGGACCATATTGATCTGAAGCTCTTGACATAGATCTCTGTCTATGGGTTCTTTGATGAGCACGCTGGTGGTCTGTGTGCACAGCTGACCAGAGTCCACGGTCAAGCCACAACTGCCATCCAACCGAACGGGCCTGGTAGGCGCACCATTCACGTACGTGACAAGAAATGGCATGACGTGCTCATTTTGAAGAAACAACAAAAGTAAACCACCAACTCTTCTTTCATTGGCCATAAGATTTCTAAGAGGTTATCATTTCATTTAGTCTAGGACTAAGAAGTTATGGTCACAGCTATGCATACAGTAGTTTAGTTTTTCTAAATATGCATTGGGCTTCATTTCTTAATCCAACTTGAGCTGTCTAATGGATCTGAATTTGTACAACCATAAGTAGTAAATACCATAGCTAGAATCACTAGTTAAACATGGAGTTGGGAGATTTATGGCTAAGAGCAAAACACTAATAGTGCCTTTCGGTTGAACAGGCAGAGAACAGAGTGAAAAGGCTTTTCTTAATGTGTAACTGTGCGAACAGAGCACTGTAATGAGACAGCATTGTTCCCAGCCATCAGGTTAAATGCCACCGAGTTATTACTGGTCTAATGAATTTTAAAAGTATCATTCAAAAGCAAATCTGGTAAACATACCAAGACAAAGAAATTCTGCTGGTGCAGCTGAGAGCTGAAAGCTTTGCCACCACCAGGGCACTTCCTGCCCCGCACACACTCAGGCTGGCCTGCCCTTTGGACCCACTAGAAACTCAAAACAAACATCGCTTTGAACTTGGAGTTCTTTGTCCAGTGGAAAGACTAAAAGACAAAAAAGCACTAATTGTAATCTAACAATTCAGGAACCAGAAGGTCATGTGCTCATGGCAGTTCATAGTCTCACACATTTCCAGAATTTCTAGTTCAGTGAATGCATAGGAACTCACTGTGCCATGTTCCCCCTTACAAAGCATGTATTTTTTTTTCCCCACCAAAACGTAAAGTTGAAATTTTGTTTGCTAGATTTCTTTGAATTAATGGTAGTTATGAGGCTTAAAACCAGTTGAAGGGTTTGAGAGATGGTTCTGTGGTTAGAAGCACTTGCTTACAAAGCCTGATGGCCCAGATTCAATTCCCCAGCCACCCAGTAAATGCAAAAAGTGGCGCGAGCATTGGGTGTCCTATTTGCAGTGGCAAGAGGCCCTGGTGCACCCATACACACACAACAAAATAGGTAAAAATAAAAAGCAAGCGGTTGATTCATGCCATTTGATCAGATGATTGCTTTATACAGAAGGTACTCTTTCATTGTTTTTCTCCCTATGGCATAATTTTATCATTTGCGTACAGTTAGGGGTCACAGCTGCGTGTTGGGGCCACACGTGAGCCGCGGTGCACATGTGAAGGTCAGAGGGCAGACTCGGGGTGTTGATCACTGCCTTTCTCCTTGCTTGGGTTGGCGTCTCCCTGGTTTGCTGCCGTGAATGCGTGACTAGCTGGTCCCCACGCTTCAGGAGTCTCCTGACACCACCTGGCATTTCCATGGGCATGTTGAGATTACATACACACTACTCGAATTTGGCTTTATGTGGGTTCTGGGAATCTTTTGTTTGTTTGGTTTGGTTTTGGGGTTTTTTTTGGGGGGGTAGGGTTTCACTTTAGCCCAGGCTGACCTGGAATTCACTATATAGTCTCAGGGTGGCCTCGAACTCATGGCGATCCTCCTACCTCTGCCTCCCGAGTGCTGGGATTAAAGGCGTGCACCACCACGCCCGGCTCGGCTTCTGGGAATTTGAACTTCGGTCATCAGGCTTGCATAGCCCCAGCCCCAGAACTATGTCCATATAAAATCTAAACAAAGCGGTACTCAGATGATCTCCTTCCGAAGAATGGGAACCTCAGAAACAAGAAATATCATTTCTCAACACTCCAATTGCAGTCACAGGATAAGAATCGCCTCTATTCTACAAACTAGACTTTTTAGACATTTTACTTTTTGGGTGGGGAGGGAGCTTGGAAAAAGCTATGTGTATGCAAACCTACATAGGGAAGTATACAAACAAAAGAACAGCTTCTTCAACGAGGAGTCATAGAATACTCTAGTATGGGAGTCATGACTCAGCTGCACTCCAGAAAACAGACCTCCTGCTGGAAGATTCTTGAATCTAAGAATCACATTGTGATGATTATTTTGTGTCCGCTCTTCCAGCTCACCCCATGCCCAGGCTGATGGCCAGCTCCTATTTTTGGCAGCTTGAAAGGATAGCTAGTCTGTCCAGGCATCCTCTTCTTTCCTCTTTTTTGACTAGTAAATGTGAGCTTTTAAAAAAAAACACCATAAAAATAAAATAATAAAAATAAATAAATAAAATGATCTTACTGAATTTGAATTATCAGTTGGAAATTCCCTTTTCATGTTTCCAGGATTCATCAGAAAGGGTTCAATATCACGCCTTTCCTCTTTCTGTTCAATGAAAGGGGCCAGAAAAGGACCAGCACCCTCATTTTCCTACATGCACATGACACACACCACTGGAATCCTCATGAGCTTGGGGCACAGGGGTCCATGTTCCTAGCACGCTGAGGATGAATATGGCCAGACCTGGTTTCAGTCTTCATCCCCTGAAGCTTCTAGATCTCCTCCTGCAGCTGGCTCGTACCACTCTAATACTGCTTTAAGCTTGGTGATATACGGGGAGTTAAGTTCTGTGGCTGGGATTTCAAGATGATGGCCATCCTCTCTCATCATCTATCTGGCAGTAAGGGCTTCCCTGCCCTCTCCTGAATGGACATGCTGCCATGGCTATCTGTGCGCGCATGTTCTCTCTCTCAACATGTATGTGTGCGTGTATGTATGCATGTTGTGGTGGTTTGATTCAGGAGTCCCCCATACACGTAGGTGTTCTGAATGCTAGGTTACCAGCTGATGGAGATTTGGGAATTAATGCCTCCTGGAGGCAGTGTATTGTTGGGGGACAGGCTTATGGGTGTTATAGCCAGTTTCCCCATGCCAGTGTTTGGCACACTCTCCTGTTCCTGTTGTCCACTTGATGTTGGCGAGGAGGTAATGTCCACTCTCTGCTCATGTCATCATTTTCCCTACTATCATAGAACTTCTCCCTCAAGCCTGTAAGCCAAAATAAACCTCTTTTTTGTTTCCCACAAGCTGCTCTTGGTTGGGTGATTTCTACCAGCCATGTGAATCTGACTGCAACACATGTGTTGCAGTTTCCTTGTCATTGCTGGGACAATCACCTGACCAGAAGCAGCTTATGGGAAGGATGAGTTTATTCCAAGCTCACAGTTTCCAGGGGACATTTCATCATGGCGGGGACAGCTGGCACATTTTGTCACACATCCACAACAGAGAGACAACAGCCAGCACGAGCAAGCTGTTCAGAGCAAGAGGGGCTCTGAACACATAGGGCTGGACTCAAACACAAGCTCTGCCCCTGGGGATGCTCTTCCTCCCATGGGGCTCCCCCTCTACTAGGTGGGGACTGAGTGGGAAATGTAATCACAAACACTGGAAGCTATGGAGACATTATATTCAAAACCACCACAGCATGTATATACGAAAATGTATGCTCATATGCATGCAGGTACCAGAGGGCATCCTTTTAGGAATGCTGCATATATCCTTGAGAAAGGATCTCTCATTGGCCTGGAGAGGGCTAACTAGGCTAGCTTAAATGGCCAGAGAGCCCCAGGGGTCCTTATTTTGCTGTCTCCTCAGGGCTTGGATTACAGGCATGCACCACCACACCTTGCATTTTATGTGGATCTTGGTGATCAAACTCAGGTCCTAATGCTTGTGTGGTAAGCACTTTGCCCACTGAGTCCTCTCCCCAGGCCCTACATTTTTAAAAAATTTAATTTATTCTTTTTTTATTGACAACTTCCATCATTGTAGACAATAACCCATTGTAATTCCCTTCCTCCCCCCACTTTCCCCTTTGAAACTCCACTCTCCATCATATCCCCTCCCCCTCTCAATCAGTCTCTATTTTGATGTCATCACCTTTTCCTCCTATTATGATGGTCCTGTGTAGGTAGTGTCAGGCACGGTGAGGTCATGGATATCCAGGCCATTTTGTGCCTGGGGGAGCATGTTGTAAGGGGTCCTACCCTTCCTTTGGCTCTTACATTCTTTCCACCACCTCTTCCACAATGGACCCTGAGCCTTGGAAGTTGTGATAGAGATATTTCAGTGCTGAGTACTCCTCTGTCACTTCTTCTCAGCACCATGGTGTCATTCTGAGTCACTGCCATCTGATAAGAGAAGCTTCTCTACCAAAAGTGAGAGTAACATTAATAGATGGGTATAAATATATATATATATTTATATTTATATGTGTGTGTGTGTGTGTGTGTGTGTGTGTGTGTGTATGAACATTAAGAGAAGTGCTTACTGGGCAGTTTGGTGAGCAT
The DNA here is from genome assembly GCF_020740685.1 of Jaculus jaculus. Classification (NCBI taxonomy): domain Eukaryota; kingdom Metazoa; phylum Chordata; class Mammalia; order Rodentia; family Dipodidae; genus Jaculus; species Jaculus jaculus. The sequence continues at coordinate 13,590,680 of NC_059120.1, forward strand.
AGTATATACAATTAGACATCAGCAGACATTACACCCCTAGGTGTCATGACTACCCCTATTGTAGGCTTTCAGTATCTAGGACCTCCCATGGAGTGGGCCTCTAATCCAATTAGAGAGTGGCTGAGGTTTCCCCTATAACAGACATGCCACTATTGCACCCATTGGCTCATTTGGCCTGGCTGGCCAAATTTGGGGCTTGCAGTATCCACTGTTAAGTATCTCCACTGGTGATTCCTCTCTCTCTCCCATGGAACTGCACCCAGCATAGCTTTTTCCAGCTTTCTGTCAGCTGGTCTACATGGAGAAGGTTTTCAGATCAGCTCCAGCAGGATTTCTCAGTGGCCTTGCAGCACAGGTATGTGGAGTCTTCAGCAATAGGGTCTTAGCATCTGTTCCTAGTGGGCAACCAAGGGCCTCAGCAATGGCCTGTAATGTTTTGGGGGTATCAGGGGCCTCCCTGGCCAACAACTCACTGGAAGGTATCCCATCTCTGGCACTGAAATTTTTCTAGTAACAGTCTATGGCTTCTGAGTGTTCCAATTAGACCCTACATTTTGTCTCTGCTTTATTAATTAGTTTGAAGTACATGGGTTAAGAGATACTAATTCAGCCAACTGGATCCATTATGAGGGGTTATACTGGTCCTGTCTTCCTCAAAACCATCATTGGTTTAGGTCCAGTCAAAGTTGTTTTTAAAAATATTTGTATTTGGGCTGGAGAGATGGCTTAGCGGTTAAGCGCTTGCCTGTGAAGCCTAAGGACCCTGGTTCGAGGCTCGGTTCCCCAGGTCCCACATTAGCCAGATGCACAAGGGGGCGCACGCGTCTGGAGTTTGTTTGCAGAGGCTGGAAGCCCTGGCGTGCCCATTCTCTCTCTCTCTATCTGTCTTTCTGTCTGTGTCTGTCGCTCTCAAATAAAAAAAAAAAATTAAAAAAAATAAATAAAATATTTGTATTTATTTGCAAGCAAGAAGACAGAGAGGAGCACACAAGCACACCAGGACTTTATGTGTGTACTGGGAAGTTGAATCTGAGTCATTCGGCTTTGTAGGCAAGAGCTTTAACCACTGAGCAATCTCTCTAGCCCCTAGTCAGAGTTAAGAATTAAGATATGAAAGCCAGGCGTGGTGGTGTACTCCTTTAATCCCAGCACTCGGGAAGCAGAGGCAGGAGGATCGTCTGAGTTCGAGGCCACTGTGAGACCTGAGATCACATAGTGAATTCCAGGTCAGGCTGAGCTGGAGCAAGACCCAACCTTGGACAAACAAAACACAAAAACAAACAACAACAACAACAAAGGAAATAAGGTATGAGACACAGAGCTTGGAATATCACTCAGTGGTAGAGAATTTGTCTAACAGCCCAACGCCCTGGGTTTGGTCCCCAGCAACACACACACACCACAGATATGTGATACAAAAATGGCTTTAGATTTTGAGATTTAAGATGTAGAAGTACAGCAAGGACAAGACTATAACTGCAAATCCAGAACTGACTGCAGTGGAGAAGGAGAAACTCTGGGTGCAGCCTCAGCAGCCTGGCTCTTGGAACGAAGCGCGGGACTGGGCATGCTCGGTACTAGCATCGGAGCCCCATTAGAGGAATGCGTGGGAAGGTAGCTGAGTGCCTTCTTTTCTTCTGGAAGAGGCAAGGGAAATTCCTTTCCCTTTATGGGCACATGAGCAGCTATTTAGTGTTTACCCATAGCGTGATTATCATGCTGAAGGAGCTCGAGAGAGGGCACAGGCATGTTTGTCTGAGTGGCCCAAGCTATCCTTGCTAACAAAAGCTTAGCTGGGCCCTGTAAAGAAGGCGAGGGGCCCAGAGGACTCTCCTTCACCTTCCTCTTGGTCCGTGGTACCTGGCAAGTACTGGGCTTGTGTGACTTGTGACTGCCTCAGCCAGTCTGACTTCTCAGTGAATAATCTCTGTTTTAGGGGAACCTCAGGGCCTGCCTCCCATATCTCCATCCACCAGCATGTCCGGAGGGTCCCCACATCCCTGACCCCAAACTGATGGATACATTGCTGTTGCCTTCTCGAGGCGGTTATATTTTAAGTTGTTACTTTCGTCACATTAGGAGAAAAATGGAGTTCTAAAGAAAGTCACTGACATGCTGTGAGATTTAATAGTTAGCCTTGACTGAGACACAGACCCCTTAATTTGAGCAATGTAGTCCTGCCCTCCCTTTCTTACCCTGAGTCACATCTTCATTTTATTTTTAGAAGCCAGCTATTTAAGGACAAACAGTTATTTCTCTTTCTAATTTATATTTTGGTTTTTGCTTTTTTTTTTTTTTTAAAGATTTTTATTGATTTATTTGAGAGTGACAGAGAGAGAAAGAGGTAGTTAGAGAGCTAGAGAGAGAATGGGCGTGCCAGGGCTTCCAGCCGCTGCAAACGAACTCCAGACGCGTGCGCCCCCTTGTGCATCTGGCTAACGTGGGATCTGGGGAATCGAGCCTCGAACCGGGGTCCTTAGGCTTCACAGGCAAGCACTTAACCACTACGCCATCTCTCCAGCCCAAGGTTTTTGCTTTTTTGAGGTAGTGTCTCACTCTGGCCCAGGCTGACCTGGAATTCACTGTGGAGTCTCAGAGTGGCCTCAAACTCCTGACAATCCTCCTACCCCTGCCTCCCGTGTGCTGGGATTAAAGGCGTGCACCACCATGCCTGGCTATTTCTCTTTCTAGAAGGAAGAAAAATTGAAAACTTTTTGGAAAAGCAAAATCATGCATGTAACCTCAAAGACTTTTATCACCCATTTTAAAAAAAGCATATGAACATTTGTATCTACATAAATGATCTGCATATATTTTACTCTGAATAAGACAGCATTCTTGGTAAAGCAGAATACAATCTGATGGCTTTAAGAACTATGGTTTGAGGAAGGATGTTAAGCACCTCAGAGGATCAGTGTTGGAGGATATCGGCTTGGGAACCAGTCATCCACCACAGCAAAAGGGCTGCCGCAGTGAAGACGCATAGCTCACACAAACAGGGCTGGACGGGGCAAGATGCCAGGAGTTCTCCCATGGGTGCCCTTTCAGCGTGGGAGGCTTCCTATGCCACCTTCACCAATAGAGCCACTCTTCATGCACCCCAACTTCATCCTCCTCCCTTCCACATAAGTATTTTTTTAATATGTGATTAGCATGGAAACCAGCAGACTTTGAGTGAAGCACATTAGCCTCTATGATATAGGCAAGCCTCCTCCAGTCCCATGAAGGCTTGAGGGCAGGTTCTCCTGAGGGAGGACGTCTGCTTCCAAACAGTGCTGAGACTAAGAGCGCACCGTGAGCTCTTTGTGGACTCCCCAGCCTGCCCATCCAACTTCGCTTTCAAAGTTTCACTACACAATTTCATGTACGTCTCTCTTCAGGCACATTATTTATTGGAACAAGGGCCATGTTGTGATTCAATATTACAACAGTGGTTCAAATCTCTATCAAAGTTTTTTTTTTTTTTTTTTTTTTAATCTAGAATGTGGATTTTCTCTGGGCTCAGTGACTTGGTAGAAAACTATTCTCTCAGGAAACACAAATCTAACAAGCTTTCCTTTTCTCCTTATGTTAGGGGGGGTGACTCCCTAGAGTGTGAGAGTGGACCACATCTATCGCATTCATTCATTTTTTTGTTCCTTCATGTCTTTACTTGTAAGCCTCATAGACCCAGAGGTTAATGTAACTCAGTAACAGCCTCACACTCAGCCTGAGGGAATTTCTTACATTTCCTCTCACAGAGCTTTAAATGGGATCCCAGGATGGATGAACACCTCTCTTAGCCATTTTCCACACACTTGCTATAGTGCAGGTGACTCACTCCTTAGGAAGCCTCCAGTGTCTAACATGGAATTATTTTGATTATTTCAACAATTTTACCCATTATTCCAATGCTTCACATTCATTACTATGAAAATATATGCTTGGAGGTGGAGCAATCCCCTGAAAGATCTGGGTGTGGTTGTGGGAATGTGCATTCCTGGGCATTGGGAGGATTCTGGTAAGGGAGGAGGGGATGGGCCAGAGGGAACTGCTCTTAATTTCCTCCCCTGTCTTGACAGCCACTCTCCCCATTCTATTCCTCTGGCCCTGTTTTCTGTGACAAAATCCAAAGAATAAGTTCAGTTTCTCAACAACAGAAAGTCCCTTACAGTGTGGAAAGAAGGGAGAAAGAAACTTGTAGGCAAAACCTAAAATTACTAAGAGGGAGAAGAAGGGTCAACCTTGCATAAACCCAGAAGATGGGGCTGGAGAGATGGCTTAGTGGTTAAGGTGCTTGCCTGAGAAGCCTAAGGATCTATGTTCGACTCTCCAGATCCCACATAAGCCAGACGCACAAAGGTGAGGCAAGCGCAAGGTCACATATGCCCAATAGGTGGCGCAAGCATCTGGCATTTGATTGCAGTGGCTGAGGCCAATTCTCTCTCTCTCTCTCTCTCTAAAATAATAATTAAAAAAAAAAGAAACTCAGAGGATGGTGTGGTAGATGGTGCAAAAACTCACATGGAAACCAGTTTTGTTCCGTCACAATACGTTCATCTCGTCTTTCTGTTTTCATTGTTCAAAATATTAAGGCCCTGACATGTGACAAGGAAGTGTGTAGATACTGGGAACTCATTCGTAAGGAAGGCAGGACAGTCCACCACCTAAGCCATTCTGTGGGTTCTTGCACATCTAGGTCTTCTGTGGGGCTGGTTAGCTGAGTTCTGTAGAACTATCACCCTGGATGCTCACACCAACAACAGTGACATGGGAGTGGAAGATACAGGATTTTCTGTGCAAGAGACCTGTGGCTTTCAGCGTCCCTGATTTAGCTATTCCTCTGGGCAGCCCGTGGGCAGTTCTGTTAAGATCCTTAGTGATTCAGCATTTTGTGAAGTCTTTCATCTTTAGCCAGAGCCCCTCAGCATGACCTCCAAGGATGCTGTGGTTAAGGTGCTGTCCACGGGCCACAGCCAGGCTGGGGAGATGGCTTGGTCAGCTATCGCATGAGGATCTGAGTTTGAATCCTAAATACCCACGTAAAATGCCAGGCGTGGTGGCATGCATCTATAATCCCAGAGTTGGGGAAGTAGAGACAAGAGGATCACTAGAGCTTTCCAAATGTGTGAGCTCCAGGTTTGGTGAGAGACCCTATCTCAAAACATGAAGTGAGCAAGACCCAGCATTGACCTCTGGCCTCCACATGCGTGTGCATCCACATGCATGTTAACCTTCTCACGCATGTGTCCCAACACACAAACACATTCATACCACACACAAAAATACACACAACTAATTATCTTTTTTTTTTTTTCTTGAGGTAGGGTCTTTCTCTAGCCCAGGCTGACCTGGAATTCACTACGTAGTCTCAGGGTGGCCTTGAACTCACAGAAATCCTCCTACCTCTACCTCTTGATTGCTGGGATTAGGATTAAAGATGTATACCACCACACCTGACTATGACTCTAATTACTTTTCCTTCCTTCCTTTCTTTTTTTAAAAAAATTATTCACTTTTTATTTATTCATTTGAGAGAGACAGAGAGAGAGAGGGAGAGAGAATGGGTGTGCCAGGGCCTCCAGCCACTGCAAACGAACTCCAGATGCCTGCGCCCCCTTGTGCATCTGGCTAACGTGGGTCCTGGGGAATCAAGCCTCAAACCGGGTTCCTTAAGCTTCACAGGCAAGCGCTTAACTGCTAAGCCATCTCTCCAGCCCTCTTTCTTTTTTTTGAAAGGGCAGCATCCTTGCAGAGTAGGTCCTTTTTCCAAGGCCCTGGTGCGAAGATACTAGGGCAGGTGGCTCAAGTTCCATACTGCGCAGAAATTTTTAAAGGAAACGTCTCTGACAGTCCCCAGGAGGGTGTCTGCAAACCCCCAGCCAAGACAAACTTTCTTACATCATTTATGACTCTTGAAATATCCTTATTATGGGATAAGGGAAGTTTTGGCTACCCAGTACATGAAGTCATTTCTTTTTAGATTGTCTTGAAAATGAAGCATTAACAGCATGGGAAGCTTAGACATTAGGCAGAATATATCCAGGCCCCAGCTTGTTTATTATATATCAGGCTGAGGAGCTGAAATAACCCTCCCCAGCCAGCACTGGCCCCTGGCCATCTCCTTCTGGACTCTCCCATGGCTCAGGTGATCTTTCTCCGGACCAGCATGTCCCAAAGGTCAAACAAAGAAATTAGGAAAAACTGTAATACTTTTCCCTCGCCAACTCCCTTCCCATCCTCAGAGGACCCAGGGACCTTAGACCAACCAAGTCTCAGAGACTATGCCATAGCTTTGCAGCTTAATTATGTCTGACAGACAGACACTCCTAGCTGCCCACCCAGGACTTATGTTTCATTACTAAGAAATTCTCAGTTTCGTTCAAGGAGATAACGCACCAGCTACATTCCATGGAGGGATTGTGCTAGCCTTTGTTTGTGGTTAGAAGCAGCTTTGCTGGGCAGAGTTTCTGGAAAGATCTTTAAAGGGTTTGGGCAGATTTTTCCCTTCACCCAACTCTGTCTGGTACAAGGATGCCATATGTGGTGGTTTGAATAGATGGCCCCCAATATATTCAGTTTTTTGTTTGTCATTTGCATCTGTAGCCACCTGGCTGGAGGCAGTGTCACTTGGTGGATCTTAAGGTGTGGTGGTGGGTTTCAGATTTTAATCTAAAGATATGCAAAGTGTGCCTAGCTGGAGTTCCTGAAGTGTGCTGTGCTGTGTGGTTTTTGGCTTTTGGCTTGTGCTTTTCTCTTTCTCTCTGCTTGGTCCTGTGAAAGCAGGCCAGCTTCTTCTGCCATTATGGAATTTCCCCTGGATCTGTAAGCTTCAATAAATCCTTTCCTCCATAACTGTGCTTGGTCTGGAAGTTCATCTCAGCAAACCTGAAGCTGTCTGCTACATCATAGTAAAAGTGAGAAAGTGTCATCGACCAGGGAGAGGTCATGGCCCTGAAAGCCACATTCAGAGTGTGGTCTGGCACTGGTGGCTTGGGGACTTTGTATTCTGGCCTCAGATTCTCTACCTCCAGATGTTATTTTTGGGAGTAGAAAACATACAATTTGCATAAAACACTGTTTTTTAGAAGTTTCAGCTGCCCGCAGTAATGTATACTCTCAGCTGATAAGTTAAATACACCTTGCGTGTTCCCCACGGCAGAGTTGCAAGCACTGTTTCTTTGAGACGATTCCAAAGCATGTTAAACTTTCTCTCCTTTGAATTGTCAAGTGTTGTGGACACATTTGTTATTGTTATTTTTCTTTTCTTTTCTTCTTCTTTCTTTTCCCCAAGGTAGGCTCTCGCTCTAGCCCAGGCTGACCTGGAACTCACTTTGTAGGCCCAGGCTGGCCCTGAAAAGGATGGCATGAGCAGAGGACGGATATCACCTCTGTGACAGCAGGTGGAAAATGGCAGCCGAGGAGGAAGCTGAGCTCTGGCAATGGGGAGCTGGCTGGAACACCCCTCAGCCCACCCCCAACAACACACCTCCTCCAGCAAGGCTCCACCTCCCAAACTGCCATCAGCTGGGCACCAAGCATTCATAACACATGAGTTTGTGGGAGATATCTGATTCAAACCACCACATGGCTAGAGAAAGAAAAAGCAAACATAATGTGATTATGTAAAGATTTACCATAAGGAATTGTTCTGTGTAATTTTAGAGGCTGGTAAATCTAAACTCTGCACTGTGGGCTAAAGGGAAAAGGCCCAGGAAAGTCAATTGTGCCATTCTTGTCCTGGGGACCGTAGTTTAGAGTATTCCCTGTTGCTAAAGGTCTTTTTGTTCCATTGAGGCCTAGTCTGATTAGATGAGGTTAACTCATGTTATGGAGAACAATCTACTTGCTGATAATTCACTTATTGAATGCCAGTCTCATTCAAAAGTACTTTCCTGCACTGGGCATGGTGGCACACACCTTCAATCCCAGGACTTGGGAGGCAAGAGGTAGGAAGATTGCTGTGAGCTTGAGGCTAAAGTATAGTCCAGGGCACCAACCCCAATGCCACTTTAAAGGAGGGGCAGGGATTGTCCAGGGCTGGAGTGATGGCTTAGCAGTTAAGGTTTTTTGCCTGCAAAGCCTAAGGACCCAGGTTCGATTCCCCAGAACCCACATCGCCATGGTGGCACATGCATCTGAGGTTTATTTGCAGTGGCTGGAGGCCCTGGTGTGCCTGACCTTTTTTTTTCCCTCTCTCATAAATAAATAAAAATAATTTTTTATAAAAATAAGGTGGGGGTGTGGAGATTAAACTCAGGCATCCACCGAGCCATCTCCAAGCCCAGTAGGGTTCTCTAAAAGAAAAGAACCATAAATTAAGACAGGAAACATATCACAAAGAGCGGCTCACATTATGGAGGCTGGTTGGAGTCTGGAGACCCAAGAAAACCAGAGGTGCAAATCCATTTAAGTCCAAAGTCGTGAGAACGAGGGGAATGCTGAGAAAAGTTCTAGTCTGAGGCAGGGAAAGGTGCGTGGATGTCCCAGCTCGAGCAGCAAGTCAGGAAGAGCGCGCACTTCCCCTTCTTCCATCCTGGCCCCCCACAGCTGTCCAAAGACACTTGCTCACACCCGGGAGGGGAGGGGAGGGGAGGGGAATCCACCTGGTGAGTCCAAGAACTCGTATCTGAGCTCATGTAGAAGAGACTTAGAGAAATAATGTTTAGCTGGAAATCTGGGCCCTCCCTAACCCAGTTAAAATGACCCAAATTTGTTATCACAGCATACAATGGAATGATATGCTGACATGCTCAATGTGAATGAACCTCTAAAGCGAACTAAATGAAATAAAAGGCTGCACATGTGATTACATTTGTATGAACAGATTCTTGGAAAAGAAAACAGATGAGTATTGCCAAGAGCTGGAATGAAGGGAGAATGGGGAATGATTGCTAGTGGATATGGGATTTCTTTTTGGAGTGGTAAAAACAAAAACAAAAACAAAAACAAAAAAACAGAATTAAAGAATAATTATGGTGGCTGGAGAAATGGTCTGGTGGCTAAAGGCGCTTGCTTGTAAAGCTTGCCAGACTAGGTTCAATCCCTCAGAAGCCCACATAATCTGGCACACACACATGCAAATAAGTTTTGTTTGGTTTTGTTTTTCAAGGTAGGTCTCACTCTAGCCCAGGCTGACCTGGAATTCACTCTGCAGTCTCAGGGTGGCCTCGAACTCATGTTGATCCTCCTACCTCTGCCTCCCGTGTGCTGGGATTAAAGGTGTGCACCACCACACCCTGATTTAAATAAGTAATTTTTTAAAATTTAATTTTTATTTATTTGACAGAGAAAGAAGGAGGGGAGAGAGAGAGAGAGAATGGGTGTGCCAGGGCTTCCAGCCACTGCAAATGAACTCTAGACGCATGCACCCCCTTGCGCACCTGGCTTATATGGATCTTGGGGAATAGAGCCTGTATCCTTTGGCTGTGCAGGCAAATGCCTTAACCGCTAAGCCATCTCTCCAGCCCTAAATAAGTAATTTTTTAAGTAGTCATGGTCATACAAGATTGTGACTATATTAAACACCATTGTATTGTATACTTGTAAAAATAAATCCTATTATATGTGAATTATATCTAAATAAAATTTTAAATGGACATTCCACTTCATTTGCTAAAATGGGTGTATTTGGTGAAACCCAAGTCATATTTTTCTGCATCTTAGCTGCAAGCAAATCTAGACTGTGTTCTTTTGTGGCTAATATACTAGGTAGAAAACTATCAAAGTGTGAAGAGAATCTTTAAAACATCCGGGAACATCTTCAAGTGGTTAGGTATTCACAACAGGTTCTGAAATCAACTGCCTGGATTCAATGTCACATCTGCCATATCCCATCTACGTGACTTGACAAGGTTGGTTAATCACCTTTTAAGACATGTGTATGTGAAGGTTGTCAGCGTTAGTAGCACAGTTGTTTCCAGGCTAATGTTCTTATCTCCTTCTGTCTACTATTTCCATTAACATCAACCTGGATCCTTGTCCCTGAAGAACTGGCTGGGAGTAGGACATGTGCAAATTAAGAATAACCCCTCACTCCCGATGGCAAGGAAGCTGCAAACCCACCGAGGGTCCTGTCGGACAGTCAACTCTGAGGTCCCCAGCGGTCCACATGGAGCAGTTGGAGCTTTAGAATAATTACGGTAGGACGGGAGGGGCTGTAACTGCCATCCAGCCAAAACTCCTCTTGCGGGGAGGGGCTCACAGAGTGGCTGGCAAGGTCCTTTTCTTTTCTTGGGCAGAGATTACAACATTGTTTGGCTGATAATACTTGACTAAGCCACCCATTTGCCTTGTGTGATCTTCGGTGTTTTTGTTTTATTTCATAATAAAATTTTTTTTTCCAATTACTGTTGATTGAACGACATTATTTAAACCTCTGGGCCCTTAGCTTCTTTGCCTGAGACATGAAGAAATAACTCTTCACGCACACTCCAGAATTCTACTTTACAACCCAATAATGTCGATCTTATGGTGGTTATTTGTCAGGGTTATGGGAAATGACTGCATACTTTCTTACTTCTCCAGACCAGTACTTAAATTGTGCTTAGGAAGTAGAAGTGGAGAAATGGATTAGCTTAATGTTGATGGCAACTGCTGTGCTTCCATGCTGTGAGAGAATTCTCTCCTATGCACCCACCAGGGAAGAGGAGGAAGGTGTCAGGATGAGGTTGTCATTTTATCTCTTCCTCCGGGATTGCAGTCCCTCTCTTACTGTTCCCCAAGACTGGAAGTGTGGCCCAGCCAACCTCCGCTGAGAGCTGTCGTGGATTCATGGTTGGTCCCATGATTTCTTGCAGTCCCAAGGAGAGGAAGCCCGAGGGAAAGGCATGCATGGTGCTGCAGGCACGGCCCCTCCCACTGATGTCTGAGCTGTTGCTCGGTGTGGGAGTTCAGTCAGTAGTGGGCTCACCCACGATAAGACGCTGCAGACCCTTAGAAGTGGGGTTTGTCCTTGAATGGCAACAACCTGGCCACATTAAAAAAATATTTATTTATTTGTGAGTGACAGACAGAGAAAGAGGCAGATAGATAGATGGAGAATGGGCATGCCAGGGCTGCCAGCCACTGCAAATGAACTCCAGATGCATGTGCCACCTTGTGCATCTGGCTTGCATGGGTCCTGGGGAATCAAGCCTCGAACCAGGGTCCATAGGCTTCTCAGGCAAGCGCTTAACCATTAAGCCATCTCTCCAGCCCAATCTGGCCACATTAAAAAAATTTTTATTTATTTATTTGACAGAGAAAGAGGGAGACACAGAGAGAGATAATGGGTGCACCAGCAACTCCAGCCACTGCAAATGAACTCCAGACAGGTGTGTCCCCTTGTGCATCTGGCTAATGTGGGTCCTGGGGAAATCAAACTTGGGTCCTTTGGCTTTGCAGGTAAATATCTTAACTGTTAAGCCATCCCTCCAGCTTCCAGCCACATCTCTTGGTAGCCAGGTTTGACAGGCGTGTGCCTAGACATCTTGGGGTTATGGTGTCAACAAAAGATACCACAAAGGTAATTGTAGGGGAGCTTGAAAACACTCATCTAGACTTATAGTCTTTGTACTTTTTGTCTTTCTTCTGCAGAAATAGTTATTCTTCTTCTAGATATTTTCATATCATGCTATTATATTTTATAGTTTGTCTTTAAGACATTTACATATAATGGGAACAACAGAATTTAATGTACTTTTTACTAATTTATTTTAATAGGTTTTATACAAATATCAATCTGTGACTTGCAGGAGATTTAAGAATAATAACTACAAAGTGCAAGTGTTTAGTGCAAATGATTCAAGTTCACTGAAATCCATTAAAATCAAGAAACTCTGTCCATTAAAAACCACCATAGAAATAACAATCCACAGAATAGGAGCAAATACGTCAAACACATAAAACTGACAAGTGTCTAAATACATTAAGCACCATTTAAATTAGTTAGAAAAACGAGCAAAACCCATGAATGGCCACCTCAGGGGACAGGAAACCCCAGAGGTCAATGAGCATATGAAAAAGGTTCAGTCCATCCAGAAGTGAAAATTAGGGGACCAGAGAGATGGCTCAGTGGTTAAGGTGCTTGCCTGCAAAACCTAATGACCTGAGGTCAAATCCTCAGCACCCACGTGAAGCCAGATGCACATAGGGGCATTTGCATCTAGAGGTCATAGACCCTGGTGTGTCCATTCTCTCTGTCTCTCTCTGCTTACAAATAAATATATTAAATCTTTTTTTTTTTTTTAAGAAGTGAAAATTAGGGGTGGGGAGATGCATGTGAAGCCTGATTGCCTGGGTTCGATTCTCCAGTACCCATGTAAAGCCAGATGCACCAAGTGGTGCATGTGCGGTGGCGGCCCTGGCCCACCCACACTCTCACTGTGTCTTTCTCAAATAAATAACATATTTTCTAAAAAAGAAATGAGGTTAAACCACATGAAAGACCACATACTCATTAGACTGGAAAAACTTGAGCATGCCAAGTCTGAATGTTGGGTGAGGCCATGGAAACTAATTATTCATGGGAGTATAAAATTGGTGAAATTATGTTAGAAGATCCTTTGATAATAAATACCTACATTTGTGCTCTGAACCAGCAACTCTACTCCCAGACTTGCCCCAAGTATTTATTTAAATTTATTTTATTTTATTTTATTTTTTTGAGATAGGCAGAGAGAAATAGAGAGAAGGGAGAGAAAGACAGAGAGAGACAGAGAGACAGAGAGACAGAGAGAGAGAGGGAGAGAGAGAAGAGAGAATGGGCACACCAGGGCCTCCAGCCACTGAAACCTGGCTTATGTGGGTCTCGGAGAATCAAATCCAGGTCCTTTTGCTTTGCTGACAAGCTCCTTAACTGCTAAGTCATTTCTCCAGCCCACTCCAAGTTTTTGACATGATAAATTAAATGTCTGGAAAGACTCGGAGTATTATTAATTGCAGTTGTTTCAGATTTCAAATAGCCTACATGAGCCATCATCTGAAGAAACGATGAACTGGTCTATTCATATTGTGGGCCGCTAAGCAGGAGCAAAAGCAAACAGTCCACAGCTTTCCATGACAACAGGGATGAATCTCTCAGACATGCACAATTGTCACAGGAATTTGGAACTCTTTCGAGGTGGCAGGAGGATGTTTATGTGGACAGACTGGACTACAAGCTCAGATATAGTCTGGTGATGGAACATGATAGAGAACGGAGCTGTGGTAGATGTTGAATTAATTCACTGATAGCATATGATGCCAGAGTCTAGGAATAGACCCAAGGCCACCAAATCCCCCTTCTGCAGTCCTTTCCTTTAAAATTTTTTAAATCTATTTTTATTTGAGATTGCGAGAGAGAGAGAGAAAGAGAGCGAGAGAGAGGGAGGGAGAGAGAATGGGTACACCAGGGCCTTTAGCCATTACAAACAATTCCAGATGTATGCACCACCATATGCATCTGGCTTACATGGGACCTGGAAAATCGAACCTGGGTCCTTAAGCTTCGCAGGCAAGTGCCTTACCTGCTAAGCCATCTCTCTAGCCCCAGTCCTTGCTTTGAACACACTCAGGACTAGAGGTAGAAGTCCTCCCGTTGTTGGGGTTCCCAAGGGGCAGGCAGAGGGGAACTGAAGGACACCGAGACCCCAGGACGACAGGAAACACAGGGCAGATCATGGGTCCAACATCACCTTCCAAAGGCCCCACCTCCTGGTGCCACACGCGGGTAGCAGGTGAGGCAGTGTGACTGTAGTCTATACCAGCAGGAATCGACTTACTTTTAAGAAGCTGAGAGATTTCCCCTTGCTTTGCCCCTTGTGTCACCAAAAACAGTGAGTCAGCTGCGTTCTCAGAGAACCAGAGGCTCTTGTCATCCTTAGACAGGAAGTAAGAGCCCTCCTGGCCGCAGTGAGCAGACCCCACACCACACCTCTTCCGGCAAGGAACACCCTCACCTGTCGACGGGAAGCATCTCCCGGTGATCTGAGAGGAAAGCTTCAAACCACGGTTACAAACTGCATGTGTGCGCTGAGGAGATGTAAAGCCCTTACCGTGCTTTAGTGGTGAAGGTGCTTGCCTGCAAACACAAAGGACCCAGGCTCAGTTCTCCAGGACCCTCATAAAGCTAGATGTACCAGGAGGCGCATGCAACTGGAGTTTGTTTGCAGTGGCTAGAAGTGGGGGCACGCCCATATTCATTCATTCATTCATTCACTCATTCATTCATTCTCTCTCTCTGTCTCCTAAGTGAATAAAATATTTAAAGATTTTTGTTTTAAAGAAAGGCATGAGGATCAGAGCTGGATCCTCAGAGCGTGTGTAAATGGCAGTGGGCACGGTGGTGTGAGCGTCCCTGTAATCCCAGAAGTTGGGAGGTGGAGACAGGTGGATCCCCCGCTAGATAGATGAGCCAATTGGTGAGCTCTGAGTTCAGGTGAGAGACACTGTCTAAATAAATAAGGCAGAGCGTGACTGAAAAATTCACCTGATGTCGAACACTGGCCCCCATGCATACGTACTCACATATGCATGTGTTTCCACACGTATACACACAAAGAAATGCAGCATAAAATAAACAGAAAACCTCTGTGTGAGGAAGGAGTTCTCACACTGCCAGCCCTATGCGAAAAATGCCCAATGTTATTCTTACTTAGGAGCATGAGGGAAGGGTGCCTCCTTGAGGGCTGACAACTGTCGCTCTCTCCAGTTCTTGTCCGAGTGACTCTCTGTGGAGACGAAGCACCTTTGACTCAGGAGCTGAGCAGAGGTTAATCGCGTGCTGCAAATTCCGTTGCCTCGCAGTTTGAAAGCCTGTTTTGTTGAGCAGATGTTAATACCCATTTCTGGGCTAAGACACTTCACACTGACTTACACTGGACACTGATTGTCCACTCCAATACCCCCTGCAGAAGGTTTTTCTCCATTATATTAGTCAGTGTCCTTAACATAAATTCTCACCAAACTGCAAAAACACAGGCCATCCTCCAATACACCAGAGCATAACAAGCAGGTAGGGGTAGAGAAAGGGAACATTGGGAAGGGGAATGAATATATATTTTATTTTATTTATTTTCAACCAGAGAGAGAGAGAGAGAGAGAGAAGAAAGAGACAGACAGACAGAAAGAATGGGCATGCCAGAGCCTCTAGCCACTGCAGGTGGATTCCAGATGCATGCACCACTAGTGCATCTGGCTCTACATGAGCACTGGGGAACTGAACCTAGGCCATCAGGCTTTGCAACAAGCACCTTTAACAAATGAGCCATCTCCCCAGCCCTGTGTTTGCTTTTTTAAATTTAAATTTAATTTTTTTTTTTAATTTGTGAGGTAAGCCTAATAGACTGGCCTTTTTTTTTTTTTAATGCAAAAGACCAAGAGCGAGAGAGAGGGAGAGACAGAGAGAGAGATTTGGCATGCCAGGGCCTGCAGCCACTGCAATTGAACTCCAGATGTGTGCACCTCCAGATGTGTGCACCGTCTGTGCACACGTGTGACCTTGCGCACTTGCCTCACCATGGGTGTATGGCTTACATGGGGTCTGGAGAGTAGAGCATGGGTCCTTAGGCTTCACAGGTAAGGGTCTTAACCACTAAGTCATCTGTGCAGCCCCGGAGCGCTGGTTTACTTGATGGCTATAGGTATGTGGCTCTTCACAGACTCTCACTCAGTACACTTGCTGTGGCACTGCGCGTGGGCCTTGAGGCGGATTCGCCCAGCTCCCAGCCCCGTACTTCTGCCTCCTGGTGAGCCAAGATCCTGGCTGTGCCGTGCTTCCCCTCTCTGGTGGTGAAACTTCCCATCTCAACTGCAAGTCTGACATCAGCCCTCCTGTGAGCTGCTTCTGGTCAGGGCTTTTGTTCCAGCCACGAGAAGGTACCACCCACCTGTCAGTAAAATCTGCTACTTATGCACAGGAACGTAGGGGACACTGGAGTTGGGGGGGTAGTGGGGATAATGGCCCGAAAGTCATCCTTGAATCTGACCCTGTTAGATGACCCTGGATTACCTGTGCGGGGCCCAATATAATCACAAAATCCTTATGGTCAAAGGCATTAGTCAGGGAGGCATCCACATGGAAGAGAGGCTCAGACCACATTGCCGGCTTGGCTTTCAGGATAGAAAGAGAGTGACAGAGCTGGAAAAGGTCAGGAAACAAATCCATCCACAGAGCCCCCAAGGGAGAATGGAGGCTTATTGACACCTATGTTTTAGACCCCCCCCCCCAGGCTGTTAAGTTTATGGCTGCAGCAGCAGACAAGCAAGCACTCCAGGCTGTAACTCAGGAGACGCTGAGAACAAGCAGGAGAGTTTAAGCCTGATTTAGGGACCATCTTCACGCTACAGCGTTGCTATGGGAACACGGAATGCTAAGCCAGGGTCAGCCTGGGGCCGGTGGGAAGCTCGCTTGAATGCATGAGGACCTGAGTTTGATCAACAGGACCTAGATGAAAATGCCAACCGAGGTGGTGAATCACTGTAATTCCCAGTGCTGGTGAGGAGGAGCTCTGCTGCGATTACATGATTGAGCCACCATGCCCAGATTAACCATGCTGGATAATTATGTATTTACTCCTTTATTTATCCATTTATTGGCACTTTGAGATAGATTTCCATGCAGCCCAATGTCAGGGAAACTGAAATTTCACATCTCCCCAGGAACTGGATACTCAGTGGTCCCCTGGGTGGTGAGAAAGTGGGGTGTTTTCTCACACCATCTCAATTACATGTAAGGAAGTCCTGGGTAGCTGAGAAAGTCTTACTCAGCCCCAAGACACACAACAAGATGCTTCCAGAAGGAATCCTATGGCTGTGTCTTGCAATGTTTAGTTCAGGCCCATTTGACAATGAAGGGTCAAGGGGCCTGCGCCTGACCTGTCTCGGGGAATGTAGAGGAACTGGGGCAGGGATGAGAGGTATCCCATGAGCCTATTTGCTAAGGGACCCAGTTTTTGTTGGTTTTTACAAGATGCTTGGTTCTCCGTACTAGCTACAAATTAGAATCCCCTACATAACTATTAATTTTTTTTCTCTCTCTCTTTCCGAGGTAGGGTTTCACTCTAGCTCAAGAACTATTAAATTCTGATGTTACCCAAAGATGTCTATTTATTGGCCTGTGATGTATGTGTGCTGCTGGGGGTGGAACCCCGTGTCTCTCACAGTTCCTCAAATGATTCTAAGGTTCAGTCAGGTTGTGAATCCCACCAGAAAATTGTTCTTACATTTCTGTCAGGAGGACTGGCACCTGGGCTCAGCCAGTGAACTCTTGGTCCATAATGTGAGGGCCAAAGCTGCCAGCAAGGGACCTAGCATTCAGAACACATGAGTTTATGGAGGGTACCTGATTCCAGCCACCACAGGGCACACATGCACCTGCCCACACAATATGAACACACACACACACACACACACACTCACACACATGTTTAAAAAAAAACTCCACAACTTTTTACCAGAAGAGTGTGCGGTGGCCGGTATCTTGTGAATGTTCACCTGCCCCACCCGTCAACCCTCACTCCAGATTCTCAGTGGGAGGTTCTGGATTCGAACCTGGATATCTGCTAGTTGGGCACGAAGCTTTAATGGTCTGATGGAGGTAGGTGATGAGTCCTTTTCCTGTCTCCACCATAGAACCTCTGCCCCTCCTGCAGCTTGTCCATCAGTAGGCACCAGGCTAAACCTAGTGCTGAGAGACCAGAACATTGTTCTAAGAAGCAAAAATACCTGGAAGGGAACCTGTGGCTAGGCACCCCCAAACCAGGGCTGCAGCTACTCTTTGGAGGATAGTGATGGTATGAAGGGGAGAAGGAAGGATGAGGGTATTGTCCTGGCACACACACAGAAATACTCATCTTTCCCCACCCGTGGGAAGTGAAGCAGTAAATCCCTCATAGGACCGGTGCTTAAAATCCCAGTCTACCCAACTTGCCGGCATGCCTGTGCCCATGATAGCATTAAATATCCGAAATTCCAGTGGGAGACTTGAAAGGCTGCAGTTCTCTTTTTTAGTAAACTAAGCTGCTTATTATTTATTTGCAAGGAGAAAGAGAGAGGGAGGGAGGGAATAAGGGAAGGTACACCAGGGTCTTTGCTCCTGCCAAGGAACTCAAGATGCATGCACCTCTTTGTGCATCTGGCTTTTTGTGGGTACTGCGGAATTGGACCCAGGCCATTAGGTTTTTAAGCAAATGCCTTTAACCTCTGAACCATCTCTCCAGCCCTGAATTTCTTATTTTTTAAAATGTTTTGTTTAAAATAAATAAATAAATAATATTTATTTATTCATGAGAGATGGGGGTGGGGAGAGGGAGAGAGAGAGAGAGAGAGAGAGAGAGACAGAAGCAGGCAGAAAGACAGAATGGACATGCCAGGGCCTCTTGCCACTGCAAATAAACTCCAGATATATGTGCCACCTTGTGCATCTGGCCTACATAGGTACTACAGAATCAAACCTAGGTCCTTAGGCTTCACAGGCAAGTGCATTAACTACTAAACCATCTCTCCAGCCCCTGAATTTTTTTCTCTCTCTTCTTTTTTAAATTTACTTATTCATTTGAGAGTCAGAAAAAGAGGCAAACAGAGCACGTATAGGTGTGTCAGGGCCTCCAGCCACTGCAAACACACCCCAGATCCATGTGCCACTTAGTGCATCTGCCTCTGCGTGGGTACTGGGAACTGAACCCTGGCCATCAGGCTTTGCAAGCAAGTGTCTTTAGCCTCTGGCCATCTCTCCAGCCCAGGCTGAATTTCAAAAGAGTCAGAATGGGGCTGGAGAGATGGCTTGGT
Organism: Jaculus jaculus; assembly: GCF_020740685.1. Lineage (NCBI taxonomy): Eukaryota > Metazoa > Chordata > Mammalia > Rodentia > Dipodidae > Jaculus > Jaculus jaculus. Next base: position 13,609,406 of record NC_059120.1, read on the forward strand.
GGTTAAACGCTTGCCTGTGAAACCTAAGGATCCCGGTTCCAGGTTTGGTTCCCTAGGGCCCACGTTAGCCAAATGCACAAGGGGGTGCACGCGTCTGGAGTTCGTTTGCATTGGCTGGAAGCTCTGGCGCTCCCATTCTCTGTATATATCTGCCTTTCTCTCAGTGTCTGTTGCTCTCAAATAAATAAATAATGAACAAAAAAATAAAAAAAAAAATCAGAATGAAAACTTGCACATGGACTCCCACCATACAAGGACAACGAAGTTGTTTAAGACTCGCTCAGCTGTGCCCACGCTGTCTTTATTCATCTAGCTTAAATTTCATAACAATCCTGTTTTTACTTTGCCAACAGGAGAGTAATTTGGAGTTAGAGCCATGGCCAAGACTGCGTCAGCCATGCCAAGTCATCTTGGTTTCTTCTCAGGCACTGTTACAGAGGCGGTCCAACTCATTCAAGAAGCAGCAACCTTTTCGGCATGGGAGACTTCCTCGCTCCTCACATTCCCTGTCCAGGGTCTGTCCACTTATGGGGTCCAAGATGGCATAGGATGAGTGAGTCAGGGGGCCTCATCTGCTGAAACCAGGTGGCTCTGACATACCTGCGGGTCTACATCCCAGATGGACACCTGAGGAGACAGGGCAAGAGTGGGTCATTTTGAGGTCAGTTCTCAGGGAGACGTCTAGGGATGATGGTGAGTATGTAGCAGGACCTATGACCAAGTCAGTCGGTGATGTAAGTTCTGCGTACTTGAACTCAATTTAAAAAATGTTTATTATTTATTTACAAAAAAGAGAGACACTGAGCATGCCAGGACGTCCTGCCACAGCAAATGAACCCCAGAGGCATGTGCCACCCTGTGCATCGAGCTTTATGTGGGTCCTGGGGAATTGATCTCCGGGCTCGCAGGCTTTGTGAACAAGCACCTTCACTGCTGAGCCAGCCCTCCAGCCCAGTTCAGCTTTTCCTTGGCCTTCCAAGAGAAAGACCCAGGAGCCGTGGAAAGGGACCTTGGCTGGTGGATGGTCCATCTTCAAGATCAGTTGAGAGTATCTGTGTCTTCCCAGGCCAGCTTTGCCCACACTAAGAGCGCGGCATCCTGTGGGCCACACAGAAAGTTCTTGATGGCACGTCTAGATTCAGTCAAATTTTAGGAAACCTGAAAGGGAGAAGGCATGACTAATGGCTCATCTGGCTGACGTCGCCCGGTGTAGTGACATAGAGAGGACGGACTGGCCCTTTGGCACCCCACCAAGGCTGCAGTTGCCTGTGGTTTGCGGGAACAAGGTTTGAACTCCCTATAGGAAGGAGCCATGTGAAGTATGGAGATGTTCTTGCCTGAGCTTCACCTGCATTCTTTTGTTTATTTTTTTGTTTATTTTTATTTATTTATTTGAGAGCGACAGAGAGAGAGAGAGAGAGAGAGAGAGAGAGAATGAGTGTGCCAGTGCCACCAGTCAGCCACTGCAAAAGAACTCCAGATGTGTGGGCCACTGTTGCAGTCTGGTTCGCATTGCTGGTAGAAATCACCCAACCAAGAGCAGCTTCTGGGAAAAAGAGATTTGTTTTGGCTTACAGGCTCGAGGGGAGCTCCACGATGGCAGGGGAAAATGATGGCATGAGCAGAGGGTGGACATCACCCCCTGGCCAACATAAGGTGGACCACAGCAACAGGAGGGTGTGCCAAACACTGGCATTGGGGAAACTGGCTATAAAGCCCATAAGCCCGCCCCTAACAATACACTCCCTCCAGGAGGCATTAATTCCCAAATATCCATCAGCTGGGAACCTAGCATTCAGAACACCTAAGCTTATGGGGGACACCTGAATCAAACCACCACAGCCACCTTGTGCATCTGGCTAGCATGAGTCCTGGGGAATCGAGCCTTGAACCAGGGTCCTTAGACTTCACAGGCAAGCACTTAACCACTAAGCCATCTCTCCAGCCCTCACCTGCATTCTTGCATCATCCTTTTATTTTCTTCCAGTGCTGGGGATCAAACTCAGAGCCTTGTGCATGTTAGGTCAGCACCTTAACACTGAGCTGCATACCCAGCCCTTTTTACCTACATTCTAACTTCCCCTAATGTGCTTCAGACAACATCCAACGTACTCTTTTAAAAAATGTTAGGGCTTGAGAGATGGCTTAGTGGTTAAGGTGCTTGCCTGCGAAGCCTAAGGACCCAGGTTTGATTCTCTAGTACCCACATATTCCAGATGCACAAGGTGGCACATGCAACTGGAGTTGGTTTACAGTGGCTTGAGGCTCTGGAGCACCCATCTCTCTCTCTCTCTCTCTTTCTCTTAAATAAATAAATAAATGCAAAAGATTAGAAATTCCTTAAAAATTTTTATTGGAGTGTTGCAGTCAGGTTCGTATTGCTGGCAGAAATCACCCCACCAAGAGCAGCTTGTGGGAAAAAGAGGTTTATTTTGGCTCACAGGCTCGATGGGGGAAGCTCCATGATGGCAGGGAAAGCAATGGCATGACCAGAGGGTGGACATCACCCCCTGGCGAACATCAGGTGGACCATAGCAACAGGAGGGTGTGCCAAACACTGGCTTGGGAGAAAATGGCTACAACACCCATAAGCTGGTCTCCAACAATACACTGCCTCTAGGAGGCATTAATTTCCAAATCTCCATCAGCTTGGATCCTAGCATTCAGAACCCCTAAATTTATGGGGGAACCCCTGAATCAAACCACCACATGGGGGGTGGCTGGGGAGATTAGTCAGTGGTTAAAGGTGCTTGCTTGCAAAGCTTGATGACTAAAGTTCAATTCCCGAGTACCACATTAGGCCAGATGTACAAAATGCCACATACATCTGGACTTCATCTGCAGTGGCAGGAGGCCCATATGCTCTCCTTTCTCTCAGCATCTATCTCTCTGTCTGTGCCTTTCTCAAATAAACAAAATGTTTAAAAACAATTTCATTGGGAATTTTAATATTAACATATTGCAGATTGGTTGCATTCCTATCAAGTTACATTCCTCTATCCTCTCTCCTTCACCCTCATCTCCTCAAGGCCCTCTTTATCATTTTTAATAGATTTACTTATTTTTCTTAATTTATTTGAGAAAGAAAGGCAGACCAAGAGGCAAAGTGTGTGTGTGTGTGTGTGTGTGTGTGTGTGTGTGTGTCAGAGAGGGAGAGAAAGAGAGAGCGAGCGAATGATCGTGCCTCCAGCCACTGCAAATGAACTCCAGATGCGTGCGTCCCCTTGTGCATCTGGCTAACGCGGGTCCTGGGGAACTGAGTCAGGGTTCTTAGGTTTTGCAGGCAAGCACCTTAACCACTAAACTATCTCTCCAGCCAAGTTTTGAGTCTTCTCAGCATTAACTTCCTTCTCCCTGGAGGAGGTTCTCATGCTATCCGTGAGAGCAATGCTATTTAATCCATCACTTCCTCTGTAATGCTTCTGGTCCAATGTGGGTGTGGATTGAGAGGATTTGTGTCATGCTAGGCACTTGGATTTCTTTTCGTTCTGATGGGTCTTGGGTCTCCCGGTGTTTATACCCATCAGGCCAATAGTAGCATCATAAGTCATGAAGGTAATCAACTTCTGGTTGGATGTGAGGCACACTCAGAGGGAAGGAATTCATGCTTGGCACTAAGAGCCAAGTTAGAGTCCTATGACTTGGAGGGTCATAGACCACAGAGGGAAGCTTACTCGGTTCTCTGGCTAAGTGGAGAGGGTATGGCTATCCAGGAGTCTTCCAGTCGTGTGTGTTCATCCCCTTTGATCAATTTAGTTTTAGTTGGAGAAGATGCTTTTTGCAGATGGGGACAAACTCCGGGGAGACACGACGTACTCTGGCCCATACGTTCTGGAGACTGGTGGTCGGTCTGACGTAAAAGATGGGTAATTGCTTATCACCTGCACTGTTGGCATCTCACAGCCACTGAAATGTCCTCATCTGCTTAGGAAGTGCCAGAGGTCACGCTTTCTCCAGATGGGGGGCGCTGCGTCACCCATCCTCGAAAGGAGAACTGGTGACGTGCAGAGCACTCCATCTTCTTAAGATGGCCGAGGGGGTGAAATAAGCAAGGGTGCTGTTTTCCTGTGAACCGGGTACCAGCACAAAGGGGAAGGAGATCAACGCAGAGAAAAATCAACTCCTACCAAATCAGAGAGCCAGAGCCCCAGAGGCCCCCAACACCTCAGCACTGAAGCAGACCAAAAATGAACCCAACATGGCTCAGGGAAATTTTGCAGAAGAGGGGGCGGAAAGAATGTCAGAGCCACATGTTGGGTCATGATATGCAGAGGCATTTATCCTACCCATAACTGTCCACAGTGCATGACCCATATACCTCAACAAGGAGGGGCCAAGGGGAGGGGGTAGGTCACAGATGAGCCTAGTAATGCTACCAAACTGACTGTATTTTCTGAATACAAAACTAATTGATAGGGCTGGAGAGATGGCTTAGCGGTTAAGCGCTTGCCTGTGAAGCTTAAGGACCCCGGTTCGAGGCTCGGTTCCCCAGGTCCCACGTTAGCCAGATGCACAAGGGGGCGCACGCGTCTGGAGTTCGTTTGCAGAGGCTGGAAGCCCTGGCATGCCCATTCTCTCTCTCTCCCTCTATCTGTCTTTCTCTCTGTGTCTGTCGCTCTCAAATAAATAAATAAATAAATAATTAAAAAAAAAAAAAGAAAACTAATTGATAAAAAAAATTAAAAAAAGAAGATGGCCGAGGGTGGCTCGTCTCCCATGGGCCTCCAGCACCTACCAGCTGCGCACATATTGCGTCTTTAGAAGTGTGAACTGATTAACGAATCAATCAGTGAGTGACAAATGTAAGTCACTTGGCTCTAGCCATGTTTAACTGTGCCTCCAAGGCTGCACCAGCCAGCCTGGGACATAAACATTTGAGGCACATTGCAGCAGAACAGTCCTCCAAATCCTGGCCGGAGCAACCATCTTGTAGCAAGATGCCATCTAGCTGCATTGTGTGACAGAATGCAGCAAAACAGGAAAGCCTGCTCATAGTTGGGTAGTGTTTGTCCAGCCCAGCAGGTCCCTGGTTAGAGCAAGGACAGAGCGTATATAAACAGCTGCTTTGCAGAGTTAGGTTTTGTTTGCGCCTGTAGCTACTTTCAGTGGTTTGATACCAAATATGGAGCCAGGAGCCCATGTCTGTGTTAATTCTGCCATCGACTCTGAGGGGCTTGGTAGACAGTGGGTTAGGACTTTTTAATTCTACACCAGTCTGTGAGTCTTCCATACTCCTCTGAGTGACCCTAGTAAACTCATTCATTTCATCAAGCCAGACAGGTGCCAAGGCTTTCTTTAGCCTATCTGCACCCTCCTTATTTGGGGTGAACCTGAGTAAAACGTGTTTATGATAGGAGCCACAGTTCTAACGGAAGGTCCTGAAGGTACTTCAATAGGGTCCCCAACTCCACGAGGCCCTGGGTGACTTTTCCGTCCCATGAGATGCATTGCTCAGTGCTTTCTGGAAGGTTTTTTTGGACAGCCCCGGGCGGATGTGTTTAGTATGGAGAATCTGAAATATTCTTGTGCCACTTCAAGAAAGACATCTGTGCAAAAAATTGTCTATGTTTAGAATAACGACACACTTCATCAAGTGATGGTGTAAAGTATATATTCTTGGGTTTAAAAGGAGATATAAATTTAAATTAGAGTCTCTCCTCAATTCTATGAGTTTAGAATTGCCATGAAATGTACTGATACACTGACAAGAAAGTTTGTCCCCTGGATCTTCTCAGAGATCTGCCGCTGCTGACGCTTTGTTGTGAGAATGAAAATCTGTCCTTCAGTATGTAATACACCTTAATCGTTTCTATTCTCCTCTACTCTCTCTTAAAATGCCTGTCACATCCATAGTATTGATTGCCTGACCCGCTAATGGACTGTGATCTGTACTTGGAAAAACACTGCAGCAGGAAAAATGAAGAGTGGCCCCAAACTACAGACTAACGGGAAGCTGTGAAGACTCAAGGTTTGAGAATGTTGTGTGGTTGGATCTATTCCCAGAACCTGCTTGTCACCGGGGGCCTGTGGTTCTGTGTCCGGGAAGCCTGGCTCTCTGATGCACAGGAGGAATGCCAGGTGGTCACAGAACGGGGAGCAGAGCTAGGAGGGGCAGGCTCTCCTTCTGTCTCTTTGGAAGCAAAGCCACTCCCAGCTCTGGGTGGTGGAAACTCATGAGCCTCTGCCACCCGCAGAGGAAACCTCCCACCCTGGAGATGAAACTCCAGTGTGACCTTTGTCAACATCCTTCAGTTGAAAGTCCTCTTGTGGGGATGCAGACATGGCTCAGAGGTTAAAGATGCTTGCTTGCAAAGCCTGCTGGCCTAGGTTCAATTCCCCAGCCACCCACATAAAGCCAGATGCACAAAGTGGTGTGTGCATCTGGAGGTTGTTTGCAGTGGTGGGAAGCCCTGGCATGTCCATACTCACTCTCTTTCTGTCTGTCCCTCAATCTCACTCTCAAATAGACAAAAATATTTTTTAATAACAGAAAGCTCTGCCAGGTACGATGGTACATGTCTTTAAACCCAGCACTCGGGTGGGGGGGGGTGGCGCTAAGGTAGAAGGACTGCTGTGAGTTCTAGGCCAGCCTGGGCTACAACGATACCCTGACACCCTATCTCAAAACACAAAACAAACAAAAGAGGGGGGGGGGAGTACTATTTCAAGCCCTCTAGCATGTGCTCTTCTCCTCATGCTAGGCTGGGGAGACGTGGTGGTGGTCAGGAACACCCACCACGCGTGCGCGGGGGTCTGAGAGAGTCTGGAGTGCCAGCGTTTGACCACTGGCGGTGGCCGCTCACCTCTGTACCCCCAGTCTCGTGGTGGACAGCAACCAGAGATTCACTGGGACTTGTTGACCGAACAGGGCAGCTCCGGGTGAAGGGTAGAATGAGAGACAACACCCCAAGGAAACATATGGATGAGCAATAGAGGAGGGTGCTGTGTGCTCCCACTGCAAATGAACTCCAGAGGCATGTGCAACTTTGTGCATATCACAGCCTTAATGCTATCACTAGTCAGTGAGGGGCTGGAGAGATGGCTGAGCAGTTAAGGCACTTGCTTGCAAAGCCTGAGGACCCACCTGGGTTCAGTTCCCCAGTACCCAAGTAAAGCCATATGCCCAAAGTTGTACATGCCTCTGGAGTTCACTTGCAGTGGGAGCACAAGTGTGCACACAGGGAAGCGTGCCTCTGCACACACACATCATATATGTGTGTGAATGTTTTTCAGTGTTGACATATATGAAAAGCAACATATAATAAAGCCACGCACACAACAAAGTGGGAACTGCTATACGTTGTGAAGACTGACGCTGACTAACCTTCCACTGCTCAATTTCCTCACATGACTTTTAGAATAACGCCTGCCCTGAGGTCTGATCCCCGCATGTCCACCCCTGGCCACACCCTCTTCTCTCACTGAGTCCCTGCCAGGCGCCCTGGACAGTCTCCCTAATTGGTACCCAATTCCCCTCATCCGTGAGGGGTAGGTCTGGGGGCCTCTCTCCTTATGCTTCAGGCCTTAGCCTAATGACTCATAATCAAGGTCTTCCCCACACCTTGTATATAGGCAGTCACCGGTCTCCAAATAGGAGCCTGATCTTTTCATCCCTAGACCTGCATTTGAGGCATCATTATTTCATTTGTTTACGTATATTTTTCGCTCCACGGGCTGTATGATCGCCAGTTTAAGCCAAGAGGCACACACGATCTCGGACACAGAGTACACAGGGCGAATACTTTTTGAATAAATGAATGCTGGCTAGGGCTGCTCAGGAGAAAGTGACAGCTCCTCGGAGCGCTTTCACCAGCCAGCAAGACCGAGGCCGAAGGAGCGGCGGAGCAACAGCGCCTCCAAGTGGTCGGTCAGTCGTCATTTCACCAAGCTCGTGCTCCTTTGCAGAAATCTCAGGCAGTGGAAGGCTCCTTTCTCTGGCGTCCTAGCTCACGGAACTTGCTTCTTTTCTTCTTTTCCTTAAATAAAATAGAATAAAATAATAAAAGTAAAAAATAAATAAGGTAAAATAACAATAAAATAACAAAAAAATTTAATAAAATAAACAAGTAAAGATCTGCCTTCCCACAATCTGCTCACAGATCCGATCTTGGAAGCAAGTGGTGGCTTGCAAGACAGACTGGAGTTGCTATGGTAACTCCCGTTTTTGGCTAACCATTTGGAAATCTTACATTTTCAAAATTGTAGGCTTTGAAAAGGCTTATTTGCTTCTGCACGCTTTGCCTGGCTTTACAGCATTTAATTTGCTTCACCTTCTAATTTGTTAAGTGACAAGTTCATTACCACTCCTCAGTAACCAGCAGGAGCTGAGCTGTGGCAGAATGGTGATTCCTACCCAACACCCCTGACAGGTTTAGGTTTAGGGGCCCGCTAGTAGGGTGGATTAAGGTTTTGGCCTGGAAGCTTCAGCAGGCAGCTCCCATCTTTTGGGCAACACAGGAAAAGCCACCTAGAAAGAAATGTCTTTCCATTTCTGATGGTCTCTGCTTCTGGCTGTGCTGAGTGCGAGCAGTGACCCCCAACTGACCATCACACATGCTCAGTTTCCTCTCATCAGTCACTCCTGCAAGACAAAAATAAATAAATAAATAAATAAATAAATGTGAGGCTAGGGGCTGGGGAGATTGCTCAGTGTTAAAAGGCACTGGTGGCCTGGAGGGATGGCTTAGTGGTTAAGGCGTTTGCCTGCAAAGCCAAAAGGACCAGGGTTTGATACCCCAGGACCCACATAAACCAGATGCACAAGGGGGCGCATGCATCTGGAGTTCATTTGCTTTGATGTGCCCATTCTCTCTCTTTCTCTTTCTCTCTCCCTTTTTCTCTGTCAAATAAATAAATAATTTTTTTTTTTAAAGGCACTTGACTGCAAAGGGTTTGTTTCTCCAGTAAAGCCAGAGACACAATGTGGCACATGGGTATGGAGTGCTGGACTTCATTTGCATACCCATCCTCTCTTTCTCTCTCTCTCTCTCTCTCTCTCTCTCTCTCACACACACACACACACACACACACACGCGGCGCATCAAGTTCAGTGAAGCTAGAACATTTGAGCATTCATCAATCATTCAATTAGAATGACCCTAGCATGCAACACCAGCATGAAACAGACTGGCCAGGGCCCTGAGAGTAAATCCTTCCTTCCTGAAATTGGTTCCCTCAGGCACTTCCTGCTGGAAACAAGAAAAGCAATGACTATACCTTCCTGTACTCCCAGTAAATGAGAGTCCGGAAGTTTGCACTATGACCCACTTCCTGTGGTCGGAGCGCACGGTTTCAAACTCTCATCTCTAATACAACTCTTTGGACCCTGAACCCACTGGAGTTCTTTTCCAACAAGCTGATTGTTACCTTGTTCGATGCTGCTCACCCGGGCAGCTCTTTCAACTAGAATTTTCTGGATAAATGCAAGGCACAGCACTATGCACACACACGTTATGTGGTTGGTGTTTGGTGTTTGTCACGTGATGACAGCCATTTTGCTGAAGAATAAAAGGAGAAGGCTGGGATGATGGGTTAGCAGTTAAGGCATTTGCCTGGGAATCCTAAGGACTCAGGTTCTATTCCCCAGTACTCACTTAAGCCAGATGCACAAAGGGGCATATGTGACTGGAGTTTGTTTTCAGTTGCTGGTGGCCCTGGCACACTTGTTCTCTCTCTCTCAAATAAATAAACAAATAAAATATTAAAAAATTTTAAGAATAAAAGGAGGAGAAACATGTCATTGCAGGGCTTATAGCTTCACAATGAAGCCATACTGCTTCTGAATGGAATTGTAATTCCCAGTGGCTTCTAGATTCTTCTTTTTCCTCTCCTCACATATCCTCTCATGTCCTTCATTTTCGCCTACAAGTCCTTTCATACTGAGGAAGGCATTTATTTAGGGCATGACTCTGTGATAGGCACTGTGAGGGATATGAAAAAGCCACAGGGCCAACTCCTTTAAAAAGGTGTTAATTGGATTTTTCCCATATAAAAACCCCCATAGCATTTTATTTTCTGGTTCTGCTCCTCACAGTCAACTTCATTTGCCCATTTAATGCAATTTGCTTCTCATGATAAGATTCTATTAAGTGATTACTAAGACATTCCGAGTTACTTCAGCCAAGTCCGCCCATAATCGTTACCTCCCTCCTGGGGGCGATGCGAGGTGTAATTAGTCACCGCTCAGCTCACTATCACCTCCCCGCATTGGGAGCCACAAACAGAGCCCACTTCCACCAGCAGTCCTCTGGCACAAATGTAGTCAACCAGCAGGCCCCAGGCGGGTCTCTTCACTTTGCCTAAGTCCCATAGATGTGCTTTGGATGAGCTTCAAGGCTGAGCGGAATGTTGGGGAGACAGCATACTGGAAATTGCCTACCTTTATTTATATCAAAGTGTATCCCTAAGGGTTGATTTCTTTTAGTTTCTAAACCATATTATTTAATAGCCCTAATCTTAGTGTTAATTAAAGGAACACACATACAAAAAAAAAAAAAAAAAACTTCCACTGATAATTGAAATATGCTGAAACAATCAACCTAGCATTACCCTCAAGGCTTTCATTCCCCAAGTCTTTTATTTATCTGAGTCCTAGTGTATTATGGAGCACTGGGCTAGAATCTAAGGCTGCGTATCATAAGACTCAAGGAATTGAATCTAGCCAATATCCCAAAGGGTAAGAATGACTTATGGAAACTAAGTTTCACTTCAAAAATCTAAGAGATAAGAGAGATAGGGTAGAGATAGAGAGGGAGGAAGAGAAAGGAGAGAGAAGAGAGGGGCCTTCATCGTGGTCTCAGCACTTGGTTGAAGACCATACTCAAGTCAAATACCACAGGCTCTAGCCCGCTGGGGTCTCCTCTCTCCTGATGAGCTGGTTTCTAGTCCAGCAAGGTTGAGAAGCATTTAATTAGAGGAAGGAGGTACACTGTGTGAGCAGGCACAAGATTGTGGCTGACATCCTTATAGTAAGGGACAGGGGCACAAACATACCAGGATTCAGGGAGCATCGTAGTGAGGGACCATTTGGGAGGAAGGCAAATGGCTCCACAAACACCATAGCTCCTGGGGGCTTCTTTCCACTGGAACACAGTGCAACCATTTATTTTCATAATGACTCTATCACACCAAGAGAAGTTTACAACAATGTGACTTCTAGGTGGGGGAATAGGTCACAGAGAATGGTTTCCATAAAGAAATATCTCAATGGACTGGAGAGATGGCTTAGCAGTTAAGGCGCTTGCCTGCCAAGCCTAAGGACCCATGTTCCATTCTCCAGATCCCAGTTAGTCAGATGCACAAAGGTGTGGCAAAGCGCAAAGTGGCACATGCCCACTAGGTGGCGCAAACCTCTGGTATTCAATTACAGTGGCTAAGGCCCTGGCCCACCAATTTTCTCTCTCTCTCCCTCTCTCTGTAAAAAATTTTTAAAAAATATTAAAAAAGAGAAATATTTCAAGAAATTAAATCAGCTCTTGAAGTCATCCTTTGGTAGTAAGATGAAGCTGGCAAATTTCAGGCAATACAAAAAAGGTCTTTCTAGTAGTTTAGGCTAGACTTGGTGGACTTGGTGACATTGAAAGGTGGTAAGTTTCCATGTGGCTTCAAGGAATCTAAGCCAGTCACAAATGACCACCCACATGACTTCAAATATCTGCCTGGGGAGAGCTCCACCTAGCCTCACATTTCAGACAGCCCCAGAGTTCAAAACCATGTTGCCTTTCTTTGTCTACTTCTAAAATTTTATTTATTGACTTGCAAGCAGAGGGAGATAGAAGAGAAACTGACAGACAATGGGCACATTGGGGTCTTCAGCTGCTGCAAACGAACTCCAGATGCATGTGCCATTTTGTGCCTCACGTGGGTACTGGGGAATTGAACCTGGATCTTTTGGCTTTGCAGGCAAGTGCCTTAACCACTGAGCCATCTCTCCAGTCCCCATGTTGCTTTTCTGAAAGCAAATCGTCTAATGAAAAAAAATAGCCTTTCAGTAACAATATTTGCTGTTTTGTCTCTTGACAGAAAAGGTTTGCTGAGCCTCACTCTGAGTTGTCTCCTCCAATTCTGAGGGTCTAGGACCTGAAGCACCCCTCATTTTTCCAAGAGGCCACCGTCAAAATGGGTCTGTGTGGAAATTGCCTCACAGTGGCCACAGAGTGGACAGTTGCTGAGGGGCTGGAGCCTCTAGAAATGGACCCAGTGTAGCATCAGGTGGTCCCTATGGGGGCATACCAGTATTTGACTTTCTCCTTTTCTTCCCTTCTTACAAATTAAACTTTCTAGGTTCAGAGTTCATTCATTGTCTAAGATAAAGACAGCCCCATGTCTTCATTAAGCAAACCCTGATAGCAGAAGCAAGGGCCAGGGGCCATCATGTGATGTTTTGACCCTAAGACAGAAAACCCAGTAGGAAAAAAAAAAAAAAAAAAAAAAAGCATTTGAATTTCTCTAACTTATGTTATCTACTGTTTTCTAAGTCTAAGGAAAAGCTTTTTTTTTTTTTTTTTTTTTTTTTTTGAGGTAGGGTCTCTAGCTCAGGCTGACCTGGAATTCCCAGGGTGGCCTTGAACTCACAGTGATCCTCCTCCCTCTGCCTCCCGAATGCTGCGATTAAATGTGTGTGCCACCTTCCCTGGCTTAGGGGAAAGCTTTTTAGTGAGATGTCATGGCCACCTGCTCTGCCTTTCCTGAGAGATCAGCAAGGTTGAGGTCTCTGGGCATCCCTGGCACTAGAAGAAAAGGGCTGGATTGGAGGCTGTCAGAGGTGTGAGGTGGCCTGTCACCATCAGATTAAGGTAGCAATGGCCACTCCTTGGGGGTCCAGGCAAGAGCACAACAGTCTTCTCAGGATTTATTGCATAATTTTGGAGGACAAGTACATATTTCAAATTTCTTTTGGTATCTTCTACATGCTTTTAATTTATGAATATTGAGTATATGAGGGAAATTTATCATCAGTAATTATATCTACAACACAGATATTTGAGAAAAAGAGAGAAAAAGCAGATTCATTAAACTCTGAATAAATAGAAAACATCATAAAGCCAACAAAAGTTGTAAAATACAACTTAAAATAATTACAGCTGAGGCTATATTCAGCATATAAAAATAATGTGGCCTCTTAGTACAAATTCCAAATAATTCAAATGTTAAAATTTAAGTGACATATTCTTTAACTAGAGGTCCAAGATATTCAGTAAGTAACTTCATATAAGAATTAAAAAGTTGGGCTGGAGAGATGGCTTAGTGGTTAAGCGCTTGCCTGTGAAGCCTAAGGACCTCGGTTCGAGGCTCGGTTCCTCAGGTCCCACGTTAGCCAGATGCACAAGAGGGCGCACGCATCTGGAGTTCGTTTGTAGAGGCTGGAAGCCCTGGCGCGCCCATTCTCTCTCTCTCTCTCTCTCTCTCTCTCTCTCTGTCTTTCTCTCTGTGTCTGTCGCTCTCAAATAAATAAATAAAAATTAAAAAAAAAAGAATTAAAAAGTTGCAGGGCATGGTTGCTCACGCCTTTAATCCCAGCACTCGTGAGGTAGAGGTAGGAGAATCGCCGTGAGTTCGAGGCCACCCTGACACTACATAGTGAGTTTCAGGTCAGCCTGGGCTAGAGCGAGACCCTACCTCAAAAAAAAAAAAAAAAAAAAGAATTTAAAAGTTAGGCATGGTGGCACATGCCTTTAATCCCAGCACCTGGGAGTCAAAAGTAGAAGGATTGTTGTGAGTTCAAGGCAACCCTGAGATTACATAGTGAATTCCAGGTCAGCAGGAGACACTACTTTGAAAAACTAAAACAAACAAACAAAAAGAATTAAAGGCTGGAGAGATGGCTCAGTGGTTAAAGTGATTGCCTGCAAAGCCTAATGACCTGAGTTCAACTCACCAGTACCCACGTAAAGCCAGGTGCATAAAGTGGTGCATGTAGCTGGAGTTCATTTACAGGGGCTGAAGGCCCTGATGTGCTGTTCTTTCCTTCCCTGCCAAGTGTGGTGACTCAAGCTTTAATCCCAGTGCTAGGGAGGAAGAGGTAAGAGAATAACTGTGGGTTCGAGGCCAGTGTGCCCTCCACCAGCCTCCCTTGCTTTATTGTGTCACAGACGGCAAGAGCACAGGGCCAACCTGGACACACCATGGCAAAGGCGCACTGGGGGACTGGGGAGGTGGCCTGGTGGTCACGATGCTTGCCTATTGAAGCCAAAGGACTTTGGCTCGATTCCCCAGCACCCACATAAGCCAGATGCACAAGGTGGCACATGCATCTGGAGTTCGTTTGCAGTGGTAGAAGCCCTGGTGCGCCCATTCTCTCTCTCTGCCTCTTTCCCTCTCTCAAATAAATACAGAAAAATAAAATATAAAAAAGAAAAGAAAAGGCACACTGATACCTTGAGCCTCCTGCAGTGTCTCCACATCTTTCATTTCAGAATTCCCAAACAAAAGAGAATTATTGTCCTGTAACATTTTACTAAACATTATTTTTTAAATTTAATTAATTTTTTTTTATTAAGAGAGAGAGAGGGAGAGAGAGAGAGAGAGAGAATTGGCATGCCAGGGCCTCTAACCACTGCAAACCAACTCCAGATGCATGTGCCACCATGTGCATCTAGCTTACGTGGGTCCTGAGGCATTGAACCTAGGTCCTTTGGCTTTGTAGGCAAGCACCTTAACTGCTAAACCATCTCTCTAGCCCTAAACATTCCTTTTTTAAAAAATATTTTATTTATTTGAGAGGGATGGAGTCAGAGAGGGAGAGAGAAGGAGGGAGAGAAAGAGAGAGAGAGAGAGAGAGAGAGAGAGAGAACAGGACCACCAGGGCATCCAGCCAGTGCAAATGAACTCCAGATGCATGCGCTATCTTGTGCATCTGGCTTACATGGGTCTTGGGGAATTGAACCTAGGTCCTTTGGCTTTGCAGACAAGTGCCCTAAACTCTAAGCCATTGCTCCAGCCCTAAACATTCTTGATATAACCCAAACCACCCCTGAAGACACAGTCATCACCCACCATGGGTGCCCCACTGCCAGGGTTTTCATAAGCATCTATGTGAGAGGCTGCCAATGTTAATCCTATCATGACAGAGAAACTGTCCAGGACCCCAATATGACTTCACTTATCCACAGCTCCCCGTGCCCTGCCTCGTCCTCTGCCCCCCCTTGCTTTCTCTCACACAGTCCCGCGCTTCTCCCAGAGACCAGATGTGAACCACGTGTAAAAGAAGAGACAGGACGGGCACATCTCTTCCGTCACAAAATTGTGTCTTGTGTGCCAGCCGCTCCCCCTCCCTCTTCACAGCCTGTTCCACACTGAGAACTGAGCTCAGGGTGAACAAAACTGGCCCTCGGCAGATGGCCACAGGCGGCCCCTCTTGCGACCCGGGTGCCCACTTCTCAGCGCAGGGAATCCCAGCCATACGTCAGAGCCCTGGCACTGCCGCTGACGGCGTTTTGTTCCTTTGATGGGCTCGCTTTGAAAAGGCAACATAAATAATACCCACCCACTACTCCCTCCCCTGCAAGCTGAGCTGGGCTCGCTGGCAGTCTTTGAGGTGGCTGGGAGTGCCCCAACTATTCCACCAGTGAACTGGGCACCAGGACTGGTCTTGGCCACCAGATGAAGTAAGTCTACTTATTGCCAATACCAAATAATACTCCCATTGCTTTTCTTTGTTTAATCAGTGAAGATCATTTTGCTGAAACAATTACATTTCCCTGTAACAATTAAGATCTGTTTGCGCACAGCCTAGAAGGCTTTTTTCTTGCCAAGATAGTAGTGATGGATGGCCCTGCCCCTTGGTTTGTGTGTTGGCATGGAAGAGAAGGTGAGGTGGGGAATGGACAGAGTGGGTAGGACCCGGGTCAGAATGCTCTCTCAGCCCTGGAGGAAAAGAATGTCAAGGGAAGGAGTTTACAGGCCATTCCACCAGCAACCAACAAAGCTTGTTCCTCACCGTAATTGACTGTCCTGGCCGGGAGGGGGGGGGTGGGGGGGGGGGACATCTGCAGTTCTCTGTAATTTCGACTGGAGAAGTGAGAATGTGGCTAAACCAATGACTGCTTCTCGGGTTAGATAAATTCTTGACAGATTAACAGGCATTTTGGGGATACATGTATTTGCATGTGTATGTGTGTAAAAGATTTAAAGTAATCATCAATAGAATTTACACTGTTTAGAGCAAACCCTAGAAGCTGGGCAAGTGGTTCACAGCAAAACTCAGGAGGCTGAGGCAGGAAAATTGCTGTGAGTTCAAGGCCAGCCTGGACTATAGAGAACAAGCCAAAACAAAAAGAATGCACCATAAAGTGACCCATGGAATCGAGTTGGGTGATAATGACGTCTTAAAATAGCTTAATTGGTTGTCACACACATGCCACCCTGGAGAGCATGCTGAAATGGGTCAGTGGTGAGGCCATGTGCGCCGGCAGGAGGCCTGTGGGAAATTTCCATAAGCATTGCTCAGTTTTGCTGGGAACCTGAACATCTATTGAAAAACAAAGTCCATTATTTTATTTATTATTTTTTTTTTTGAGAGCGACACAGAGAGAAAGACAGATAGAGGGAGAGAGAGAGAATGGGCGCGCCAGGGCTTCCAGCCTCTGCAAACGAACTCCAGACACGTGCGCCCCCCTGTGCAGCTGGCTAACGTGGGACCTGGGGAACCGAGCCTCGAACCGGGGTCCTTAGGCTTCACAGGCAAGCGCTTAACTGCTAAGCCATCTCTCCAGCCCCAAAGTCCATTATTTTAATAAGGTTAAAATAAACTAATCTACCAAGATACAAACAATGTTTAGCATTATTTAATGATAGTGTCTATTTTCTGGTTTTATGCTCTACTTTAAAGAAGTTTTTATTTATTTATTTATTTGTAAGCAGAGAGAGAGAGAACAGAGAGAGAGAGAGAGAGAGAGAGAGAGAGAGGAAGGGAGAGAATGGGCATGCCAGGGCCTCTAGGTACTGCAAATGACTTCCAGGTGCGTGTGCCCCCTTGTGCATCTGGCTTACATGGGTCCTGGAGAGTTGAACCAGGATCCTTTGGCTTTACAGGCAAATGCCTTAACTGCTATGCTATCTCTCCAGCACTCTCCCCCTTTTTTGCAGTAGGGTCTTGCTCTAGCCCAGGCTGACCTGGAATTCTCTATGTAGTCTCAGGCTGGCCTTGAACTCACAGCAATTCTCCTACCTCTGCCTCCCCACTGCTGGATTAGAAAAGAAACAGCTTCATTTTGAAAAGAAAAAAAAAACAAAAACAAAAAACCTGGTGTTTGTCTTAGGAGTTGTAGCTGTTACCCTCTCATTGCTGGGACAGAACACCCAACCAAAAGTGTCTTAGGGAAGGAAGGGTTTATTTCTGCTCACAGTTTTGAGGGGTTTCATCATGGTGGGGACGGCGTGACAGAGTGGGCGGCCAGGGTGTCACATCTCATAGCAGCAGGAAGTAAAACGCCTGAATGAGCTAGCTCTGAACACCCAGTGAGCTAGCTCTGAACACCTAGTGAACTAGCTCTGAACATCTGGTGAGCTAGCTCTGAACACCTGGTGAGCTAGCTCTGAACATCCGGTGAGCTAGCTCTGAACACCCGGTGAGCTGGGCCCTGAATAACACACCTCCTCCAGCAAGGCTCACCACCCGCCCCCACCCAAAGAAAAGTATCCAACATTTTCCTCAGGTATTTTGCCCTAGCTGATGAACCGAAATATATAAGAATTTTTCCAGAGTGGTGCGTAAGTGATCATTAGGTTTGGAGGTGGAAGAGGTCTACCTCGCATAACACCGGCTCTACTGGGTGTGCTAGGAGTAAGGGAGATGTGGTTGTTTCTTTCGGGCCCAGTCCTTGGCTCCCAGCTGGGGCTTGGCGAATGGTGGCTGTCCACCCTCATGGCTTTCTCTGGGCTGGCCATTCAAGGGGGTGAATGGTAACATCTCATGCCTCTAGAAATAGACCAGTAACAACAAAATGACCAGTGTTGAGGCCCAAGTGTGGGCTAGTGCTGTGGCCGGACTTTTAGCTGTTACCCATTCCACTGATTCTGTCTACTGACTTTGCTGGCCACCTGGCATCTTGTCTTGCTCCAGCGTTTCAAGGCACCACCATGCCTACAATCCAGGTTCATTGCCACTGTGCTGTAAAATGGATTTTTATTGGAAATATGTTGCTTCTTTCAAACTCAGTAATCTCGACAGAGTTGTCATCATGGACTCAGCTATTTGCTGGAAGCTTACCGACCATGCCCTCGGGGAATGGGAGAGGCAGCCAGGCGTCTTAGGAGAGAGTGGATTTCAATTCAGGTGATCAGAGGCTGGGGAGATAGCTCAGTGGGTAAAGTGTTTGCCTGGTTCAGCCCACAGCACACATATAAAAACGCCGGGCACGGCAGCATGTGTCTATGATCCCGGCACTGGGGAGTTGGAGACAGGACGCTCCAATTTGAAGAGCACAGGGTTTTATCACGCAGGACAAACTGTCTCCGTTAATGGCAGCTAGGTGACATAGGAGGCCGAACAATATGGTGATTTGTTAATGATGCCTGTTGAGGTTACAGGAAGTGTGTAACACACACCTCACATGTCATTTTTGCCCCCCCCCTTTTTATTACATACTTGCCAAGGGCACATTCTTTTGCATTGTTGCCAATACAGTCTGATTGTTTTTACTGTTTTGTGAGTCTAACATGTTCTTGGGCATTGTAAGTCAGTTTTTCAGCTTGCAAACATGAAGATGTGAGTTTGATTTCCCAGAATCCACATAAACACACACACACACACACACATGCACACAAGTGTGGAGTGGAGCACCCTTCTAATCCTAGTGCTGGGGTGGCCGAGACAGAAGGACCCCTGGGGCTCACTGGTCATCCAGTTTAGCCTACTTGGTGAGCTCCAGGCAAGTGAGAGATCTTGCCTCAACAAAACAAAACAAAACAAAACAAAACAAAACAAAACAAAACAAAACAAAACAAAACAAAGGTGGATGATGCTAGAGTCTAAGAGCTGTCGTACACCTCCCTCCCCTACCATCCTGGCCATGTTGGCTCTGGGACTGTGGGACCTGAGTATACCTCTGGGCTAAGAGAAGGAAAGGTCACCTCCCGCCATCCCCACCTTTGCACGCCACCTGAGTCGCCTCCTTCACAGCACAGTTTCTCAACATTTCCCTTAAAACCCACTCCCTGGCCCACCTGCATTCTCTCTCTGGATCCCCTGTTTCTCAGATGTGGGCATCTCCCTCCCCCTCCTTTATTCCCCCTTTCTGGTACATGCACCCTCCTCCTTCCTTCCTTCCTTCCTTCTTTCCTTCCTTCCTCCCTCCTTCCCTCCCTCCGTCCTTCCCTCCCTCCCTCCCTCCCTCCCTCCCTCCCTCCCTCCCTCCCTCCCTCCCTCCCTCCTTTCCTTCCTTCCTTCCTTCCTTAAGGTTCAGGAGTGACCAAGACCATGCAGACCACTCTGAGGCAAAGATGGAAGCTTTTATTGGGGGTGGGGAGGAAACAAGAGCTGCCAGGACTGACTCTCAAGAGCGGCACAGTTAATTGGGATTACAGACAGTGGGGTTATCAGTTGGGGGAAGATGAGGAAGGGGAAGTAAAAATAAAAGGTTTCTTTTTATTTATTTATTTGAGAGCGACAGACACAGAGAGAAAGACAGATAGAGGGAGAGAGAGAGAATGGGCGCGCCAGGGCTTCCAGCCTCTGCAAACGAACTCCAGACGCGTGCGCCCCCTAGTGCATCTGGCTTACGTGGGACCTGGGGAACCGAGCCTCGAACTGGGGTCCTTAGGCTTCACCGGCAAGTGCTAAACCGCTAAGCCATCTCTCCAGCCCTAAAAGGTTTCTTTAGGGGAGATCTAAGATAGCCAGGACGTGACACCAGACCAGTGACCAGGTGACCTGGAGATAAGGGGGAGGAGACCTAGACCTGAGGCATTGTTAGGCAAGGAAGGGATCATGGCTGGGTGCTTCCTTGAAGAATGTGGATGACCCACTCCCTGGTATCTGTCAATATCCTGCTGTCTTTGGTGACTCCATTTTGGGGAGCCCATCTTGACCTAACCCACCCACCCTTCCTTCCTTCCTTCCTTCCTTCCTTCCTTCCTTCCTTCCTTCCTTCCTTCCTTCCTTCCTTCCTTTCCTTCTCTCTTTCTTTCTTTCTTTCTTTCTTTCTTTCTTTCTTTCTTTCTTTCTTTCTTTCTCCCTTTT
The DNA here is from genome assembly GCF_020740685.1 of Jaculus jaculus. Classification (NCBI taxonomy): domain Eukaryota; kingdom Metazoa; phylum Chordata; class Mammalia; order Rodentia; family Dipodidae; genus Jaculus; species Jaculus jaculus. The sequence goes on from NC_059120.1 coordinate 13,629,585, forward strand.
CTTTCTCTCCTCCCTTCTCCCTCACCCTTCTTAAAATAAAATTTTGGAACCAAGCTGTCCATTTTGGTCTTCCCTTGTGAACCCCCAAATCTAACAGATAACACCCAAGAAGAAGGACTCCAACCTTGTCCCCTCGCCCTCACATGCACTGATATTTGGAATCGCTGAAGTATGCCTCTTTGGAATCCTAGTTTTCAATGTTGGGAGCCTCAGCCACTGCAGATTCTCGGTTTAGCTAATCCTGCCTAATGCTTCTTTTACATGCAATTAAAAATGCGTTCGAGATGCTTAACAGTGGAGCAGTCTGATTTTTCATCCAGCTATTTGGAGAGCAAAGTGCTCTTGCAAAAGATAATAGTAAAATAAATAAACAAATCTACCTCCTCCTATGCTACTTGACTGAATGCCCACAGCAGGGAAAAACGCACTTGAGGCTCAGGCCAGGTCCCCAGCCTCTGCACACAAGAACCCTAATAAGTGTCTAACGTGAGTCAGGTGGTCTCTACAGTGCTCTGTGGTCCAAATCAACTCACGTAAGACAAGGAAGCCCCCTGAGTAGAGGCTGAGCGTGGCGGGGAATACATTCTGAGCATTCTGAAAGTGATTAACCACAGTTTGAGAACATGTTCCTTGTGCAAAGGTTTCCCTAACCAGAAACAAATCCTCACTGTGAGAGAGGCTGTCTCTGCCGCTAGGGAGGCGAGGGACCCCACGCAGCGAGGGGACACCTACGCTCTGCTGCGGGGGGGAGGTGGAGACTGCCATTTGAAGGAATGCTTCTGGAAATCTCCTGCTGGGGAGAAATGGGGGAAGCGCTAATGGATGTAATGAGCCAAGCCTCCCAGGGAAGTCCGGAGAACTGCTCCATCAGAAGGGTCATTTAAAACTAGAGCGAGGAAAACGCTTAGGCATCAAGCCACTGGGGCCTGGGGGCGCCCCCAGCGGAAGCTCTGGAATCCGGGGTCTAGTGGTCAGCGCCTTAGGCCTGCGTGATCCTGGGGTGGGGGGCGGTGAGGACCAGAGGTGGGGGATTACTCCAAACAGGAGGTTCCCAGGGTGCCTGGGGAAGGCAGATGAGAAGAGATTGGCTGTCATCTCTGGAAGTTCAGATCAGGTGCTGGGAGCAGCTGCGCTGTGTTCTCACACTGACCCCCTGCCTGGACCTTCACCTCAGCCTGTGGGCCCCCAAATCCCCCTTAGCCCCTGAATTTCTGAACTGAGTGGCTCAAAACAGAGCACATTTATTCTCCATGCATATGCACGTCAGAAGGCCAGCGTGGGTCTTAGTTGAGATGGGTTTCCACACTCCTGGGGGCTCTAAGGGAGACAGGTCTCCACGCTTCTGGGGGCTCTAAGGGAGAGTCTGTCCCCTACATTTTCCAGCTCCTAGAAGCCATCTTCTCCATTTCTTGGCTCATGGCCCCCTCCCCATCTTCAAGGTCAGTAGCGTCGAGTCTCATAATCTCCCTCTCCCTTTCCTACCCACCCTTTGCCCTTGTAAGGCTCCATGTGATTACACTGGCTTTGCTCAGATCTCAAAATCCCATCTTAAAATCCCCAACTTAAATTATGTCTACAACACCCTTTTTGTCATATTCAGTAGTTAGGCCCAGGGCAGGGACATCTCTGGGAAGCCATTATATTGCCTGACGCTTGTCCCTAGAGTCTAATTTCTGCTGCCAGAGTAGCAGAAGAACCCAGGGGTCCCAGAGTCTGGGGCTCAGGGACAGTGGGGGTTGGCGGAGATGATCAGGGCGACTTAGCTTGGCTCTGTCCACCTCATCCCCTAGTCTCGTTCTTCCTCTGCCTTCTGTAAGGACAACTCACGTGAGCTTGATTAATCTCTGAAGGACTGCGGTTTGCGTAGGACATCTCCCACCAACTCATGTGTTCTGAACACTTGGTTTTCAGCTGATAGTAACTTGGCAGGTGGAGCCTTGCTGGAGGAGGTGCATCTCTGGAGGTGAACAGTGAGGTTCCCTATCTTGCCCGTGTTAGTTTGGCTCACTCTCCTGCTGCTGTTCCCCATCCCACAGAGGTGATGCCCAGCCTCTGCTCATGCCATACTTTCCCCTGCCATCACGAAGCTTCCCCTGCAGACTGTAAGCTTGTGGTGGTTTGAATGAATGTATCTCTCCCATAGACTTAGGTGTTTTATTTTTATTTTTAAATTTTTATTTTTATTTATTTATTTGAGAGAGAGAAAGAGGAAGAGAGGGAGAGAGAGAATGGGTGTGCCAGGGCCTCCAGCCACTGCAAACGAACTCCAGATACGTGCGCCCCCTTGCGCATCTGGCTAATGTGGGTCCTGGGGAATCAAACCGGGGCCCTTTGGCTTTGCAGGCAAATGCCTTAGCTGCTAAGCCGTCTCTCCAGCCGAAATGTTTTGTTTTTTAATATTTTATTTATTTATTTGAGAGAGAGAGAGAGAGAGAGAGAGAGAGAGGCAGATAAAGAAGTGAGAATGGGCACTCCAGGGCCTCTAGTCACTACAAACGAACTCCAGACACACGCACTTCCTTGTGCATCTGGCTTAAATGGGCCTGAAGAATCAAGCTTTGGTACTTAGGCTTCACAGGCAAAAGCCTTAACTACTAAGCCATGTCCCTAGCCCTAGACTTAGTGTTTTATTTAGCTTCTAACTTGGGTTTCCTCCCAGGAGGCATCACTGGGGACAGAGCCTGGGGACCAGCCTAAGTGTGTGTTTGGGGGCAGATCTGATTGCAGCCCAAAGGTTCAGAGAGAACTGTGTGAGCTCTGGCAGGTACTTGTTGGCTGTTGTTTTTTTTTGGGGGGTGGTGAGGGAGGCCAGAGGGGCTGATGGTGTTTGTTTTCTGTGCTTGGATCTGTGACAGGGATCCAACTTCTGCCAGGGATGGAACTTTCCCTGGATCTGTAAGCTTGAAGTAAATACCTTTCTCCTGTACACTGTGTGTGGTTGGGTGAGTCATCTCAGAACTGTACCACTGACTATGACAAAGCCAAAATAAACACCTTTCCCCCATCAGTTGCTTTCATCAGATGCTTTGCCCCAGCAACGCAAAGGTGGGTACAACAGGGATCCAACTTACTTCGGCTCATCCTTGATTTTGGGCCTCAGAAACCCATCTCTTTTGCTTCCCCGAGGCTCCCCACTAGGGTTCGATGGAGTTAACTGGCTGTTTCCCCACACTCTCCCACTTGCTAGAAGCAGCCCTTGAATTACCAAGGCAAAGAAGGATATCAGAGTCCTGGCGTGTAACTTCAAACACATTTTCCAGTGAAAGCAATCCTAGCAACGGGATACCAACTACTCACATGGTGCTATGCCCAATGTACGTTGTGTGCTGAGCAAGTCTGCTGCGCGCAGTTGAGACCTTCGCTTCATCTTCTCCTTTATGGAAAACATCTGCTGAGCAGCAGCCGTCCACCAGCAGGTCCCTGCCCAACGTCTAAGCGCTGGGTCCTCTGCTCATGCTTCCTTCCCCTGTCCTGCTCTGCTCAAGAGCTCCCCATCTAGGAGTTAGTTACTATTTCCACAGTGCCTTGGCTCTTTGATTCTCTTGCTATCCATGTGCCTCTGCCTTATGGGAAGGACCTGCATGGAGGGTGAAGGAAAGGCAGTAAAGCATTGCTGGTGGGCCAAGGTAAGTGTGCTGAGGTCTTGTGCAGAGGGCGAGAAAATACCCGGTGGTGATGGACTCCAGGCTCAGGATCCGACTTCACCACATCCCCATCCTCACTCTGCCATGTTGAGCTATGTGACTTGGGTCAGTGTGATAGCTGATGCCTGGCTGTCCATTTGACAGGGCTTAGAATCACCATGGAAACAAGTTTCTGGCTGTGTCTGTGAGGGATTTTTTTTCTAGATTAGATCAGATGAGCAGAGAGGGGAGGACTCACCCTAACTGTACCATCCTATGGGCTGAGTTCCTGGACTGTATAAAAAGGAGAAAATTAGGGCTGTGGAGATGGCTCAGTAGTTAAAGGCACTTACTTGCAAAGCTTGCCAGCCCAGGTTTCCCCAGTACCCATGTAGAGCCAGATGCACAGAGTGGCATATGTATCTGGAGTTCTCAGGTGTTTTGCTGCAGCAACAAGAAGCTAACTGACACAGTAGGTGTCACTTCCCACGCCTTAAACTTTCTTTTTTTGTAAAGGGAGATAACGATGATTTATTAGTTATTTTTCTTGTTGCTGTGACCAAACTTACTTGACAGATGCAGCTTAAGGAAAGAAGGGTTCATTTTGGCTCACAGTTTGAGAAGACGCAGACTGTCACAGTGGGCCAGGTGTGGACGGAAGCGGTGGGAAGTGGCGTATGAAGCCTCAAGCCCTCTCTGTAGAGGCTTGCTTCCTCCAGTGAGGCTCTGCTCTAAAGGTTTGATGACTTTCCTAAGCAGTGCCATGGGCCGGGGACCAAGAGCTAAAGCACGCGAGCCCATGGAGGGGGCACATCACGTGCAAACCCAACAGGTGCCATGCGGTAGAAACCAGGTGGTCTGTCAAATGCCCAGTTCCATCTCTCTTGTCCTGAATATGGTAGACCCGTGCTCTCCTATCTCCACTGAAGCGAGGGATGGCCATGTAGCCCAGCTTAGCCAATGAACTTGAAGTAGAAGCTTGCTACAAAGCTGTGGGAGGAAAGGCATAGGAAGAGAGCCCTCTTCCCTTCTCATATCACCAGGAAGAGAAGGCCAAGAATGCCACAATGATGTCATAGTCCATTTTCTGCTGCTTTTGCAGAATACCACAAACTGAGTCATACACAGAGGGAAGAGATTTATTTGGCTTATTGTTCTAGAGGCTGGGGAGTCCAAGGTCAAGGGGCCACACCTGACTAGAAGTTTCTTGCCACGTCATACATGATTAGAGACACTGCATGGCCGACAATACCCATGGCAGAGAGAAAGCCGGAGGGGTCGATCTGTCCACTCTTGCCAGGATGATGCTAATCCATCCTCCCTCCCTCCTTCCTTCCTTCCTTCCTTCCTTCCTTCCTTCCTTCCTTCCTTCTTTCTTTATGTCTCTTCCTTCCTTCCTTCCTTCCTTCTTCCTTCCTTCCTTCCTTCCTTCCTTCCTTCCTTCCTTCCTTCCTTCCTTCCTTCCTTCCTTCCTTCCTTTCTTTCTTTCTTTCTTTCTTTCTTTCTTTCTTTCTTTCTTTCTTTCTTTCTTAAGGCCAGGGCCCTCATGGCCTAGTCACCTCCTAAAGGTGCCACCTCTTAACTCTGTGGCAGTGGTGAGTAAGTTTCATCGTGAGTGTTGAAGGAACACTCAAGCCATAGCAGAAGCTGACTTAGTGCCCTGGCTACTCAGGTGCCCTGACTCGCTCGCCTCTTTCTGGAATGAGAGGATTAAATGGCTGAGCATTCAGATTCTTGTACTTTAAAGCAGCTTCTTTAAGACTGACCATGTGAGGTGGGTTGCCATTGTAAAAATTCACTGACATAGTGCAAGTCAAGTGAAGGTGTCATTCCAGATTTGATGACTTAGAATCATGTCTGTTATTAATATCTGCTGTGATGGATTGAATCAGATGTCCCCCATAGACTCATGTACTTTTTTTTGTTTATTTTTATTTATTTATTTGAAAGTGACAGACAGAGAAAGAGAGAGAGAGAAAGAGAGAGAGAGAGAGAGAGAGAGAGAGAGAGAGAATGGGCATGCCAAAGCCTCCAGGCACTGCAAACGAACTCCAGATACGTGCACCCCCTTGTGCATCTGGCTAACATGGGTTCTGGGGAATCAAGCCTTGAACCAGGGTCCTTGGGCTTCAAGGCAAGCGCTTAACCACTAAGCCATCTCTCCAGCCGAACTCATGCATTTTTTGAAACATTTTGAGATGCTTGGTCCCCAACTGACTGCAATTTGGGAAGTGGAGCCTTTCTAGAGGAGGTGTGTTGTTGAGGCGGGCTCTGGCCCGTTACAGTCAGCTTCCTCCTTGCCAGAGCTCAGCTCACTCTTGCTTTCTGCCAGCTGCTGTGGCATGAAGTGATACCCAGCCTCTGCTCTGCCATCTTATCCCTGCCATGGTGAAACTTCCTCTGGAGATTATAAGCTGAAATAAACCCTTTCCTCCCACCAGGTGCTTTGGGTCAGGTGTTTTGTCCCAGCAATATGAAGGCAGTACAACGCCTGGGGAAAATTAAGATGTACTGTTACTTGCTTTTTCCTGCCTATTGTTCAATATCACTAGCTTATCTTTTTTTTTTTTTTGGCTTGGCCTGGGAAATAAGGCACCTTCTCATACGCTTTGCATTTGATGAGTAGATACTATCCTTATTTGAGCTCACACAAGAGCTCCTTGCGGTCACAGTATTTGTCTTATTCATCTGTGAATTCTGTGGTTCACACATAGAATCCTCAATAAGTTGTTCACCATGGATGGATGGATGGGTGGATAGATGGAACATATTGACAAGTAAACTAACCCCGCAGCCTTTGCAGAATAGCTTCTTACCCAGCACCAGGTCTGGTAGCCACTTGTTCTATATAACACATTAAAAAATGAAAACCAGAACCAGGACTTCATAGGAGTTTGGTACTTCTAACTTTAACATCATAACCAATGATGATTTATAGTCTAGTCAGAAAGATTCCTATCTGGGCTAAGAATACACTTCAGTGTTCCTCCAGCCCAGCATGATCCGACCTGTCTACTGCTTTGACAAAATGTCTAAATATGCTGGAAGGCTTTTGTATAATGTATTTTTTTTTTCCCAAGGAGACAACTTGCACAGAGGAGCTTTAAGAAAATTGCTTACTGCAAAGAAAAAGGGATGATGCTTTTATTATACTATCAGGGAAAAATGCTTCCAACAATACACTTCTGTGGAGGCTTCTGCACATCAGATAATCTGATTGCTGAGTGATTACAGCTGTTTCCTCATTTGAAACAGTTGCTAAATGCGAATAGATGTTGAATCGAGGGCTGAGGTTCAGGGCAACACATTCCCATTTGACCTTAAGGCATTTATCACATTAGCTAAGGTCATGTCATTCCTCTTTCTGGGTGGCTCATCTACATGTCTTCAACGTGGTGTGTGTGTTTGCAGTTCATTCTTACCTCCAAGGTTTCCTTCTTATGCACAAAATTGTATAGGTCAAAACAAAGAGATCTATTTTTCTCACCATTTATGCTGTAATAATCTTCATCTCATGTGTTTCCAGACTCCTGTGTCAGTTCAGATTCCCATGGGCTGCTGATCAGAGGCTGGGATAAAGCGCAGGGTACGCGTGGTTTGGAGGTGGAGGGAGTGGGTGTGACTTGCCGTTCTGCAGCCTTGGTGTTCTGGCTGTGGCTAGCTCGCTCCTGCTCACTCCCTCGTGGATTTTCCATTCTTGAGGCTGTTTCTTATTTCAAATATACCCACAAAAACTAAACCTGCCTCTCAGATAGGAAGCAATAGAAAAGAAAATGAGTAAGAGAAAAAGACTTTTATTTTTGTTGTTGTTGTTTGTTTTCTGTCCCTAGTAAGCCTTTTTGGAAATTCTACCCAACTACATCTATTGATATTTCTTTGACCAGGAGTTAGTCATGTGGGAACCATCAGCAAAGGAGACTGGGAAATGTAGTCTTTATTTTTGTTTGTTTCTGAATATGTTGCCTCCATGCATGCAAGTAGCTTATTACTAAGCAAGTAGAGGAAATCAGATATTGCACAGAAGTAAGTCAGTGTGTGCCTGGCTCCATCTTTACTAGCTGTGGTAGTTTGAATGTATGGCCCCATCAACTCAAGCATTTTTGTTTTAATTAAGATTAAGCTTGCAATTTGAGTCTCCAGCAGGCTGCTGGTTGGTGTGTCCCTGGGGGCGGATCTTAAGTCCAGCCCTAAGGTGTGTTCAGAGCAGTTTGATCTCAGGATGTGGGTGTTACCGTCTCGCTCTCTGCTGGGATAGATGCTGGAGTGAGCCCACTTCTACCATCATGGCGGGAATCGCCCTGAGCTCCGTGAGCCTGTAATCAACCCTTTCCCCCCATAGGCTGCTTCTGGGTGGTTGTCCAGCAACGAGAAAGTAACTGCAGCACTCGCCCCGGTCACTTCCAAGACTCCGTTTCAGTTGTGACTTTGGATCTATGTGAATTTGGGTTTTTCCTTAAGTCAGTGCCACACTTCTAATGTTTATTCACTATGCTGTGTGGATACTGGCCGTGGTACTGTCAGTGATGTGCTTTGACCAAACAGAGGACAACTCCATCCAGTGAGGAGCTTTCTCACTTCAATAGAACCCAGTTCCTCTGCAGACAGTGATATACAAAGAGGCAGAGGGTCTAACCAGCCTTCATGGTGCCTCCCCAGACCCTTCCTACCCTGCCAGGCACCTCATTGCTGGTGACCTTGACTCTGACCGTTGTTTCATGTGGTGTCTGCAGGGCAGACCCACTGTAAAGTCATTATGCTCCTTTCATTATTATTATTTTTTATTTATTCTGGGAGAGAGAGAGAGAGAAATTGAGAGAGAGAGAGAGAGAGAGAATGCCAGGGTCTTTGGCCATAGCACAAAACTCCAGATGCGTGCACCCTTGTGCACATATGTGACATTGCATGTTTGTGTCACTGTGCATCTGGCTACGTGGGACCTGGAGATAGGAAACTGAGTGCTCAGGCTTTGCAGGCAAGTGCCTTCACCACTAAGCCACCCTTCCAGCCCCATTGTGCCCCTTTGAATACTTGTCTTAGAGGAGACAGTTTTTAGACTATCCAAATATCTTGCTTCCCTTTAAACTTCTGTCCACTAATTTTAGTTTCCACGTTTGAATCTTGCCTGGGCACTCCAAGGATTATTTTGTATCTTCCTCATTCTCCACTTACTAATTATAATTCTGTAAGGAATATTTGTCCCTTTTCTCTTTAAATTTTTTTAAATTAAATCTTGTTTTAATTTTAATTTTTATTGCATTTTTAGAGAGTGCAAGGGAGACACAGAGAGAGAGAGAGAGAATTCATGTGCTAGGGCCTCAGCCACTGAAATCAAACTCCAGATGCTTGTGCCACCTAGTTGGCATATGAGACCTTGTGCTTGCCTCACTTTTGTGTGTCTGGATTATATAGGATCTGGAGAGTTGAGCATAGGTCCTTAGGTTTTGTAGGCAAGTGCCTTAACCATTAAGCAATCTCTCCAGCCTCCTTTTCTCTTATCTAGCCATTTATGTCATAATTCTATGAATTATGATCTGTCACTGGTCACTTTGCTGCTCAAGTTGGCCACAGGAAGCTCTTTCCAGTTAGTTCTCCATCATTCTTTTTTTTTTTTTTTTCAAGGTAGGGTCTCACTCCAACCCAGGCTGACCTGAAATTTCTTATGTAGTCTCAGGTGGCCTCGAATCAAGGCGATCCTCCTACCTCTGCCTCCTGGGTGCTGGGATTAAAGCTGTGCACCACCACGCCCCGCTCAGTTCTCCATCATTTTTATGGGGTTCACGTTACCTTCTGGCACCACAAGTTTCCAGGTTCACTTTGAACTTTCGCTTTCCTGAGCCAATAATCAAATATTTTTCCCCAAGGGTTCCTGGTTTCTTTTCCTGGAGAACAGTGTGTAGCAGACAAGGTCTGAGAGGCTCCGGGGGGGGGGGGGCGGCGGGTAAGAGCACTTGCTGCACAAGCGCCAGGACCTGAGGTCACCCCTCAGAACCCCTGCAACCGAGCGGGACACCCGCGCCTGTGACCACGCGTGCTGAGAGGGGGCAGAGACAGGAGGGACCCTGAGGCTCATTGGTCAGCCAGTTTAACCAAAAAGTGGTGAGCCCAGCTTCACCCAGAGACTCCGTCTTTCGGAAATAAGGCAGAAGAGTGCCAGAGGAGGACACCGGCCATGTTCCTCCGGCCTCTGCACCCAGACACCCACATTCGCACACATATGCTCATACATCGCACACATACTAGAATACATCAAAGAAAGAAAAAAAAAAGAAAGAAAATCCAGGACATAAAGACTTAGGGTAGAACTTTAATAGTAAACAATGAAGACTTTCCCCTCGGGCAGTGGTTAATGCACCCAGGGAGAGAGAGAGAGAGAGAGAGAGAGAGAGAGAGAGAGAGAGAGAGAGAGAGAGAGGCACAGCTGGCAACAGTGTTGGCAGAAAGTCACTACTGTGTGCTCAGCCTCAAACAGGGCATGTAAATCGCACGCCCTCCTCCCCCAGCCCCATGGCTCAGGGAACCTGGGGAAGAAAGACTGTAAGAGCAGAAAGGTCAGGAGGAGGTCTGGGAGATGCTGTCTTCTGGATATGACACGATGTTACACTCATGAGCTCACAGCAGCTGTGGTTTCCACCCAAGACTGGGCCTGTCAATAACTCATCATTCTGCAGAATGGTTCATGACTGCTCCCCCACCAACTTCCCAGAATAGCAATGGTCGCTGGGAGATGGGGAGTCACTTTCATCAGTGGTGTAGCCACGGGGAATTTGCCCATTCCACAGTAAATAATCTTCCACCCATGATCATGCAAGCAAACCTAATTTAATGGCCAAAAAAGGATGGGGATTTGTGGGACACAGGGGTGTTAATGGGTGAGAGAGGAAGAGAAGGAAGAGTAATTGGAGGAAATAAAAACAAAATCTATTATATAAATGCATGAAAATGTCAAAAATGGAAATAAAATAAAAAGATTGCTTCAGAAGAGACCTGGCTTCTAGCCCTGGCCAGAATGTGAGAGGTTGTTTATACCAGATGCTTTCCTCTCTCAGAACTTGGCTTTTCTTGCCACGAGACAATAAGGTTGAACGAGGTGTTGTCTCAGATCCTGTTTTGCTCTGAAATTTGTGGAAGAAGCCTCAACCATCATCCCTAAGAGGGCCCTGGGCAGGCGGCAGCTCACTGGAAGAGCTCTTTCGCCATCTCGTGGCCGGCTCTGAGGTTCTTCTCTGTAAAATGCTTTCTGTTCCTGTCACCCCTTGACTGCAGACAAAGAAGAAAACACCTCGGCCCTTACCCAGCAGGAATGCGGCCCGCTGCCAGGCGGCGGGGACCCAGGCTTGATTCATGTCCTGGAATGCAGTGCTGGCTGAGCACAGCGGCCCCTCCTGTGGCAAAGGCCTCGGTGTGGTGGGCATGTAGTACAAAGTGGGCCCTGATGTCAAGAGCACATTGAGAGGCGTCCGCACAAATGCACCCCAGAGATGGGTTTGGGCTGCTCCCCAGGTAACACTCATTAAGCGCTCATGCAGTGCTGGCATCCTGGGCTTTCTTCCTGCCAGAGCCCTTCCTCAGACCTCAAGGGTCTCCCTTCACCCTACAGGATGACGCCTGACATTTCCATCTGCATACACACCATCCTTGGAGCTCATGTGACTCATCTGAGTGAGCCCAGTAGTGTGCCTTGTACTCCACACACACGTCCTGGGACTGTTGACTACGGCCACTGCTCTGGGAATGACCAGGTAGGGCAGCCCAAAGCAACAAATCCAGTAGGGATGGCACACACCATGGTACAAGCAGGCGACCCAGGGTTTAAAAATACTGTCTTGTAGACACAAAATGTCCTTGATATTCATGACCTCACAGTGCATGACACAAGACCTTCATAACTCAAGGGGGAAAAAAAAATGATGATATCAAAGTTGAAGAGACACTAATCTGATAGAAAGGATCCAATGGAGGATGGATTTGGGAAGGGGAAAAATAGGGGTGGTGGGAGGGAATTATCAAGGTTTATTGTCTATTCTTGTGGAAACTGTCAGTAAAAAGTTCAAAAATAAAATAAAATTTGAACATAAAAAAATGTATGGTAGCACAAGCCTTTACTCCTAGTACTTAGGAGGCTGAGGTAGAAGGATTGCCATGAGTTTGAGGCCAGCCTGGAGCCACCAGTGAGTTCTAGGTTAACTTGGGCTAGAACAAGACCCTGCCTCGAAACAAACAAAAGAAAAATGAGTTCACTGACAGCTCAGGTATTCTAACAGGGAATGGAGGAGTTATGATAAAACAAAGATATCCTGATCTGATAAATTCATTGTTGAATCATTCCATGTTTGGGGGATTTGTTTTTTATGGGGATGGCAAGAGGATATTGGTTCATTAATTTTCACCACAAATATTATTGGAAACCTTTATTTTCCTTTGCTTTAAATAGCATTATGAGCTTTTCTTTTTCATCCTTGCCAAGTCAGAGCAGGTAGTCAGTGAGTGGAGGGAGCCCTGAGCTGTTGTTTAACATAACCACCACCCAACTGGGGGCTCAGTGAGGTCACCACTGTGCGGGCCTTTTTCCCCCTGTGACTTTCAGGACAAGGCACAGCTCCACTCTCGCCTGGAGCCGTGGGAACGGGGAGGGCGCGCCTCTGACTTGAAGCTTGCTTCAATCTCTGTGACCTCGGATCCATCAGATAAAGTAATCGAGCGAGGACCCCTTTGCTTAGTATCATTCCCCAGCCAGAGCATCTTGTCCAGGTGGGGTTATTATTTTACTATTTTAATTTTTTTGAGACAAGGACTAACTTCTACAGCCCAGGCTAGCCTTAAACTTACAGCAGTCCTCCTGCCTCTCAAGTGCTGGGATTACAGGTATATGCCATTATGCTAATTCTATCTTTCTGTCATCTATCTATTATCAACCAATCAATCGATTTATCTGTCATCTATTTATCTATCATCTACTATCATTTTGTAAATTTTTTAAGGCAGGAATGGTGGCTCATGCCTTTATTTATTTATTTAAGAGAAAGGGGGGCCAGGAAGAGGCAGACAGAAAGAGAGAGTGGGCATGGTAGGGCCTCCAGCCACACTGCAAATGAACTCCAGATGCATGCACTCCCTTGTGCATCTGGCTGATGTGGGTCCTGGGGAACTGAACTGGGGTCCTTAGGCTTTGCAGACAATTGCCTTAACCACTAAGCCATTTTCCCAGCCCTCATTTTCTAATTTTTGAGAGACCTGGCCTGTTCTTGGTGCTGAATTCCATCCCCTGAAGATACATTCCTTCAGGGTAGTGACAGCAAATAAGATGAACCTGAGAACCCTTCGAATCAATGAGCAGTACCTGTCAGAAGCTCTGTGTTAAGGTCACAGAGCGCAAGTCTAAGGCTCCATGGGACAGGAATCGATTATCTATGCCTGTCGTGGGCAGGGGCTGGGAAACAGTGCTGTAGAATGCGAATGAGCAAGGGAAGAATGTGCCCGTGGCGGAGGTCCAGAGTTGCTAAGAAACAGAACAGGAGCCAAAATCTATTTTGTGGCTCCCACTCGGGTCTACCTGTTATTCAGCACCAGGTACTTCCATGATACTTTCTGAGGGTCACGACAGGACCCAGTGCCCAGCACCACGGACAGGTGGGGGCAGGAGGAGGAGCAGAGGAGGACAGTGGGAAACCAGACCAGACCTTCTTGGCTTCACAGGGGGTATCTGATGAACAATGATGGCTCGTGTGGCCTTTGAAATGGCCAAGAAGGCACGTTGGTAGAGAGGACAGCTGGTGGGTCACCCCTCCCAGATGCGCGCGTGTGCGCTGTACTGTGAAGGGGCACGCTGTACTCCTTGGCTGGCAGCGAGTGCCCAGCCCATCAGCTTCTCCTGACTGCACACAAAGGGCTTTGGCAGCTTTCTCACGGGGCACCTAAGAACTTCTGCCCTGAGCAGATGCCCAGGCTTTATGTTCTCACAGAGCAGCCTTGCCCACAGCAGGCCATCCATCTTTCTCTGCATCTGGGAGGTAGCCATGGTTTGGAATTCATGTAGGGAGCTCTCTCACCAGGCCATGGAGGATTGCCATGTGGGTTGCGAGGGCCTGCAGCCTGAATGTCCCTTTTATTTGCAAGGAAAGAAAGTCCACGTTTAAAAATGCATCTAGCCGGGCGTGGTGGTGCACACCTTTAATCCCAGCCCTCGGGAGGCAGGGATGGGAGGAGCACTGTGAGTTCGAGGCCACCCCGAGACTCCATAGTGAATTCCAGGTCAGCCTGGGCTAGAGTGAGACCCTACCTCGAAAAACCAAAAAAAAAAAAAAAAAAAAAAAAAAAGCATCTATCCTGACCAATAAGTAAATAAAAAAAAATCCCAGTGGGAGTGCAGTTGCTTATTGCTAGGTAGGAATCCCTCAAGTTCACGGGGCTGTGGCCCCTCTGCAGGCCCCGGCTGGAGCTACGTGTGAACGGATTCTTTCCCAGTGCAGCTCTGCACTTGAAGGAGCTGTGTGGATCCAAGTGTTTCAGGATTTATTTATTTATATATTCCCTGAAGTAACTCACCTTCCAATAGTCAGTCCCTTCTGCACAGACTTTTATTTATTATTTATTTAATTTTTATGTTTTTTTTTGAGGCAGGGTCTCGCTCTAGCCCAGGCTGACCTGGAATCCACTATGTAGTCTCAGGGTGGCCTCAAACTCACGGTGATCCTCGTGCCTCTGCCTCCCGAGTGCTGGGATTAAAGGTGTGCGCCACCACGCCCAGATTGCAAAGGCTGTTTAAATAATTAATTATGAACTTTACTGTCTGAATATATTGCATGCTGGTCATATTCCCATTGGGTTACAGTCTTGTGTCCCTTCTCCCCTCCGCCACGCCACCGAGGGTCCTCCTCAGTCAGTTACTGGTGTCCATTGTGGGAGATGAATGCACCAGTCAGTCTGGGTGGGGGGGGGCTAACTCCTTCCCCTCTTTCTGCCCTCTCTTACGCGACATCCCCGAGTCTTGGTGGTGATGTCTTAAATCTCCTTTAGTAACTCTCTGCATCCTTTGGACTTCCGCTTTGATGGGTTCCGAGTATCCTCAGTGTTCACTGCCGTGTCACGGGAGCAGGTGGTCAGGACAGCCCGCTCACGTTTACAGCGCCGCTTCCTCTGTGGTGCCCCCTGGGCCATGGCACACGTGCTGCATGAGGCGGCTCATCTCATGCTGAGTAGTCGGCTGTATTTTCTTGTGTCGATGGCTCTTGGTTCTCCCCTGTTTTCACTGCCTTCTGTAAAAAAAAAAAAAAAAAGGCAGATTTCCCCAACCAAGTGTGAGAAGAGCATGGATTAGAGCGGATATGTATAGTTAGGTGAGACACCTTTTGTAAAAAATTTTTTTTGTTCATTTTTATTTATTTATTTGAGAGTAACAGAGACAGAAAGAGGCATATAGATAGATAGATAGAGAGACAGAGAATGGGCGCGCCAGGGCTTCCAGCCACTGCAAAGGAACTCCAGATGCGTGCGCCCCCTTGTGCATCTGGCTAACGTGGGTCCTGGGGAGAATCGAGCCTCGAACCGGGGTCCTTAGGCTTCACAGGCAAGTGCTTAACCGCTAAGCCATCTCTCCAGCCCTGTGAGACACCTTTTGATGTTCATACTCATTCTTCGGTCTCAGAGAACAGCAGGAGCCCTATCTGCACAAGACAGCTGCCCGGAGAGAAGCTTCTCCTTGTGAGTCACAGCCCTGTCCAGGAAACCCCTCCTAGAGGCTCCCCTTCAATAAGATCAAGGTTAATCTAGGGAGGAAAAGGCCATAAGAGGAGAGAAAGAAACAAGCCACCCATCCCCAGAAGCCTGAACATCTCCCAGGAAGGACCGTCTCGTGGAAACATTGACTTGTGATTTGATGAGGAACGATCGAGGCGAGCACATGACATTGGGCGTGTCTGGCCACCTCCACCACATCAGCATGGTAAATGGGGTTCTGCCAACACCCAGGTCCATCTGCATCATCTGAGCTCCCAATGACTTTAACCAAGCCCATGAGCCCTGTCCAGAAGAGGGTGTCACAGTTGCTACAACACAGATGCCATCACTTTAAGAGGCTCTGCTGCCTGAACTGAGGCCACCTTCGATTCTAACTTCCCTCTCTTGCCCGTGTGCCTTCTAGACTCTTTCCAACCCCATTCCTGCGGAGCAGCCCCCCACTCTTTTACCTCGAACCTCCGAAGGCCTTGCTGATCTCTTACTTTTTCCTCTGTTGCCTCTGCGACTTCTCTCATAGACTTTATGCCCAGACAACCTCCCCACACCCTGAAATTCATAAGGAGAATCATCACACTTGGTGCTTCACATCCCCAGAACCCCCCAGTCCTCACCCCTCCCCACCTCTGGCTTTGGAACCCCGTCATCCCCAGCCTGCAGCATGTTGTTTTCTAAAAAGACAATTGTCCCAGTTGTCTCTCATTGAGCCAGTTTCTTGCTCTCCCTTTGTCTTTTTTTGTTTTTTTTTTTTAAAAAAAAAACATTTTATTTATTTGAAAGAGAAAGAGGGAAGGAGAGAGAGAGAGAAAGAGAGATAAAGAAAGGGAGAGGAAGAATGAATATGAGCATATCACAGCCTCTGACTTTTGCAAACAACTCCAGATACATGCACCACCTTGTACATCCAGCTTTATGTGGGTACTGGGGAGTTGAACCTAGGTCCTTAGGCTTTGCAAGTGCCTTAACCGCGAAGCCATCTCTCCAGCCCTCCCTCACGTATATGTCAACAGTTACCTTATGTATCATAAATATCAATATGGAAATAAGGCACTCCGTAGACGACAATTCCTAGCCACGGCCCAAAGGCAGCTTCCTGTTTCTCTTACAGACCTCGTTGTGCACCGTGGGCAGTGGGAACTCAGTTCCGACAGGAGTCACTGTAACTGCTGACTCACGCACAAGTCCTAACACTGGTCGTTGTAATTGCTGACTCACGCCGAGTTCATGAAGCGTGCTTTTCTTTCTGCTACTTGTGGTTTCTTTCTTTTTCCTTTTGTTTGTATTGTTCTTTTACTTCTTGCTTGGTTTCTGTACTGAATGTAGGCTTCGGGAGGCCACACATCTGCTGATTACAACCTTGGGAAGTGCTGGGAACTCGTAAGCCTTGCATTTAGGAGAAACTCCACACCCTTTACCGTCACCTCTAAGCCAATCTCCACTGGTGGCTGAAGCGTATTATTGTGTAGCTTGAATTGCCCCACACCCAGCTCGCCCTCCATCTGGATCTTGTTAGGGTGGTGAGCCTGGAGCTTTGGTCAGCCGCGGCCTTCACCAAGCGGAACAGTAGAGAGTTTGCTACTTGTCCACAGTGCTGGTGCCCCTCCACCTACCAGGTGGTCTCCACAGGGCTGTGACCCCACGAGTCACAAGATACCGTACCTCAATGGCAGCCAAGAAAAGCCCGGAGCAAAACTCACTTTTGCTTTTACTGAAAATGATGAACCAAGCTATACACTTCCATTCAAAAAAGTCATTGCTGACTTGAAAAGCAGTAAACTAATTTATAGCCACAAGTTAGTTTGGAGGCATGCTTTTAGTCCCCGAGAAAGGCTCATGAGCCAGTCAAGCCCCCTGGAAGGAGAAGGGGAGGCAGAGGCTGGAAAGCACAAGAGTGGGGAGCTCTGGCCTGTTGTCATTTCAGGATACAACTTTCCTAACCAAGCACTTCAGATCCCTTGCAGCTCAGTTCAGTGATTACTTAGTACTCCCAGGCTAGAGGGCTTGCTGAGCCAGGCTCAGTGTTTGGAAACTTGGTCCTTACTTTATGGTGCTGTTTGGGGAGGTTGCAGAACCTTTAGGACAGTGGCCTCACAGGCAGAGGTGGGGCTCGAGGGGAAAGTCCTCAAGGTGATAACCACACAGGGCTCTGGCCCGAGCTCGGGCTGCTTCCCGACCCTCCAACATGCGAACAAGCTGTACCCCAAAGTGCCACCGCCAGGGACCTGGATGCTGCAGCCACCATGCCTTCCCCACCAAAACACTATGAGCTAAAATAAAACTCTCCTTTCTCTTTCTTTCCTTTTTTTTTGGATTTTTTTTGAGGTAGGGTGTTGCTCTAGCCCAGGCTGACCCAGGATTCACTATGTAGTAGTCTCAGGGTGGCCTTGAACTCTTGGCAATCCTCCTCTGCCTCCTGAGTGCTGGGATTAAAGGCGTGCACCACCACACGTGGCTAAACCTCTCTTTTCTTAAATTGAGTCTGTCACGTGTTTTGACACTTTAGTAAGAAAAGTAGCTGAGATAGATAGATAAACAGATTGGTTTCATGGTGCTTTCTTTCTTTATTTTTGATTTTCTTCAAGGTAGGGTCTCACTCTAGCCCAGGCTGACCTGGAACTCACTCTGTAGTCCCAGGCTGGCCTTGAGCTCCTGGCAATCCTTCCTCTGCCTCCCGAATGCTGGGATTAAAGACATGGACCACCACGCTCAGCTGGTTCAACCTTTCAAAAGGAGACACTACCATTTGGTCATTTGATACAACGTGGTTGAGCCTGTGGGAAGTTATGTTACACCAAATACACCAGACACAGAGAGGACATCACCGTACAATCTCACTTGCATGTGGTGGTTACTAAAATGGGGAAGCTGAGGGAAAAAAAAAAGTTTGCCAAGGGATACAAATTTGTAGTTATGTCTAATGGGCAATTCTAGAAAATTAATGTACAGAAGGCAGTTTAAAATCTGTGCTATATATTGAAAATTCGCTAGGATTTTAGGAGAGAGAATGGTAAGTGACAGATATATTAATTTAATTATAATCATCATTTCACTGTATATATGAATATCAAGGCATCTTGTTTTAGACCTCAATTATATACAATAAAAATTAAACTAGAAAAAAAGAAAAAAATTAAACTGAAAAATAAACACTTGCTATAAATAAAACACAAGATATCCATGGACACCTGGCTGGCTGTGGGCGCAGTTGGTGGCTAGGTGACGGTGCTGAGGTCATTTCTTTGTGTTCGGATTGCGGCTCTGCCATTTTCTAGCTATGTGACCTTAAGTAAATTAACTGACACCGCTGAACTGTTTTACCCACTGCAATATCAGCATAATTATAGCACCTACCCCAGGGTTATTGTGAATACCAATAAGTAAATAGGGGGAGAGAATGAGATAGTGAGAGATGACAGAGGGAGAGGGAAGGTGGGAAAAGAGAGGAGGGGGAGAGGAAGAGGAGGAGAAGAGAGTGAAAGGAGAGAGAATATGAGTTGGGGCAGTTCCTAGTGAATTAAACAATATATGTGTGTGTTGGCTATTACTATAAAGAATGGACAGGTAAATCCTGGTACTTCGTACATGTTTGCTAAGAAGAAACAAAGAAGACACACCCAAGAATCTTCTAGCAAAAACTACTTAGAGTTAAAAGAAAAAAAAAGTTCCTGGCCATGAAAAGATGCGGTCACTTAATTATTTAGGGAAAGTTTTTCATCTATGAAAAGCAACCCAAGATGTGTCCTGGAAAACTGTCTCCTTGTCTGTGGACGCGCAGGGTGGCTCTTGGCTGGGCACGGATGAAGGCGTGAGGAAAGAACGGACTAACCCCCCCCCCCACCGTGGGTATTTAGTCTCTCGGGGGCTGCAGCCATCAGGATGTGCTCCAGCCTGCCTTTCATTTAGAGGATGAGAATCAACGTAAGCGCAGCATTCTTGAGAAACTGTAAAACTTGATTCAGGGGTCCCCCATAAACTTGGGGGTTCTGAATGCCAGGTTCCCAGCTGATGGAGATTTGGGAATTAATGCCACTTGGAGGAAGTGTATTGTTGGGGGCGGGCTTATGGGTGTTATAGCCAGCTTCCCCTTGCCAGTGTTTGGCACACCCTCCTGTTGCCATTGTCCACCTGCTGTTGGCCAGGGGGTGATGTCCACCCTCTGCTCATGCCACTGTTTTCCCTGCCATCGTGGAGCTTCCCCCTTGAGCCCCTAAGCTAAAATAAACCTCTTTTCCCCCCACATAAAAAAGAAAGAAATTGTAAAACTCCCTCAGTGCTGAGGAGGAAGGGAGAAACTATGGGCTATCTCCAAGGAAGCAAGAGGAAAATAAAAACCCACAAGGGCTTCTTTAATCACGCGAAAGAGGAGTGACTGATTCAACAGCGGCACAGGCTCCCCACAGCTTCTCAAAATATTATCGTTTGAACCTGGCTGCTTCTCCCCTCATGTAGAATATTTAAAGATGCCACGATCTATCCATATTTATATTTCTCTCAGCAGGGAGCATAATCCAGAAGGATGAATTCCAGGGCCTTTCAGATGGGCCGTGCTGAGGTCACCGGGCCTGCGCGGAAGACAGCAGCCCGAGGCCGCGGAGACCCTCCCTCCTGGACGCCTGGCTCTGGCACCGTGCCCAGGGCTGAGGGCCCCGCCACCACCTGCTGCTGTCTCGTTCTTCCACATCTTCAGGAGTGTCCTGAGCGCTAGTCCTGACCTCACCTGAATTTCAGGCCCTGAATTCCTAGATGGGTTCTGCCCCTGCTATCCCCATCCTTGAAAGCGCAGAGCCCTTACAATGCCCCCATCCAGCCAGCCTTTGGTGAGCGCGAATCCTTCTCACCATGGTTCTTGCTGACTTCGGCTGGACTGCAGAGCACGGCATTTGCAAGGAGAGCCTTCCTCCCTCGGGGGCTTCCCGATCACTAGACAATTCATCACACTCAGCCGCTACCGGGTAGTGGACTCGAACCTCTCTCTTTCTGTTTTCTTTTGCATCTTTGGTCCATGTCGGTCCCCTCTGCGGGCGCAGGGTCTCCACCCAACACCCCTGCCTTTGGAGTAGGTTATGTCTCTGGCGGGCATGGAGATGAGCTATAGAAAGTAGCGCTTCGGGGCCGGGTGGTCGTAGAACGCATCCCTAACGTCCACGACGACCTGGATTCCATCCCAGCACCGCGTAAAACTGCAGAGGTGGGGAGGTATCCGTAGTCCCAGTGCTAATGAAATGGAGAGTGCCTTAATTGCTAAGCCATCCCTCCAGCCCCTGGCATTATTCTTCAATATTTTGTCTTGATGCCTTGGCCCCATGTTGGTTACTTTTCTCATTGTTATGATGAAATACCCAACAGAAACAACTTAAAGGAAGAGGGATTTATTTTGGATCATAGGATTAGGGGATTCAGTCCATCGTGGCAGGTCAACTTCTCATTGCTGGGACAAACCACCCCAACCAGAAGCAGCCTATGGAAGGAAAGGGTTTACTGCAGGCTTTCAGATTCTGGAGGAAGTTTCATCTTGGTGGCAAAAGTGTGGCAGAGCAGAGGCTGGTCTTCACACCTTATCACTTCTGCTGGAAGGTGACAGCCAGAGTGAGCTGGCTAGTGAACAAACTAATGCACCTCAAAGTCTGGCCCCCAGTGACACAGCTCCTCCCGCACACCTCCACCTTCCCAGGGCTCTACAAGCTGGCGACTGAGTATGAGGTTACGGGAAACATTTTATACTCAAACCACCCCAACAGGGAAAGTACAGAGGCAGGTGGTGTCCGCTGGGGACTCTTCAGCTCTTCCTGTCTCTGTGGCTTAGGAAGCAGAGATAGGACAGGATTAGGGGAGGGGCTCTAAACTTGAAGGATGGCCTAGGGATCCGCTTCCTGCAGCAAGGCTCCACCTTCTAATGGATCCACAACCTTCCAAAGCAGCACCACCAGCTGGAGACAGTGCTCCTACACAAGAGCCTGTGCCGGGCTTTTCACAGACCCTTAACCAGACTACAGGGTTTGAGTTTGTAACAAGACTGCTGCATCTAGCCCCATTCCCTGCATGTAACAGCAGGTCAACTAGATGGATGAGATGCTAGAAATCTGTATAAATGATACTAAATGTTGACAGTGACAGGACTTGGAAGTGAACACTTGGAGTTTTCACACTCCTCCTACTTCCTGTCACACGAAGATGAACAAGAGGGTTGGATGGGGTGGGTAATGAGTCCTGGAGATAACATGGCTTGACAGATTCCAACATCTGGCATATCTTACTTTTCCTCACTCTTTCCACTAGCCCAGGAAGTCCTGTGACCTTCCCTGACCTCCAGGCTCAAGTAGCCAAGATGCAACATAGTCCTTCAGGTTATCGTTATTATTATTACTATTATTTTGAGGTAGGGTCTCACTCTAGCCCAGATTGACCTGGAATTCACTATATAATCTCCAGGTGGCCTTGAACTCACAGCTTCCTCCTACCTCTGCCTCCCAAGCGCTGGGATTAAAGGCATGTGCCACCTTGCCCTGACAGGAGTTTTTTTTTTTTTTTTTTTTTATGCCAAAGTCCAAAGGACTCTTGGAAAGGTCAGGAGACATGCTGGGAGGTGGCCCCCTTCTTAGGAATCACCGACAGCAAGTTGGGGCAAATGAGGTTGGTTCTAACCTCCCTTTGAAATAATGAGCTATTCAGTCTTGGGCTGAGAACTGAGTCAGCAACCCCAGGGCCATTCCAGCAGTGCCAACAGCTGCCAACTGCACCGCCTGCTTCAAGCAACCAATTAGTATGAGCACCGCAAGTTGATCTTGTGAGAAAATCAGTCACCTCTTACTGTCCACATGGAAAATGAGGCTGTTCTACCTCTCATGGCCTTGCTCCACGCCAAGGAACAAGCTTTATTTCTCTAAAACTTGGCATCCTTTCTCTTGCCAGAGGGAGGAAAAATGATGCAAAATCACTAAAATCTGCTAAGGGACATGAATCTAAGCAAAAGACAGCTTGCTGCCGTTTCAGGGAGTCAGTCTCATGAGCAACATAGAATTTCACTGCCAGGTTAAGACAAGTCATTACTTCAATTAGCAAGTGTAGTAGAAGGAATGAGGAGTGACCATGCGGAGCCCAGTCCAGTGACTCACTGCGCGTAACTTTCTTGTTCCAACCAAGGCAGTGATGAGCGTGGAGAGTGGATTCAGTGCTGGGATCACAGGGGCTTTTCCTTCCAAGTGGCCTGAGTCACGGCTCATCCTTCATCCGCTGTGGAGGAGGAGGCATGACCTGCAAGATCACAGGATGAGAGATGCCTGCAATGTTCCGTCCACCCTTCACCCAACACTCACCTCGCATACAGTGATGCTGGCTGGACATGGAAAACCACGGGGTTGTGTGTGAGTTAGCTAAACAAAGCAAAGGTATTTTTAGCTCCTTGCAATGATGAAATGAGGCAATTCTGAGGATTAAAAATTATTTATTTAACTTAGAGACACACAGAGAGAGAGGCAGATCAAGAGAGAGAGAGAGAGAGAGAGAGAGAGAGAGAGAGAGAGGGCGAGGGTGAGAGAGGGAGTGCCAGGGCCTCTAAGCCACTACAAGCAAACTCCAGGTGCATGTGCCACTTTGTGTATCTGGCTTATGTGGGTTCTGGGGAATCAAAGCTGGCTCCTTAGGCCTTAATCACTAAGCCATTTCTCCAGCCTAATTCTGAAGATTTTTATTCAGTATATTCTTAGCGTATCGTTTTGATTTTATACCTATGTGTTTCTGGAATGGTGGAAAAGACAAGAAAGGGTGAGAGTGAAAGCCAGGGCATCCTTGTCCTGGAAAGACTTAGACCAGACTGAGATCATATGTTAGAAGAGACACAAGCAGCGGATGGTTTCTCTGCACACTGACGGCATCTGAAGTTCTGCTTTGACAAGTGTCTCTCTGTGTGATCTGATAAGCCTATTATAACAAAAGCAAGAAACGACAGCATTTCAAGGAGTAACTGACAAATCTATGATCCAAGTGGGTGATCTAGCATGTCTTTCTTAGTAATTAATAAATCAAGTAGCCAAAAACCCTCAGTGAAGCTGTAGAGATTTTGAACAATATGATTAACAGCTCACAATAAAAGACAACCAGGAGGGCTGGGCATGGTGGTGCATGCATTTAATCCCAACACTTGCCCTCAGTTCGAGGCCACCCTGAGGCTACAGAGTGAATTCCAGATCAGCCTGGGCTAGAGTAAGACCCTACCTCAAAAAAACAAAACAATACAAAAACACAAATAAGAAAACAAAACAAACAAACAAAAAGACTGACAGGAACCTGCATTCAACCATCAGAGAATATACATTCCTATCAATGTCACATTGCATTTATGAAAGCTCATAGTAATTCAGGAATACTAATTAATAAAGCAAACTTCAACTTTCAAAGAATTGGCATTATAAGACCATATCGAAATTAAGGAACCAGAGAAAAATTTAAAATCCTTTTACAATTAGAACATTTATTTTTGTTAGCTTATTTATTAGAGAAAGAGAGACTGAGAGAAAGGCATATAGAGGGAGAGATAATGGGCATGCCAGGGCTTCCAGCTGCTGCAAACGAACTCCAGATGCATGCGCCACTTTGTGCATCTGGCTTTACATGGTTACTGAGGAATCGAACCTGGCTCCTTTAGCTTTGCAGGCAAAACAAAACAAAACAAAACAAAAAAACCACGAAGTCATCTCTCCAGCCCCTTGTTTAGAACATTTAAAACACATTACTTAACACTGTAGACACAGAAAGCAGGTTGGTGTTGGCAGGGACTTGGAAGGGAGGAGAATGGACTGAAGGTTTCTTTAGGTTGTGAATGTGCTTAGTGTCACTTTAATGTGGTTCACTCTGTTAAGTGAATTCCTCCTGAATGAAAAACCTCGTATCCCTGTGTCCAAATCCTAACGTGAGAATACATGGGTGTGCTGTTGTGAAACTTGCCTGAGCTCTGCACTTGCAACATATGCTCTGTTCTGTAGTATATGTCATTGCTATGTTATGTGCAATAAAGTGTTAAAACAAGACAAAAACCATCTAGCTGGGTGTGGCGATGGACTGCTGTAATCCAAGCACCTGGAAAGTGGAGGCAGCAGCATCAAGAGTTCAAGGTCATTCTCAAAATAAATAGGGAAAAATAAATAGGGAGCTGGAGCAATGGCTCAGCTGTTAAAGGTATTTGCTTGCAAAGCTTGACAGTCTGGGTTCAAGCCCTGTACCCACTTGAAAGTCAGATGCCCACAACGGGGCATGTGTCTGGAGTTTGTTTGCAGTAGCAGAAGGTCCTGGCATGTCCATTTGTCTGTGTGTCTGTCTCTTCCTCCCTCTGTCTCTCTAAGTAAATATAAAAAAAGTTTAAAAGTAAATGAAGGAGAACACAAAAGGGCAACTAAAAATGTCAACATGCTTATAAGGCTGCAGTAAAACTAATTTTTAGAAAGATACAAGCACCGCCCCTCACCACTCTCTAGCCAGTGTAAGGCCGGCAAGCTTCACATTGTCCGGCTCCATCGCCCCATGTTGGCAAGTTGGGGATCACAGATGCATAGGACGCTCTGCTCTGGCTTTATGTGGGTGCTGGGAAGCATCCGATTCGGATGGGAAGCTTTGTAAACAAGTGCCTTTACCCACGGGTCTCTCTAGCCCTGATGTTAGAGTTTTTAACACAGAAAGTTCAGGACGACCCCTGAGTTGGGGACGGAGCGTAAGGTACTGAGCCCCACAGTCTTGCACCCTGACTCTGAAGAGGAGGTGCTGCTGAGGAAGGTCTCAGCATGAAGGGGCCCGAGGCAATGCAAGCTGTGTAGAGATGACGAGGCGACAGCTGCCGCCTGGGGAGGAATCATCCTCCGCGGAGATGAACGGTGGGAGTCACCAGAAGCACCCACACACAGAAAGCCCTCACCAGCCAGCTGCAAGGACCCCATTCTTCCTGGCCCTCGGGCCTCTCTTCCTAGAAGCCAGTCAGCAGAGCCCATCAGGGAACCACTTTGGGAGCAGAAGTGTGGCTTGCCTTGCAGGGCTGGGGCCTTCGCCACAGGGCAGAGGATTTGGGTGAACTTGGAGTAGAAAGAAAATCACTTAAGACCTGACACAGCCCCCATCCCCTCATCTACTTTTTTAAAAAAGATTTTATTTTTATTTAATTATTTGTTAGAGAGCGAGAATGGGCGCACCAGGGCCTTTAGTCACTGCAAACAAACCCCAGATGCATGTGCCACCATATGCATCTGGCTTACATGGGACCTGGAGAATTGAACCTGTGTCCTTCGGCTTTGCAGGCAAACACCTGAACAGCTAAGTCCTCTAACTAACTCCAGCCCTCTAACATTAATGTTGTTATTATTATTATTATTTTTTTTTGTTGTTTTTTCAAGGTAGGGTTTTACTCTAGCCCAGGCTGACCTGGAATTCACTGTGTAGTGTCAGGGTAGCCTCAAATTCACAGTGATCCTCCTACCTCTACCTCCCCCAGTGCTGGGATTAAAGGCATGAGCTACCATGCCTGGCTTCTAACATTAATTTTTTTAAAAAAATTAAAGCTTTTTTCCCCCTTAACTTTGCTCTCTGTGGACCAGACAGGTATTTGAAACTGATTCTTTCATAAATCTGCTTTTATTTGAACTTTGGAGAACCTATTTTCTTACCCCACTAGTGCCTGATTTCCTTTGATCTGAATAAATGCACTTTGTTCTGGAAGTTTCCTATTCACCTTAGTGTTGAGGAAAGCGGTACTAGCCTCCAGTGTCTGTAATGAATCTCTTTGCTTTCTAACTGACCTGACTGTATTTGGGCTAATCTGAGGTGACCCAATGATAGACCCTGGTGTGTATCTGGCTATGTACGAGTCAAGAAAACACTCATCTATCCTTTTTCCCAGGCACATTTGGGAATTCAAGCCTAGGAGAACCCTTTCTACATCAACAAGCCAGTTGGCCAGTTCTTCTCTTGCCTTCTAAATTCTGGATGGTGACCAAACACAAGGTCCCTTGACCTGCCTGGACCTCCCAGAGGAACTACAGACCCTCTTCTCAAATGATGTAGTGCCGACCAGGGCTGCTTCCCAGAGTGCCCCAGAGGTGCCTTTACTGAATGTCATTCTGCAGCCACGGACATCTCTCCCATGTTTGACGGGGAGAGAAGAGGTGGGTGCTGAGGAGCAGATTTCTATTTTCTTTTTTTCAGAGGTAGGGTCTCACTCTAGCCCAGGATGACCGGGAGTTCCCTATGGAGTCTCAGGGTGGCCTCGAACTCACGGCAATTCTCCTACCTCTGCCTCCCGAGTGCTGGGATTAAAGGTGTGCGCCACACGCCCGGCAATTTTTTTGAAAAGACTGTCATGGTCTTGTTGCTCACTTTGGAAAATCTTTCAAAATGAAGTTTTGGAGACCTTACTTTTTATGCCACTTTTAATTCTCACTCATTATGAAATTAGTATAAACATTGATCTGAAAATCCAATAAATAATACTAACAAAATTATAGACCTGTCTTACTTATAAGCAAAATTGTAAAAATCTTGAGCAAATTATTACCTATAAAATATAGCATGGTCTGAAAAAAAAAAATCTACCATATTAAGTTGGATTTATCCCTGGTATGAAAAGTTGGATTGCTATTATAAAGTTAATTCATGTTATGTTAACTGACTAGAAATGAAAGACCATTTGATTGCTTTAGCTGATGAAGAAAATGCATTTGAGAAAAAGGAAACCCTAATTTATGGCAGAAACACTAAAAATTATAATTAGAAAGATAGCGTCTTGGGAAGGATAAAGGCTCTACACAAAATTCATGGTCACTGTCATTTTTAATGGTAAGGCCTTACAACTATTCCCTTTAAAATGAAAAAAAAAAAAAAAAAAACCAAGGTGGCGAGATACAATATTGCTATTGTAACAAGTAATATTCTAGTGATTCTCATTAGAAAATGTGGAAGAGACCAGGTATGGTGCAGTCCCAGCACTCGGGAGGTACAGACAGAAAGATCAGGACTTCAAGGTCATCTTTGGCTACATAGTGACATCAAGAACAGCCTGAAATATATGAAACATTAGCTCAAAAAAGAAAAAAAACCCAAGAAAAAAAGGAAAGAAAATTTTAATAAGAAAAATAAAACACATACAACATGAAAATGAAGAAATAAAATAATCATCATTAGCAGATTATATGATTGCTTATAAGAATATTCATAATATATAGAGTCAAATTGAGGGCTGGGTATACAAAGCTTGATGCATTTCCATACAACAGCCATAAGATGACACACATGTAATTTTTAAAAAATATCATTATAATAGAAATACAGCTACAATAAAATAAAAATAACACAATACAATAAAAAGAAAAGGACCTCATAGGGAGAGGAACATTTATAAAGACTCGGACTAATTAGATAGTTAATGCACATAGAGAGGCTCAATTTCATAAATATTCAACTTTCCCCAAACATAATGCCATTCCTATCAATATTCCAATAGTTCATTATGGATTATGTGTCTGATTCCAAAATCTATATGGAAGAGTAGAAGTGCACAAATGGTACTCTTGGGGAACCAGAACAAGGTGTGAGTGTCAACTTGAAGTTCAGAGTGCACTGGGTACTCTTTTCCCTGTTGTTTGTTTTTTGATGATCTTTGTCTAAATCTGGCCACAAATACTCATGTATTATCTAAAAGGAAAAATGCACTGGGCTAGGGAGATGGCTGAGTGGATAAAGCACTTGCAGTGCAAGCCTGAGTACGTGAGTTCAAATCCTTAGTCACCCATGTAAAAGCAGGAAGCTGTGGCTGGCTTCTCTCATCCCAGCGTGTCTCTGGTGAGATGGGAGGGGGAGACAGCAGAATTTCCTGGGGTCTTGTGGACCAGAGGCCTTGTGACAGGGCAGTGAACACTGGACCATGAGAGACCCTGCCCTACGCCAGGTGAGAGATGACGACTCCAGAAGTTGTCCTCTGACCTCCGCATGCGTGCCTTGTCACATGCGTGTACATTAACATGTACACACGTGTGCATAGCAGAAGAAATTGCAGTGTGCGTTATTAATAATTGTATATAGTGGCTCCAAAGCTTTAGCTTAAAAGAATTAAGCAATAACTGAGGAGGGGCTGGGGAGTTAAGATCAGGTCCTCTCTGGCCGCCTGGGGACAAGTGAAATTGCTGGCAGTCAAACTGGCTATCTTATTATCTCTGTGCTTTGCGGTGATTACCTCACTCCACTTCATATCCAAATAGAAGCTGCTGGAAGTTGCCAGGCCAGGATTCCTAGCGTCTCCCTTTCAAGTGTCTCTTAGTGTGGCTTGTGAGGTAGCTGAGGACCTGCTTGAGCTCATGTTTCACACCGGAGGCTTTCTAACTTCAAGGTGCCCTTCGGTCTCCCCAGCTCACATCCCTGGAGAAAACCTCAGAAAGGGGAGCACAAAGAACAGGATCCAGATGAGAGAGGGACAAGTGCCAACCCACCTGGCCATCCTGTGGGAAGAAGCTTACCAGAAGGAGAAAAAACTTCCCTAAAATTCACCTGATGGAAACTCAACACGGAAAGGCTTTTCTCATACATATGCACCAGTGAAGAGTAAAGCCATTGCCAAGAATGCTGAGGCTCCACAAAAACAAGAGCAGAACATTCCAGCACCAGAGAGCAGGGGGCGAGGAGGGGGCCCCTGAGTGCTTCAGAAGAGAGTCCAACCCCACTTGTCATTAAAGAGACCAAGTGGAGGACAACCTGTCTGCACCTCACTTCAGAAGGAGAAGCCTTAAAAGACGGCCTGTCATTCTTAAGGTCTGCCATAAGGAACCAGAGAGGCGTCAGACAGGCACCTAAGCAAATGAGCAGAAATAGCATGATGGAGGGATGCCTGTTAGTTGGCACATCTTTGGCTCTTCCCACTTTGGGTACCAGTTTTTTGACTGGCACAGATATGTGGGCTTCTCCATTTTAGTTTAGGTTATTTATTTATTTATTTGACAGAGAGAGAGAGAAAGAGGGAGAGAGAGAGAGAGAGAAAGAATGGGGGCACCAGGGCCTCCAGCCACTGCAAATGAACTCCAGATGTGTGCACTCCTTAGTGCGTCTGGCTAACGTGGGTCCTGGAAAATCGAACCTGGGTCCTTTGGCTTTGCAGGCAAACGCCTTAACCACTAAGCCATCGCTCCAGCCCTAGTTTAGGGTTTTATGCACTAGTGGTTGTGCTGTGCATGATAAGCAGTTTCCATGCCTACATACAATGAAATCTACAGGACTACTAGCAGATTCTATGTGGATTTTTCATTCCAGTGTCTCAGGAGCTGCTAAGGACTTGAACAGGGTCCAGGTGAGGGGTCAGTTCACAAACAGCTTGCCTCACAAGTGCAAGGACCTGAGTTCAATCCCCAGTACTCACAGAAAAACCTGAGTATGGTGAGGTGTGCCTGTAATCCCAGAGCTGGGGAGGTAGCGGCAGAAGGTTCCCGGGTTCCCTGGCCAGCCAGTCTACCCGAACCGGTGAGCTCCTGGCAGTCATAGATCCTGTCTCAAAACAAAGGCGGATGGCATTCCTGACAAATGAGCCCTGAGGTTGCCCTCTGGCCTCCACTGCACACACACACACACACACACACACACACACACACACACACACACACACACACACGTGCGCATGCACCCACACCCATGCATGGACACACAGACACACCTGCAAAAATAAGATTTAATGGCCCTTTTGCTACTTCTGCCATTCATTCTGCATTCTACCCTTCCTCGTTGAAGACAAGATGATTCCTGGGCTAAACAATTCTTGTATTTTACCATTCTTTCAGTAAGCATTTATTTAAAAATTATTTTTATTTATTTATTTGCAAGAAGAGAGAGAGAGAGAGAGAGAGAGAGAGAATGGGCACACCAGGGCCTCCAGTCACTGTAAACAAACACCAGCTACATGTATTACTCTGAGGATGTGGCTCTACCTGAGTACTAGGGAATCGAACCTGGGTTGTCAGACTCTGTAGGCAAGTGCCTTAACCATTGAACCATTTCTCCAGCCCTCATCAAGCACTTATAAAACACGTGTCATGCTTTGTGCCAAGCCCTGGAGATTCAGAGGAGGCATTTAATGAACGTGTGCTATGGCCCCAAGCCAAAGGTATTGAAACTATTATCCTATATATTAGTTACTGTCCCATTGCTGTGAATACCTGACATAGGCAACTTTGTTATGAAAAATTGAGTCACACGGAAATGGCACCAGAGATAGAGTGGAGAATCAGAATTTTTGTTTGTTTGTTTGTTTCTTGAGGTTGGGTTTCACTCTAGTAGAGGCTGACCTGGAATTCACGATGTAATCTCAGGGTGGCCTCAAACTCATGGCGATCCTCCTACCTCTGCCTCCCGAATGCTGTGATGAAAGATGTGCGCCACCACACTGGACTTGAATCAGAAAAGTTATTTATGTTGACATGGACTCAGGGGGATAACTTCCAAAGACTGAGCCCTGAGCTGTTAGCCCAGAGGTTTTATAGGCAGCATGGTAGGCATCTGGCATCACTTTGAATTCCTTACACTATGATTACAGGTTTCTTGAGGTTACATGAATTTGGGGCACAGACAGAAAATTCCTTAGCAATCAGTCAGTGATAAGAAAGTAAAAATGTAGAACAGAAAGCTGTTTGTTCAGGGGTGTTTGTATCCATGCACTGACCAGATAACACACAAGCAGGGCGCAGCTGCCTAGATAAGGAGGAAACTCAGGGTCACGCTGTCTCCCCGGTGAAGCTTGTAAAATAGTGACTTGTATTTTAGAGTCTCATCTGGGTCTAGTTTCTTCGATAAATTTCTTCTACCAAAACTTAAGGCAGGGAGAGTTCATTTTTAGCTCCTGGCTTCCGAGGGTTCAGTCCACTGGGAATGAAGAAGCAGGACAGGACAGCTTGGTTCACGTGATGGTAGGCCAGGAAGCAGAGAAAGGGCAATCCTGGCACTGCCCACTTTCTGCTTTCCCCTTGTATTCTGCAGGGTTCACAGACACCCACATTCAAGGTGGGTCTTTCTCCCTCAGTTAATCCTCTCTGGAAATGTTCTCGGAGACACACCCAGAGGTGTGCCTCGCCATCTTCTGGGAGATTCTAAATCCAGTCACTTTGGCAGCAGTGAAAGATGAATCATCACATTCCTAGTTTACAGATGAGGATGCTCAGAGAACAAGGTGTGGTCAACTGCTTCAAGAGAAGAGACAGATGTCTGCACTCCCCTGTTGTGAGGATTTTCCCCACAAGAACATAATGTGTATGTCTCCCGACACGTGGTCCCTAACCCTCTATATGAGATATTCAGCATGTCACAACACGATCATCACCACTCATTCAGCTGTATTTGACCTACAGTTATTCCCTCACAGTTTTGGTGGGTCAGGAGTCCAGTCATGTTTAGCTGAGTCCAGGACTTCAGAATCTCATGTGCATGTTGCAAATAAATGAGGCCTGGTTGCTCAGCTCCTCCTGGGAAGCACCACTTCAAGCTCTTGTGGTGATTGACACCATTCAGTCCTTGGAGACTGTGCACTGGGGGGGGGGGTCCCCTCTTTCCTCACTGTCAGCTGTTGAATGCTGTCATTGCATTTCCATCCACGCCACAGCATGACGGTTGCTTCTTTCTTCACAGCCAAGTATCTTCTAGTAAGATGGACCTCAACATCAAACATACCATAATCCAGAGGGAATATCTTATCATCTTCGCCTTGTCACATCAGGTGAGATGAAAAATCACAGCTCTGGTCACACTCAAAGCCTAACCAAACAGCCAACCAGGTAACAAGTGGAGATTTTAGGAGCAGACAGCACACAAAGAAACCAGTGAAATGGGCGACAGTAAATGGGAACGAAAGTCCTAAACTGAGAGATGGTTACTCCTCCAAGATACCATGTTCTGGGGTCTTCTCTGTGAGGACAGGGTTGATTCATCAAATTAAACAAAAGAAACATAAACTCTGGAGCTTGCCTCAGTGCGCTAGCATGCGAAGGAGAGGCAGAGATGTGGGAAGTCAAGCTTTGGTGGACTTCCCGTCTTCTGCTCAGTTGCTCACGGCCCTTGGGCTTGAAGTTTTTCACATGGTAAGGGATGCTCTTGACTCAGATCAATGTCAGTCTCACGTGAGGAGGCCATGGCCTCTTCTTTTGCTGCTCCCCCTGTGGCCTACGTGACCTTCATACTTTCCACACACTGATTCACTTCTGCTGGACACCTCCTCTGGCTCTGCTCCTGTGGGACGGAATGACTGGAAAGTTTTGTTCTGTTTTTATGTTGCTTCTACTAGATGTAAGCTTTTTGGTGCCCTCGAGTGGTTTTGAGGGGCAGTAAAAACTACT
Source organism: Jaculus jaculus (assembly GCF_020740685.1). NCBI lineage: Eukaryota > Metazoa > Chordata > Mammalia > Rodentia > Dipodidae > Jaculus > Jaculus jaculus. The sequence continues at coordinate 13,662,271 of NC_059120.1, forward strand.
CAAAGGTTAAGGTTCCTTTTAAAAAATTAATAGCCAATTTATTAAGTTACAGATTAAGAGGCCTAACTTTTACTGAAGCTTTTAATTGTTACAACAAAACTTATTGTTCCCTTCATGTTATATACAGCCTGTCATGTTTTTTTTAACTATGTCACCAGTCTTTATATAACATGTGACTCTACCAATAGTCTTAACTAATTTAACAACTTCACACTTTATTATTATTTGTTCAAGAGAGATAGAGAGGGAGAAAGAGGCAGACAGAATGAGAGAAAGAGAGAGAGGGAGGTAAAAAATGGGCACACCGAGGCCTCTAGCCCCTGCAAAATAATAATAATAATAAAACTCCAGATGCATGTGCCACTTTGTGAATCTGGCTTATGTGGGCCCTGAAGACTCGGACCTGGGTTCTTTGGCTTCACAGGCAAGCACCTTAACTGCTAAGCCATCTTTCCTTTCTAACATCTTCACACATTTTAAAGTACATTTGCCAATCAATGTGCTCAATTCATTTTTAAAATCGCTTCAAGCATTTTGTGTGCATGTGTATATGTGGTGTATGTATATGTGCAAGTATATGCATGCCATGACAGCATGCATGTGGAGGTCAGAGGACAACCTTGGGGTATCAGTCTTTTCCTTTTACCCTGTTTGAGATAGGTTCTCTCTTGGTTTCTTTCTGTGGAAGCCAGAAGGCCAGGTCGCCGAGACCCGGGATTGTCTTGGCTCTATCTCCCGTTGCCATAGGCTCTTTGTGATGGCAGGTGCATGTGCTACTTGCCTCTCACTTTAAGTGGGTTCTGGGCATCTGAAATCTGGTCATCGGGCTTGTGCGGCAAGCCATGTCAACCACTGAGCCATCTCCCCAGTCCCATTTCAATGTTTTATTAAAACTAAACCTTCCAGAGTGCTTGGATCACATAGCAAGATTAGCCATAACTTTTTATTTTATTTTCATGTTTGTGCATGTGTGTGGGTGTTCGCGTGTGCACGGGCACACATTCATGAACAGATTCACACGCGTGTGTGGGCATATGTGCATGGAGACCAGAGGACAACGTCAGATGTCACCCCTTGGGAATTTCATCTCTCATCATTTTTATTTAATTAAAATATTTCATTTGTTGGGGATGTCTGGGTAAGATGACAGTGTACTTGCCATGCCAAAGCAGCCTAGGGGGAGAAATAAATAGAAAAACAGCAAAATATGCTCTTCTACCAAAAACTGAGAGTGTATAAAGGATTATCAACAGCAGAGAAGCAGGAGAGACCCAGAACTTCCAGAAAGCAGGAAGCACAAAAGTGGCTCCCGCCATGGTACCAGCTGAACCGATCCTTGAGCCCGCCAGGGCAGGTGCGGTGCCGAGCGCTAGGAGGAGGAGCCGGGTGAAGGGACTTTTCCAGTCACGCCAGCCTCCTCGCAAAGTCAGCAAACCCGAAGGGAAAGACAGCAGGGACCAAGTGAGCAGCTAAAGGAGAACACAAACTGGATCAGCTGAGCAGATCCCGAAGAACTCTGGGCCCCCTGCAAGCCTCCCTGCAAGCCTCCCGTCCGCCAGTGCTGAGCATCCCTGGGGAGCTTACCCACCCTGACACTCAGCGTCCAGCGCAGCAGACCAGAGCACCGAACCCAGCAACTCAAGAAGCCTAATCAAGTCCACGAAACAACAGACAGGGACCGAGGTGGCACTCAGCATGAATGAGATGGGACGCCATCCCCATAGGTGACAGGCTCTACTTACACAAACCCAGGTCACAGGCCTGCGCTGGAAGTGCTAATCTCACCTTCCATGTCAGGCCAGGTTATGTGTTGGATTTGACTGATGTATTCCTGGTTGGCTTTACCATTCTCAAGTAAGCTGCATTTTGGTGTTCGCTCATGTTGCCTTTGATGTTTCCTGGTTTATAGGGTCTTTGTCTTTTGCTTCTGTCATTATTTGGGACATGGCCTCACTTGGCCCCAGGCTGACCTGGAACCCATTTCAGAGCAGAACTCTCAGCTTCCCGGTTGAAAGGATTAAGTATGTAGGACAACGTAGGCACTTTGACTTTATTAGATTACCTGTTTGTTTTAATCCCCACTCTTGCATAACTACTCTGTGCTGGTTTTGATTGAATGTGTATGTTGCTCAGTTGAATTTAGAATATGCCCGTTAATTGCTGTACCCAGCCTACTGGAATGCTTGAGTAGCAGACAAACTCAACACGTAGGGTCCCTTCTGCTGCTGCTCTCAGACTACAAGAGCCACACCTGGTACCTTAAATGCCTACCCTGAAGATACATAAAGTATATATATATAGGCCTTATTAATCACTTTTATTTATTTTTAAATTTTTTAAAGATTTATTTTTTAGAGACGTGAGAAAGAGAGAGAGGGAGAGGGAGGGGGGAGAGGGAGAGGGAAAATGGGCACGGCAGGGCCTCCAGCCACTGCAAAGAACTCCAGATGCATGGGCCACCATGTGCATCTGGCTTACGTGGGACCTGGAGAATTGAACCTGGGTCCTTAGACTTTGCTGAGCCATCTCTCCAATCCTCACATTTTAAAATATAATCATTTATGGTTCTTTTTTTGTTTCCTTTTAAGATCTAAAGTCAGAAGTGCCTGCTTTTTAGCAAAGTGTAGGCAAGATGCTTTCTACTTTGGTTAGACCACAAATCTTCCCAAAAGGAAAAAAAGTAGGCAGACAGTGAGGGGACACACAGCGTTCTAAACATCAATGCCATTGGGGAAAAGTACCGGTTTGCTTTCCCTCTTTCACAATATTTTTGGGACCTTTCAATAATTATTTCACATATTACCAAAGTAAAAATAATCCACAAGAAGAATGTGAACATACCACACTGTTGTACACAGAGGCATAGTTCACCAGCTAAAAGGCAGAAGGCAGGATGACTCAGCAAATCAAATGCATCCCATGAGCAGCTCTCTGAAATGACTCAGCAAATCAAATCCACATTCTATGAGCAGCTCTCTGATATGCTCAACCAGCAGCATATCATGGACTCTTTCTGATGGAAGCGAAGAAATAAAGATTCATTCTGTCAGCCTGTTCTAGTTTTTCATGTGATTCTTAGCTGTCTTTAGAAATGCTTTTTTCTTCCTTTTCTTCCTACACTCAGACAGTTGTGGAATGGATTGGTTTGAAAGCCAAACGATACAATAATACAGTAGCCCACTTCATCATTGAATGCTACCTATCTATTATGAGCAGGGCTACGCTGGGATATCGACCCTGAGATTAAAGCTGGAGAAATATAGATCCTTAGATGCTGCAGACACATAAAGCTCTGAAGCCATGGTGACAGATGATGATGAGCTTATCTTCACAGGCAATCTTTTATCTCCATGGAGCCCAACAGCTATCATTATTTTTTTTTTTAATAATGAATTGTACAAGCAATGCAAGGAACATTGGCTTAGCAATTTTGCAGTGCAGCCTCCTTGGGTCTCAACAACCCTATCAACTACCCAGTTGTCTATGAAGATTACACACTCTGAATTCATTTGTTGGTTGGCTCGATCAGAAGTTCCTCCATTTCTTTTTGTTCTTTTAAAATTTTTTATTTATTTAGTTTATTTATTGAGAGAGAGAGAGAGAGAGAGAGAGAGAGAGAGAAAAGGAGAGAGAGAGAGAGAGAGAGAGAGAGAGAGAGAGAGAGAGAGACAGATAATGGTATGTCAAGGCCTCCAGTCACTGCAAATGAAGTCCAGTTGCATGCAACACCCTGTGCATCTGGCTTATGTGGGTACTGGGTAATCAAACCTGGGTCCTCAGGCTTCACAGGCAAGCACCTTAATTGCTAAGCTCTTTCTCCAGCCCATTTTCCTCCATTTCTTTTAACCATTTGGCTATGTGTGGTATCCTCTTACAGAATTCTTATACTCATCATGGCTATTCTGGCTTCTTCTTTTTCCTTTTCTTCTTCTTGTTTGCTTGTTTTGTTTTAGCTTGGAAACCATCTTGTATCTTCAGGATCAGAACCCCATTTTTTTTACTCTATTTTTTTTTTTATCAGTTATGGACATTCTTAGTATGGACACATCATGAGTTGGTGTCATCCTTTCCTTCATCCCTCTCCCTTTTCTGAAAGGGCCCCTCCTCACTGGGGTCACAAGTTATTCCTGTGGGGTTGTGGGAGCAGTCAGTTACTGGTGAGAGGCAGTGCCTCTGGGCATGAAGTCCCAACTTGTAGCTCTAACAATCTTTCCTCCCCCTTTTCTGCAAAATTTCCTGAGCCACATTGGGTGTGTTTTAAGTCTACTTCAGTGATGGGCCCTTAGGAACCTCTGGACCTCTGCTTTGATGAGTGTTGAGTGTCCTCAGGGTCTGTCTCCTTCACCCTGGAGCTGATTATCAGGTTCAGCATGGAAGCAGAAGTCATGCTCGTCTCCCACTTCCCCTGTGCTTTTAGCTGGGGCTTGGATGAAGTGCCATGGGAAGTTTATCTCCTCTGGTTCACTCCTGGCTGAAAAAGAGAAGCAGATTCTCTAACAGAGTGAAGTCAGCACATGTTACATGGGAGAAGTGTTATTAATTTAGGGAGAATTTTATGGGTATAGTCCCTCTTTTAACCCAAGATTAGTGGGTGCTTGATACTGGAGAGCAAAATCATTGTCTGACTATGATTCTGACCTGTTTCCCAGTTCCAGATTTGGGTTCCTTTCCACTAAGCAGACCTCTTAGCCAATCTTAGCTATTGGTTAAGAACCCCAATTCCTTTGTTAGCACACAGCTCAATTCCCACATCTCCCACAAAGCCATAAATGAACAAAATAAACAGAAAGGAATAACTTGGTTCTGGAATCATGCTCTGGCTTTGCCGCTCTTAAAGTCGAGGCTGATGTGTGAGTCCCTCCTGCCTCCTCTCTAGTTTCAGCTTAACTTAGGTACAGGTTCCTATTCCTATCTACGAAGGCTATTCCAAGACGGAGCATGTAAAGTGTTTGGCACAATTCACCGCACACAGTAGGTATGGAATCTCTCTGCTCCCTTGGCCCCTGGCCACTGAAGTGTGAAAGTGGTTACATTTACATCCACACTTAGGTCATAACACATATACTAGCTTTTCACAGCTAGGTTTCCTGAGCCTCAGGCTTCGCATGTTCCTTCCCGGGGAGATGTGCAGAAACATCTCCTGGGGATGGAGACATGGCTCAGTGGATAAAGTGACTTCTGTGCAAACATAAGGACCCGAGTTCGGATCCTCAGCATCCATGTAAAAGCTGTGGGTGGTGGCACATATCTGCAGTCCCCACACTGGGAGGCTGAGACAGGAGGATCTTGGGGCTGGCTAGCTAGCTTGTCTAGTTGCAGCAGGTGAGCTCAGCGAGGACCTGTCTCAGAAAGTAAGGAAGGTGGAGGGTGACCGAGGAGGGCATGTGACATTAACCTCTGACTCCACACGCGTGGCTCACATGCACAGACACCCACACATGTGTGTGCCCACAAACACACAACTTGAATGTACACCACACACATACACACACTCAAATAAATAAAATAATTTGTTAAACTTTTATTAACAACCTCCATACGTAGACACAATGTACCCTATTCATAATCCCCTCCCGACATTCTCCGTTGTTCCCAATAAAATAAATTTTATTTGAGGGGAGAGAGATGGAAAGAGGTCTGGGGAGAGAGAGGGTGAATATGAATATGGGTCAAGGTTATTGTCACTGTAAACAAGCTCAAGACGCATGTGTCATTGTGTGCATCTGGCTTTACACAGGTAGTGGGGAATCAAACCCATACAAGCAGGCTTTGCAAGCAAGTACCCTCAACTTCTGAGCCATCTCCCCAACCCTAAAATAAATTTTAAGAAATAAGTAGATAGCATTGCAAACAGGATGCCTACAGAACAAACAAAATGTCATTCAAGTCCAATTTATTTAACTGATGACTTTGTTGGTGTCAGTTAATCAAAGCATGGGGAAGAAGTTACTTGGAGGAACTTGGGTGACTCAAAGGCAGCTGTCCCACTCCCAGCATGGGTGAAAGTCACGAAAGCCACATCACTGGAGCCCAAACCACCAACCACCCTTCCACCTCATACAGTCACCACCCTCAAGATCACATGCAGCTTGGGGGCAGGAAGGTGTGGTGGCTGGAATCTCAGGTACATGGGACACTCCACCTCTCCATCTACAAGGGAAATGGAAGATCTTCGCTGCCATTCCCAAAGACCCAGCTATCAGTACCCGGCTGCGCTTCTGGTGCCATGGCTGGGAGCCGAGGTGTCATGCATCACGATGGCCAGTGGCCATGTCATACCTGCCCTGAGGAAATAGCTACATGATAATAGTTCACCTTTTACCTGCTGTCCCCTACTTGGGCTGCACATGAAAGTACCTGTAGATTCCATGACATTGTAGTCAAGTTCCAGAAATTCGGATTTAATTTGTGGAGTACAGGTATTGCTTTAAAAAAAGAAAACCTCATGCCAGGTGTGGTGGCACAAACCTTTAATCCCAGTACTCGGGAGGCAAAGGTGGGAGGATCGCCATGAGTTCAAGGCCACCCTGAGACTACAGAGTGAATTCCAGGTTAGCCTGGGCTAGAGCGAGACCCCCAACTCAAAACAACAACAACAACAAAACAAAGAACACCGCACAAGTCTGTCTAGAGCACAGTGACAGCAGGTGACCTTTCGGAATGGTCACACCCTAACTATGCCTACCAGCCTCACGGTGGGCCTTGGGCTACATTCTCTACTCAGTCCTTTGCTCCATGACTGCTCCATGGACTGTGGGTTTTGTAAGCTTTATCTTTTGCTAATGATCTGAAATCCTCCTTTGTCCACTGGATATGGAGAGACAAGGGAAGCGATCCCTCACGACATCTTCCAGCATGTTCTGTGGTACCTGGTCTTTGCATGCGTCGAAGACCAGAGCCCTCCACGTGCTGCCTGCGGCCCATTCCTTCCGGCACTGTCATTGCCCCCGGGAGCCGTCACCTGGCCATCAGCGCAGAAAGCCCTGTCCTCGTTCCCATCGTAGATGAGCCTCTTCCTCCCCTCACACGTGCTTCCAGCTACGGCTACGTTGTTTCTGGGCTCCCTTTAAGAAAACCAAATCAGCCGGCCGTGGTGGCGCACGCCTTTAATCCCAGCACTCAGGAGGCAGAGGTAGGAGGATCGCCATGAGTTCAAGGCCACCCTGAGACTACAGAGTTAATTCCAGGTCAACCTGGACCAGAGTGAGACCCTACCTCACAAAACCAAAAAAAAAAAAAAAAAAAAAAAAAAAAAAGAAAGAAAACCAAATCAAAACAAAAATCACTCAAAAGCACTTTGTCTGTCCCGTCTCCAAATCTCTTCTCCCGTTCCCCCTCGAGCCGGGTCCAGTCTGGCTGTCCTCCTCACCACTCTCCTCAGACCCCCCTGTCACCGTCCCCAAGGCCGGATCAACAGTCCGGTCTCAGGCCCGGGCCTGCGGAGGGGGGCAGTGTTCACCCCGAGGTCTCCCGCAGACTGCTGGTTCGCTTCCTAGCGCAGACTCTGTCTCCTCAGCCTCAACTGACTTCTTACTTCTCTGACCTCACACACTGGGGCTCGCCACAAGTCTGCTCTCAGACCTGCTATTATCGCTACCTACTCTCGCCAGCAAGCGATGATGTCCCAGCTCAGGGCTTTAAAAGTCGCCCCCACACCATGACTCTCTGAGGCTGACATCTACCTGGACTCTTCTCTGAGGTATAGGTTTGTTTACTTGGATGCCTTCTTGACATTGCCACCTCGCTCTGGTTCCGCAACATCAAATGTCGCATCATCTAACACTGAATTTCTCTTTCCCACTCTTTCATATTTCCCTTACCCATTTTCTTCTTGGTAAAAAGCAATTTCACTTTTGTAGTAGCTCATTCTTAAGACACATCTCTTCCAATCAATCAGTGAATTCTACATTATACATATTTTGATATTACATTATTCACAGCTATTAGTTTTTAAATTGCTAAGCAGCGACCCATCAACAACAATAACTATGCACAGAGTGCCCGGTACTGCTTAAGTACTTGACATATAATTTATTTAATCTCCACAAAATCCCATTAAGTGGAATTACAAATTTATGCAGATAGGTAAACAAACTAAGGCACAGAGGAGCTTGCCAAACCCACCCAGCTAATTAATGTGTAAAAGAGCCAAGATGGCCCCATAGCCCATGCATCTGACAACAACATTGCATTGACTCTGTAGTTGAGTATTTATAATGCATAGAAGTTTCTAGATGTTATGATCATGTAACTTCTTAAAATTTCCAATGTAGGGTTTCACTCTAGCCCACGCTGTCTTGGAATTCACTATGCAGTCTCAGGCTAGCCTCTAGGTAGGCTATCCTCCTACCCTGGCCTCTTGAGTGCTGGGATTGAAGATGTGCACTGCCATGTCCAGCTATAATCATGTAATTTTAAACACCTTTGTGAACAAAGCCTTTCCCTAGTTTAAAAATATTTCTTTAGCATATATTCTTGAAAACTAGATTACTCAAATGGTATAAACCTTCTCAATTCTTAAAATGGCTAATGTATTATTATTAAACATGAGCTCTTTCAAATCTGAAGTTCTGCATAGGTATTAGAAAATTAGTATTGTTTTTAGCAGAGAAGATGTCAAAAGGAACTTGAGATTTAAATTTGATATTTGATTTGATTATGGCTGCATTAAGTACTCATTGAGTCTTGTGGTCTTTAGTTTTCTGTGTGTAAGCTCAACAGCCCCCATAGTTCAACTTCCTCAAGAGATGTATTCATTAGACCCTTGTTTCCATCCAAAGAAGAAATGGCAGTGTTAATCTCCCCTAAGAAACCCCACACTATGCAGCTTATGTTGACTTAGCTCTTTTCTAAAGAGGGCTTGGTTCATTGCCTCTTTTAAGATCGTAGGTTCACCAAAGTTTTACTCTTAATGACTTTGCACATCTGAATTTCATCTCTACCTTTGCTTATTTGCTATTGGGTCAAGATCCCAGCAACCTGAAGGCACATGTGGGGGTGAGGGGGGGACAGAGGACAACTTCAGGTGTCATCCTCAGGAATGCTATCCACTTCCTTTTAATATTTTATTTATTTGGTATATATATATATACATATACATATACATATACATATATACATACATATATATATATATATATATATATATATATATATATATATGGAGAGAGAGAGAGAGAGAGACAGAGACAGAGACAGAGACAGAGACAGAGACAGAGACAGAGACAGACATGGGCATGCCAGGGACTCTAGCTACTGCAAATGAACTCCAGATGCATGCACCACCTTGTGCATCTGGCTTACGTGGGTACTGGGGAATTGAACCTGGGTCCTTGGGCTCCCAAGGCAAGCACCTTAACTGCTGAGCCATCCCTCCAGCCCTCCACTTCTTTTTGAGACCCAGAGTCTTATTTACCTTGCACTCATCAGTTAGGCTAAACTACTTAGCCAGTGAGGTCCAGGGATCGTCTGTCTCCACCTCTCCAATCCTTGGATTACCGGCGGGTTCCACCACACCTGCCATTTTACATGAGTACTGGGATTGGACTCAGGTCCTCGTGCATGTGAGGCAAGCACTATATTCCCTGAATCATCTCCCCAACTCCAGTTTCTGGATACATGCCCCATCTTGTGCACCACCTGGCTTACGTGGGTCCTGGGGAATCCAACCTGGGTCCTTTGGTTTGTAGGCAGGTGGCTTAATGGCTAAGCCACCTGTCCTGCTCCACACCTCCATTCTTGAAAGCTTCAGATCTTGGATTTATTTGTTTGATTTATGGTTTTGTTAATCTAAGGACAGGATGTATTTTTCTGGGGGGGGGTGGGTGGGAGGCAGTTCCCAGCACTTAGGGAGTATTCAAAAAATACTGGTTAAAGTAACTAAAATACATGTGTGGTTCTTCGGCTCCTTGATGGAGTGAACAGCAGCTCGCACATTTCTAATTTAAATTCATGTTGAGCAGAGTTGAACAGATCACCAAGCCCACTGGGTTCTCCTCACGGCTTCAGACTTGCCTTTAGAATCCCTTCGTCCCCTGTGGTCATGATGGCCGTGTGGCTGCACCTTCATGCGACCACAACCACAGTTTACACTTCAGCTACAACGAAGAGAAGGGGGAGCCCTGGCCCAGAGAGGCAAGAGGGGATTTGAGAAGCCAACCTCAAGGCTCAGGCTACAGATTTTTATGAGCCAGTGGATGGGCAGCTGGTTTAGCCAGTTAAGTTCTGGCTTCAGGTCTCGATCTCTTCCCAGGAATTTCATTTCTCTAGGAAGGGACTGGAAGGACTCCCTAATGGGGCAGAGATAAGGAAGGCCAGATCCTTCTGACAGTAGAGTGTCATGACCTCTTTTCCCGTACAAGCCCAGGAGCCATTCCTGCACGTAGCAAGAGACAGATGTCCACTTTGGTGTTTGTTGCCCCAGGTTCTAGCCAGTCTCCGCCTCCTACCAGAGCTGCGCACGGCACCTACATCGACAGCTGTCTGGTCAGACTGCAGTAAAATTCTAACAAACTTAGTGAATAAGATAATTTCCTGGGCTGGAGAGATGGCTTAGCAGTTAAGTGCTTGCCTGTGAAGCCTAAGGACCCCCGTTCGAGGCTCGATTCCCCAGAACCCACGTTAGCCAAATGCACAAGGGGGCGCACGCATATGGAGTTCGTTTACAGTGGCTGGAGGCCCTGGTGTGCCCATTCTCTCTCTCTCTCTCTCTCCCTCTTTCTCTGTCTCTGTTGCTCTTGAATAAATAAATAAATAAATGAACCAAAAAAACATTTTTTAAAAAAAGACAATTTCCCAAATGTTGGCTTGAGGACAGGATGGAAACCTTTCCCTAACATGCACAAAAATGGTTAGATCATGGGGACTATGGCATACAGCAATCCCGTTTTTATTCACAGTGCCTTATTACTAATGTGTAATGTTCAGGCTTTGATCTCAATAAAGAATGTAGTACCGGTGTATTCTAGGGAAACTCGAATTGTGCAAAGTGGAAAGTGCTGATATAGAAAAATACTATTGTCTGTGTGGCTGCATACATTTGCAACATTTGAAAAACAGCTCCAACTGCAAATTCTAAAACTGGTTGAGCCAGGACATTGCCAGCTGTGTTCAGGGGCCATCACGGAGAGGCGCCGCCTCACATAGCATATGGCGTGACCCACACTTTTATTTATGTCTCTTTCACACACTACCAGTGACCCTGGTGCTACTGTTTTCACCGTAAACCTTTATCTTAGAAGTTATAGATGATCAAACACCCCAAGCCCCCAACAACTGTCATGGAGACACTAGCATCTGTTCATTTAGAAAACAGTTTGCTCTAAAATGCCCTGCAGAAAATAGTAGAAAGATAAAATAGAGCAGTTGAGCCAAAAAAAAAAAAAAAAAATCGTGGTAATAGCACACCTCTTCATATTTATACCTCTGTGAAAACCAGTCTTAAATAATGAGTCTTTTAAATCAGGTGAGCATCCCTCATACCAAGTGCAATTTCCCTTACTTAAAAATTCTTCCTTTCTTTGGGTGAATCTAACCCCAGACCCTCGACAGAAAGACAATGCATAAAATTGGAAAGATCCCTGAGGGTTTCCAATTTAACACCATGTTTAGTGGGCTGCAGGGGGAATAGAATTCTGTGGGAAGCCAGAGCTGTTTGCATGTGTGTGGTGAATTCTTCTTAGGACATATGGAGTTGCATTGTGATGAAGGATGATGCCCCATTTTTTTTTTTTTTTATTTGAGAGACGAGAAGAGAAGAGGAGAGGAGAGGAGAGGAGAGGAGAGGAGAGGAGAGGAGAGGAGAGGAGAGGAGAGGAGAGGAGAGGAGAGGAGAGGAGAGGAGAGGAGAGGAGAGGAGAGGAGAGGAGAGGAGAGGAGAGGAGAGGAGAGGAGAGGAGAGGGGAGGAGAGGGAAGGAGGGAGGGAGGGAGTAAGGGAAGGAGAGAGAGAGAATTGGTGCTAGGGCTGCAGACACTGCAATCAAACCTAAATGCTGTGCCATCTAGTGGTCATGTGCGACTTTGCGCTTGCCTCACTTTTGAGCATCTGGCTAACTTGGGATATGGAGAGTGGAACATGGGTCCTTATGCTTCACAGGCAAGTGCCTTAACCGTTAAGCCGTCTCTCCAGCCTGTCCCCCCAACCCCTGCCCAGGTTATTTTTGTTCCAGATTCTAGCAGGTTTTAGTTTGTCTCAGAGTCACCCTCACAGTCTCTTAGCAGGGCTAACTTTCATTATGTGTTTTCCCATCAATTAAAAAGAGAGGACCAAGGCCAGGCGTGGTGGCACACACCTTTAATCCCAGCACTTGGGAGGCAGAGATAGGAAGATCGCCAGGAGTTCAAAGCCACCCTGAGACTACATAGTGAATTCCAGAATAGCCTGAGCAAGAGTGAAACCCTACCTCAAAAAAAAAGAGGGCCAGGGGTCGGAGGGATGGCTTAGCAGTTAAGGTGTTTGCCTGCAAAGCCAAAGGACCCAGGTTTGATTCCCCAGGACCCATGTAAGCCATATGCACAAAGTGGCACATATGTCTGGAGTTCACTTGCAGTGGCTGGAAGCCCTGGCACACCCATTTTTTTTCTCTCTCTCTGTAAAATAAATAAATAAAAGTAAAATACTTAAAAAAGGAGAGAGGACCACGGCTGGGAGATGGTTCAGTGGTTAAAGGCCTTTGTTTGCAAAGCCTCATGGTCTGCATTTGATTCCCCAGGACTCATGTAAAGCCAGATGCACAAAGTGGCACACATGTCTGGAGTTCGCCTGCAGTGGCTGGAGGCCCTATCACACCCATTTCTCTCTTTCTCTCTTTTTCCACTCTCTTTGCAAGTAATAACTAAAAGTACTTAAAACTGGATTAATGCAGAAACTGGTGAAATTGTCTTGTGCATAAAGTAAATAAAGTGTGCTTTTAAAAAAAGAGTACTAAGGAGACAGGAGCTGGCTTCGTGGGGAACAGGCTTTCTGTGCATGAGGACGCGAGGTCAGATCTCCCTCGCTCTTGTAACCAGCTGGGCATAGGGCTGCGTGACTGTCAGGCCAGTGCCAGAGAAAGAGAAACAGGAGGACGTGTGACACTGGAGGACTAGCTATAGCCAAACTGGTCACTTTTGAGTTCACTGAAAGTCACTGTCTCAAAAAAAAAAAATGAAGGGAGGAAAGTGACTGGGAAAGACACTTGATAATGTTATTTCTGGCCTCTTCCCACCACACACACACACACACACACACACACACACACACACACACCTGTACACACACACCTGTACACACAGAAGCACATCTCACACATGCACATGCAAAAGGGGGACATCCATGTAATTTTATTGCCTCTGGATCATTAGTGCATTAGTGAGCTGTTAGGCATAAATACTTTTAGCCTCGGGAAAAGCAATCTAAAAACACAGCGTGGCAAGGCCAGCGGCAGCAGCTGGGCGACGTGTGTGGGTGCGCAATCATTCTCCCAGCATCACTGATGTTCTTGCTCCCACATCTGTGAGGTCCCAGGTCCCAGGCCGTCTTAGTGTGGGCTGAATGTATGTTCAGAGTGTCATAAACACTGGGGCACCAAAATGGACGCATTTCAATTTTCAGTATTCATAAAAGACATCAATACCTGATGATGCAGGAATGCAAACCATTGAAGGCTCATGTATACTTCAGCACTGAGCCTTGCTTTTATTGGGAACTGCAGAAAAGCAGTCAGGGAAATTCCATGATATTGACACTGAGGGCTTCTAAAGTCACAAACTGACCCCAAGTCTACTGTTCAATTTAAAAAAAGAAAAAATCAAGAAATTTCAATGATTTATTTCCAAAAAAAAATTCTTTCTTTCCAAGTAGGCACTCTTCATAAAAAGCCAATTTGTCTCAATAACACAGACGGATGGAACACTTTGGACAGCGCTACAAATCTCAGGAGATGAAATCTTGTTTGACTCATGCTGCGAGTCAAAGGCCGAGCTGATGAGGTCTCAGTGAAATGACCAGGGTCACCACTGTCAAGACTCGAAGACTTGGGAGTTTTGAACTTTCAGAGGAACATTCTCTCTCTCCCTCTCTTTCTTTTTCATCTATTTTAGCCTCTACTAAGGACTGGATTTGCTGAGTGGTCTCAATGACCTTTAACATCTGGCAAAGGTCATTTCCAAATACACATGAGTCCTCTATTCTCGGCAATTCCTGAGGTATGTGTGTGTCCATAAAAACAAAAGGTATATATTTCTACCCTGTGTTTCCACACTTTGGATCCCCTCCAGACATCATTCTGAATGTGACACTCTGCTGCAGGGTACTAAAAATGGTTCTTTCCTCAAAATAAAACCTTTAAAGATCCCTTAGTAGCTATTCAGAGACTGGAATTCAATTTCAACTCTCCACCCTTTGGCCAGCCATACATTCAAAATGCTCACATAAAACACCGGGAGTATGCACTTTATGGCAAATTTGATTTTTCTCCTGTAATAGAAATGCGTGCCATAGCTACCACAAATTACATTTTTACTTAGAAAATATACAAAGCAAGAATGTACTCCAGGAAAATAGAACAAGTCCTTTGTAAATTTTATTTTCTATGTAGCTTTGACACAAGTTTCAGGTAGACCCATTTGCTGCATAGAGCACGTGAAACAACGTCTTCAAACATATCACGTTGCAGTTTAGTTTATCTAAAAGCATAACTTCTCAAATACCTTTATTACAAGTAGTCCATGCACGTAAATGTTACATCACAATGGCAGAGGAAAAAAAAATCTTAACTTATTTTTAAGACTACATAGTGTAATTTCTGTCTTGAAGTTATTCTTATTTTAAGTCAGAATATGCTCTAAACCTTATATAAGAACTCAGGTCAGTAGCCTACATATATGAAAAATTATTTTTTTTTTAACTAGTCTCTCCCATTGCTTACTTGGGTCTTTGAAGGAGAAAAAAAAATTTCAAATCTGGATAAAAATTCAGTCCACAAGTAAGGTAAGTGCCAAAAGTATGCTGATAACCTCGGACAAAATGGGAGATGTGAGATTATTCTACACACTGAATCCAGGAAGCCACCAGCAGGATGTGGACAACCAGGAAGGACCCTAGTCATGCTCATGCTTGATTCACCCAGCTTGTCAATGGTACCTTTTACTCTGCTATAAAAAGCCTGTTTTTAAGTCAATACCTCTTTTCCTCTGTTTAAAACACAGAAGGTGTTTTAAACAGAGCTCATGTGTTTGAACACTTGGTCCCTCACTGGTAACTCTGTTTGGGAAGGTTATCGAACCTTTAATAAGTGAAGTCTGGCTGGAGGAAATGGGTCACTGTGGGTAGGCTTTGGGGTTTTTGTTTTTTAAGCCCAGCTCCCACATCCTGCTCATGCTCTGTGTCCTGACTGAGACTGAAATGTGAAGAGCCAGCCTCCCGGCTCCGCCACCAGCACTTCCCCTCCATGAAGGAATATCTCCTCTCGAAACTGTAAGCCAGAATAACCCTTTCCTTCTTTACGTTGCTTCTGGTCAGCTATTTTGTCTGGGCAACAAGAAAACTAATACAGAAGTCGATTTCCAAAGCCACTGTCCTAGACTAGAAAGTACAGGAGGCAGTGCATGAAGCTTACCATCACTGTTCTTGACCTCTAAACACGATCCTAAATACAAAGACTGTATGAAAAGCTGTGGACATGAAAAGGCCCCTTTCACTTTAGCTCGTGTTTTTATGCCATTATCTTTTCAGACCTCGTTTTAAGGAGATGTGTTTCCTCATAATGCTCTTTCAGTTAAAAAAAAAAAAAAAAAATCAAGTTTTTTTCCGCAGCCCTCACTGCTTTGTGATTATCTTAGACTCCTACCTTGTGGGTCTTGGTTTCCTTGGGGACCGTAACACCACTGCCAAAGCGTTCCCGAACATTTAAAATGCACGCAGAAAGAACTACACAGGTTATTAGCAGCTACAGAAGGTGGCTCAGGTACCATTATTTTAGTATTTATTTTGGCCCAAGCCCTTGAACAATACCTTTTCAAAAATGCCACGAGACTGGCGACCCAGCGGCCGAGCCTGGGGCGGGCCACGGCGGGGCGCGGTCCGGGGTGCGGTCAGCAGCAGGACTCCCCGCGCTGCCCGCCGGTCACTTGCTCGCCCCCGCTGACAAACGGCGCCGGGGCTTTGAAGCCTAGCAGTGACTCATTGAGACCCCCCAGGAACGCTGTCCAGGGGCTTCTCCGAGAGACAGGGACGGGCGCTCTGTGGGCCCGGGGCCCGGGGCGGGCGCGGGCGCCGGCGGCTCAGGCGCGGTCCTTGCCGCACACGACGCCCGGGCTGACCCCGTCTTCCAGGTACTGGCTGCCGGTGTCGCTCCTGCTGTGCACGGTGGAGGGGATGCGGGAGGGCCGCCTCTCGGAGCTGCTGTCCTGCGGGGCGCAGCAGATCATCCTCTTCATGGTGCTGTACATGTCCTCGTCCTTGTAGGAGTAGATGATGGGGTTCATGACGGAGTTGAGCAGCGCCAGCAGCAGGAACCAGCGCTTCACGTGCTGCACGCCGCACTGCGTGCAGTTCAGGCCGTCCAGCAGCAGAACGACCAGCCCCGGGGTCCAGCACACCACGAACGCGCCTGCGGGGACACACGGGAAGCGGTCAGCGCTCACGCCTCGCCCCTTCGGCCCCAGCCACCCGGGAGTGGCCTCCAGGGGACGATAACGATTTGCCCTGTCAACTGCAAAGCACACCCCCCCCCCCCCCCGGCCTTCTCTGGAACTGGTTAGAAGCAAGCGGCTGGGCCCCTACTGACCACCTCCAAATCCTGCCTCAATTGCACATCTGCTTACCGAG
Organism: Jaculus jaculus; assembly: GCF_020740685.1. Taxonomy (NCBI): domain Eukaryota; kingdom Metazoa; phylum Chordata; class Mammalia; order Rodentia; family Dipodidae; genus Jaculus; species Jaculus jaculus. Next base: position 13,679,079 of record NC_059120.1, read on the forward strand.
GCCTTGCCATTATACAAACTCATGTTTACAGACTGCTTACAGCCGGGCGTGGTGGCACTCACCTTTAATCCCAGCACTTGGGAGGCTGAGGTAGGAGGATCACCATGCGTTCAAGGCCAGCCTGGGTTAAGTGAGAGACCTTGCTTCAAAATCAAATAATAAAATAAAATACACAAACAAAATAAAGGAAAAATAAAGCACCTATAAAGCCACATGATCCCCTTTAGTTCTATGAGCCCCAGCAGAAGGCTGTTGCAATGTGGAACCTGAGGTCCCACCTGGCTGGGCTACATGCAGAAGCCTGGTTTGGCTCACATTCTCATGAGCCAATCTGCTGTCCTCTACGCAGGAGCTTCCGTGCTCTTGTGGACGTCCAGCCCACCTCAAGTGACACTATACGGTGGGCTTTGTTAGGGGCGGGCGATTATTGTCTGTGGCATTCTCCTAGGATTTCAAACAAGCCCAAAGTTTCACCCATCACAAATTTACTCATGCTTAGTAAGCACTCTATTCTTTGTGGTATATTCACAGACTGTTGGTTTAATCATCTGCTCTGGAGTCTTTTTCTTTTTTCTTCATGGAGAGAAAAAAGCGTGCTTTGCAGGCTGTACTGGGACATGAAAACCTGTCTCTCTCTCTCTAGGGGGTCACAGTGACCTGACCTCTCAGCTCGCAGATATTTTTCGCATTTAATATGAGATGACGGGGCAGTTGGCTCAGTTGGTAAAATGCTCGCCTCGCAAGCACAAGGACCTGAGTTTGACCTGTAGGACCCGTGTAACAACAAAAACAGCAACAATAACAAGCAGCCAGGTGTGGCAGTGTTGTAGACAGCTTCACGTTGCTGGGATGAGCATCCAAACCAGGCACAGTTTATGTGAGGAAGGGTTTATGTCAAGCTGACAGATCCAGAGGAAAGTCCCACAGGTGGGGGAGCAGCTGCTCCCTTTCACAGACCCAAGCAGAGAGAAAAGTACAGCAAGAAAAACTCCAGTACCAGCATGCACCCCAAAGAGCAGCAAGCACGAGCCTGCAGCTAGCGGGCCCCCCAGAGCTCAGACCTCCCTGCACACCTGTGGTTGGAGTTCAGATCCGCCCCCAACCACACCTCAGGGCTGGACCCCAGGACTCATCCCCCAGTGGCACCTCTTCCAGCCTGGTGGCTGGAGATCCAAGTTACAAGCTTGAATAAAACGCCCAGGTCTATGGGGATAGACAGAGATATCCATCTCCCGCTAACAATATGCTTGGCTGGACCCAATGATGACTGAAGACCATGCACCTGTGGATCTACGAGCTAACGTGGATGAGTGAGCCCACTCATAAAACCATACCAACAACCAGTTGCCTTTACTGGTTAGTTATTCCTGGTCACTGTTCCTTGTTGATTTATCTCTATTTCAAAGATGTAACACTGATCAAGACAAGTCAAGACCTACAGTGAGGTAATATGTAAGGTGAGGAGGTGCTCTGAGGTTGGGACTGAGGCAGGCAGGATCCCTACCCTTGGAGCAAACCAAATCAGGACAATGACTTCTCTCAGTCTTCAACCCCTCCTTTATGAGATCAACAAACCTGAGCATGTATGAGGACCACGTGATGAGACATGATACCCAACTGCATTTGGTCCTCTAAGCAATGGTTATCAAAAAGTCCCTTGTTGGCAGCAAAATTAGGTATCTAGGAGCTAGTAGGAGATAGTTCTCCATGTTGTAATTACAGGCAGCAATGGCTCTATTTTTCCTCCATCCCTTATTATTTCTGGTCTAATATCTGTGCACAAAAAGCTGAACTTGGAACTGGAGAAATCACTTAGCAGCTAAGGCACTTGCCTGGGAAGCCTAAGGGCCCATGTATGACTTTCCAGATCCTACATAAGCCAGACGTACAAGGTGAGGCAATCACTCACAAGTACACACGTGTGCACAAGGTGGCACATGCATCTGAAGTTCAACTGCAGTGGCTAGAGGCCTTAGTGTGCCAATTTTCTCTCTCTCTCTTGTGAAAAAAAAAAAGATAAAAAAACGCTGAAAGCAGAGGTTTGGGTCCTCTCTGTGCTTACTGTATAACTCCAGGGAACTCGTGCCGTTGCTGGGGGAGGGGGCCTAAGTTCCTTTAGCTGTAAATCAAGGACTCTAGAGCACATCTCAATTTTTTAAACTGTGAGTCAAAATCCTTTGTTGAGTGTACAATCAACTTAATGGATTTAGACCAGTTTGATTTTTTTTTTTTTCTCTCTCTCTTTTTGGTTGTTTGAGGTAGGGTTTTGCTCTATCCCAGACAGACCTGGAATTCACTATGTAGTCTTAGGGAAGGCTGGCCTCTAACGCACAGTGATCCTCCTACCTCTGGCTCCCGAGCTCTGGGATTAAAGGCATATGCCACCATGCCTGACTCTTGCTCTCTCTCTCTTAATTAAAGGGTATGCTGGGATATAATAGCACAGAATATATTAGATAGACTTAGGGAATTACTGCTTCACTGAGGTTCATACGCTATGCTTATATGTGTATTGCACATGAAACAAGGTGCACGTCCCTCTGTAGGACTTGGTCCAAACTCGGCAGAACACAACCATTGATGCTCTATTCATTTCCAATGGTCAGAATTTTCCACGCAGTGAAACTTTCTTCTCTGAAGAGGATCACCATGTTGTCAAGAGAAGAACTAAAAGGCCAGACTTCAAAAGCTGGAGGTCCAAACTTTGATGTGAAGAGCCTTTTCTGGTGGAATGTTCCAAGGCCCATGTGTTACTGGGAAGGAGGGAAGCACCAACTATACTTTGTGAAATACACATAAAAATCAGCAAATTTCTAACTACAAAAACCAATGGAAGGGGAAAGATGGAACTAAAGGAAAGGGCAAATGGCCTCACTACAAAAGGAAGGGATTTTTCAGATAGAATTTGTAATTTACTCATGAAAACTTTAATCCCTTTATTCCACATGCTATACAATACACTGGTTTGTACTAGTCAGGTGACCTAATGTATTAACTCATCTCTATCTATCTATCTATCCATCCAACCTATACATATATATTCCTTTTAATCAATCAACACATGACATTTTCTTGTTGTTTTTAAAAATATTTTTATTTATTTATTGTAAGCAGAGAAAGAGATTGAGATATAGAGAGAAGAGAGACAAAGAGAATGGCCATGCCAGGGCCTGCAGCCACCACAAATGTACTTCAGACACATGCACCACCCTATGCATCTGGCTTTACATAGGTGCTGGGGAGTCAAATCAGGGTCGTTAGGCTTTGCAGGCAAGTGTCTTAACTGCTGAACCATCTCTCTAACCCAAAACGTGACATTTTCTATGAAGCCAAAGCTATACGTCAGGTAGTATTCTAATCATTTAATATATATCAACTCATTTGCTATTCAGAGTCACCCCTGGATGTGGGTTTGAATACCTTCATTTTACACCTGAGGCAGCTAAGACATGGAGATGTCAGGTGATGAGCTCAAAGGAGCCCAAAGGAATCCATGAACCCGATGCTGGGCTGCATAGCTGTGGGCAAGAAAACAGCATGCTTCTAAAGTGGGTGACATGGAGCATCATAAAGTGAGTGTTGGGCTGGAGAGATGGCTTAGTGGATAAGGTGCTTGTCTGCAAAGCCAAAGGAACCAGGTTCGATTCCCCAGGACCCACGTAAGCCAGATGCACTAGGTGGTGCATGCGTCTGGAGTTCATCTGCTGGAAGCCCTGGTGTACCCATTCTCTCTCTCTCTCTCTCCCAAATAAATAAATAAAATAGAAAAAGAAATAAAGTGAGTGCCATAGCTATTTATAGAAGCTGCACATATCCCAACTAAGTCATTCTTTGCCTTACAACAGAAAAATACTCTGAAAAAGAATTTCCAGAGAGGGAGTAGAGAGAAGGAAGAATGGAGGGAAAGAGAAGGAAGAGATGAAGGGAAGGCGAGTAGAGAGGAGTGTGTGTGTTGGGGGGAGGGTGGTGCTGGCTGTAGGGTAAGAAGAGAAATGAAAATATACTGAACTTGGAGGATCAGACATATAAGGTCATCCTTGGCTACATAGCAAGCTGGAGACCAGCCTGAGCTAATGAGACCCTGCCTTATAAACAGCAAAAGTAAAGTGCCAATCTCATCTGGACACTGTTTCTGGTGAAGAATGACAAGAACAAATGACAAAGCCCTCCAAATGTCCTGGGGCTGCTAACGCAGACGAGGTGCTTCACGCTGAGGCCCAGCCTCATGGGCAGCGGCCCTGGAAACTTGGCCGTTCCTGGACTCCACCACCAAGAGGCCAGCTTCCCACCCAAACGCTCTGAAGAAAGTAGCTATGGCAGATCTCTGTTTTTTGTTTTATTTTTTTGCCTTATGTCATCAGCTAGATATGATCCCCGGCCCCCTCACCATCACCACCACCAAATTTAAAAACATGTCAGGGGGCTGGAGGGATGGCTTAGTGGTTAAGGCATTTGCCTGCAAAGCCAAAGGACCCAAATTCGATTCCCCAGGATCCACGTTAGTCAGATGCACAAGGGGGTGCACACATCTGGAGTTCCTTTGCAGTGGCTGGAGACCCTGGTGTGTCCATTCTCTCCCTCTCTCTCTCTCTCTCTCTCTCTCTCTCTCTCTCTCTCTCTGCCAAATAAGTAAATAAATAATAAGCCGGGCATGGTGGCACATGCCTTTAATCCCAGCACTCAGGAGGCAGAGGTAGGAGGATTGCCAAGAGTTCGAGGCCACCCTGAGACTACATAGTGAATTCTAGGTCAGCCTGAGCTAGAGCGAGACCCTACCTTGGAAAAACAAAAACAAAATAAAGAAAAAAATTAATTAAAAATAAATAATAATAATATATTTTAAGAAAAAAACATGTCAGGAATGGTTTGGGTCTTGGGGATCTGTAAAACTGGATAATTCTCAAGAGAATGTGGGAGATGTCAGAAGCAGAAACAAACACAAAGGGCAACTGGACAAATTGAGGGGTGACCGGTCTGAGGACGTAGCTCAGTTGTAGAATGCTTGCCTAGCTTGTGGGAAACTCTGGGTTCTACCCCCAGCATCATATAAGCGAAAAATGGTGGCGCCTGCCTGTAATTCCAGAATTCTAGAGGTAGAGGCAGGAGGATCAGGAGTTCAAAGTCATCTTGAGTTACAAGGCAAGTTTGGTGTCTGTAGACAACGTGGACATGCATATGGAGAGAAAGAGAGAGACAGACAGAGAAAGGAGAGAGGTGTTGTGGAAAGGACAGTTTTGTGGGTTCTGGGGAACTGACTGAATTCAGAGCAAATTAGGCCCTTTCAGGCCCTTATGCTCATACAACAAATGCTCTTACCTGCCAAGCCATCTCTTGAGCCCCTCCGAACTTTGTGAATAATGCAGTGGGATGATTTGAATATAAATGTCCCCGTGGGCCTATGTGTTTGAATTCTTAATCCCTAGTTGGTCATGTTATTCAAGAAGGATGGGGAACCTTTAGGAGATGGAGCCTTGCTGAAGGAAGGAAATGTTTCACTGGGGACTGGTCTTAAGCCTGTATCTTCTTCTTGTTCTCTCTCTCTCTCTCTCTCTCTCTCCTTCTCCTTCCTCCCCACATGTGTGACAATGTGACTCCAGCTTCCTGCTCCTGCCATGCCTTTCCTGCCATGATGAACTTCCCCTTGAAAGTGTTAAGCCAAAAATGAACCCATTCCTTCCTTAGGCTGCTTTGGATTGGGCATTTTGTTCCATCAGTGAGAAAGTAACTAATACAAATGGATTCTGGTCCCACATCAGACCCAGTATCAGCATCCCTGAGGTGGCATGTGGAAATGTCTAGGACTAAGATTCCCTGAGCGATTATAGTATCTGGACGGTTTTGTTAACGGTATCTCCATGCTGATCCAAAATAGTTTAATCAAGATGACCCCCAAAACAAAAGACATTTTACAGACTTAGTAAACAGGTATAGAAAGGGGGAAGAGGCAGAATTTTTTATTATTACTTATTTTTGAGAGAGAGAGAGAGAAAATGGGTGTCCTGGGCCTTCAGCCACTGCAAATGAACTCCATATGGGTGCGCCCCCTTGTGCACATGTGTGACATTGCATGCTTGTGTTACCGCATCTGGCCACATTGGACGTGGAGATTTGAACATGAGTTCTTAGGCTTCTTGGGCAAGTGCCTTAACCACTAAGCCATCTCTCCAGGCCAGGAATTCTTTAAAGTGAGGAAAACTTATCTCTATAGATCAATTTCTTCAACTTGTAATTGGAACAATGTTTGCATACACATGCCTCAGTCAGTGTGCAAACTCTAGCCACAAAACTAGTCTTCAGGCAAGGCACACGCAGTCAGTGCTCCTCTGGGCACCGTCAGCTCTGTTTTTCCTGCCAGAAGTGCCTTTCCACCTCCAATCTGAGCTTTCTTTTCTCTTAAGCTTGGCTCGGAGCCTTTCCCCCTGGACCTCTCTCATCTTTATAACCCGGTGTGATGACTCCCTCCACTCAGACCCTCTGGCACTTTCAATTTACAACATTCACCTGGTCCTAGGGACATTACCTGCTTAATTCCACATTATCATTTCTTGAGAGCCCTGTTCCAGACAGAGAGCTTTAGATGCACTTCCTCCACGGTTGCTACCATTGTTATCCCAGTCCAACAGAGGATGAATCTAAGATTAGAGTGACTCAGTTTGCCCAAAAGTCAACAAAGAGAATAGATATCATTTAAATCCAGGTCCTTCTTCCCTGTGTAGGCTAATTAGATTTGTGTCATATTGGAAGTATTTTTTTAATGCACAGGTCCTATACCCAAGGCCTTTTATAAACTCCCTAAGCATGTAGGCTCTGCCTCAATTTCTGTGTAGCCCACAGCCTAAGTTTGGAACCCCACATTCAATAGCAAAGGAGAGGTGTCAGGAGGAGGTCAGTGTCTTACCCATGATGCCACTGGGGTTTCAGGAGACGAGTCAGGTAAACATGACAGAAGTCTATCTACCAAGAGCCACAGGGTCCATGTTCTATGGCAGCTGCAGAGCCTGCTGACGGACACAGTGTACAACCCTGGGATGGAAACCACATCTAACGGCTCTCCAAGGAAGAGCCCCAAGGAAGTACCATTCAGTTAAGCTGGACGCTGAAAGTCAAGAACGGCTGTGCAGAGGTTAGAAATGGTGTGTGATATACCTGGGGAATTCTGGACAGTTCAGGAAGGCTGTGACCCAGGTAGGTGATGGAGCCTGTGTTCTATACTCAGAGGTTTGGATTTATTGTGTAAATCAATCACTAAGAAGCCTTTTTCAAGCACTTCATTCAGAAAGTAAAGCTTGAATGCCCTTGACCACCCATCCCGTCATGAAGTAACGTCTCTCCCCAGCATCAGAATGGTATGAGTCTTGCAGTATCCTGGAGAGAGTGAAGAGAAGATTTCTGTGTTCTGTGGCTCCTAAAAGAGCTCCAGCGAGCAAGGTGAGGTCAGAGGTTTGTCAGGCTCAGCAGCAACTCAGTAGATTGTGAAATCGATTTACTGGGTGACAACTGGCATCTTTTAAAATACTCATCGAGGTGCATCAAGTATAGTGAAGGTCTCTTTTTTTATCGTTTGCTTGTTTTGAGGCAGGGTCTCACTCTAGCCCTGGCTTGCCTGGAATTCACTCTGTAGTCCCATGAACTCAGCGAACTTCCTACCTGTGCCTCCTGAGTGCTGGGATTAAAGGTATGCACCGTCACGTCTGGCAAAGTAGAGTTCTTTTCTTTTCTTTCTTAAAGGCTTCATTATGTTGTATTCATATCTTTCACCCTCTCCATTACCTCCTTGTGTCCTCCCCTGCATCACCTCCTTTCTGCTTTCCTACTGTGTTTCCTCCTTTCTCCCATCTCCTTCGCATCACCTCCTGCCCCCCCCCCCAGGGTCTCCCATCTCAATCCATAATCAGTACTCATTCTCACATCCCCTCTCTTACTTATGTACAAACATTAAAAGTTAAGATTGGGCTGGAGAGATGGCTTAGCCGTTAAGGCACTTGCCTGCAAAACCTAAAGACCTACGTTCAATTCTCCAGATCCCATGTAAGCCAGATGCACATGGTGGCACATGCATATGGAGTTTGTTTGCGGTGGCTAGAAGCCCTAGCGTGCCCATTCTCTCTCTCCTTCTCTCTCTAATAAATAAAAATAAAGTATTTCTTTTTTTTTATATATACAACAAAATTTTAATTATGTACTGAAAATAAATTACAGGAAATAACTTTAAAATACAACAGAGGACAAGTCACAATAAACATTCCCATTGAGTTCCCTTAGGGGTGAGATTGCATTGCTCAAGGAAGATAAATATCACAAATATATCAAAACTTCAAATTGTCTATGCATTCACACTGACGTGAGCCACAAACATTCCTTTCACAGGGACTGTACTTATTAGCCTACCACAGAACCAGATTTTGCCATAAACTACAAAACTTTTAATACAAAATTGTATTTATATATTTATAATCCATGTACATGCCCTATCTGTGATTTTAGAAAATAAAAGCTACACACTGTACAAACACTCTTAACTCATAGCTGTAGGCAACAAAAAATAAAGTATTTCTAAAAAAAGTGAAGATCCACACAAGAGAGAGAACATGCAAACTTTGTCTTTCTGGGCTTCAGTTGCCTCACTTGCTGTATTTTTCCCATCCATTTTCATAAATATATTATTTCTAGAATTTTGTTTTTTCATTTATACATAGAAGTGTGTGAGCATGATGAGTTGGGATTCAAAAAGTATGCTATTTTCTTACTGTGGATCCTAATTTAAAAATAAAGTTGGATTGGCCCACTCCATGGGAGGGAATACATCCCTGATACTGAAAACCTACAACAGGGGTAGTCATGAGCCCTAGGGGTGTAACGTCTGCTGCTGTCTGGCTAAATTTATATACTATACTCACCAAAGTGCCCAGTAAGCACTTCTCTTAATGTTCATATCCATATATTAATGCTACTTTCACTTTTGGTTAGAGAAGCTTCTGCTTTCAGATGGCAGTGACCTTGGGATGACTCAGAAGGCACCATGGTGCTAAGAAGAAGTGACAGAGGAGTGCTCAGCACTAAAATATCTCAATCACACCTTCCATGGCTCAGGGTCCATTGCTGAAGAGGTGGAGGAAAGAATGTAAGAGCCAAAGGAAGGGCAGGACTCCTCACAATGTGCTCCTCCAGACACAAAATGGCCTGGATATCCATGACCTCACAGTGCCTGACACTACCTACACAAGACCATCATAATAGGAGGAAAAGATGATGACATCAAAATAAAAGAGAGACTGAAGGGGAAGGGCTGATGATGGAGAGTGGAGGTTCAAAGGGGAAAGTGGGAGGAGGGAGGGAATTACCATGGGATTGTTTACAATTATGGAAGTTGTCAATCAAACAAAACAACAAAAAGGTTTTAAAAAAAAGTTGCCAGGTGTGGTGGTGCATGCCTTTAATCCCAGCATTTGGGAGGCAAAGGTAGGAGGACTGCTGTGAGTTCGAGGCCACCCTGAGAGTACATAGTGAATTCCAGGTCAGCGTGGATCAGAGTGAGACCCTACCTTGAAAAACAAAATAATAATAAATAAAGTTGGAAGTCTACCCTTATAGATCAGTGTTTTTCAAATCCTTCTTTTACTTTTATTGATTTAATTGCTAGGGAGAGAGAGAGACAGACAGAGAGAGAGAGAGAGAGAGAGAGAGAGAGAATAGGCACACCAGGACCTTTTGCTGCTGAAGACTCTGTACACATACACTACTTTGTGCATCCGGCGTTACATGGGCGCTAGGGAATCAAATCTGGGCCAGAAGGGTTTGCAAACAAGCACCTTTAGCTGCTAAGCCATCTCCCCAGCCCTCAAATTATTATTATTTTTTTGCCTTTTTGTATGAGAGAGAGAGAAAATTGGTGCACTAGGGCCTCCAGTCACTGAAATTGACTCCAGATACTTGTGCCACCTTAGGTGTATATGTGATCTTTGCACTTATGTCACCTTGTGTGTCTGGCTTACGTGGGACTTGGAGAGTCAAACATGGATTCTTAGATTTCACAAGCAAGCACCTTAACCACGAAGTCATCTCTCTAGCACTCATATTATTTTTATTAAATATGGAAATAATTTCCCCAAAGTTTCTCTCTCATCAGGGTTTTGGCCAGATTTCTCTTACTAAAGAAAAATTAGGGGGCAGGGGAGTGTCGATGGAGCCTCATGAAGCAAAACTCACGCTCATTTTCAGACCCTGCCCTCCTGTGCTATTATTCACCCTCGGTAGGGTTTGAGTCTGTCCCCCGCATATTCGTGTATTTGAACACGTGGTTCCCAGCTTGTGGAGCTGTTTTGTGAGGCAGAAGAACCTTTAGGAGGTAGGTGTCCGATGGAGGACATAGTCTTGAGGTATGTTATCCTTGCTGCTTCCTGTCTCATTCCCCGATTTTCACCTGCACCCACCAACACAGACTAAGCCACTCTGCTTCATGCCTTCCCCACAATGATGGGCTGCAATTCTCTGCCCTCATGAGCCAAGAGCCTCCCTGCGGCTGCTCCTCTTAGGTATCTGGTCACTGACAAGAGAAGTGACTAAAGGCTAGGGAGATGGTTCAGTGGATAAAGTGTTTGCTGGGCAAACATGAAGCCCAGAGTTCATATCCTCAGCACTCAGATGAATGCCAGGTGGGCATAATGGCCCACCTGTGATGCCAGTGCTCAGGTGGTGGACACGAGATCTCTGGACAAGATGAGTAGATAGATGATCTATCAAGCTCTGGGTTCAAGGGAGAGGCCATGCTTCAGTAAACAAGATACAGCATGATCAAGGGAAACATTTGGTATCAACCTCTATCCTACGCAGGCACACACACATGAGTGTCCCCACACAAATGCAAAGACACACACGTGAAAAAGAGAGTAACTAATTCACATAGGTACCCACCCAGGGGCTCCTCTGAGGAATGCTTGGTGAGAATCAAGGCTGTGGATAAATCTGCTTACAGCCAAGCCTTGTCCTTGGGCTCAGATGGGCAGAAGACAGGTGCAACACAAAGTCCATCCCCACCTGCTTCAGGATCGCCTGGGGTTAGCATGCCAGCCCATGCCAGATGAAGTGTGATGCGAGTTTCTCCTGTGGAAGCAGCTCCCTGGGGTGTGTGCTAGCAAGGTCAATTGGAGAACCACAGCCTGGTAATGCTTCTGAAGAGTGGCTAGAGTCCAAATGAAACAGACCAGGATCTGAGAAAGCAGCAGTTTGGATAGTAGATGGGTTTGAGACGGAAGGACTGGGCAACTTGATGATGATCTGGACTTAGGCATGAGGGGGAGGAAAGAATCCAGGCTGGATGGGCAGCATGAGGCTGTGATTATCAGAGACCAAGAAGGGCCTGTTTAGGAGAAGAGAGAGTTGTTCAGTTTTAGGCATCGGGCACTTAGAGTGTCTGCGCCTTCTCCCCGTGCAGAAAGCAGCTGGAAAACAAGGTTGTAACTCTGAGAGCAACGAACAGAAATGTTGATTCGGGAGTCATCAGCCGTAGACTACAACCGAAGCCATATGCCCTTCTGTTAATAAATATTTACGAAGCAATCAGCTGCCATGTGCTGGCTACTAGAGTGAATGTCTCTAGGAGGATAAAGTTTGGATAAGAAGTCTAATTTCCTTCCATTGCCAAGTGATGGGGCAGTTGTATTGATCACATGCAGTTATTTTTTTTATTTTAATGGTGTTTTATGTTCTTTCAGTACCCACTTAAGAGACTAACTAATACTCTAACGAGACTGTACGTGAGTTTTTCTCTAGCAATCAAATAAACTACTTTGAGCATCATACTGAAAAATCAATAACATGAGTTTTCAGTGTTAATTTTTAAAGTACAGAGAGTCAGAGACTAGACTTTTCAACTACAGCACTGGGATGACATTTTAATGACTGCAATTTAAGAAATCAAAAACATAAAATTAAAGAATACCAAATGCTCCAGAAAGTACAGTCACAAATGAAAATACGTGAGGATGAGTGAAGTGAAAGGTCTTTCAAAGTCCCCAAATCAGCATTATGTTTACCTAATCTATAATCACGTCCCATCCCAACTGAGAAGTGTACAAAACATCGTGAGCAATATGCTGGCTAATACATCACCTGCACATGGAAGGGAATAAAAAGGAAGAGAGGTGTTCCCATGGGCCAAGGGCCCTCAGTCATATGTTGGAGACAGCTTAGCATTCTGGGGTTTGGTGACATAAAACACATGTACAAGACTGGAGCTTTGAGTTGTGTCAAAGCTGATTTTCAGAACTCACACTCCTCCATCCCATCTGGTTACATTTATATCAATGTTATAATCTGCTTTAAAACTTGACACGTGCAACTACAAAATGAAGATCCTAACACGCAAGCAGCACACAGACACCCACAATGATAAGAGCAGCCTCGTTTTGGGCACACCAACTACTAATCTCATCGAACAGGAGGACACACACTTTAAATCTGTCCACTTTGTTAGTCTTTGTTTCCAGTCCTGGGAAAAGCAGCACTGCACAGGCAATAATGCCAACCTCACCAGCCGCAGGCCTGTCTGATTCACTAAAATAGAAAATCATAGCCTTGCGTATGAATCAGGTTATGGCCCTCATGGTAGCGAAAACAATCTTTGCATTTGAAAACAAAGTCGGAGGAAGAAATTAAAGCAAATAGATCTTTTTTGTTCAGAAGCATTATGATGTATACATCATGTATCAACAAGATATTCAAGTGAAAATGCTGTTAGAATATTAAAGAACATATTTGGTGATTTACAAATAACATTTGCAGATGTGGTATACATTTGAATTCATACTCATTTTCCTTCAGCATTTTAAAATTCAGTAATTCAGAAAATAGACTGTAGTACGTAGGAATGGAATGAAAATGTACACCTGTAGTAAATCAGACGTCTTCTTATTGCAGGATCCAAGAAAACATTGAGGTACTTCAGACAGACGCTTAGCAGTTAAAACTTTCCCCAAGTGACTCAACTGACACCACTGTTACCACTGTTGGACCTTTTGATTCAAAGAACCAGTTTTCAGACACTTGTTTTAAATTTGTGGTCAGCTTTGGAAACCTGAAAATCCTCATGCAAGGGTTTATGAAATCCAATTTAAAACAGAGGCATGCCAGCCAGAACCACAGCCTAAACCTAAGTGTAGTCTTTAACTTGGGGCAACAGCTGGAAATCATAAACTCTGCAGTAAGAAAACACCATCTCCACTTCTAGGGTCCACTTTAAGCATAACATGTATTGACGAACAATACCTCAGAGCCTCACTAAGGGCACTCTACCATCTACGGAAAGGCATAAGCACAGATGCACACATGGGTGTAAAAGCAGCTGTCTGGTGCAACCTTAAATACCAACAGATGCCAACTGGCTGGTCCAAGAATCTGAATGTTTTTCCTGCTGTTCAGAAAGTTCTGTGGCCCCTTACTTGGAAACATTATCTTACTGTGGTGTTTGTTTTATTTTTTGGGGGGGCGGTGGTGGTTCAGGGTAGGGTCTTGCTCTATCCCAGGCTGACCTGGAATTCGCTATGTATCAGGCTGGCCTGGAACTCACAGTGATTCTCCTACCTGTGCCTCCCAAGTGCTGGGGATTAAAGGTGTGCGCCACCATACCCGACTCTACTGTGGTGGTTTGAATCCACTGTTCCCCATAAACCCATGTGTTCTGAATGTTTGGTCCCCAGCTAATGGAAATTTGGGAGGTGGAGCCTTGCTGGAGGAGGTGTGTCTGAGAGTGGGCTTAGGGGTATTATAGCTAGCACCCCCCTTGCTAGAACTGGGCTCACTTTCTTGCTGCTATTTTCCATTTGCTATGGAAGAGGTGATGTCCAGCCTCTGCTCATGCCATGCTTTCCCCTGCCATCATGGAGCTTCCCCTTGAGACTACAAGCCCAAAGGAATCCTTTCCTCCCATGAGTTGCATTTGGTCAGGTGTTTTGTCCCAGCAATGACAAAGTCACAGCAACACTTAGTGAGCTGTAAGTGTACAATATGGTATCACATCAATGGTCATTAGCATAGGACAGGGTCCTGCAAGAACATAGTTGGGATGTCACTGATGGGCTGAGATATTCTAATGGGTGATAACATGGAAGGTTGACCCATACAGAACATGAGATCATGGCTCTCCAGGTGGTACAAAACACCACACCATTCTGAGCTCAGAGGAAGGGAACAGGAATTGGAGGAAGGATGAAAAGCTATGTCCCCATGTAGAGAGGGGAACCTAGAAGGACTGTAGCATGATAAAAAACATATTGTGCCACAGAGCCACCAGGTCTGGCCACCATTACTAATCACCCATGACAAGTGCTTGCTTCTAAGCCCAGCTATAGCTCAAGTACCCACTGCATCATGGTGCTTCCAAGGAGCCTCTGGCAATCAAATAGAATCTTCCCTCTCAAGGAATCCCTTTCACCATCCCCATTATAGTTAGTCTCTCTCTTCCCGTCCCTTCTTTCCCTTCTCCTCCTTTTCCCTTCCCTTCCTCCCTCTCTTTCCCCCCCTCCTTTGACCTCCCCTCCCTCTTTCCCTCCTTTCCTGCTTCCTTCCTTCTTTACTTTTTAATTTTTATTTCTTGGTTTTTCGAGGTAGGGTCTCACTGTAGCTCAGGCTGACCTGGAATTCACTACGGAATCTCAGGGTGGCCTCGAACTCACGTCAATCCTCCTACCTCTGCCTCCCAAATGCTGGGATTAAAGGCATGCACCACCACACCCAGCCCTACTTTACTTTTGTTAAAGAAAAAGCTTGAAATCAAGCAGACCCTGGAGTTGAAATTCTGGCTCTCTTAGAAGTTTGCAAGAATTTAACGAGATGAGAGGTGAAGAGTGCCAGACACAGGCAGCACTCAAAACCTTAGTTCTGACGCAGAAAGTGCTGGTTCTTCCCCTGCTGGGATTCTTACACATTTCATGACCATACCTGGGAGAGTGCTTCAGCTGTCATAGTGTTCACATGTGTGTGTGCGCCTGTGTGTGCGCACACACACACACACACACACACACACACATTCGTGCTGTTTTGACCCTTTTCTGCTGCTGTGACGGAATGCTGCGGGCTGCGTACTTTATAAACAATAGATGTTTACATGGCTCATGGTTCTAGGGGCTGGAAAGACCGTGAGCGTAGTTCTGACAATGGGCAAGGGCCTTCATCCACAGCAGAAGGGTAAGCAAACAGTGGTCAGACAGAGGGGCTGGGAGGGGTGATACCCCAACAAACCCATTGCCAGGTAGCTAACCTGCTTTGGGGGGATGACACTAACTCTGCTCTCCTGACCAAATCACCTCTTAGATACCCTTTTATAAGGGAAATTCAAACAATTGGCACACACATACATGCAGGTTTTTATTCACACAGTGTGCACCCTCTTTCTGAATGCCTTGAAGTCCTTTTGTGTCTTATTCAACTCAGGATACTCAATGTTTAGTCAAATGTCTTATAGCTGTGGGCGCAATACTTGTTAATTAATCAAAAGATCTTTATTCAAGTCTAGACCCTGGATGGCAGGATGATTTTATAATGTTATTCTGCTTCTCTGATCCAAATTTCTTCATCTATACATTCTTAGAGTTGTACGAGAATGACCTACAGGCTCCTTATGGCTCTTGTATTAAAAGATTTTTAGTGTCACTCTCTCTCTCCATATAATATGTATACACACATATATGTACACATTTGGATACATACAATACATATATTTGGATATATAGATATATATATGTATGTGTGTGTGTGTGTGTGTGTGTGTATATACACATACACATATATGTATTCAAGTAAGTAAGAAACTCAAGTAAAAACCAAAACAGATATTCTACACAGTGCCAGTTGAAAGATTAAGATGTTTGTCCCATAATTCTAGCTGAACCGTGTGTCTTGAGGGGACAACCCATCAGTGCTCTCTGAGGTATGGTATTTCTTTAATGAGCAGATCACTGAGTCAGCGTGGACAGCATGTCAATCACCACGATGACGAGGTGGGGACGCAGGGGAGTGTGGTCACCACACAGGGCAGCAGCATGTGGGCGCTGTCTGAAGAGCTCCGGTAGCATGAAATGTCCTCTGTGGGGACACTGGGCGAGTTTCAGAGCAGAGAGGAGCGTGAAGAACGCCTCTGGCCGGGCACTGCTGACCAAGGTGGAGCTAAGAGGACCGCTGAATTGCTTCTCCTTCCCCAGGCCCGGGCTTCTCTGTGCTCTGCTGGACAGCCAGAATCCCACGACTGCTACTGTGCTGTGTTGATACGCCCCCTGTTTACAAGCGCACCACTAAACAAAAGAGCCCCGGCTTTGATACCAAGTCTGAGAAGTTCCTTGTGCAGACACAGCGAGGTCTAAGAGGCCGGGCCTGCCCTGTCTTGGCCATCAGTGAAATATGCAAGACCTCAGGATCCCAATCCCCCCCATACTGACAACGCTCAGAAATATTTAACAAAGAGTAAGGGAACAAATGGATGAATGATATTTAAAAAGGAACCAGACTAAGAGAAGCTTACAAGCTATTTAAATGACATGGAAGCCCACATGTATAACAAACACACACACGTACACATATTATGTACATATATCCTCAGATGGATAGTACATTACTTGAGGGGAAGGCTTTGCAGCACATGCACTGCATTTTCCCAGGAAATGCCACTCACAGAAACATGATGGTGGTGGCCCATGGCTGGATGACGGGATGACATTGTGCTCGTAGGTCATGCTACTGCTGAACAGCTCAATGGGCATTTGACGTAGGTAAGCATTACACACAACGTACAATAGCTCAGAACTACTCAAGAGCTGTTTCGAGACGAGCAGGTTTGCATTTTATAGACAGACTGAAGAGTAGCTACTAACGCATCTATCTAGACAATAGTTCTCGGTGCTGCTAGTGAAAAGACTAAGCTTCCGGTCGAAAACGTTCTGTGATTTCCGTAAGTTCTCACACCTCTTTTGTTTTCTGGCTAAGGTTTGCTTTGGATCATTTGCAAGCATATTGTTTTTGTTTTTTTTTTTTTTCATTCAAGGTCATATAATCCCTTTTAACAAAAATCAAGTAATTTTACAATGCAGCTTGCAGCTCCAAAGTCCCAGGGTTATAAATGGGCCGTGCCAGTGAGGCGTTCAAGTGTGATTGATGCAAATCATAATACAGTGTGTAGCAGTCAAGAACAAGAATAGTGATATGAAATATGTTCATGAGTTTTTGCTTTTCTAACAAAAACAAGTTGTAAAACACTGTGTATAGTACAGATACATGGTGTTTAAGTGAACTGACTGATGACTAATTTGTTAAGTGATTGACAAGCATGTATATTTGAGGGCTTGGAAAGATCTCAAAACCCTAGCAGGGGCTGGAGAGATGGCTCAGCAGTTAAGGAGCTTGCCTGTAAAGTCTACCTAGAAAAACAAAAATAAACAAAGAAAACTTTAGCAGATATAATCTAGTTACCATAATGGAAATGATGTTTTACTGTCTTCCTTATAAGTTTCATTGGTGTGTTCATTCCTGCCATGAATATGTCATATGGCCCCATTAAAACAATTCCTGTTTCAAAAACAAAACAAACAAAAAAAACTATTCCTGTTTCTATTTTGGGAATAAATACATTCTTTTTTACACAGAGATTTCTAATTGAAACAAATGCAGTAAGATTAATCCTACCAGTTGAAAAGCTAGGTCATGCCTGCCTCTCCATTTGGTCCGCAGATAGTCCAATCAGTAGTAAAACACAAAGCCAACATATGCCATTAAATAGTAAAACCATGTCACAGGCCTTGAGGTTTATACATTACAAATCAAATGTGTAAAGGGTAAGCTCAGGGCTGGAGAGATGGCTTAGTGGTTAAGTGCTTGCCTATGAAGCTTAAGGACCCTGGTTTGAGGCTTGATTCCCCAGGACCCACATTAGCCAGATGCACAAGGGGGAGCATGTGTCTGGAGTTTGTTTGCAGTGGCTGGAAGCCCTGACACACCCATTCTCTCTTTCTCTCTCTATCTGCCTCTTTCTCTCTCTGTCTGTTGCTCTCAAATAAATAAATGAAAATAGACAAAAAAAAAAAAAAGAGTAAGCTTGTTACTGCGAGATGAGCTTGGACTTTCGTTTATTAGTTGTAAAGTCAGTCACAAGAAAAGCACAAAGGTAGAGACAGGGAAGCATCCTGGTACAGCAGGACTGTAAGCTCTGCTACCTGGAAGGCTGAAGCAGAAGGATCACAGGTACAAGGTCAGGCTAGACGACAGTGAAACCCTGTGTCCAATAAGAAGTGAGGGGAAGGGGAGGGGGTGAAGAGAGAGGAAGGAAAGAATGAAAGAAAGAAAGAAAGAAAGAAAGAAAGAAAGGAGGGAGGGAGGGAGGGAGGGAGGAAGGAAGAAGGGAAGAAAGGCAGGAAAGAAAGAAGCGAGGAAGGAAGGAGGAGGGGAGGGAAGGGAAGGGCAGGCTGGAGACATGGCTCTATAGTGAAAAGTGCTTGCTTGCTGGGTCCAATTTCCCAGTACCCACCTAAAGCCAGATACAAAAAGTGGCATGCATCTGGAGTTTGTTTGCAGTGACAAGAGGCCCTGGCTCACCCATTCTCTCTTTCTCTCTCTCTCTCCCTCTCTCTCTGCTCAAAAATAAATAATAAATAAATAGAACAACTGGAGCTTAGAATTCTTCCAAGTAGCACTTTCCCTCCTTCTCTTGGGGAGCATAGTCCCTGATCCCAAGTCGGCCTTTTCTTGACAACTGTGCCACTACCGTGAGCATTCATTACCCCCCAGTGTGGGCACCATCACTGGATAGCTGTCCTTCACCTGCCCTTGGCGTTGGGGGCCATCAGCTATAACCACCCAGTGTCCCGTGCCCTGATGTCCACCCCATTCACTTTGAAGCTCTAAGATACTGTGGGATTAAAATGTAAACAACCACATTTTTCAAAGAACTGCAATTAAATGTGAAGTGTAAGCCAATTGAGCTCTGAAGAATGGTGTAATAAATAAATCATGAAAACGTGATGTAAAAACTTTTGGGGGCCTGGAGAGATGACTTAGCGGTTAAGCCTAAAGATCCAGGTTCAGTTCCCCAGGACCCACACAGATGCATAAGAAGGCACACACGTCTGGAGTTCGTTTGCAGTGGATGGAGGCCCTGGCGTACCATTCTCTCTCTCTCTCTCTCTGTCTCTTTCTCTCTCTCTTTCAAATACACAAGTAAGTAAGTAAATAAATAAATAGACTTTTTTGTGTTGGGAGGCCATTTTCCAACATGGGCATGGATGCAGGATGTTTACAAGAACACCAGAAAAACACCTGTCTTCTCTACACATGCCAATTTTAGGAACTATGGTAATGCACAAACTCCCTCTCCTGATCAGTTCACCTCTTAACTGTCTTGCCTCATGAGAGTTTCACAGTGGTAACTCAATTTCAATATGAATTTCAGAGAATGCTTTCAATGAAAAGACCCTGCCAATAAAAGAGTCAGATGAAAGAACGAAAAAGCAACCCAGCATCGTTACTACTACTTGTCAGAACAACACGAGGCAGGGCTGGAGAGGTGGCCCAGCGGATAAGGCGCTTGCTTGCCTGCGAAGTCTAACAACCCAGGTTTGATTCTCTGGTACCCACGTAAAGCCTGAAGCACAAGGTAGTGCGTGCATCTGGAGTTCATTTGCAGTGCGCCCATTCTCTATGTCTCTCTTCTCTATCTCTGCACACACACACACACACACACACACACACACACCAGCTATATCTCCCCCACTCAAAAAACATGTTTCTAGAGTTTGATGTGAGGTCTGGACATGGACACTGACACACAGGAAAACACATTCACTTCTTCCTCTGTCCCAAGCCCACACTGACAAGAGCTGGACACACACACACACACACACACACACACACACACACACACAGACATTAAGACAGACCGCCATGTGCATATCCTGCTAAGTCTTCAACGTCCAGCTCCTCTAATAACTCACTTTACTGTTTATTTTAATGCTTTCTGTTGCCAAGAGAAAAAAAAAAAAATAACAAGAATACAATATCAAACACCTACAGTTTTAACTTGGCACGGCGTGTGACTGAAAGGCCCATTTAAATTCTATTGAGTCCCAACCACTGGTTACTTCTGATCATATCTCACTTTCCCCAAAGCTAGCTGGAAGTGGTATTTACCAGAATTTGCTACAAGGAAATGTAACATGATTCCGTCTTTGTCTTCTAACAACTTTTATTCAAAGTTTACCTGGTAATGGACAAAGCGATGCCCAGAAGAGCACGGGGCTCCCGCCCAGGGGCACGCGGCACAGTCAGCTTCGCCCTGTAGCTGGCAGCGTATCATGCTCTCTCCTCCTCAGCACCCTGGCTGCTCCACGGCCCCCTCCACACAGCCAGTTCTTCACTCATTCATTTTCCTTCACTGTTCTCTTCAGGAATTTTGATTGCATCCTATTTGGGAGAGCAACTCATCTACTTAGGTAAGTTTGTCAAACGCTTGGGTTAGATATCTAGCACAATGGCTGAACACCATCCCCAGCAACACACACACACACACACACACACACACACACACACACACACACACAGTTGTATTACTCAGATCCGGGTACAAGCATTGCTGTCTAAGAACTCAAGAGTCATCAAGTAAATATGTATTGAGCCCGATGTGCGTGCTCACGGCTGAGGATTCGGGTAAGCATGACAGGTGATGGCTCTTTCCCGCCCAGTCCCTAAATTCACCACACTGTGGACCTCCACCACTCGTGCACCGAGGCGCACATATACAGACAGACACACATACAAATAAAAATACGGACAAATAAGATGGCAATCATGAGCTCTTATGACTATTGGAAGAAATGCCTCCTGTGGTCTCATAGGTGGAAATGCAGAGGAGTTGATCAGAGGGGCAAGATGGCACCGTGCTTTAAACGGTTTGGCCTCTACAGCCAGGCTACTGGGTTCAAATCCCAGGTCCACCAGTCCCTACGGATAACATTAACCCATGTTTATTTAACTTATTAACCCTCCTGTCTGTCACGTGGTGGCTAATACGATGCCAGGAGTCCTGAAAAGGCTGAGGAAATACTGAGAAACCGGAACTTGCTGAGTTTCAGCAACGAGCAGCTGTTTTCTAACAGTTCCACAGGGCCTGGCGGAGATAGCTCAGCTAGGAAAGTGCTTGCTTTGAAAGCAGGAGGACCTGAGTTCAATGCCAGAACCCATGCAAAAAGCCAAGTGAGGTGGTATGCTTGTAATACCTGCACTGACGTCGTGTGGCTCTCTGGCTAGCTAGTCTATCCTACCTGGGGGGCTCCAGCCAGGCATAGAACCCGTCTCAGAAAGTTGGATGGGGCTGGAGAGATGGCTCAGCAGTTAGGGCACTTGGCTGCAAAGCCTAATGACCTGGGTTCGATTCCTCACTACCCACATAAAGTCTGATACACAGCCTGGACTAGAATGAAACCCTACCCCCCCAAAAGTCAGATACACAAAGTAGCACATGCATCTGGAGTTTGCTTGCAGTTGGAGGTCCTGGTGCACCCATTCTCTCTCTTCCTCTCTATTTCTCTTAAACCCACCCCCTGCAAAAATAAATAAAATATTTAAAAACTAATATTTTTAGAAAAGGTGACTAGAGGGCTGGGAAGATGGCTCAGCAATTAGGAGCATGCGCCACTTGAGTACAGGGGCCCGTTGACCAAAGACCGCTAGCTTTGACTCCCCAGAACCCACCTAAAAAGTTGGGTGAGACCATACAGATTGGTAATCCCCAAACCACAGGGGCTGGGCCCGGAGAAGTGCTGGGGCTACCTGCCAGCTCCAGGGTGAAGGAGAGACCCCACCTCAAAAAAGAATGTCGATATGTGACGCAGGAAGGACGCCGGCCATTCTCCTCTGGCTTCTGCATGCACAGGGAGCACTGCACACGGCACATGGAGCATTGCACACGGCACAGGGATCACTGCACACGGCACAGGGAGCACGTGTACACGGCACACGGAGCACTGCACACGGCACATGGAGTATGTGCACATGGCACACGGAACACGTGTACACAGCACACACATATTCTACACATGCACAAAGGTGGCAAGGAAGTACACCCAAGGATGTCTTCTGTCCCCACATGCACACACACGTTTGTACCTGCACCGGCATCACACACACACACACACACACACACACACACACACACACACATGCACGCACGCACGCACGTGTGCCATTTAGAACACGGCTTTAGAAATGGGAGAAAGCAAGAAACCTTGAGCGGCCAAGGAGCTTGCTGAGACCTGTTCATCCGGAACACCCTCCACCACGCCACTTCAGCTCCAGCAGCCCTGAGGGCACTGGACTTTCCATTTCAGTTTTTCATGAGTATTTCCTTAACTAGCTCAGCTCCATCTCCAGGACCGCGGGTAGACCTAGCAGCGCATTCACTGTCATATCCCCGGGTTTTCACCTGATCAATGTTCATTTTCGAGTCAATGATCCAATGAGCGAACAAGTGGATGGCTTAATGATACAGGGAGACCCTTGCCCACACACGAGAAGAACTTGGAACACTAAATTGCAGTTACTTTCCCATTGCTGGCACCAAGCACCCAAACAAAAGCAGCTTGCGGGAAGAAAGGGTTGACTTTAGTCTTGAGGGGGAGGCTCCACAACGGCAGGGGAAAGGATGGCATGAGCAAAGGCTGGACGTCACCTCTGCCACCGCAGGGGGGCCACGGCAGCAGCACCGAAGTGTGCCAATCCTGGAAGAGAGGAAGCCAGCTCTAACCTCCTAAGCTCACCCCCAACAACATACCTCCTCCAGCCAGGCTCCACTTCCCAAATTGCCATCAACTAGGGATCAAGCATGCAGAACACAAGTTTATGGGGGACACCGGACTCAAACTGCCACTCTAAGAGAACAGCAGCGTCCAAGCTTGGCAGATCTGGGCGGGGGGGGGGGGGGGGTGACAAACGGGGGAGCGTCTGCCATTCCTGGGACCTAGAACCCAGGTTTTCCAGCTGCCATGTGGATTTTCACTGAAGAGCAGCTTTCTTCTGAATCGTCTTGATTGCTTGGCTCTTGCATACTCTAGCCAGCACACAGGCACTCTGCGGGCATTTGGTAGATGATACAAACATACTGGCATTTAAAGTATTTGATATTATGCCTTGGTCTCCAAGGAGATCAGGTCCTTGTTGTCATTGTAAAGGAGAGCTGGGGCTAGAGAGAGGCTTAGCAGTTAAGGTGCTTGCCTGCAAAGCCTGGGGACCCAGGTTCAATTCCTCAGCACCCACATAAGCCAGGTGCACATGGTGGCACATGCAGCTGGAGCCTGTTTGCAGTGGTTAGAGACCCTGTCATGGACATTCTCTCCCTCCCTCCCTCCCTCCCTCCCTCCCTCCCTCCCTCCCTTCCTTCCTTCCTTTCTTCCTTTCTCTCTCATAAATAAGTAAATAAAAATATAAACATAGGGCTGGAGAGATGGCTTAGCGGTTAAGCACTTGCCTGTGAAGCCTAAGGACCCCGGTTCGAGGCTCGGTTCCCCAGGTCCCACGTTAGCCAGATGCACAAGGGGGCGCACGCATCTGGAGTTCGTTTGCAGAGGCTGGAAGCCCTGGTGCGCCCATTCTCTCTCTCCCTCTATCTGTCTTTCTCTCTGTGTCTGTCGCTCTCAAATATATAAATGAAAAGAAAAAAAATTTAAAAAAATATAAACATAAAAAATAACTTGAAAAGGAGAACTGAAATGGTAGGGTGGCAACGAGGTAAAGAAACACAGGGTAGGGAGATGGGGTGTCTGTGTAGATTTTGAGTGAGTTTTACCTTTTCATACCATTCATTATTTGGACCACTGTAACATCAAACAGGATACGGTTTCTAACTTTGTGCAGAAATCTATCTTCTGGTTTGCATAAACTAGGTGAAAAGAATGTTATGTGGAGTTGAGAGTAAAGTCATGTGGCTGAGGAATGACATCCTTAGAACATACATAATTCAGTACTATGGCATCACCTGGTGAAATATCCTCTTTGGATGGTTGAACTAGACAGCCCCCAGGGTGTCTCCAGGTGTAACATGACATGACTTGAAAAACCACCTCAGAACATCAGTGCTCGGGAAAGGGCAGGCTTCAGCTTTGTAAGCAGCTTAAGGCTTATCAGGCCGATACCTGGAGACACGGTTTGGAGTCATGTGGGAGCTGGACAGGCCTGGGGGCTGGAGACAAGCAGACGATGCTCAGGGCAGGAGGTATCTGAAGGCATGATCTGTCTCTGGCTGACAGTACTGTGTCAAGTCTGGTCATTCCCCTCAGCATGAACACTAACAAATCCGCATCACGTCTGGGGAGATGGCTTAGCGGTTAAGGCATTTGCCTGTGAAGCCAAAGGACGTCGGTTCAATTTCCCAGGACCCACGTAAGCCAGATGCACAAGGTGGCGCATGCATCTGGAGTTCGTTTGCAGTGCCTGGAAGCCCTGGCGTGCCTATCCTCCCTCTCTCTCTCTCTCTCTCTCTCTCTCTCTCTCTCTTTCAAATAAATAAATACACTAAAATTAAAAAAAAAAGAAGAAATCCGCATTAGGACTGGGGAGAGAGCTCAGGGGTCAAATGCACTTCGTATACAACCCTGACTCCCCAGAGTTTAGATCCCCAGAACCTACATAAACTCAGACATACGCAGACAGGTGTCTGGAGTCCCAGCATGCCTATGGCAATGGGCGACAGAACCAGGAGGATCCCAAAGCTCAAGGACCAGCAAGTCTGGTGTGTGCAGAGGTGAACAACAAGAGAGGCCAGACAGAGACCGTCTCAAATAAGGTGAGGACTAGCACCTCAAGGTGAGGCTGAGGCCGTCTTCTGACCTGGCATGCTACGGCACGTGCACATCCATCTATCCATCCACACACGTGCATACATGCAGAAACACACACAAAAGGAACGGAAATCTGTTGGCTGGGATTGGGTCCCGGGGGAAGCGTCCACAGACCTCCCTCTTACACTGTACACCCCATTATTTTCTCGTGGTTCCCAATCACAGATTCAGAGCCTGTACTCACACGGGGGTTATGAGTCCTGTGTCACCGTGAACAGTATTACTGATACTGGCTGTCATTTTGGGCTTCCTTCTTCACCACCTCCCAAGTATTGTGACCTCTCTAACCCACCCATCCCTCAGAACCTTTGTAATAGCCTTCTTGCCTCCAGTTTTATCCCTTCAATTCATACTCCATGGTGTGACCAGCCATTTTTATAAATGGCACATTTGACCAAACCATCTCCTAGCTTCAAAGTTTTCTGCATGATACCCAGAGTCCACAGCCTGATGGTTAGATCTCCATGGACTTACCCTGACTAACCAACCAGCCTTCTTAGTCCTCTGAACAACCCTCTTCTGATGACCTCTTCTTGGCTGCTACTGTGAACTGGCCACGTTGTCTTTCAGTTGCGGAAGCTCGAGCTGTTTTCAGTAGTGTTTATAACTCAGTTCTGCCCACAACTGCCCAGCTCGAACAACACGGGTTAATAAAAGTAACGGTTGAGGGCTGGAGAGATGGCTTAGCAGAGAAGATGCTTGCTTGTAAAGCCAAAGGACCCAAGTTCGATTGCCCAGCACCCACATAACCCAGGGGCACATGGTGGATCACGCATCCAGTTTGTTTGCAGTGGCTAGAGGCCCTGTTGTGCCCATTCTCTCTCGGTCTGCCTCTCTCAAGTAAATAAGTAAAAATAAATGCTTTACACTTATTATGTGGGGCTCCACTCAACACACTTTTATATGCTCAGTCACTTAATCCTTACGTCCACCCGCTGAGGTAGGTGTGGTCATGTTTCCTGCTCACAGACAAGTAACTGAGGCAGTTTAAAAGGTTTTGCTTGGTCTGGGGATCTTGTATGTTTTCTCAGAGTGGGGGAACCTCTTGTAAGAGTTTTCAGAGACTTCTGTTGTTACAGAGCTGATGGCGATCTGTGTCCTCGGTTTTCTATAGCACACACTAGATCTTTAATGGAAAAGATATGACTGGTATAGGGTTGTCTCATAGTGACGCTTAATAACTCTTTGGGAAAACGATGAATTCTGGCAGCACTGGGGCGGCGTCTACTCCAGAGCGGGACGGGTGGGTTTGCATTCGGCTCGCCCAGCTACGGACCGTGAGACCTTGAGGACCATATTTAGCTTCTCCACCCAGAGACAGAACGAGAGCCCACACTTCAGAAAAGTGAGCGTGCAAATGTCTGTGGAGTGCTCACAGGGTTTCTTGACAGCATGAGGATTATGTAAGTGTTTGTTTTGCTGTTAGAAGCATTTAAGGATCCTGCAGGAGCTCAAAGCACTTCAAGATGGAATTGAGCGCCATTAGCTCACCTTCACACACAGGAGGAATTACAAAAAAAAAAAAAAAAAAAAAAAGGGCCAATCCTTAAATACCTGTTGGACCTAGGACTGAGTATGGTCACCCAAAGTTTTGTTACAAATAAGCCTGGCCTAAGTATTTGTTGCAAAGTATCCTAGCAGGAGATTGCTAAAGCAACGATCAAACCGAAGTGGAGTCTATTGCTGTCGAGCTCTAGAGCAGCAATGAGTAGACGTGGCTTTCACAGCGAGCACACTGCGCACAGGTCGTCGGTAAGCACCTGCTGCTTAGGAAGTCTGAGGTGAGCTGGGAAGACGACTTAGTGGAGAAAGCACTTGCTGCGTAACAGTGAGCGTCTGAGCTCGCCTCCCCGGAGGTCACGTGAAACTGGGAGCTTGGAGCACTGGCATCTGTAACCCCAGTGAGCCTAGAGCTAGGAGAGAGGTGGGGCAGGAGAATCTTCCAGAAGCTCATGGCCAGCTGGCCTTGTGAATACAGCGGAGGACATGAGATCCTGCCTCAAAACCTCAAAAGAAAGTGGGAGTTCAGGACCTACACCCTTCGAGCTAGACACACACACACACACACACACACACACACACACACACACACAGAGAGAGAGAGAGAGAGAGAATGAGAGAGAGAGAAAGTTTTAAGGACACATTTCCTTGGATTTTTTGAGAATGTTTAAGACTGGAGAAGCTTCATTTTTCATGGACATTTTTCTGAACAGTTTACTAATGACAGCGAAAACAAAAATTGCATCTTCAGACCCAAACGGGATTAGGCCATTTGCTCCTCAAAGCAAAGCAGATGCGCCTCATTAAAGCAGTAAGAAAAGATCTAACCAGAGCGCTGGCAGAGTTCCAGGTGTTTGGGGCGTTGTTATCTCATCCCTTGTCAAGGGCAGTGTCTCTTGTGCAAAGATCATTGGATTAGAGACTTCATTTCCAGAAAACACTGGCTGGTTTTCACCAAAGGAGACACAAAACCATAAAAGAGCTCTATCAGAGCTAACCTTCTGCTGTGCGAGCCAAGGCCTTCGTCCTCACATCACTGACACATGTTGTGCTCACTGGAATTCATTGTGAAGCAAATCACTGGAAGTTCTCTCTAAATAGCATCCGGACCCTCGTTCTGAAGAGTTCTTTCTGTCTTTGACGATGCCTTTGGCAGTGCCTGGACTGCTGATAAAGCATCCATTCAGGTACATACCCTTTCTTTCTAGATCACAGGTCACATGAGAATTCCTGAAGCTTCCTTTTCCCATGTGTGTGAGCTATATAAAATACTACTTAAAATATAAGCATGGGCTGGAGAGATGGCTTAGTGGTTAAGCGCTTGCCTGTGAAGCATGAAGACCCCAGTTCAAGGCTCGATTCCCCAGGACCCACGTTAGCCAGATGCACAAGGGGGCGCACACGTCTGGAGTTCGTTTGCAGTGGCTGGAGGCCCTGGCGTGCCCATTCTCTCTCTCCCTCTCTTTCTGTCTCTTTCTTTCTCTGTTGTCTGTTGCTCTCAAATAAATGAATAAATAAATAATATAAGCATGATCTGGAGTTCATTTGTACTGGCTAGAGACCCTGGCACGTCAATTATCTCTCTTGCTCATAAACAAATAAATAAAGATATAAATAAATAAAGATAAAGCATTCAAAAATATACAAGCATAATTATGGAACTATTTAGCTAAGAGATATGCAAAGCTATCCAATGATTTTGTGTGGCACAGTATTTGTTTTGCTCATTAATTTAATTAAGACATTTAAAAACAACAACAGCCCATTACAATTAAAAATCCAGTGCAGGAATGTTGGCTGTAATGTCAGCATTTGGGGGAGGGGGAGGTAGTTAGTTTGAGGCCCAGCTCCAGGAGCGACTAGTAAAGTTTAAGGTGTTTGTCGTGAAAGAATGGGGGTCCTGATTCAAGGTTGGACAAGCTGAGTCAAATTCCAGAAAATACGCAAACAGAAGAAAGACACCCTAGACACAGGCTGGTCGGAGCTGTGAGCGACTGTATTATACCATGTAAACCGGCATGACAGGAAAATGTTTGCAAAGGAAGAGAAAATAAGTGGTGGAGAGAAGCAGACCAAAGCCTGCAGAGAGTGGAGGTCTTTGCAGCCCTGCCCCCCCACCGACTGTCCTTTAGCTGGTAAACTCACACCCTTGGGTTGCTGACAAGCTGCTATTCCTTAGCTTTTTCACGTAAGTAGACATAAGCTCATTTCTATTCTTAAAACTGGGATAGTTAATGTGACAATGGAGCTCTGCATTGAAATACAAGGCCCCAAACTGAGATGCTGAGTTTCATTTAGAAATGTCCCTAGACCTGTCCCATCAGATATTTGCTATAATATTAAAGTCCCAGACAAAGGAATGTCAGTCACTGGCCAAAGCTAAAGTTTCTAGAAAGTGAAAACAAACAACTCCCTGAATATTCTATGATTATGCAAATGAGACGGCAGACATCATTCTCCTGACATTTCCCTTCGCTTCATAAATTAGAGCTCTGAGGAGGTGTTTGGAAAGAAATACACTTAAGTAGATTTGCTTTCACTTTAATAAGATGAATAGCATTCCTGCAAATTATAAACCTCATCAGTTGGCAATTCATAGCACTCATTAAAAATTATCTGTTATAGTTCTTACAAGCAAATATTTCCTTACTTTGTGTAGGCAAATGAAGGTAGAAATGGGAGTCCTTTTTAGAAGGAGTTAACAATGTCAGTCCAATGTTTGAATTTCAAGTTCAATATCACATTTGGCATAGATTTCAAAGTCCTCCAGGGGTGCTGTTTTGTTCACAAGGAGGTTTTTCTTGTTTGAGTCTTGCATAAGACTCTTGGAGGAGAGCAATGAGAAGAAGAAAAAAAAAGATGTTGAGACATGTTGAGACGCAGCAGAATTAGAATGCAGGGAGCGCAAGTCACCCAGCAAGCAAAGCTTCCGTCTCCTGACTCTTGTGATCGGGGTAATTCCATCCCTTCCTTCCTTAAAACAGGGGGACTCGCGATGGGGGCCAGGTCCTCTTGACTAGAAAAGAGCTCCTGATTTGGTCCCCACTCTTACAAGTCAGCAAAACCCGGGGGGGGGGGGCGGTGGTGGGGGGGAGGCAGGGCTGAACCTCAGCCCCAGGCTGTGAAAGCTCTGGCTTGTGGGAGAGTCTCTCTGTCTGCATCCTCACAGTGAAATCTGCCTGTTTCCTTTCATCTCCTCTTTTTTCCCATCCAGCCACTCCTGCTGACCCGGATCCCTTGGTGGGAGCAGTGACTGTCCTTACAAACAGGGCTGGCAAATGGAAGTTTCTCCCTGTGACCCCTTTCCAACAATTTGCGCTTTCAACGGTGATTTTTTTTTTAACAAGTCCTAAAAATTTATTTGCAAGAAGAGAAAGATAGAAGAGAGCAGAGGATGGGTGTGCCCAGACCTACAGCCACTGCAAATGGACTCCAGATGCATGTGTCACCTTGTGCATCTGGACTTGTGTGGGTACTGGGGAATCGAACTCAGGTCATTAGGCTCTGCAGGCAGGTGCCTCGACCACTGATCCATCTCCCTATCCCCAGTTAACTGTGATTTCTTATTTCCAGTGTTGTTTAAATGTACTAAGTAATGAGCTTGGGTGTGTGCGAGGCAGGACCCATCCGTTCAAAGAATGAGTTGGTCTAGCTCTTCCTGTGCCTGAGGTGAACTACTAGGCCCTTGTTTAGACTTTGAAAGGACTGGGGATACAGCTCAGTCAGTGAGCTGCTTGCCTTGCAAACATGAGGTTTGAGGTAAATCCCCAGTACTCACATGAAAAAGCCTGGTGTAGTAATGCAGACTTGTAATCCCAACCCTGGGAAGGCGGGGCAGGCAGATCCCCAGGGTTCACTGGACAACCAGTTTGGCCTTCTTGGAGATTTCCAGTCCAGTGAGAGACCCTGTCTCAAAAACCGAGGTGGACATTGCCTAAGGAATGCTACCCGGGGTTGTTTTCTGGGCTTTCCATGCACATGCGCGCATGGGCCACCACACACACACACACACACACACACACACACACACACACACACACGGCTATACACTGCCTTTTGCAAAGGACAGAGGTTGTGCAAACTCATGAGACATACATGAGCAACTCGCAAGGTCATTCACCCAAACACCACATTCTACAAAGCAAGCAAGCCGCTCAGTTTTCCTTTCCTGACAAATCAAGTCAGGGCAGCTTTAGAGCGACTTCTGGAATCTTCCCAATTGGTGCCTTGCTCAAGCTGCCTTCACTTCCTGAAGTCAGCTTGGCTTAGACATTGCCTTCTCAGGTTAATGGGGGAGGGGGGTGCGGGGCAGGGGAGAATCCAGTATACACTGAGATTGGCTTTCCAGCCCAGGGCCAGAGCCACGGCACAGCTTTCTAGGATCAACAGTCTAAGCAGCTTCCCATCTACCCCTTTCTCTGACTCACTTTTTGGCAGACCTGGCAACGGGACTTGATGCCGGTACTTGATGCCGCGGTCCACTGTACTGGCGGATGGCTCACTCTCACTCTCACTAGACCGCCAGCTCATGGAGGCAGGGACGTCTGTCATTCACCGCGCTACCCCCAGGCACTGGACAGGGCTTGGTCCGCAGCAGTCATCACATGAATAGCAACAGAAGCTAAGTGCCTCATTTTCTTGTTCAGCATCTGCTGGCTTCCTCCCGGCAACTGTCACATATTCCACTGTGCTTCCCGCCTTGCATTTATTTTTCATTCTCTCTCTCCAGCTCTCTTTTTTTTTTTTTTCCCTGACATGGGTGAACACCTGAAAATTCTCGCCCTTTCAAATATCTTTTACTAAAGTAGAAATGCTTCACCTAAAGGGTGTGAGTTATAAAACCCTGGCATTGATGGAAAATGCGGGATCAAGACCTACTGGTGGACGTGTAGACGGATGCAAACCACAGCACAGCAATTTAAAATAGCTAACAAAACTTTAGAACAGATATCTTATTAACCCACTAATTCATTTTTAAGATTTAGTGAAATTTTTATTACATTGTAGATAGAGCTTAAAGCATTTAATAGAAGGAAAAAATAGGGAGTACAGAGAGCTTCTGCCTATGAGAAAGAAGGTAGGAGCCAGGCAAAGCCCACCTAGAGAGCCAGACTGGGGTCTTTTGTATTCTAGTCATTCTTGAATATTACAAGCCATAAAAACAGTATGCGATTCTTCAAGATGCACATGTAAAGATCACTGCATTTATTTTTATATAAAAAATTAGAAGTAGCTCACAAAACACAAAATGTCCATAATTCACTGTATAATTTTAAATTTTTTCTTTATTTTATTTGAGAGTGACAGAGAGAGAGAGGCAGGTAAAGAGACAGAGAGAAAGAGAGAGAGAGAGGAGAGAATGGGCACACCAGGGCCTCCAGCTGCTGCAAACGAACTCCAGACGTGTGCATCCCCTTGTGCATCTGGCTAACTTGGGTCCTGGGGAGTGGAGCCTTGAACCAGGGTCCTTAGGCATTGCAGGCAAGCGCTTAACCGCTAAGCCATCTCTCTAACCCAAGAATACAATATAATTTTATAGTGACCATAGATAATCATATAAGTGTGTATATATACATATGTCTATGAATGCATATATGAACAAATATACATACATGTTTGATAGTGGTTTTATTTTCTTTAATATATTATCATTATTATTTTTCTTGTTTTTTTTGAGATAAGGTTTCACTCTAGCCCAGGCTGACTTGGAATTCACTATAGAGTCTCAGGGTGGCCTTGAACTCACGGCAATCCTACCTCTGCCTCCTGAGTTCTGGGATTAAAGGCGTGCACCACCACGCCCAGCTGATAGTGGTTTTAAAGTAATGTATTCTGTTTGCCTGCAAAGCCAAAGGACCCAAGTTCGATTCCACAGGACCCACGTTAGCCAGATGCACAAGGGGACGCACACATCTGGAGTTCATTTGCAGTGGTGGAGGCCCTGGTGTGCCCATTCTGTCTCTCTCTCTCTCTCTGTTAAATAAATAAATAAATATAAATATTTAAAGTAATGCCTTCCACGTGTTTGACTCCTGAGTCTGAATAGCTGATGGCACTGTAAGGGAAGGCTGTGAGGCCTTTAGGAGGATCAGCCTTGCTGGAGGAAGAGTGTTTCTGGGGTTGGCCTTGAGGTTGGCCTGGCCCTTGTGCTATCCCACCCCACCCCCCGCCTCCTGCTTCCTGCCACTACCGTGTGACACTTCCTGTCACCTGTCACCATCGCACAGGGACTTATAGAGTCGACTTTCAGGAACTGTAAGCTCATTTAACCCCTCCTCCTTCCATGAGTTGTTTCTGGTTGGGTATTTTATTCAGCAACGAGAAAGTTAAAAAATCAGTATATTGTCACATCAAAGAGCAAGCTGGGGAGTGGCTCAGTAGTTAAAGGCACTTGCTTGCAAAGCCTGCTGGCCTGGGGTTCAATTCCCCAGCTAACCAAGTAAACTAGATTGGAATTCACTTGCAGCAAATAAATAAGTTAATTAATTAAAATTTAAAAAGAAAGAAAGCTAGAAAACTATTGAGAATATTACAATTTATATACAAAATAATTATTGTGTCACATGTAACATACGCACTACGTATACACCTACACATAGGCACCTTTATTATTTTGGGGGACAGTGTTTATAAGATGGTGCATCAGACTCCTGGCAGAGATTCTGAAATCTCTAGAGAACACTGAAAAGGACTCCCACTTTCTAAATGGCCAGTTTTGCAATGTGTACACTTCTTCAACGAAGCAAATTATAACCCTAGGAACAGAAACAATAAAGATGTTAAAGTGTGCTTAAATCCTGGAGCCAAAGTAATTTAATATTTATAAAACTATTTAAATTCTGAGCGTCCAGCCCAGCACTTACATTAGCAAATCCTGTGCCCTCTATCGGCTTGATTTATTCCTGAGCATGAAACAAAGCTTAGGAACCTTCGTCCTCTTTGGCTTAGGGTCGAACAGCTCTATCAAAGCCATGGGCACCATGTCGAAACTGACAACTAACGGTGAAGTGACCATTAGGTAGCTGAGCTTCTCGACAGCACTGTATCTCATTTATTCTCAGGAACACACTCCGTGCTATGACTGCTGTAGACGAGGGAGCTGTGGTGTGGGAAAATTCTGCTTCCTCCTTTGGAAACAGCAGGACTCGAATCACTGTGACTTTCTCCTCTGATTCCGTCTCACACACTCTCGTGGTTTGAGTGTGAAATGGGTCCCGCAGGTTCGTGTGTTTGAAGACTCCGCTCACCAGCGGGTGGTGCTGTCTTGGAAGGTGGCGTCTGGCCAGAGGAAGTGAGTCTCCAGCGGTGGCCTTGAGGGTTGACAGCCTGTCTTGACGTCCTGTCCTCTCTGCTTTCTGACTACAGAAGCAGACGTGACCAGCTGCCCCAGGCTCCTCCTGCATGTTTCCCCACCATGATGGACCGTGGCCCTTTAAATTGTAAACCAAAAGAAGCCCTTCTATTTTTTTATTTCATTTTTATTTATTTGAGAGAGAGAGAGAGTCAGACAAAGGGAGAGAGAAGGAAAGAGAGAATGGGTGCACCAGGGCCTCCAGCCACTGCAAACGAACTCCAGACTCATGCACCATCTTGTGCATCTGGCTTATATGGGTCCTGGGGAATCGAACGTAGGTCCTTTGGCTTCGCAGGCAAGTGCCTTAATCGCTAAGCCATCTCTCCAGTCCTAACCCTTCTATTTTTAAAAAATAATTTATTTGTGGGCTGGAGAAATGGCTTAGCAGTTAAGCGCTTGCCTGTGAAGCCAAAGGACCCCGGTTCAAGGCTCGATTCCCCAGGACCCATGTAAGCCAGATGCACAAGGTGATGCACGCATCTGGAGTTCGTTTGTAATGGCTAGAGACCCTGGCGTCCCCATTCTTTCTCTCTCTCTCTGCCTCTTTCTTTCTCTGTCTGTTGCTCTCAAATAAATAAATAAAAATAACAAAAAATAAAAATAACAAAAAGAGAGATAGAGAAAAGAGGCACAGCAGGACCTCTAGCCACTGCAAACGAACTCCAGACGCATGTGCCACTTTATGCGTCTGACTTTATGTGGTTGGGAATCGAACCCAGGTCGTTAGGTTTTTCAGGCAAGCAGCTTAATCACTGAGCCATCTCTCCAGCCCCCAAATAAATCCTTATCTTAAGTTGCTTTTTGTTAGGTATTCCGTCATAGCAATGAGAAAGTAACTGATACACACATTATCTACATAGCAAGAAAAACATTCTGCAAACTTCAAATCTACCCAAGATGCAAGTGACGGTGATTGTAGTTGGAAGCAATAATAAATATGTATTGAAATAAGCCAGGCGTGGTGGTGCACACCTTTAATCCCAGCACTCAGGAGGCAGAGGTAGGAGGATTGCCATGAGTTCAAGGCCACCCTGAGACTACAAGGTGAATTCCAGGTCAGCCTGGGCTAGAGTGAGACCCTACCTCAAAAAAAAAAAAAAAAAAGAAAAGAAAAGAAAAAGAAATATAGCAGTGAAAAAAGTGTACATTTCTTATCCAGCAAAGTGTGTTGGCCCATTGATATTTTCAAGAACTTTTCCTAACACTGAGGATTTAAAAAAGATGAGAAGCCTTGATAAAACACGCATACCTTTACTAGATGAAAAATGATACTTTTAGGGGAAACAAAAAGCAAGGACAATAAGGTCAATAGCTTGGAAAAGTGCTACTTCAACCACTGGGAAAGTTTCTGAAAGTTAACTGGGAAGTTTCTGAGAGTTTGCTTGTAACCCTAACCCCACTGTTCGCAAAGAAGGCACACAACGGCTGGGGCAGGCGGGCGGGCCCTCCAGCTGCTCCCCGCCACAATTCTAAGTTCCGATTCTTTTCTTTTTATATTTTATTATTGACAACTTCCATAATTATAGACAATGAACCATGATCATTCCCTTCCCCGCTCACTTTCTCCTTCACAACTCCACTCTCCATCATACCCTTCCCCCTCTCAATCAGTCTCTCTTTTATTTTGACGTCATTATCTTTTCCTCCTGTCATACTGGGCTTGGGTAGGTAGTACCAGACACTGCGAGGTCATGGATGTCCAGGCCATTTTGTGTCTGGGGGGGAGCACGTTGTAAGGAGTCCTACCCTCCCTTTGGTGCTTATGTTCTTCCTTACACCTCTTCTTCAATGAACGCTGAGCCCTGAGAGGTGAGATAGAGATGTCTAAATTATTAACCTTACTAATGTTTCTACTAGGAGAGCTCGTGTCTAAATGGGAGGCTGGGCTCCAATCACTCCTCAGCACCATAGAACCAGTTAAGATATTAAAAAAAAAAAAAATAGAGATAGCAAGTTGAGGGCTGGAGGGATATCCAGTGGTTAAGGCGCTTGCCTGCAGAACCTAATGTTTCCCAGTACCCACATCAAGCCAGATGCACAAAGTGGTGCATGCATCTAGAGTTTGTTTGCAGTGGTTAGATGCTCTGGTGTGACCATTCTCTCTTTCTTTCTCTCTCTGCTTAGAAATAACTAAAAATAAAAAGTAAAAAAAAAAAAAATAGAGAGAGAGAGAGAGAGAGAGAGAGAGAGAGAGAGAGAGAGTAAGCTTATAGAAATGTCATACAGACTTCCTGAAGTTTTCAAAGTGGTGCAAAGGAATTCTGAGTATATTTCTGGGGCTGGGGAGATGGTTCAGTGGGTAAAGTGCTTTCTATACAAGCATGGGGACCTGAGTTTGGATCCCCAGTTCCTGTGCAAAATGCCAGGTGTAGTGGTACATGGCTGCAATCCAAGCACAGGGAGGCAGAAGGTGGGTCCTTGGGCTCTTTGGCTAGCTTGTCAGTGAGAGACTCTGTCTCAAAAAAAAAAAAATATGATGGAAAAACAAAAATAATATGGACAGTGAGGAAGACATATATATATAATGTCCACATGCACACACACACAGAGACACACACTCACATGTATTTACAGAGCATATGTATGGGCGCACACACACGGGGTCATACATATGCACATACCTCACTCGCATGCACACCACGCACACATACACATGCAAAAAGATGCGGATGCCTCAGCTATGTAAGGGTCTGGTAGAGACCCATCAGTCACATTGTCCGAGTCAAGGTTAGAGACAGTCAGTCTCATTTGCACCCCGTCCAGCAAAGCAATCTTCCCAGAGGCCCCCACACCGCACAGCAGAACCGTGCCAGGTTTATCTTCACCAGTGCTGCAGTGCCAGGCTCCCGTGCCCAGCACCCCGCACCCCGTGGCTTGCCACTTGAAACCAATATATCCTGTCCTCGTGTTCATTCCGCAAGCCTCTTCTCACCTCTCATTTACAGTCTGCCCCTCTATTTTCCATGATGCCTTTTGCGCATCCTCTAAAATATTTTCAGGCATGATTTCACTCCCTGCTTTCTCAAGAGTGTAGTAGATTGGAAGCACAGTTTGCAGGTCACTGGAAGAGGTCGGGGAGAAGTCCCCAGGCACTAATAGCTTGAGCAATACTGTTTTCTCCTTCAGACCACACCATTAAATCGTTTTCATTACCCACCAAGGGGTTGTTTATGTCAGAGCAAATGAGATCAGATCCAAATTCAAACTGGCTAATTTCAACAGAGCAAAATCGTTTATCCCTAATAACTCAAAGAACAAGGCAATGATAAAAATTTTCTTAACGATTAAGTTTTCTTAATGCCATACTGGCAGAAGAAATACATATTTCATATGGACCCTACCACAACAAAATGATGCTGTTTCAATGTGCTATCTGAAAATTTTAGTGGCTGGCCTGTAGTTTATTCCCCCCAGTGATTAAGGCTGAGGTGGATTTCCTGAGGCTCCAAAGGAATTTGTTCCTTATGGTCCCGCAAAATGTCAGAGATTTCACTTTGGATTTCTTCTATTTCTAAAATCATTTTCTTTGATTTTTTTTTTTTTTTCTAATGACCAAACTCAAGCAGGGTCCATCCTGCTCTGCTCTTCTCATTTGTTATCATCCCCTGGGGCCTCTGTCATTTTAGTGCTTTTTAAGTCTATTCCTTCCCTTCCTCACCACCTTCACGGTAACCCTTGCCTGTGAAATGTCTCCATGTATGATGAGGACATTTAGAATGCCTCCGGCAGTTCTCCAACATTCCCACGTGAGGGCTTAGCCAAGAGACCACTGGATTAGAAACTGTGTGTGTGCGTGTGTGTGTGAACAGAGAACTCCTGTACACACTGCCAATGTTGACTTATGATCCAAGCGCTGTACCACTTCCTGAAACCACATTGTCTATGTTCTCCTTTTTTGTTGTTTTTTGTTTTTTCAAGGTAAGTTCTCACTCTAGCTCAGGCTGACCTGGAATTCCCTACGTAGTCTCAGGGTGGCCTTAAACTCACAGTGATCCTTCTACCTCTGCCTCCCAAGGGCTGGGATTAAAGGCATGCCCCACCACGACTAGCTGGGCCTTCTTTTTGCAACTCTCCAAACCCAAGCACCCACTGCCTATCAGAACGCACTAGCATGCCTATGGAATCAGTCTCCTGAGGATTAGGAGGAATTGGAAGACCTCCAGATCTCAGGTAGGCCTGGTGTCAAGGACCTGTACATGAGCCAGTATTCTCATCTCATGAATTAGGGTCTGAATGAACTCTAAGTCTTCTGGTCCTCCTGACTCCTGCTCACTCCTCCTGATCCGAGCCTGGCCCACCTCAACAGGCTTCCCTGACTCCCACTGCTGACTACGGACCCTATGTGTACTTAAGCCCTTGGCTGACAGGAAGTAGCATCCACTGTCCCCAGCATTCCAGACTGCACCCCCACCTTTCCTTGGTGGTCTCTGAACACAACATTCTAGCGTCTTGTTCCTGTGCACTATGGAACATTGGTGTGAGCTTTCTGTGGTGCGCCCTCAACACCACCTAGAAAAGTAGTCTTCTCCTTGAGTGTCTGCCAAGCCAGCCCATCCCTCCTCTCGACAGACGCCTGCACAGCCTACTGGTAACCCTGCCTTCATAGTAGCGGTGGTGGTGTGTACTTTCCATCTGGATGGGACCAACCTTCATCTGTTCTGTTTTATTTTTCTTTTAGTTTTTATTTATTTGTATGAGAGAGAAAAGGGGGGAGAGAGAGGCGAGAGAGAATGGGTGTGCCAGAGCCCCTAGCTGCTGCAAACAAATTCCAGA
Organism: Jaculus jaculus; assembly: GCF_020740685.1. Classification (NCBI taxonomy): domain Eukaryota; kingdom Metazoa; phylum Chordata; class Mammalia; order Rodentia; family Dipodidae; genus Jaculus; species Jaculus jaculus. Next base: position 13,717,569 of record NC_059120.1, read on the forward strand.
TGCATGTGCCACTTTGTGTGCCTGTCTTACATAGGTCCTGGGGAATTGAACCTGGGTCCTTTGGCTTTGCTGGCAAACTTAACTGATAAGCCACTTTCCCAGACCTCTAGTTTCTTCACCTTGAGTGCAGCTCCTGCCATCATCTCATGGTCTTTCCTTGGTGTCGGGTGTTAGAGACACTCCACCGAGGTGTGAACAGGAAGACATTTTCTGTCTCACATCTCTAGGCATTCATGTCCCTGCTCCTGAGAAAATGGGCAGAAGGCTCTCTAGGAAACTCAACTGGAACCCAGAGATGCCAGAGGACCTTACCACCCTTGATAAATAAATGTATGATCTTCACATTGAACCTTTCACACTCCCCATCATGAAGAGTTGTCTCAGCCCACTACCCCCAACTGATAGATACAGGACATCTCAGCACATTCCAGGAAGTCTTCAAAGGACCACGTGAGACCAAGACTTCTCACACAACACTCAAACCAGAGTGCGCCCACCTCCCTGTTATCAGAATATGCCTTGGCTTCTTTGTTCTCTGATACCCCAGGACCTATGTCTTGGTAACCGAGTCTTTAAGTCATCCAGCTGCTGTCCTGAGGCCCTAAGCCCCCTGAGATGGCCTATGCATTTCCAAGTCCCCAGAGCCCAGTGGAGTGTGTAAATTCTGCAGATTCATGTCCCAGTGAAGTCCTCAGCTTAGTGATCTTTCCCCGCTTTGACACTTCTCATGCCCCCCCCCCCACTAATCCCTTTCCTCTCCACATAAACCTGACTTTCCCACCGATCGGTGAGTGCTCTTAGATCTCCCAGTCCTGAGTCTGCAGTAATCCAAGATAACTTCCATGTAAGAGCTTTTTGGCTGTTACAGCTCATGGCAGATGTCTGGAATGCAGCGGTTGTTTCTGGCATTGTTCTTGTAGACCACATTCACAGACTCCCTGAGTCAGGAGGATTTGTGTGAGCTCTTATTATGCAGATGCCAGAAAAGGGGGATCTGGAAGTCTCAGGATTCACCCCAAGAAGGCATGTTGCTTTAAAGCAATGAGGTATTTCTGTCCTTTCCAAGTTAGAGAAAAGGAGCAAGATCCAGTAGCTCTGTGGATGAGTGCGAACAGAAGTTTGATGTCCTGCCGCTTCTAGGACCCTGGACAGATGGGACCACGACTGCAGAGATCCAGCTGCAGATCCATGGGTAAGGCAAGGTATGGAGTACGCAACAGGCAGCCAGAAAGAGCCCCGGATCTCACCCGGGGCCAAACATGAGGACCTTGCCTTAGGAGGTGCCCCGGGGTTTATGCCACAGGACAGAGGAAGGAACACCTGAGACTTGGGAAGTTGAGCATAGAGGGCTGAAGGGTGAGTCAGGGATGGTCAGAAATGGGCTAGATGGCTCCGTGGTTAAAAGTGCCCACTGTGCAAGCTTGATGACTGGAGATCGGATTCCCCAGAACCCGCACAGAGCCAAACTAAAGCAGCACACGTGTCTGTGATGCCAACAGGAGACATCAGAAAAGTCCTGAGGCTTGTGGGTCAGCTAATCTGGTGTTTACCGAGGCAAAATATGTGAGAGCCTGTCCCAAACCAGGTGGAAGGAAAGGACCAACACCCCAAGATTGTCCTCTGACCTCCACACGTGCACCATGCTACCCACACACCCATACAAGCACCCACCACATGCACACACATACCTCCACCCGCCCACACACAAAATGGGAGAGGTTGGACAAGTGTCAGAGAAGGGACAGGAGGAGGACAGCAGCATCAGAAAGGAACACGAAGCGAGCAGCCACGCTTCAGCCTCATCAAAGGCAAATCTGACAACCATGAGCCAACAGCTACGTCATCTAGCAGCCTCAGAATCGCAGAGAAGAGGCACCTGGCTACGGTTTGAGCTCTTTAGAAAATAGGAATGTAGAGCTGGGCATGGTGGCACACGCCTTTAACCCCAGCATTCAGGAGGCAGAGGTAGGAGGAACGCCATGAGTTCGAGGCCACCCTGAGACTACATAGTGAATTCCAGGTCAGCCTGGGCTACAGTGAGACCCTACTTCGGAAAAGAAAAAGAAAATAGAAATGTAAAGGAGAAAGGGTCTGGTCATGAAGGAAAGGACAGAGAAGGGACAGCAGTTACGGTTATGCAGCTGTGGTCAAGCACTCAGGAGAAAAAGACCAGGGAGGAGCGCAGGCTCCTGTCACGGGCTCTGGCAGAAGGCGGGCGGCATGGATGTGGACGGTGGGAAGTGGCTGTTCTAGAAGGAAGCAAGTGTGGAAAGGCAACCGGGAAGTGAAAAAGAGAACAGCTCAGAGGCCTGAAGTGAGTGGTAAAATCTGATTAGGTTCCGTCTGTCCTCGGCCTCTGACTCTCCGTTTCCATGATTTCTGTTTCCTGGTTTCTCTGACCACCTGCTTTTGAAACCTGTGCTTTCTAACAAACTTCCAGAACACTCTAGACAGCTCTGCACCCCACCCTTCCGCTCTCTGCAGCCCCGATGGGTCTCTCTGCCGACAGGGCCTCCGTGCAGCGTCTGTGAGGCCCAGCCCTGCCTCTGGCTCCTGAGCCGCCCTCCCTCCCTTGTTCCTTCCCCTCCTCCTCTCCCTTCCCCGCCTTCCCTCTCCCCTGCCTTCGTGGGCGCGGGTGCTGGACTACCAGACCCACACCACTGTACCTGCCGCTTGACTTAGGTTTTGGGGACAAAACTCAGGTCCTCATGCCTGCGCAACAGGCACACTTACCGACTTTTACCCCTAGTCCCCACCTCTCATCTTCCTCCTCACACACTTGAGTGTTAACGTGCATGCAGGCCCACATGCATGTGCATGGAGGCCAGAGGACAAGCTCAGCTGTTGGTTCTCAAAAACATTTGTCTACCTTTTCTGGGAGAAGTTCTTTCACTTGCCCGGAGCTCACCAATTAGGCTGGACCAACCAGCTAGCGAGCCCCGGGGATCTTCCCGTTCCTGCCTCCCCGAGCTGGCTTTGCAGGCATATTCATTTTTACATGGGTTCTGGGGATTGAACTCAGGCCCATGTGCTTGCAAGGCAAGTTCTTTACCCACTGAGCTACCATGGCTTTGCAGCCCACCACTCTCACAAAACCCATCAGCTTCCTCAAGTGCCTATAAAGGCTCCTCATTGCCAGGTGATACCATTTCACTGTGGGCTAAAGACTGGCCACAGTCCTACTTTTTAATATTTTATTTTTATTTCTGTATGAGAGGGGGGGGGGAGAGAATGGGTATGCCAGGCCTCTAGCCACTGTAAACAAACTCCAGATGCATGCACCACCATGTGCATCCAGCTTATGTGGTACTGGGAATTGAACCTGGGTCCTTAGGCTTCACAGGCAAGTGCCCTAGCTACTAAGCCATTTCTCTAGCCCCACAGACTTATTCTATTCTGCCTACATACAAACAGGACATGATCTATCTACTTTAAGCCAACCTCCGTGTAACATTACACAAACCCCAGGCCCAAGCGACACCGACACCTGCCTGGTCTCTGCTGCACATCTGACAACAGTGGCCGCACTGTCTTAGGATGCAAGGCCTTCATGCTGTGGCTCCTGGCTGCCTCGCAAACCAGGTCGTCTGTGCAGTGTAGGCCTTTATTCCAGCAAGTCTGATCGGCTCCCCTCCTGTGCATGGGCTTGCTGGCCACGTGCATGGCTCTCTCTGACCTGCCTTCCTCCCTACTTGGTTCACCTGAGAGCTGGTTTATAGCCTGTGTTCTTGGGAATCCCCCATGGACCATACTACTCCTCATCCCTCTATATATCTATAACCTTATTTTTCTCAGATAAGCCCATTAATAAGGCTTCTATGAGTTACATATAGGACCCACATGGAGCAGGCCTGCCTTGATGAGATCTGTCTTTCTGTGATAGACTGTTGACTACTGCCAATGTCTCTGGTGTGATCTCTCTTTCCATGATAGACTGTTGACTCCTATACCTCCTCTGTCTCTGGCAACCAGACAACATTAGAGCAAGCAGGAGACAGAATGCCCAGGGTGGGGGCCGAGTCACAGTAGGCAGTCAATAAATGTCTAGGATGAGCCCATACAAAAAGCAGAAATCTCTTCTTGTTGAGAACACACGAAGAATCAAACAGGTAGACCCACTGTTGGGTGGTAAACTCCTGACTGGATGGGAACAAACAGATAACATTTGTTGCACCTCTCCGTCAATATCTCCAAGGCCAGAGGCTTGCACTTGCTCGGACAAACAGAAACTAGGAAGCTCAGAGCTCTGGCGACAGTATTAGTAATGATTTACTAATCATAAAGGTAAACTTGTCAACGCTCTGCAGAGGTGCTGATTTTTCAAGGCAACAGGATCTTTCGAGGCTCTCTGCAGCGCTCGCGGGTGCTGGGGCTGGAAGGAGACCCGTCAGCAACACGAAGAGGGCTGCTCGCCTACGGTGCCCTCAGCCAGCACTTCCTGCTTCTCTTTGCCTTTACTCTGGGCTCCCTATTGATCCTTAAGTCTGTGAGGAGCTGCGGTTCTAGCAAATACCTATCACCCACTTCCTACTCAACATGCTCGCCTTCATGACCTGCTGAATGCAGCAGTCCCCAGGTGAAATTTTCAAACAGCCCAATGTTAATATGAATTTGATAAGATTCTAATCTGGACCAGCAGGCACACACTGTAATTCTCTAGAAGTTAAACTAGCCTGAGAAGTGGACAGTAACCACACTGGCAAGAATCAATCAATCTCTGAGAAAGGGCCTCCATGAGTTCTAGAACCTTGAGCCTTCTAGGACACCGTGAGGAGGGCTTTTCTCCGCAGCTTTCTTCCCAAAGAGGTCAATCATGAGAAATACTTTAGTCCTTCACACTCACAGAATATTAAATAATTTTTCATTCCAGCTGCAAAGGAACTTCTCAGGCTTTTTAAAAGAAGACAAGCCAGAAGAAAGTTCTAAAAAAAAAAAAAGGAGTGAGAAAAGTGAATAAAAGAAGCTGGGTTCTTTTCATAAGTTGTACTCATGGGATATATGGGAGAAAGAGAAGAAGGAAGAGGGCTGAGCAAAGATGGGCCTGGAGGGAAGGATGCTTGGAGAAATGACTGCCGAACTGCCTGCAAAAAGAGGTGTCTGAAACAGTGACAAGGGGAGGTGAATGACCAGACTGAGATGACAAGCAGCTACACATGGAGAAGCAACAGAAAGGAAGCAGACTCCTGACCCTGGAGTGGCATAGGAGGGGATCAAGAAGAGGTGCTGAGGTGACAGTATGAAAAGGTGGGATGGAGCGGCATGCAGCGATGGTTTCTCTTCTTCCCAGTCTCAGATGTGGAGGTCTTAATCCCCACGCTCTCTCTGAGAAGGGGAGGTGTGATGGGTAATCGAGATTGTCGGTTTGATTAGATCAAAAAGTACCTAAGGTATTGCAGTCACCTCCATGTTGCTGGGATACAACACATGACCAAAAGCAGCTGGTGGGACGAAAAGGTTCATTTTGGCTTACAATCTCAAGGAGAAGTTTCACCATGTCAGGGAGAGGATGGCAGAGCAGAGGCTTGCCATAGCAGTTGGCGGAAAGCAGCAAGAGTGAGCTGAGCTCTGGCAAGAAGGAAGTTGAGTTACAACATCCCCAAGTCCATCTGTAGCAGCACCTCTCACCCAGCAAGGGTCCACCTCCCAAACTGCCACCAGCTGGGGACCAAGCCATTCAAAGTACATGAGTCTATGGGTGGAAAGCATCTTATTCAACCCACTGCAGGCATTAATAAGCACACCTATGGGTGTGTCTGTGAGGGTATTTCCTGAGAGGATGAACTGAAGGGACAAGACCTTCCCTGCATGAGGACAGCATCATCCCCTGGACTAGGGTCCCTGAAGGAAAAAAGAAGAGAAAGAAGAAAGTCAGTTGAGCACCGGCATTCTGTTTCTCCGTCCCCTGATCTGCTGACATGAGGCCAGGCAGCCTCACACTTCTCCTGCTATCACACCTTCCCTGCCACGACTGACTGTATTTGCCCAAAACAAATCCTTCCTCCCTTAAGTACCTTTTGCTGAGTACTTGATCATAGCCAGATGATGACGAACTGAGAGAGGAGGGGACAAGTCCAACAGCATTGGCAGGGCAGCAGCTCCATGGCAACCACATCTTTGCACTCACTCACAGCTCACCCTGGGAGCAAATATCTCCCTCTGAGAAGGTCCTGATGCTAGCTCATGAAGCTCACAAGAAAACAACGGTGCTCCTCTGATCAGCCACTTCAAGCCAAAAATACAAACACCCCTAGACTGTATATTAAGTGTCTTGAGTAGAGTGAGCATTTCCCATCTGCTATGCCTCCTGCACAGTGATAAGAGCCCTGCATGCCAGCAATCTGTTCATTCCATGAGGAAAAGCTTTAGTATATATGTTTTTCAGATACTTCATTACTAAGGCATGTAAGCAGCAAACACTGAAAGCAGATTTTCAAGCTGCATAGGCATCTATAAGTCCACAGAAGCTTTTAAAAGAATGTATAAGAATTCCCAGGGACCTTGGGTGGCTTTTCCTGCCTCCTAGTTTCAAAGCATGTGAGAGAATGTCTGTATATGTGTGCACACAATGTGTGCGTGCACTCATGCCTGCCTTTCTTCCTTTTTTCCTTCCACCCTTCCCTCCATCCTTCATTTCCTTCTTCCCTTCCTTGCTTCTCCTTTTGCTCCTCCCTCCTTTTTCTCCCTTTCTCCCTCCCTCCTTTACTTTCTTCCTTTCTTCTTTCCTTCCTTCCTTCATTTCTTCCTTCCTCTCTCCCTCCTTCTTTCCTTCCTTCCCTTCCGTTCCCTTCCCTCCTCTCTCTTCCCTCTCTCCCTTCTTTCATCTCTTAATTCTCATGTAGCAAGGGCATTACACTGATGAAGCAAATAAGCATTGTTTAAAAGGCCCTACATTCTGGTCCCAGTTCTTTCCAAACTCAGGACAAATTCCCAGTTCCAGCAAATGTGGTGAGAGCACTTGACTAATGAGAACAAGGTGTCAGCAATATGGGGAAAATGTCATATCAAGAATGCCTGGTGCATCTACAGGCAAGAGGCTGGTGCTGGGTTCCAGGACTCTTACTAAGCTCAGAATACAAAGTTTTGCTTGTAAATATTGCAAAAGTGAAATGAATTAAGAATGTAAAGATCACCTGTCAGACAAGGGAATAATTTGCAGAATTTCACAGGGGAGAAGGCAATTCATAGCAAACAGAAAGGTTAAGTTTGCAGTTTTGTGGTGACCATGTGTTTAAACTGGCCTGAGTCTCCAGTGGTACCAGTGCTGGGCATCAGGGCTCCTCTTCTAAGCTCAAGCAGTTTCCTCTAACTTCTAGTACATAGTACAAAATTTGACACCATCTTGGCACCAGGAGCAAGGCTCCTGTGCTTGTCTTTAGGGTATTTGATGACATTTTGGGGGATAAAGACATTCTTCTTGCACACAGGTCAAAACCCTTGAAGTCAAGCTATGGCCTAAGAATAGCTAATATTTACTTAGTACTCACTATGTACTGAGCACTACCTTAGGTATTTTCTGGTCATTATCTCAAGTCTTCAAAACGTTGGCATGGCAAATGTATGAACTATGTACTGAGCACTACCTTAGGTATTTTCTGGTCATTATCTCAAGTCTTCAAAACGTCAGCATGGCAAATGTATGAACCCACCTGACAGATGGGAAGACCAAGTCATAGAGAGATTAGGAAAGTTTCTTAGGATCACACAACTTGAAGGTCCCAGAGCTAGGATTTAAATCTACTTCCCTCCCATATACCAAAGCCCTTGCGCTTATCATCTGCTTTAATAAATTTGAAAAAATACAGAGTGGTTACTTCCCAAGAGAAGTTATTACCACTGTCACTACCTTACTGCAACAGCTTTAGGACAAGCCCAGAGTGAGCTCAGTACTGAAACAGCTCATAACTTTACAGAAACAAAGTTCGCTAGCCCCCGAGGGAGAGTCGAATTCTAAACCTTGCAAGGGGGCCTGTGTTATTCCAGGGCCATCAACTGCCAGCGGTCACTCAGTCACCGGGAAGAGCAGTGAGGCGCCAGAGCCACCCTATTTGGGTTGGAGCCTCAGCTCTACTGCTCCTCTGGCAAGAAAGCAAAGCTCTCCCGGCCTCAGTTTCCTCAGGTGGCAGTAACAGCAAAATCTCCCTCAGGGGTTGTCATGAGTAACAAATGAAATGAACCACGTAAGTCACTTGGAACTGTGGGTAACACACAGTGAACAGTAACGCTGTGTGTGTGTGTGTGTGTGTGTGTGTGTGTGTGTGTGTGTGTGTGTGTGTCTTTTTTACCTATCCCGGCCACGTTTTCTGTCATGTGTCTCCTTCCTTGTCTTTGGAAATGTGAGCCTCACACTCTTGCTGTCCGGGATTGTAGCCTCAAAAGGTGAGCCAAAAAAAAAAAAAAAACCCACTTTCTCCCTCAAGTTGCTTCTTGTTAGGTATTTTCTCACAACAAGAAAAGTAACCAACACACTCCCCATTCCCCTGAGCTGTCTACTTCACAGGGATGAGTCAGCCAACTGGAAATAAGGAAACTTAAGTTCTTTTGTGAGTTCCAGGTTTTAATAAGACCTTAGACTTCCCTATATTGTATTTTTATTTTTTAATTTTATTTATTTGCAAGTAGAGAGAGAGAGAGAAAGAGATAGAAGAAAGGCAGACAGAGAGAGAATGGGCATGCCAGGGCCTCCAGCCACTGCAAATGAACTCCAGATTCATGTGCCCCTTGTGCATCTTGCTTACGTGGGTCCTGGGGAATTGAACCTGGGTCCTTTGGCTTTGCAGGCAAACACCTCAACCGCTAAGCCATTTCTCCAGCCCAGACTTCCCTAAATTTTAATTTCCTCATTTATTCTTTCTGTTGAAAAAAATCTCAACAAACATGTCTCAGGCAGAGTGCTACATGTTACATATATAAAGATAGAAAAAAAAACTTGGGATGCATCATGACTTCAAAGTGTACTAACTCTAGTTCAAAATAAACAGAAACAATTCCGTGTGTTAACTAAGGTATGGTCAAGATGGTGTGGAGTTCTGAAGGAGGAAGCAATGTTATTTACACCCGAGTAAAGGAAGAGTCAGAGAAAGCAGACCTCTGAACTGGATCCTACACGAGTGGGAATTTCCTAGGCAGAACTGGGAAGTAAGGCCGATCTGGGGTAGTGGCAGGAAAATGGGGTTAACAGTATCTCCCCTATGCTTCCCTGGGTTTACATGACACTGCACCCTGGAAGAGACAAGTAGAGAAGCAGCATGTGTGATCGTCAGCACCGCTCCAGCATGACTCGTTATGGTCATCAATTTTCACCCACTCCTTCTAGCATGAGGCTCCGGGTAGTGCCCGAGTCTCTGCTTAAGACCCCTCAGCCTCCTCCCCACATCCCCCAAGGGAAGGCAAAGGACGCTCTGGCGTCAGTTTTGTGAAGAGGAGGGAGGAAGAACTGAGAAAACATTCCTAGCTCCTTATTTCAATTACCACAGCCTCTTCAAAGAAGAATGTTTCACATTTTAAAAGATTTTAGTACAATTTGACCAAAAAAAAGAGAAAAAAAAAAACCCTTGATCCTAATATCATATATTTTCGGTGCTGGAGAGGTGGCTTTGTTGTTAACGGCTTTGCCTGTGAAGCCTATGGACCCAGATTTGATTCTCTAGTGCCCATGTAAGATAAATGCACAAGGTGGCACACGTGTCAGGAGTTCATTTGCAGGGGCTGGAGATCCTGGTGCACCCATTCTCTCTCTATCCACCTCCTCCTCTCATTCTCTCTCTCAAATAAATAAATAAAACATTTAAAAAATAAGTAAAATAAAATTTCAAATGTTTGTAGCCATAACCCATGGGAAGCAATGCATTTAGATCATAATCCAGGTCACACATATGTTTATGAAAAGGAAAACTATGAAGCAATGTTTATACACCTATTAAATGCCATGCATGCATGGTACACATGTGATATTAGAAATTTGTTGATAAAAATCTGGTGAGTGATAAGAGGACACTGACATTCTCCTCTGGCCTCCACACATACCTGCGTGGGGCACGTACACATGCATATGCCACACATCTCTCTCTCTCTCACATACATATAAAAAATAAATAAAAATTTAAAATATGTCGATTAAAGTTTCCCTGAAGTATCCTCCCTCTTATTCATAATTTCACTTTCCACAGTTTCAATGACTCATACTTAATAGTAATCTGGGAATATAAAATATTTCTGGAGTGGAAAATTACAGAAATAAAGAACTTGTAAGTTTTGTATGTTGCACCATTCTAATTAAGTGTGATAAAATCTCCTCTTTTCTTCCTCTGACCTACTTAGAACACAGATGATTTATTTTATTATTATTTTTTTTGTCTAGCACATCCGCACTGTATTTGCCACTCCATCACTCATAATATGGCAGGCATCTTGGTGATTGCATCACCTGTCATGGTATCACAGTACTCTTAAGTGACCCTTATTTTACTTAATAATGGCTCCAAAGTGCAAAACCATGATACTGGCATTTCAGAGAAGCCAACAGAAAGCCATCAAGTACCCATTTTAAGTACAGCTGTAACTGCTTTCAGTGTAATATGGAAGGGAAAAAGAACTTGGGTGCTGAGTTACTGAGCAGTAGTTCCTTATTGCTGTTAACTTCTTACACTGCCTAATGTACACGTTAAACTTTATCATTAGTACACAGTACAAATAGAGTGTGGTCGTATCTATAGTTTTAGCAACTTGGAACCTATCTCCCATGGATTACTGGGGACTACTATAATGGTTTGAGATTTGCAATGTGAGTCACCCTAAGAAATAGAAAGTTTCAGAGCTGGAGGGATGATTCAGTGGTTAAGGTGCTTCTCTGCAAAGCCTAACAACCTGTGTTCGAGCACCCACACAAGGTGGTACATAAGTCAGAGTTCCTCTGCAGAGGCTTGAGGTCCTGGCATGTCCATTTTCTCACTCACTCTTTCTCTCTCCTTACAAATAAATAAAACATTTTAAAAAGGAAATAAAAAGTTTCATTCATATTTCATCAAAAATATGGTTCACATATCTCTTCACCCTTTCTTTTCTTTTCAAGACATTGCAAAATAGAAGAAAGTCCACCCTAGTTTCTAATCCCTGGGTCCACAGTTCAGGTGGTATATTATGTGACAATAAACATGGGCTCTTTGTCTGTTTGGTGATTTGCATCTAATTGGGCCTGTTGACAAGTAGGATTTCAAAATCTGTAGCACAGCCTTGGTGCTCTTTCAAAAGTGGGATCATATGTCTGTGATGTTCCTAAGAACATGGAATTTAATATAATAAAAATATTATAATAATCAGCACCAATAAGCAACTCCTCCCACACGCAGGGGCCCAGCATATATCACAGTCTACAAGTGAGCAAGTATTCTGCCTCAAGGCTGTTAAAATGAGAGCAGGATTTAAACATGCCTTTACAATCAGATATAGATTTGAAACTCATACCACCATGCCAGGCTCCCCCGGCAGGTAGTGCTGAGGAAGGACCAGGCCCGCTGGTTCCTCCCAAGGGGTTGAGGAGGAGAGTGGGTGTCGACGGCCAGGAACACACCAAGCCGGGAGTCTCATCAAAGCAGGAACTTGCTTTATTAAAACAGGCAGGTGTTTATATAGTGTTGAGAACGAAGGCAGGGATCTCAGGAGGGGATAAGGTGTAAGGGTCAATACTATACCATGACTTTTGAGATGATTGGTTCTAAGCAAGCACACACACGGGAACTCTAACTTCCTATGCGGAAGTAGCAAGCCGGAGGCCATTAGGCATCCTGCTGAGTCCTAGCTGGCCAGAGACAGGTCACCAAGCTTTAGCTAGGCTCAGGAAGTTCCATTAGGCCTCGCATCCGGGCCTCTCAAGGCCCAACACCACCACCCTTAAAGATAAAGTATACTTTTAATCCTGCTCTGTGTGCTTATGTGTCCCTATAAAAACTTAACTCTGGGCTGGAGTTATGGCTTGGCAGTTAAGGTGCTTGCCTGCAAAGCCAACAGACCCAGGTTCGATTCTCCAGGACCCATGTAAGCCAGACATACAAGTTGTCATATATGTCTGGAGTTTGTTTGCAGTGGCTAGAGGCCCTGGCATGCCCATTCTATCTGCTTCTTTCTCTCCTTCCCTCTCTCTATCTCTATGAAATAAGTAAATAAAAACCAAATATTTAAACAACAACAACAGAACTACCTTAACTCTGGGAAGGAAGACAAAGGACATCTGGTCTACCTCTCTCTTCCTGACTGGTATAGCCAACTTTTCTGGCTCACTGTTAAGGCATCTTCCATGTCACAGCCAACACCTGAGCTCCTGAGTCCTTCCTTGAGTACTGCATAAGCACTGAGTATTTATACCCTCATGTTTGGTTATACTATTTCTCCTACTCAGGATGTGTCCTCCTCCAGCCCACATGAATCCTTCTGACCCTTCCAAAAGACATCCCAGTCACCCTGTCTCATTTACTTGTTCATCCTTTTCTCTTCCTCTGAAGTGACATGAAGCTCACTGAATTCATGTAGCCACTTGCTCCTTGGAGGTTGTTCAATAGGCAGTTCATGTGTATTTATTGACTGACTTTCCAATATTTGAAAGAAAAGTGTTCCTAAGAACATGGAATTTAATATTATAAAAACAGTCCCTATAAGACACATATCAAGGGAGGTTTAGGTTTATTAGTAAGATACTCAAATCATGCTATCATAGAAATCAGTTTTAAGTGATTCATTCTCACATTCCAAGAACCAGTGAGTACAATGATGGTAGACCCTAGCATTGCTGCTTTTTCTAGTCTTTTATTATTTGAGAGATATTTGTTTTGAGCAAGTGAGTTCTTTTTCTTTTATTTATTTGCCTGCAGAGAGAGATTGAGAGAAAAGAGATTGATCAAGAGAATGGGCACACTCCAGCCACCACAAATGAACTCCAGATGCATGTACCATTTTGTGCATCTGGTTATATGTGGGTACTGGGGAATCAAATACAGGTCACTAAGCCTTGCAGGCAACAACCTTAACTGCTAAGCCAGCTCCCCCTTTTTAAAAAAAAAAATTATTATTTTCTTGCAAGCGGAGAGAGATAGAGAGAAGAAAGACAGAGAATGATGAATTCTTCCATACTATCAGAGCAACTGGGAGCTTTCTGGCTAGAAGGAGCTCTCGTGGAAAGAGGCTCTGACCTTTGACATGTAGTCAAGACACAGAACTCTATGTTGGCTGCTTCCTCACAAGATCCTGATTCATTCATTCATTCACTGCCCAGTGCCTCTCTATTTCTGCCTGTTTTTCTCTACTTTAACACACACACACACACACACACACACGGCCTCTTCTTTCTCATTTCTACCTTTGGCTATTTATTGATAGAATGAGTTGTTGAACTTTGCACCTTGGAAAGAACTTTAAGATGACCTATCCCATCTCAGATGCAGAAACTTAACTCAGCAAAGGTAAGCTAATGTGCTTAAAATAACCCTGTAGAAAACAAAAGAGTTGGGGGCCAGACCCAAATAAATCCAAAGAAACCAAGAGTTAGTTATCTCAAAAACCTTACCACTTAGCTCTTCAGTTTCATTTCCCTGTCTTCAAACTGTCCATCTTCCAGCAGATCCCTCTGTCTCACCACTGAGGAACTTCTCTAGGCTGTCAGTACCAAACTGTCTTTCTGCCATTAACCAATTTCCCCCATGGTGTTTCATCTTAATCCCACAACTTCCCTTATCCCTCTTGCCAATTTCACTGTTTATTCCGGCTTTTCTTTTACCCAACACCACACCTGTCAAACCACACTGCTCCTTCATTCTGACCTCTTCCGTAGTGGTGAGCCCAGTTACAGATGACACTGAAGCCCGTCACGGTGACTGTGACACTGAGTCCTAGGAGGACAGGCACTTTTCCTGATTTCTTCTGTGTGCTTTATATGATGTGCTAAAAATAAAAGGTTTCTTTTTGAGCAGGCAAGTGGTTCTTAAGATACATGGCCCAAAAAGTGGTTGTGTCTACAAGTGAGGCAGGAGACAAAGCACAGCTCATCCTTGCCTTAAAAGACAAGCTTCCCTCTACGCCAGAAACATCAGTAGCCTGTCTAGAATAAGAGGGGAAGGACTGGTGAGTATGAACTTGCCTTGGTTCTTGCCAAGGTGCTAACAGGAGAGTGAGATGAGACTGGAAAGAGAAGATATGAGTAAAAATCCAAGGACATCAACAGTGGCTGCAGAGTGTGGTGTTAAGTGTGTGCATTCTGGATGCCAACCCCACAGAAAGTCTGGGTCCTGCCAGTATCAGAGAAATGATTTGGGGTGCACAGCTTAAGACCCTGTGTTCAGTTTCTTTGTCTGGTCAGGGTAGAAAACTGAATCACCTACCTCATGGAGCTACCATGAGGATCAGACAATATCCATAAAACCACCAAGGGCAATGCTTGGCACCTGTGGAGGACTATGTGAATATATACTGAATAAGAAATGGCTACAACTACCTGCTGTGCCTGCTGACCTCCAAGTCCTCGAGGCACAGCAACCATTCCCATCCATGCTACGTGCCTCTGCAGCTCCCAACATGACCAGGATTCACCATGCAATCTTGCTACTTCAGGTCTTCACAGGGATACACTCCTGGGCCTCTCTCTATCAAGGTCCCTCACACATGCTGACAAATGCCTTAGAAAACAAGGTCAATAAAACCAGAAGAGTTTCCATTTGCCCACACAGCACTAGTTCTTCCTGTAGCCCAGGAGTAAAGCAGGGCCACCTTCCACAGAGAAACTGTCTTGTTTACCATACCAGGCATGTCTCTCTCTCTCTCTCTCTCTCTCTCTCTTTCTCTCTTTCCCTCTCTCTCTCTCTCTCTCTCTCTCTCTCTCTCTCTCACACACACACACACACACACACACACACACACACACACACAGACACTCATTATTTACTTATTTAAGAAGATTTATTTGCGGCAGAGAAATAAAAAGGGGTAGACAAAGAGAGTGTGTGAGAGAGAGAATATAGGTATGCCAGGGCCTCTTGCCACTGCAAGAGCAACTGAACTCCAGATGCATGTGCCACTTTGTGCATCTGGCTTTACATGGTGTGACAGTTTGCATGTATATGTCCCCCATAGACCCCAGTGTTTTATTAACGCTTCTAACTTGGATCTTCAGCTGCTTGGCCGGAGGAGGAGTCACTGGGGGTGGGCTCGGGTCCAGCCCAAAGGTGCCTTTGGGGGCGGATCTGATTTCCAGCCCGGAGGTACCGCAGAGGTGTGAGCTCTGGCTTGTTTGTGATTTTGCCTTTTGCTGACTGATAATGATTGGAACTTCCTCCTAGATCTGTAAGCCTGAAATAAATCCCTTCCTTCCCTAAAGTATGCCTGGGTTTTATGTGAATCCCAGCAATGGAAACTGTCTACAACACATGGGTAGTGGGGAATCAAATCCAGGCCATCAGGCTTTGCAAGCAAGCGCCTTTAACTGCAGAATGAATATTCCAGCCCAAGATGTATCTTCTTGAGGAGACAGGCCATATATAGCAAAACATCTCAGAGGTATCCAAATTAAATACTTGACAGTGTCTCTCCTGCTTTTCTTTTTTTGTTTTTCTTTTTTATTTAGTTTTTCGAAGTAGGGTCTTACTCGACTCTAGCTCAGGTTCACCTGGAATTCACTACGTAGTCTTAGGATGGCCTCAAATTCACAGCAATCCTCCTACTTCTTCTGGGATTAGAGGCGTGTGCCACCACGCCCAGCTTCTTCTCTTTTTTCAGAGTGTTTATGTGTGGCATGCCTGTGGGTTCATGCGTAGGGGTATGTGCACACGTATGAGTGTGTGCATGTGAAGGCCTGAGGTTGACATCAGGTTTCTTCCTCTATTACTATCCCCCTTACTTTTTGAGACTGGGTATCTCACTAAACTCTGCTCACTAATGTAGCTAGAAAGAAAGCCCCAGAATTCTTCTGCCTCCTGCCTTCCTGGTCCTGGGATCACAGGGACCCAACTACAGGCACATGCTTCCACACACAGCTTTTAAAAATATTTTATTTGGGGCTGGCAAGGTGGCTTGGTGGTTAAGGCATTTGTCTGCAAAGCCAAGGGACCCAGGTTCGATTTCTGAGCACTACACATCCCCTCCCCCAGCCACTGCTTTTTCTTCTTCTTATTACTCCAGTAAGACACTCAGAGTTGGTTTCCTGATGGCCATCAAAGCACCCCCATTTTGCTAAACCCTTAAGACCTAGTTTTCATCCACCTGTTGAAAGTATTAATGCTAATACAGGCTAAGCTTCCCTAATCTGAGAATTTAAAATCCCAAATGCTCCAAAACCTGAAATGTATTTTGAGGGCAACCACAAAAACTCCGAAGCATGTCTGGTCCCAAGCGTTCATGGTCGGGGAGCCTCCTTCTGTGTTCCCTTCTCCACAATTGCTTCTTTTGGCTCCTAGGTTGTCCTAATCTCCTAGCATTCCAGTCCCCTCCTGGGACCTCTTTGTTGGCTGTCTCTTTCACTGGAGCACCCCAAGACTCCTCACCCAACCCTCTTCCCCAACACACTCATATCCACTTTCATGTTGAGCTGGAGAGGTCTTGTGGTTTAAAGTACCATTTCCTTCCACAAAGTCTCTCAAACATACATAAGCCCAGACCAAAAGTCTGAATTCTTAATTCATGTATCCAACTGCAAGAACTGATCTTTACCTGACCCCCAAACCTAGATCCTAGTCTTCCCTGCGCACCTCTTCCTCCTCTTCAACCTTCCTCACCTCACTGAGTTCACCTCTGACTCTCCTCTCCATCCTCACTGTTTCATCACTGTTCCCTTTACGTTGTGTTATCTTTGTTTGCTGAGAAAGTGTCTCATTCTTAGCTCAGGCTGTTCTGGAACTCTCTGATTCTCTTGACTCAACCACCCAAGAGCTAAGATCACAGGCATGAGCCACGGTGCTTGGCAAATCTTATCAACTCTACCTTCAGAGCCTATCTACAAGCTGACCACTACCCTTGACTGTCCTTTGGCTTCTGTGATCTCGCTCAGGGACTGATATGCCCTCATACAATTTCCCTGCTCCTGCCTCAGTCTCACCACTGCATTTTCTCAAGACAACAGCAGGAGAGGGTCTCCTAAAATTCAAGGCAGATCATCTCCAGAATCTTCCGGTAGGTGCTCATCTTACCATGTGGTCCTACAAAACCTGAGTAGGCCACCCTGGCCCCCAGCACCTGCCTGACTTCATCTCCCTCCCTCCCCTTCTCACCATTCCCATCATGCACACAATCTCCTGCCTGGAACCACGCCCCAGATATGCAGGTGATCCTCTCCTCACCACTTTCACATCTCTGCTCCAAAGCGGTCGCCCTAGCAACCCTCACATGCTTTTGAAAAAAAAAAATATGTATTTTCAAAAACTTAAAAAATATTTCTTATTTATTTGTAAAGATAGAGAAGGAGAATGAACGGGCATGTCAGAGCCTCTAGCAGCTGCAAACGAACTCCAGACACATATGCATCTGGCTTTACATGGGTGCTGGGGAATCAAACCCAGGTTGTTAGGTTTAGTTGGAAAATGCCTTAACTGCTGAGCCACCCCTCCAGCCCCCTTTTAAGCTTTTCGCTGACAACCCCCACACTTATAAAGAGTATACCACGACCATAATCCCCTCCCACCACTGTCCTCCTCCACTGAATCCCTTCTTCTTTCCAGCTCATCCGCGTTCGACCTTGAGGCCACATTTTCCCCCTCCCACTGGGCAGGTCTTGTGCAGGTGACATCAGCCGCTACCCTCCCAGCACATGCTTGTTGAAAACCCACAAACTTAGCCTCCGTAGCATCCCTTTGCTCCTTTTCAACGCTCCATTT
This sequence comes from Jaculus jaculus, assembly GCF_020740685.1. Classification (NCBI taxonomy): domain Eukaryota; kingdom Metazoa; phylum Chordata; class Mammalia; order Rodentia; family Dipodidae; genus Jaculus; species Jaculus jaculus. The sequence goes on from NC_059120.1 coordinate 13,735,412, forward strand.
CTCAGCATAAGACTCACGCACTTACCGTGCCTTCTCCTCTGAGAGTTATCAGCTCCGTGTGGGTAGGGATGGATGCCTGATTTCACTCACTGCTACATCCTATCAAATGAGTGCCTTGTGTGCCATAGGCATTCAATGGTGACTCACTGGGGCGGGGATGGGAACACTGGCCAGCGTGACTCCTCTTACCTAAGACAGTCATCACCGTCTTCATCAGCTTCATAGGTGTCCGCCGGCGGCTGATGGAGCCGCTCACGTGTGGAGACAAGACGTTGGTTTTCCTCTTGACATACATGTAGATGCGCAGGTAGACCACCACCATGATGGAGAAGACCACAAGGTTGGACACGGTCCAGAAAATGAGGTAACTCCTGCTGTAAATGGGGGCCAGGGAAGAGCAGGCAGAGATGTCACAGATACAGTTCCAGCCCAGTGTGGGGACCGTCCCCATGAAGATGGCGGTGGCCCACACCAGCAGGATGAGCAACGTCACCCGCTTTTTGGTCAGGTTGCTGTGGATCCGCATCCTCATGATGGACACGTGCCTCTCCACGGCGATCACCAGCAGGTTGGTCAGGGAGGCGGTCAGGCTCGTGTCCAGAAGGCCCTGGCGGAGGAACCAGCGGTTGACAGTCAGGGTTTTGGAAACGGGGCCGGTGTTAAACATCAGGTAGACATAGGCGATCCCGGCGAAGAAATCGGCAGCCGCTAAGTTGGCCAGCAGGTAGTAGAATGGGAAATGAAACTTTCGGTTTTTGATCACGGCTGCAATGACCAGAGAATTGGAAAAGAAAATAAACAGGCAGAAAAATGTGCCAAAACACAAAACAATCACAAGCTTTGTCCCTGTCCACTCCTCTGCCGTGTCGGTGTTGCTCCGGTTGTAAAAGAAGTCCATCCGTTTGTCGTAGTGACACTCATTCATTGTGGAGAAGAGCTGAGCATCCTGGAAAGAGATTCAAAGAAGAAACAATTGTCAGAAATAAATGCCACTCTTAGAGAAAGCAGTTACCAGGCCAAACTGCTGCCTCCCCGTCTTTGGGTAACGTCCAGTAATTCTCCATGTTTCAATATAAATGCCTCTTGTTCCAATGCATTCACAGCTTGGCCTCCTGACACAGCATTCGACATGTATGTGAAGTGATTATCAGGGCGGGCTGCAAGTAAAGTGAGGGGGCGTGTCTATGTTCATGCTGTTTACCATTATTAACAACTCCAGGACCCAATTACCCTGACTGCCTCATGACAAGTGACTCAGTGGCTTACTGTGCATGGAAGGCCAGATGGATGGATGGACGATCACAGAGGCATGAATATTTCAGGAGAGCCAAGTACTACAATACCCACTCTGCACTGGTAATGACTACAACATTGCACCAAGCATTAATGAATGCTTTCTCCGGGTGGATTCCAGACCATTTCTTATTTATGGGCTCTGTTCAGTCATCAAGAGCTGGCTAGTAATGCCAGGTATATTCTTGCCAGGATAATGGGCATCGAATTACTCGCCACAAAGCCAAATGTCTTCTCTGAGAGATCAAGTTTCCACCATTTCTGATTCCAATCTTGATGCCCCTTTCACTGTATTTTGTTTCAAGCTACAGTCACAATTACTTATTAAGCATATGGTGTAGAGAGAGAGACATTGGTCTTAATACCACTACCTTATCTTTTTTTATAGTGGGGGGGCTAGAGATAGGGTCTTACTGTAGCCCCAGGCAGACCTGGAATTCACTATGTATTCTCAGGGTGGCCTCAAACTCATGGTTATTCTCCTACCTCTGCCTCCTAAACGCTGGGATTCAAGGCGTGTGCTATCACTCTGGCCTTCCTTATCTTTGTGTTCACGTCCTTATAGCCTCCTAATCCAAACTGTGCCACTATGAATGTGTATCTGCATTTAATTTAATCACTTCAAGCCAGTTTCTTTTCCTCGCACTGTCCAGCTAGTAGGTGATGAAGGAAGAGGGTTCCGCTGGTGACACTGAGATCCTGGGCTTGGAGAGATATCTAACCCAACGCAGACGTTAACCTCCACCTGCCAAGTGAGAACAAGCCTAGAAATGAATAAAAGAAGACCCCACACGGCGGAGTCAGGCTGGTGGGGAAGTCATGCCTCACTGCAGTATAGGATTTCTTAGATCCCCAAAATGAGAGATTCTGTCCCAAAGCAGTGAATTCCAAGAATGTCAATCTGTTTAGACTCAGTGGAAAAATGAAGTGTTCTCTCTCATATATGTCTGGCCACTGCCATGAAGGGTCTGTCAAAGGTGACTAGAGTTAAAAGCCAAGATTTTAGTTTCTGGCTAGAATCACCGTAAGATTCTATATAAGAAAAAAGCCTATAGTTTACTCAAAGGAGAACCATAGACCCAGCTAGGCCAAGAGCTGAGCCATCCACTGGTGGGAACTTAGTGGTTTGAACAGTGAAAGTAGAGTAGAAAGGCCTGAAAAGTTCATACAAACTCTGGAATCAAATGCAACTCCGGAAGCAGGAAAAGCAGACCACATAACAATTTTAAGCATTACAAAACATCTCAGACAGTCTGCTTCCTAATTTATGTTTTAATGGTATAATGGTATTTTAAAGTTAATCAATTTTGTCATAAAAGGGGGGTGTAAAAAGTTTTATATATTTAAACAAACGGGAATCATCTCAGCATTCGAATGGTTTTTGTGTCTTTCAGTTACAAGGAACAGGGGGAGGGGAAACTCAAGTTTTAATAATGACAAATCAAAAATTTTTCTCTTTGTCAGACATTTAACAAGGTTTAATTATAAAGATTCAATGTCATCATGTAACAAGATTAAATTATGATATTTTTTCCCATGTTAAAAGTATAGATTGAGGGCTGGAGAGATAGCTTAGTGGTTAAAGTGCTTGACTGTGAAGGCTAAGTACTTAGGTTCAATTCCCCAGGACCCACATAACCCAGATGCACAAGGTGCTGCATGTCCTGGAGTTTGTTTGCAGTGGGTGGAAGCCCTGGTCCGCCCACCACCCCCTCTCTAATAAATAAATAAATAATAAATTTTAAAAAATACAGATTGGGATATCGGCAAGATGGCTCAGTTGGTAAAGTGCTTGTCTTGAAAGCCCAATGAAATCTCAGGAGTAGGGGCACACGCCGCAAACCCCACGCTGAGGAGGCAGAGATGGGCGAGTCATGGACCTCCCTGGCCAGCTAGTCCAGCTTACATGGTGAGCTTCAAGACAACGAGAAAGCCGATTTCAAAGGAAGGAGACAGCGTCTCTTAGGAACAACACCTGAAGTCCTCTGGCCTCCACACGCATGTACACGTGCACTTGCACCAGACGCATACACATGTGCACACATGCACACAAACACTTGTGCACACAGAGCACACATGCAGGAAAACCACCCTGAAGAGACAGATGGTATAATTTGAATAACTTAATGATATTTCATTATCTGAATATGTAATACTTTAATTAACTAAACCTTAAATATTGGATACTGAGGATATTTATATGCAAGGCTCAATTGCTAATATATTAGTCTTTACATATGTGGCCAATTATCTCCTTCAGAATAATCTACAGGTTTTAAATTGAGGTAGACAATATAAATGTTACTGATGTTGCTTACCAAGTGGCTTGAAAGTGATTGTATTTCTAGTCCTACCAGCATAGGAGAGTTTAATCGATAATATGAATCTAATGAAATTCAACTCAACATCCAAGAAGAAAATTCAACTTTCATACATTTTGAAAGTATATAAAAATCTGAGACAGTATTAATGCTACTCTTACTTTTGGTTAGAGAAGCTTCTCTTTTCAGATGGTAGTGACCTTGGGATGACTCAGAAGGCAACATGGTGCTGAGAAGAAGTGACAGAGGAGTGCTCAGCACTGCAATATCTCTATCACACCTTCCATGGCTCAGGGTCCATTACAGAAGGGATGGTAGAAAGAATGTAAGAGCCAAAGGAAGGGTAGGACTCCTTACAATGTGCTTCTCCAGATACAAAATGGCCTGGATATCCATGACCTCATAGTCACAGAGGCGCATGAGTCTGGAGTTCGTTTGCAGTGTCTAGAGGCCCTGGTGTGCCCATTCTCCCTGTCTGTCTCCTCTCTCTCTCTGTTTGCAAATAAATAAAATTTTAAAAAATTACTATCAAAAAATTACTGATAAAATTGTGATAGCTCTTTTCACTAATTAAAAATAATGTGTGGGGGCTGGAGAGATGCTTAGCAGTTAAGTGCTTGCCTGTGAAGCCTAAGGACCCCAGTTGGAGGCTTGATTCCCCAGGACCCACTTTAGCCAGATACACAAGGGGGCACATGCATCTGGAGTTCGTTTGCAGTGGCTGGAGGCCCTGGCGTGCCCATTCTCCCTCTCTCTCTCTCTCTATCTGGCTCTTTCTTTCTCTGTCTGTTGCTCTCAAATACATAAATAAAAATAAAAAATATTTAAAAAATAACGTGTGTATTTCATTTTGTTATATGCTCTAGATAGCTAAAACATTTCTAATTTAAAATTTATATTATCTTGACTAATTTATTAGAAATATCAAGACTTATAGTCCACAAAGATGTAGAAATTTGTATATTAAAAACTTTTGTTAGCTTTTTAAAATAAATTTTTTAAAGCAGTGTTAGAGTTTTAGTTTGGGTTGTTACAGTTCCTCAAATTTGTTATTATATGATGCATTAAAACTTCAATGATTTGTACTTCAAAAATTTTTCAAATACTTCTTCATCAAAAACAAAGTGGTGTTGGGCATGGTTGTACATGCCTTTAATCCCAGCACTCGTGAGACAGGTAAGAGGATTGCTGTGAGTTTGAGGCCAGCCTGAGACTACATAGTGAACTCTAGGTTAGCCTGGGCTAGAGCAAGACCCTACCTCGAAAAAAAACAGTGGTAAATTCTATGTATGTGCTGTGGCCAACATCCAACAAGACAGTTTAAGGGAGGAAGGGATCTGGTTCAAGCTGACTAATCCAGGGGATGCTCCATCAATGGTGGAAGGGAAGCTGGACCCTTTTCATAGATCCAAACAGAGAGAAACCACCAAAACAGCCAGCAAACACCAAAAAGCAGCAAGCATGAACCCTGAGCTCAAACTGTTCTGAGCACACCTTTGGGCTGGAATTTGATCCACCCCCAGACACACCACTGGGCTCTACCCAAGGACACGCCTGCAGTGACACCTCCTCCAGCTAGGCAGCCACAGACCCAAGTGACAAGCTTCAGAAACACCTGAGTCTATGGGGGACACACACTCACATTCAAACCACCACAGCATGCTCTTGTAAAACCTCTTATAAGATTGAGAAGTGGTTTCATCTTAAAGCAGTGTCAATATCACAGGAAAACCAAGAGAGCCAGAACTACTAAGTGGCTCCCCTGCACCAGATTCTACATTTGCAAGGAACAGGCAATGAAAGCAGCAAAACTCAAAAGCTTATCATTCTTTTAATTTCAGGTAATTCTTTGCATACATAACAGACACCCATACATACAAGCTTCTTTAAAAAATTAGTACTTGTTTATTTGAAAGAGAGAAAAGGGGAGGGAGACAGAGAATAGACGCACCAAGGCCTCCTGCCAACACAAAGGGACTCCAGATGCATGCGGAACTTTATGCATCTGGCTTTACGTAGGTACTGGGGAATCAAACCCGGGCCACCAGGCTTTGAAAGCAAGTGCCTTTAACCACAGAGCCATCTGTCTGGCCTTTATGTAGGCATTTTTAAAGGGAAACAAAAAAAGGCAAGGAAAATAATCCCAAAATATCGATTTGTAAACATAATTTTAATTGCATATTTATGGATCATCTGTTGCTCTGAAAAATCAAATTTAAGGCTGAAAGGAAAAGCCTCAGACGTCTGCATGTGTTCGGTTCAATCTTACCATCACAGCACACTTCAGGGTACTTTTATTTTGGTGATAGTATACACACAGTGATCTTTACTTGAAACTTCACATCGTCCTAAAACGTCCCTTGCTGACAACTGACCACTTGTGGATGTAAAGTTCATCAATTCTCCTGCAAAAGATTTCCTGTCACCGTCCCCCGGGGCTCCTGAAGTGAGTGCCTGGACGGTCTGCAATGAGTCCTTCTCTCCTCTCATAAGATGCCAAGCTTATCGACGCTCTCCAGGGCAGTTGAGCCAAACATAATCATATTTCTTTTGCTGGAAATTACCAAAAACTCCAGCAAGTTTATAACAAATGACCAATTTAGCATTTCTCGACCTCCCCGAAACCTTAAAACATGACTGTGATTTCAACCCAATTAACAAGTCATTTCAGTCCGAGTCTAGAAATGCTCTCCATAAGAGACATCTGACCAGTTCAGCGTGTTTCATCATCCTCGCTGTCGGAGAGCTCCTTCTGGTTTTAGCACCGCTACTCTGTAGCTCGTTCAATGCCCAAAATTTCCTTTTAGGTTCATATGTAAAAGTTAGTATCGGTCTGGAGAGATGGTTTAGCGGTTAAGCGCTTGCCTGTGAAGCCTAAGGACCCCGGTTCAAGGCTCGATTCCCCAGGACCCACGTTAGCCAGATGCACAAGGGGGCGCACGCGTCTGGAGTTCGTTTGCAGTGGCTGGAAGCCCTGGCACGCCCATTCTCTCTCTTTCTCTCTGCCTCTTTCTCTCTCTCTGTCGCTCTCAAATAAATAAAAATAAAAAACAAACAAAAAAATTAATAAAAAATAGTTAGTATACCCATTCTCTCTTTCTCTCTATCTCTCTCTCACTCTCCCTCTTTCTCTCTGTGTCTGTCTCTCTCAAATAAATAAATAAAAATAAACAAAAAACGTTTTTAAGGGGCTAGAGATAGCAGTTAAGCACTTGTCTGTGAAGCCTAAGGACCTAAGTTCGAGTCTCAATTCCCCAGTACCCACGCAGATATACAAGGTGGAGCATGCATCTGGAGTTTATTTGCAGTGGCTGGAGGCCCTGTTGTGCACATTCTCTCTCTCTCTCTCTCTCTCTCTCTCTCTCTCTCTCTCTCTCTCTCTCTCTCCCTCCCTCCCTCTCCCTCTCTCTCTCTCTCTCTGCCTCTTTCTCTCTGTGTATGTCTGTAGCTCTCAAATAAATAAATAAAAATAAACAAAAGAATTTACAAGGTATTGTACATCTCCCACTACTAGACTATTCTGCTGCAAAATAGCAGGGACCTGGTCTATTACTCACCTTGACACTGGAAGCATTTGTTGAATGAATGAATAAATGAACGAATAACGAATCATTAATCAATCACTCAATCTCTGCCCTCTGCCCTGTCCCACTTCCTGCTAAAATGAAAGGTTTGAGCTAAGCATCTTTGCCGACCTAACACATCAACCACGAAGTATGAAAACTGGGAAGCTGCATCACTTATTAACTACAGGGTCCATTGAGTTACTTAGTACCTCTACTCTGGTCTACTTTGGATCAGCAACATTTGAGTGCCTGCCTTGTTCCAGGTACTAGACTAAGCATTTTACATGGGTCATTTCGTGTCATCCTCCCAACAACGATGGAGAGCCATTTCACAGAGGAGAAAATGGAAACACGTGCTGAAGGTCAAAGCCAGGAGCAGACACTATTCAGACTGACTGCCCTGCCCCAGGAATCCTCCCACGCACCTATCGACAACACCGGTACAGCACAAGCTACTGTAGCATTACTTCAGCACAAGTGATCAGACCCAACCACATTCAAAGACAGGCCCACCGGGCTGGGAGTGAGGCTCAGTGGTGCAATGCTGGCCTCGCATGAATGAGGCCGTGAGTTCAATCCCAAACAAGGACTCCCCATACTACAGAAAACAGATAAACATTCTAAGTGGCCTTTGGTCTTTTTGTTTCCTTTTAAACAGCTCTGAGAAGGAGAGAGACGACACTTTTCTGTAAACATGGTTTCAAATTATATGGTGAATAGAATACAACACGGTCAATTTCAAGCCACCTTAATATTGCTAACCCTCATTTCTGGCAAATCTCAAACCATTTTTGTTTGTTTGGGTTTTTTTGAGGTAAGGTGTAGTTCTAGCCCAGGCTGACCTGGAATTCACTATGTCGTCTCAAGTTAGCCTTGAACTCACAACAATGTTTCTACCCCTGTCTCCCGAGTGCTGGGATTTAGGTATACACACCACGCTGGGCCATGTTTGTTTTTATCTTGAAAGTTTACAAAATTCAGCAGTTATATCCCAGAGACAGAAGATGCTAAACTCTGAAGCAATTACCACAACTTCAAACTTCGGTAATTTCAGACTTCATAAAATGATGGTTTAGAAAGTCTATATGTAGACTCCAAATGAAAACTTCATGAGCAAGGCTTTCATTTAGACTCTTCCAAACTTATTTCTCTGAAAAAAAAAAATTGACCAGGCAACCCGGAATGTGGAAACAATTATGGAAATGAAGACATCTGAAAACCACTCAAGCTGCTTTTATTTCTAGCTACATCTTACAGGACAAGCAGCTGCCTGGCTTCGCAGCTGGCTTTTGAGAACATTCCGTCTTCCAGGAAGAAACATGGTGCACGGGGTCGGTTGATGCTGTGGGTGTTTGGTTTTCCTGGGGTCCCAAGTGTAGAACAACCCTCCCCTCCTTAGACACCCGTCTAAATGGGAGTCGAATCTCAGCTTGGTAGATACCTTACCCACTGAGTCTGTAGGTCATCACGTCTGTTGACGGAATTCTTTTGAATGATTCATGTTAATTGCAAATCAGGGCAGTAAGAGAGATTTACAGCTCCCTAGACTCCCTGAGGTTCACTTTATCCTTCACTCCCCGGGTTTCTGTGTTTACTGTTCTGTCTATCCAGGTGCCTCTTTCCCCAGATACTCATTTCTGCATTTCTGCACAAACATCACTTCGACATTGATACCTTCGCTGCCACTCTGGGCGCCACTCTGCCCACTTAAAGTCACCTACCCTGCCCTGTGCTTTTAATTTCAGCATTTTTCACTGCTGCCTCCATCCAGTGGGGTTCAGTGGGGTTCTTTTCTTTCTCCCACTGGAAGGTGCATTTAGGCAGGTGGGCATCTTGTGCTGCTATAGCATACCCCTAGAGCTTGGAGCAGTGCCCGGCGCACACAGGCTTTCAGTGAATGCTTGTCAAAAGCAGACGTAAGTGAAGGGACGCTCCAGCACCCATATCACATGCTCGCTAACCTACGCCCCAAACTGACCCTTACGACTCTCTTCTGTGTGTGTACTCTCTAATTTCAGTCTCCCAACTCTTTCATTTCACTAACTGAACCAAGTGCCAAGCCCTGCTGGTGGAGAGGTGTGAAGATGGTGTTTATTGGTCTTGAACTCAGCTTAACCACAGCAGGCAAATGTAGGTGGTCCAGAGAACAGTCCCACCATAGACGCCACTCCCCTGTGAGTACAGACATCAAAAGTGAGAATTCCTTCTTGACCATAACTTCAAAACAGAGGAGGAGACAATGGTCAAAGCCAGAACAAACCAAATGATAACATAAACAAAGTCACGTGGGATTATCATCCAAACTACTTGATATATATCCATGAGTCCGTGCTGATAAGCATGGGGACAATGGGCAGCCCCATCGAGGAGGGTCCCTTCGGAAGAAGTGGACAGTGATGGGGTTAAGGATGGTACCAACATGTGCTGTTCACACACCGAGAATGTACGTAACTAATAAAAAAAAAGATGTCTGACAGACTGGGAAGATAGCTTACTTGGTAAAGGGCTTCCACACAAGGGTGAGGACCTGAGTGCAGATCCACAACAGAAGCTGGAACCAGTGGAAAGTGCCTGAAATCCCAGATGTGGAAGACTCCTCAGAGCCAGCCGGGCAGCTAGACTAGGCGAATGGGTGAGCTCTGCGTTCGATGAAAGACCCTGCATCAATAACTGGGGGAGGGAGGAGTGGTACAGGGAGACATATACTATCAACCTCTGGTCTCCACACACATGCACACACATACATATCCAATCGTATATGAAACAAGCATACACAACCATATATGCACCACACACATACACCCATGCCAAAACTAAACAAACAAACAAGGGCTAGGGAGATGGAGTGGTTAGAAGAGCTTGCTATACAACCTGATGACCAGAGTTCAGATACCTAGACTCCATGTAGAGCTGAACATAAGCAAGTCACGTGTCTGTCATCCCAACAAGTCTGAAGCAGTGGAAGGCAGAGTCAGGGGAATCCCCAGGCTGGTGGGCCAGCTAGTCTGCCATTCTCACAGCTGCAAACAAGAGAGATGCTGTCTCAAGCAAGGTGAGAATTGCGGGCTAACTCTCTGAAGTTGTCCCATATACCCATAGCCTGTGGCGTGCATGTGTTTGTACATTCACATATACCACACCCACATGTAATACATACACACAAGATAAACAGACAACAGTTTAAATAAAATAATGTGAATAAGGAGACAGATCTCTTTGACAAATGAATTCTTAATAAATTATACAGACATTCCACTGTTAAGTAGAAAAGTATGACTCCCATTCCTTGGTTGGTGCTATCCTTAGTGAATTCCAAAGACAACAACATGGACAGTGATATTTTTTTCCATGGAGAAACTCAACAAACACTATTTTGGCCAGATGGTTAAGTTCAACATCAGCAGTTCCAAGCAAGGCTGCGAGTCGGAAATGTTGATAGACCCTGTTAGGAACAGCCATTTACTCTCTGATCTTCCTAACCAAACCCCAAACTATGCCAATCATGAGAGAAACATCAGAAAAAAACTTCCTAGATACATACTTTTTGAAACTACTAATGTCTTCTTAAAACATGGACAATCTAAGACACTGTCACAGCCAAGAGGCACCAAGGAAACACAGTGACTTAATGTAATGTGTATCCCAGATGGGATGACAGGACACTGGGTAAAGATGAAGGAACTGTGAAAAGTGTATGCACTTCAGTTAATATTAACATAGCCGTGCCAACCCATTAATGATAGCAAATGTATCACATAAATTTAGAATTTAAGAATGGGAGATACAGTGTGTAGATGGGGATACGACACTTATCCATGAATAATATAAAATAATGTAATCAATATAACATATTGTACTCCATGGGAATAAAGAGACAGATGAAGTCCTAATAGACGACACAGATATTCCACCCTTATGGGGAAGAACACTCCTGTTCCTTATGGAGAAGTGCACCCCTGTTCCTTATGGAGAACATCCCTGTTCCTTACAAAGAAAAGCTCTCCTGTTCCTTATGGAGAAGAGCTCTCCTGTTCCTTATGGAAAAGAGCACTCCTGTTCCTTATGGAGAAGAACACTCCTGTTCCTTATGGAGAAGAGCTCTCCTGTTCCTTATGGAGAAGAGCTCTCCTGTTCCTTATGGAAAAGAGCACTCCTGTTCCTTATGGAGAAGAACACTCCTGTTCCTTATGGAGAAGAGCACTCCTGTTCCTTATGGAGAAGAACACTCCTGTTCCTTATGGAGAAGAGCACTCCTGTTCCTTATGGAGAAGAACACTCCTGTTCCTTATGGAAAAGAGCACTCCTGTTCCTTATGGAGAAGAACACTCCTGTTCCTTATGGAGAAGAGCTCTCCTGTTCCTTATGGAGAAGAGCTCTCCTGTTCCTTATGGAAAAGAGCACTCCTGTTCCTTATGGAGAAGAACACTCCTGTTCCTTATGGAGAAGAGCACTCCTGTTCCTTATGGAGAAGAACACTCCTGTTCCTTATGGAAAAGAGCACTCCTGTTCCTTATGGAGAAGAACACTCCTGTTCCTTATGGAGAAGAGCTCTCCTGTTCCTTATGGAGAAGAACACTCCTGTTCCTTATGGAGAAGAGCACTCCTGTTCCTTATGGAGAAGAGAACCCCTGTTCCTTATGGAGAAGAGTACTCCTGTTCCCTATGGAAAAGAGCACTCCTGTTCCTTATGGAGAAGAGCAGTCCTGTACATACTTAGAGGAGTAGCATTCTGGAAAGAACTGCTGTAGGATAGAGAAGGGAGCAGCCCTGCCCATGGCAATTACCCCTCAAGTACACATGCTGGCTTCAACCAAGATTTCCCAAGACTTCTACTCCCCTTCTATAGCATGTGTCCTTTAAGCTGCAGCAAATGACTGCTCCTCTGTTTATTTTACTAAAGCAAAGAGTAAGGTAAGGGCTTTGAAACACAAGCACATTATTTATCTTGAAGTTATTGCAGTATGATGAGAGCTTTAAATGAAAACTCTTTTTAAAAGAAATATTTAATTTTTATTCATTTATTTGAGGGGGCAGGTAGAGAGGGAGAGAGAGAGAGAGAGAGGGAAAGAAAAAGAGAGAGAGAGAGAGAGAGGGAAAGAGAAAGAAAGAGAGAGAAGAAACCAGGACTTCCAGCCACTGTAAACAAATTCCAGATGCCTGTGCCACCTTATGCATCTGGCTTACATGCGTCCTGGGGAATCGAACCTGGATTCTCTGGCTTTGCAGTCAAGCACCTCAACCAAAAAGTCATCTCTCCAGCCCAAATAAAAACTTTTGAAATTAAAAAAATGTTTGTTTATAGAATAGTTTTGTATTTGAACAAAAATGGACAGGTAGCAGATCCTCCTGTACATAAGGAGGCTACTAGGTAGAGCCATAAGGAATAGGAGTGCTCTTCTCCATAAGGAACAGGACTGCTCTTCTATGTAAGGAACAGGGGTTCTCTTCTCCATAAGGCACAGGGGTGCTCTTCTCCATAAGAAATAAGGGTGCTCTTCCCCATAAGAAACAGGGGTGCTCTTCTCCATAAGGAACAGGAGAGCTCTTCTCCATAAGGAACAGGACTGCTCTTCTACGTAAGGAACAGGGGTGCTCTTCTCCATAAGAAATAAGGGTGCTCTTCCCCATAAGAAACAGGGGTGCTCTTCTCCATAAGGAACAGGGGTGTTCTTCTCCATAAGGAACAGGAGAGCTCTTCTCCATAAGGCACAGGGGTGCTCTTCTCCATAAGAAATAGGGTGCTCTTCCCCATAAGAAACAGGGGTGCTCTTCTCCATAAGGAACAGGGGTGTTCTCCATAAGGAACAGGAGTGCTCTTCTCCATAAGAAACAGGGGTGCTCTTCTCCATAAGGAATAGGGGTGCTCTTCTCCATAAGGAACAGGAGAGCTCTTCTCCATAAGGAACAGGGGTGCTCTTCTCCATAAGGAACAGGAGAGCTCTTCTCCATAAGGAACAGGGGTGCTCTTCTCCATAAGGAACAGGGGTGCTCTTCTCCATAAGGAATAGGGGTGCTCTTCTCCATAAGGAACAGGAGTGCTCTTCTCCATAAGGAACAGGAGAGCTCTTCTCCATAAGGAACAGGAGTGCTCTTTTCCATAAGGAACAGGAGAGCTCTTCTCCATAAGGAACAGGGGTGCTCTTCTCCATAAGGAACAGGAGAGCTCTTCTCCATAAGGAACAGGAGAGCTCTTCTCCATAAGGAACAGGGGTGCTCTTCTCCATAAGGAACAGGGGTGCTCTTCTCCATAAGGAACAGGAGTGCTCTTTTCCATAAGGAACAGGAGAGCTCTTCTCCATAAGGAACAGAGTTGCTCTTCTCCATAAGGAACAGAGTTGCTCTTCTCCATAAGGAATAGGAGTGTTCTTCTCCATAAGGAACAGAGTTGCTCTTCTCCATAAGGAACAGGAGAGCTCTTCTCCATAAGGAACAGAGTTGCTCTTATCCATAAGGAATAGGAGTGTTCTTCTCCATAAGGAACAGGAGTGCTCTTCTACATAAGGAATAGGGGTGCTCTTCTCCATAAGGAACAGGAGAGCTCTTCTCCATAAGGAACAGGGTTGCTCTTCTCCATAAGGAACAGGAGAGCTCTTCTCCATAAGGAACAGGACTGCTCTTCTCCATAAGGAACAGGAGTGTACTTCTCCATAAAGAATAGGAGTGTTCTTCTCCATAAGGAACAGGAGTGCTCTTCTCCATAAGGAACAGGAGTGTTCTTCTGAGACATATTTCCCCACACCAAATGAGGCCTTTATGACCCCACAGCAAATACCAACATCCTCATACAGGAAGGTCCTCATTAAAGGGGAGCAGGGTTATGGGGGGATGAGGAGATTTAGAACCTTTTATAAAATAAAAATTAAAAAAATAAGGTGGAGAGCCCTTGAGGAAGCCCCTAACTTCTGCTCCCCATACCCACACAGAACACACATATACACCCTCACACGTACAAGCACGCATACTCGTCCCTCACACCACACACACATCTACACATGTGAAACAAATTAATCTGCAACTCAGGCACTTATTGGAAAGCCTTTGTTCTTAAATACACCCGTTTCTACAATATTCTACACAGGTCTGTGTGGTTCCAGGGGACAGGCACGGGACTCAGTATGACTGGAAAAGTCCTTCATGAGAGGGGAAACTCAAGATCTTGAGTCATTTTCATCTGGAAGATGGTGACATGCGGGTCAAACGGCAGGCTGAGTTTAGCAAAATAAATGGGTGGCTGTTGTCTCGGAGCCCTTTAGGCAAGGAGGGCTGCCTGGGACATGCTATCAAGTTCAGCTACTTGTCTTTTCTTCCCAGGGAGTGGGAGGATTTATAGTAGGCAGGATACACTGCAGCTCTACCCTAGATCTTGTTTAATAAACAGCTGTAATCAGAGGTATTGTTCCCCAGATGTTCTGGATGACTGAGGGCTCTTTTAAGCCCTTTGATTAAACAGGAAGGCAGATGTGGAAATATATAGAACTAAATAAAAGAGGTGACACATGGATTTCATGTGACCAACTAACTACCTCAATTTATCCACGTGCAATGTAAATCCTTCATCATGTTTACATTATCTATTATAAAATTTTAATCTGTACCTCACTCATTAGGTGTTAGAATAGAAAGAAGAGGTACATTTTGTTCTTCAATATCTTCATGAAAGATATTAGCCAAAATGCTTAAAATGAGATGGGCGCTGTGGCTCATGCCTATGTACTCCCTGTGCTGAGGTAAGAAAATCTTCATGAGTTCCAGGTCAACCTGGGTCAGAGTGAGATCCTGCCTTTAAAAAGTACTTAATACAAACATTATTTCCATATAATTCCATATGCCCTATGATATAGCAAACAGTCTTTAGCTATTGTGTAATCACATTTCAGTACCTTCACGGTTTGAAGGAGTCTAGAATGTCAATATTTGAAGTTAGGATGGTCATAGCAGAAAGAAGCATTTTTCTTGTCCAAAGAACTTTCTTGTCTATAAAAATGTATTTTGAAAAATATCAAAGTGCTAGCTTCCAAATGACTTTCTTCCCACAAAAGGAAAAGTATATTTCTTTACACTGTAAAATCCACAACAGACCAACTTGTCGTCCAAATTGTGTGACCTTCCTCCTGCCACGAGTCTGAGGACAATCATGAGTTCCTTACATTACAGGGTTTGTTCCTAATAATCTCCAACAGTTACCAGAGGCATGTAACTAGGGGTCTACAATGATCCCTTCTTGCTTCTGGAGTCTTTACCCACGTACATCAGTACCCGAAGGAATCCTCAAACTTCCCATGAAAAGAAAATAATCTTTTATTTATTTATTTGCTTATTTAGGTTTTTCAAGGTAGGGTCTCGCAGTGGCCAGGGAGGCCCTGGCACACCCATACTCTCTCTGCCTTTCTCTGTCTCTGTCTTTCTTGGTTTGCAAATAAATAAATAAGTAAATATTTTAAAAATCTTATTTCTGAGGACATGAACCAATATCACAGTTCTTTCAGTGTTCCTTCATATATAACAAAACTCCAGTCTATTTCTCTGGATTTAGTAAATGACTCAATAAATGAGAATGATTTGCCCATCATTATAGTTTGCTACACAAAATAAAGACGACTTCACTGGCTTCCAGTAGATCTCTGCATACTAGAGTCAATGTCACACCTCTTCCTCAGGGTAATCCAAAAATTAATTCCAGCTCTGTCTGTCTTCTGGTCTTGAAAACCATGGGAAGTACATGATATGAGGGCTGGAGAGATGGCTGAGCAATTAAGGCATTTGCCTGCAAAGCCAAAGGACCCAGGTTCCATTCTGCAGGACCCATGTTAGCCAGATGCACAAGGGGGCGTACACATCTGGAGTTTGTTTGCAATGGCTGGAGGCCCTGGCACGCCCATTCTCTCCCCCCCCCCATCTTTCTCTGTCAAATGAATAAATAGATAAAATATTTAAAAAATCTTTCTTAAACGTTTTGTCTAAGGATTGGCCAGGATGGAAGCTAGACACTGCAGAGAAGGAAGTGGCAGACTTCTCTTTGGAAGCCTGTGAGAAGGGCAAAGATAGCCTGCTCAGAAGGGCCCTGCAGCCACACGCAAAAGCCATATCAATAGAGATACTGAGCTCTGCCTTAAACCAGAACACACATAAGTGCTGGCTGCTTCTTGCAGCTTTTAGCAAGGTGTGACCACAAAGAGACGATCTCAGGCAAAAGTTGCCTGTAAGTTGTAGGCAAAGGTGGAAAAGAGCAGACAGTGTCTAGTAACAGTGGATCTCAGAGGACCAGGAAAGGTAGCGGCTCCTCAAACCCCACAGAGCCGAAGACAGCATTTGCCATTCTCCTTTCCCAAAGCCTCTTACAAAGCTGCGGGCCCCATGGAAGGCAGGCTTCCGGTAAAGATGAGAGGAGGGCATGTCCTCTCACTCATGTCTGCTTCAGAGGACAGCAAAGTAGATACAGAAGGGAGGATGGGAGAGAGGGGCCAAGTACCAAAGCTGGAAAATCCAGCTCAGTTGAGAGTGGAATTCACATGTGGCGATTACGTTGTAGACCTCACTAGAAGGCTGTGGAGAAGAGGATCTCGATGGCCAGAGACCACCGCCGAGTCCAATGCTACACGTGTCTGTAATTTCAGACCAACGTGGCTGGATACCAGAACATTGCTGTGGCTTGCTAAAGGGCAGTGGTTCTGGGTTGAGGAAGAGACCCCATCTTAAGGAAAGAAATACACCAATAGGAGACAAGAGGATACCTGACATTCTCCTGCAGCCTCGGCACACACATGCATGGGGCATGCACATCTGCATACACCTGTGCAGCAACCACAAGGAAAGTAACTAACACAACTAGAGTTGACCCAGTGGTACCCTATGGCACATAACCTTGCTGTCATTCCTTGCCTTGCCCTACCTCGGCTGCTCCCAGGAACTGCATTTATGGAAAGTTACACTGGGTGTGTTAAAACAGAATCTTCCCGCCATTGATGTTTCTCTTCCCGATCCAGTTAATACTTCTCACTGTTCAAGACAAGAAAGGCAGATATGCTAAGGCATTTCTAAGGATATAAAATGCCTCAGAAAATCCATAATCTAGGGCAGTGGGTTCCCAGCCAGGGATAATCCTGTCTTGCTCTCAGAGATGTCTGGTACTATCTAGCGACATGGGTAACAATCACGATTCTGTGCTTTAGCATCTAGAGGGTAGAAGCCAGACCTGTTGCCATGCATGATGCCGTACATGGGGCCACGTAAAAAAAGATAATTTTTATTTATTTATTTATTTGTAAGCATCAAGTGAGAGAGATAGAGAGAACACAGACAGACAGAGAGAGAATGGCCACACCAGGGTCTATAGCCACTGCAAATGCACTCCAGACACGTGTGCCCCTGGTGCATCTGGCTTACATGGATCCTGAGGAATTGATCCTGCATCCTTTGGCTTTGCAGGCAAGCGCATTTAACTGCTAAGCCATCTCTCCAGCCCCCATGGGACCATTTTTCACCCAAAGATCAATCCAGTCCAACATGTCAGAGGTGTCAAGGTTGAGGAATACTCACCTAGAAGATGACATGAGACACGACACTATAGTACAGGGATAAGTGTGCCATGAGCTGAGACAGAGATAAGTGAAGAGCTAGCAGACTGGTGACATTTAAACAGGCGACAAGCATGCAAGAGCATGACATCTTCATGACATGTTGAAGAGAACTGTAATCTTAGGTATGGCTTTTGAGGAGGGAAATTTGCCAATGTGTGTCATAACATTTTTTAAATATTTTTTATATTTATTGGGGAGAGACAGAGTGGGGAGGAGGGGGGAGAGAATGGGTGCACCAGGGCCTCCAGCCACTGCAAATGAATTCCAGATGCATGCGCTCCCTTGTGCATCTGGCTGACGTGGGTCCTGGGGATAGAAACCTGAGCTACCAGGCTTTGCAAGCAAGTACCTTTCACCACCCTATCATAGATTTTAAAATATTTATGATTCCTATTTTTTCCTTCCATTCTCATCTGCTTTTCTCTGCCTGTTCTTCTCTTTTCTCCCCTCCCTAGAACAGAGCACTCAGTGGGGCTGAGGACACAACATGATGAGAATGGGACCGTGCGCAGAGGCTGTGGCTCGGAGCCACACCGAGCTGCGAGCTGGATGGAAGGGCCAGAGGCTGAGGGTGTGACGCTGCAGGGTGCAGGCACGAGGAAGGGAACAGGCAGGAGGCCTTCACAGTTAAATAAGCAAGTCAAAACAATGAGGACAACAGGAATCAACTTCCCAGCTGCCCAAGAACACAAGTGCACATACATAAAGGGATAAGACTAGAAAGACCCTTGGGTGTTACATTAAAATTGGAAATACTAGTATGAAATGTGATTTTATAACATAGGGCCTAATGCAGAGAAATTTATAAATTTCTCTGTATTATGGCAGTTTGAATATATGTCCCCCAATAGACTCAGGCGTTTTATTAAAACTTGGATTTCAGCCGGGCGTGGTGGCGCACGCCTTTAATCCCAGCACTTGGGAGGCAGAGGTAGGAGGATCGCTGAGAGTTCAAGGCCACCCTGAGGCTACAGAGTTAATTCCAGGTCAGCCTGGACCAGAGTGAGACCCTACCTCAAAAAAACCGCAAAAAAAAAACCAAAAAAACAAAAAACTTGGATTTCCCGCCACCTGGCTGGAAGGATGGTCACTGCGGGTGGACCCTGGGGTCCAGCCCTAAGGTATGTTTGGGGGTGGAATGGGGTTCCAGCCTAAGGGTGGGCCCAGCACGTTGACTCTGCCTGGGTCCCTGCTGTTTGCTGCGCGTTTGCGTTTGCTCGTGGTGCTGGCTGCTCGGTGGCGTCTCTCTGCTTGGATTTAGGAATGGGGGGCCAGCTTCTTCCACCATTTGGTGGAGCCCCCTCCCCCAGATCTGTGAACTTGAAATAAATCCTTCCTCCTGTAAACTGTGTCCGTTTGGAAGTTCACCTCAGCAATGTGGAGCTGACTACCACACTGCGGTGTCTGTTTATTTCCAAGCTCTGCCTTCTGGAAGAAATAGAAGCAATGACACCCAGGTAATGAAGGGCATATCAGCCTTCCATATCTTGATGACTGCATAGTGTTCGCCTCACGTGGTACATTAGATCACTAGACCTGTTCATCTACACAAGACGACTTTGTACATTTCGGTCTGAATCTTTGCCAAGCAGGCAGATTTTAGGGACTGTTAATACACACACACACACACACACACACACACACACACACACACACCTATGAGGTGAGGTCATGCTACTTTGCTTAATGAAGGTAATCATTTTACTACGTACACATGTACAAAGATGAGTATATCAAAACATTGTGTTGTAAGCTTAAATATATGCAATTTTAAAGAGAAAAAAAATTGTCTTCTTCCTCTAAGAGGCAGGATATGCTAAGCTCGGGAAAGTAGAAGATGAGCCTGGAACACGTCACGGTACCAAATGCTCAAGGCATGACAGGACAAAGGACCCACATCCCACATTCCCACTGGCCCAACTGAGGACAATTTGGACGTCAAAAGAAACAATGAGAGTAAAAGATTCACTACAAAAGAGATCCACGAATATGTCCTACTCTGAGTGAATAAAAGCACGAGGGCTGGAGAGATGGCTTAGCGGTTAAGCGCTTGCCTGTGAAGCCTAAGGACCCCGGTTTGAGGCTCGGTTCCCCAGGACCCACGTTAGCCAGATGCACAAGGGGGCGCACGCGTCTGGAGTTCGTTGCAGTGGCTGGAAGCCCTGGGGCTCCCATTCTCTCTCGTGCGCGCTCTCTCTCTCTCCCCCCTTTCTCTCTCTGTCTGTTGCTCTCAAATAAAAAATAATAATTAAAAAAAAAGCACGAGAAAGCGAGTTCTTCCTTATAGGAGAATGCCAACTTCTACATGTAGGCGTGATGGAAATAAAGACTCACCCCTTGGCAACCTTCTTAGAGATGGCTGACTCTGGCAGAAGTCATCAATGAAGGTAGGTCTGTAGGTGGAGGTGTAATGAGGAACAGGCCATTAGCATAGCCTTAGCATCCTTCCCCACAAATATCAAAGTAGAAAGAAGAACAGTGATTTATGGTGGGAAGATCTGGCAGACACCAGAATAATGAGGTGATCGAGGTCAGCATCCTAGGACTGGATGGGCTGGTGCTGAGCAGATCATGGTTTTATTCTGTGGTATTCCCACTACTCAAGACCTGAGTCTGCTGAGCACACACCCACAGACCTGGGCTGAGAGTCACCCTGTAGGACAGAAGACCTGCACTTAGGGGCTCGGGATTAAGTGCAAGGCAAGCATGAGGAGGTGGCACTGTCCAGCTGTACTCTCAGCACTGGGCAGCCAAGACAGGCAAATCCTGGAGCGTGCTGCTCAGCGAGTCCTGCCTAACTGGTAAACTCCAAGACAATGACAGACCTTGTTTCAAAAGAGATGGACACCATTTCTGAGCGCTGACCCTTCAGTTGTCCTCGGTCCTATAATACACATGTGGACATGCACCAACATGCAAACACCACACCCCTCCACGCCCCCCACACCCCTACACACCCCCTGCATGCAAATGCCAAAGGAGTGGGGGAGGGAAGGCCTGCATTTCAAAGTTGCTCAAACTGCAAGGACTTTGGGGACAGGAGAAGAGACACAGCATGAATCCTTGATCCTTCTAGGGACATTTGGGGGAGGAGCAATAACATATGAACGAGCACTCTGCGCTAGATGGTAGTTTTGGGCCACCGTCCATTTTCTGAGTTGGTGGGCTGTATACTAGCTTTGCAGGTCAAGGACCCGTTTGCTTTGGTTAAAAAAAAAAAAAAAAGAACACTCAAGAGTGTAGAAAAATGCTTTCAATTTGTTATAAAATATTCAGAATAAAGACAGATGTTTTATACACACATAACATGTAACGCCATGGCTACATGTAATATATATTTTTTAAATTGAACTATTTGTGTTATGTATGTAGAGAAAGAGATAGGGAGATGAGCAAAGAGGAAAGAGAGGGAGAGAGGGAAGCTGAGGCTTTGATCTTAATGGCTTAGAAACGCAGGAAAGATTACACAGCTGTCCCTTGTTATCTGGAAAGGCCTGGCCAGGGAGCACTGTGGTGTTACTAAATGCGAGGCTCTCCACTCCCTCACACAAAACGCCCTGGTAGTGGTCTACAGCCCACTCTCAGTCCAGATTACTTACAAGGCCTAATCAAAAAGAAAGAAAGAAAGAAAGAAAAACCACGCCACGCAGTTCTTTGAGGAACAAGGACAAGAAAGTGTGCACGGGCTCAGTGTAAATGGGGTGTCTTTCCCTGAGTACACTTCATCTATGGTTGGCTGAACCTGAAAATGCGGAACCCATGTGCACACAGACTTGGCTGCACTTGTATTTTTGTCAGACCTAACTGGTAATTTTTACTCACAGAGAGGCCCCTGGTCAAAGAGCTGACTTTTTTCTTTAAGGGCTGGAAAGATGGCTTAGCATTTAAAGTGATTGCCTGCAAAGCCTAAGGACACAGGTTCTGTTCCCCAGGACCCACATAAGCCAGATGCGCAAGGTGGTGCATACACCTGGAGTTTGTCTGAATGGCTGGAGGCCCTGGCATGCCCTGTCTCTCTTCTCTCTTTCTCTCTCTGCCTCTCATTGTAAATAAATAAATAATCAAAGGGGGATTGGAGTGACGGTTCAGTGGTTAAGGCACTTGCCTGAAAATCCTAATGACCTGAGTTTGATTCCTCAGTATTCATGTAAAGCCAGTCTAGCCTAACTGGTGAACAATGACAGACCTTGTTTCAAAAGAGATGGACAAAGTGGAACATGCATCTATAGTCTATTTGAAGTGGTTAGAAGGCACCCTCTGGAAATAATAATTTTTTTTAAAAAGGATATATTTTGGGGCTGAAGTGATGGCTTAGCGGTTAAGGTATTTGCCTGCAAAGCCAAAGAATCCTGGTTCGACTTTCTGGGACCAACATAAGCCAGATGCACAAGGGGGCACATACATCTGGAGTTTGTTTGCAGTGCCTGGTGGTCCTGGCGTGCCCATTCTCTCTCTCTCTCTCTCTTCTCTCTCTCTCTTTCAAATAAATAAATAAAATATTAAAAATTATCTTAGGAAAGTTATATTTTTTAAAAAGATGTGATAGGGCTGGAGAGATGGCTGAGCAGTTAAGGCACTTGCCTTCGAAGCCAAAGGACCTTGGTTCGATTCTCCAGTACCCATGTAAGCCAGATGCACAAGGTGGCACATGCATCTGGAGTTCATGTGCGGTGGCTGGAAGTCCTGGTGTGCCATTCTCTCTCTCTCTCCCTCCTCCCTCTCTCAAATAAATAAATAAATAAATAATTTTTTTTTTAAAAGATGAGATAAGAGGCAATGACTCACTGCAAGTTTCCTGATGGATTTTATACCTGTGACCCCCGACTCTGGTCTTCAATAACGCGTCACTGTCAAGAGCTTTAAGCTTCACCATTAGATTTCTGGGCACTCCTGGCAACTGAATTCCTCTCACTGACCCTACTGCCCAGTCTGTGTAGGGGCCGCTCCAGAACTTCAATGGCATCCTGGCTTACGGGCGAGAACAAGGCTGGCATTAAAGCTTCTTTTATAGAGCAGTTTGCTGCCTTTACTCAGACGGCATCTGGCTTGGAAAGCCTTTAGGTAAATGCCCGTGCTTATGGAGGGGCAAACGTGCCCTCTGACCTTCCAAGCCACCCCTTGATAGTGCCATGAATCTGCACGTGACCGAGTCAAGGCCAAGGCTGGGAGAACCCTCAGACTAGGTTCCTGGGGAACAAGGCAGACTCTGGACTGGTTGATGAGTAATCAGAGGGACAGACTGGCAGCGTGAGCGGGGCTGTCCTGGACGGGCTGCTTTCCAGCAGGACACGCAGTCGGCCCCGGCCTGTGCTGAAGGAATGATTCTCATCTGAGGAGGGGAGTCGCGGCTCACGGGAGTGGAGCGGTGCAGGGGTCAGGGGCAGGGGAGGGGCTCAGGGCTGTCGGTGGGCAGGAGATTAGAGGTCAGGTGCTGCAGAGGCCAAGCCAGGAAGGGAAGAGCGGAGAAGAACAGAGAAGAACATATTGGATATTGGCCTGGGGAATGAAGGGAAGGTGGGTACAGCCCAGCAGGTTAGAACATTGTTTTCAATAGGTACCACTCTCCTGGCTCATGGGCAAGCAGTGAGCAACATACATCTTCCTGACTAAAAGAAACAATTCAGTTGTCAGGGAAGGGTGTTCCTGGCTTTGCAGAGCTGGACTTCAGAGACCCAAGTCATCAGAAAGGCACAAGATAGTGAGGACTAGGGGGACCCCAATACTATTTCTAGCAATTTCCATTACCACTCTCTTCGATCCTTTGGCTTTGTAGGCAAACACCTTAATGCTAAACCATCTCTCCAGCCCTCTTCCTTTCTGACATTGGGAGGGGTGATGGTTTGAATGAAAAATGTCCCCAGAAACCCCATGTGTTTAAATACTTCATTCCCCACTCCCCAGTTGATGCTTCCTGTTGGGAAGGCTGTAGAGGCATTTTGGAAAAGGAGCTTTGCTAGAGGAAGCGTGTCACTGAGAGACGGCCTTGCAGCGTTATAGCCCAGCCTACTTGCTATACTCAGCTTGCTCTCGCTGCCTTCTCCCTGCTGACTGAAGGTGTGGCGCCCAGCTGTCTTCTCCTACCAGGCCTTCCCTGCCACAGCGAAACTCCCCCTTGAGACTGTCAGATGAAATAAGCACTTTCCCTTCATAGGCTGCTTATGGTCAGAAATGAAAAGTGAACAGATATAGGAGGGTAACTAACTAGCTCTTTGGTTTTTTTTTTTTTTTTTCCTCACCTGAGGTGTAAGACAATGTAGGTAGTTCTAGTATGGCTTGAAAACTTCTTTGAAACTTTTCAATCATGAACTGTTAAGATAATCTTAATTCTGAAATTAATCTTGCATTGCTCTTAGACAGTTTCTCAACCTCTGGTTATCATTTCTTTCTAGAAGTCTACTATGACCTCAAAGAACAGCAGAGAGGTCTATGGATACAGTGGAGTAGTGCCCACTTGGCCCACAAGCCAGTGGCATAGAGCTCTTGGGGCCTCCATGTAGCCAGTGCTGAGTAAGCCTGTCTGGGATGCCCTGTCTCTTTAATTCCAAATTACACAGGCCTTCCCAGGGCACACAGTCCTTCCACATGTCTTAATGGAAATCTATCAACAACCTGTGCAGATAGGTAGAAGAGGAATTGTAGTGCCCATTGTGCAAATTATCAAACAAAGTCGGGGATGCCAAGTAACATATCTAAGCAATATATTGCAGGTGTATATGTGTGGTGGACATGCATGTGTGTCGGTGGGTGAGGGCACATACGTGTGCATGTGTATAGACAGCCACCTCCTTTGAGACAGGGTCTCTTATCGGCCAGGAACTCACCAATTGGGCTAGACTGCCTGGCCAGCCAGACCCAGGGATTCTCTGTCTCCAGCTCCCCCAGTGCAGGGGTTTCAGGTGTGTGTCACTACGTCTAGCATTTTATACAGGCTGCGGGGATCTGAACTTAGTTCCTTGTGCTTACAGGACAAGCACTTTATTGCCCCAGCCATCTCCCGAGTTTCAAGAACTTAGAATCTTACACCTCAAGTGTCTCTAGCCCATAGCTTGCAAAGCCACAAGCTCTCAGTGACTGTGCTGATGGCTCTCCACTCAACACCTCCTCTCCCATCTACGGCAAAACTGAGGTCCTCCATCCACACACAATAACTGGGACAAGGGGCAAAGGAACATTGGGGGCAAAGAGGAGGTGGAGGCTCATTAACTACAGGAAGGGTGAGAGAGAAAAGCAAAAATCTTGCTAACGTTTGAAAGTGAAAAAATGTCCCCCGCAGACTCACGTGTTTGCACAGTTGGTCCCCAGCTGGTGGTGCTGTTCTCAGAGGTTGTGAAGCCTTTGAGATGCAGAGCCTAGCTGGAGTAAATCTCTTTCTGGAGGGCTGGCCTTATGGGTTATAGCCTGGCTTCACTTCCTGTCATGTGTCTTCTTCCTGATCCTCATGGCAGTCAGCAGACAGCCCCAAGCTCCTGCCGCCACACTCTCAAGCTGCTCTTGTTGCCATGGTGGACTGAATCCCCTCAAACTGTGAGCCAACGGCTAGAGAGATGGTTTAGCAATTAAGCCAAAGGAGCCAGGTTCAATGTCCCAGGACCCACATAAGCCAGATGCACAAGGGGGCACATGCATCTGGAGTTCGTTTGCAGTGGCTGGTTGCCCTGGTGCATCCATTGCCTCTCTCTCACTATGTCTGCCTCTTTTGTTCTCTCTCTTGTAAATAACTAAAAATAGGGCTGGAGAGATGGCTTAGCAGTTAAGCGCTTGTCTGTGGAGACTAACGACCCCAGTTCAAGGCTCCATTCCCCAGGACCTACATTAGTCAGATGCACAAGGGGGCGATTGCATCTGGAGTTCATTTGCAGTGGCTGGAGGTCCTGGCACACCCATTTTCTCTCTCTTTCTCTTTCTCTCTCTCTCTCTCTTCTTTCTCTGCCTCTTTCTCTCTGCCTGTTGCTCTCAAATAAATAAATAAATAAAAGTAAACAACAAAAATTTTTTAAATTTTTTTAAAGTATTTTGATCTCGACGATGAGAAAAGCAACTAATACAAGGCCCAGGTGCTGGAAAGGGGATGACACACAAGCATGTGTGACAATATCTCTATGTCGCCTGGGGCTTGGAGTCCGTCATTTCACACTTATTACTGATCACTTTCACCCAGGTTAATACAAATTCCAGAACTGTAATATTTAGGAGAAAAGAGAGAACCATCATTTAAGTACTACCTACATATCAGAGTCCCTTCCAAGTGTTTTCCCTTTTAATCTTGGGAGTTGTGCAAAATCTTTCTTTTTACAGATGAGGAGATTAAGGTTTATGGAGGAAAGAAAACAATGTTCCCAAGGTCACAAAGCCCAATGGACCAAACACAGTGCTGACTGGGAAGCCTGATCTTCCCTTTAATCCCACATTAATAATGCCTTGGGTCTGGTCCCTGCCATTTAGAAACCCGAAATCAGACTTAATGGCTCTGTTGGTTATAATTACAAGCCAGAAACATTGGAGCTAATGTGTAGTCCAAGGAGAGTAGCTAATGGGTCATTTGAGTTATTGTAATTCCCATTCGAATTACAGCCATTCCTCTCACACTGCCCAACAAATGAGAGGCTGGCTTAAGTTGTAGTGGATGCTGACCCTTAGAGGGAAGCCAGGAAGCAGCTAGCCTTCCGCATTCAACTAACTCTTAGAGTGTGAGTCTCCGCTGCTCTCAGCTGTAACACGTGCATGCATTAATTCCTCTGTGTGTGAGTTTTTGAAAAACAAAGCAGAAGTTAGCACACCGCAACATCGGAGTTCAGATGGAGGTGCATGGGGAAAATCGCATATTTTAATGCTTTCATCCACACAAAACATACGCAGACCTGTTCTATCACACATCTTACATAAAACAACCACAAACTGGGTGTGGTGGTGCACACCTTTAGTCCCAGCACCAGGGAGACTGTGAGTTCAAGGCCAGCCTGGAGCTACAGAGTGAGTTCCAGGTCAGCCTGGGCTAGAGTGAGACCCTCCCTCAAAAAACGAGCAATCCCCTCAACCCCCTCCCCCCCCCCACACACATACCCAAAATAGATCTGATCTGTAATAAGACTTGGAATTGATTAGCACATTGGTAAGATTTAGGAAAGAAAAAAAAAAAGAGTATCATTTGTAATTAAATCAGAACTTCAAAAAATTGAATTCTAAAGACAAAAAATTTTACATAAGAAACATCTGTCAAAATGATCTATTTCACTGGCTGTAGCATACTGACCATCAATACCAGGGTAGTCCAGATGTTTACATGGCAAGGTCCCTACATGACAGTAGTCTCAAAGCAGAAGCTCACTTCAATGTCAGGATGTGCTGGCTGGATTTTTATAGAATGGCCCACTTTGTTTAAACAAGCATGTTAACAGCACTGAGGATTTTTCTATCTGTTTCACTTCTGAACAACAACAAAAAAATATCACTGGTTCACCTGACTCAGGCCACCAGACAAATTTGTATCCAATGTCTCATGGGAAAGAGGGTTAACTGATATTGGTAGGTGCTTCGCTGGAAACCCCACGTCTCTCCTCAGCAATCCAAACCCCCAGGCACTGATGACATGCCTGGCATGCACGTTAACACGTACTTTTGGAAACCGGGTTGTCGGTCTATAACAGCCACTGTATTTTCAGACTTATTAAAGACAAGGAGGGGGGGACCCTGAGAAGCTGAAGTGACATTCTAAAATGACGGTCCAAGATCAATGACTGAGGAGATAGAAGAGTGACAATCACAAATTATGAGGGGAATGTTTCGGGGGCGGCGGTGGTGGGGAATCCCGTTTAAACATTGACCTACAAGTGCCTTGCCACGGCTGTTTAAATGATCGCCTCAGTAAGTCTAAATTGTTGCCAATATTCACACTCACTCCTCAAATGACATGCTTGGGAAATTTCTAAGCAGTTTTGGATAGCTGCGACTTGCAGAGAGAAAGCAAAAAACAAAAAAAGCAACATTACTACAAAACAAAGTGCTTTTGTCGCCCGTGGTGAAGGAAGGGGGGCGGGGATCCCATCCCGAGAACTTGTGCTCATCCCACACAACCGATGAGATACACGTTCCTGCCGGGCCACTACCTCCCCAGACGCCTGCGCACGGCCCCCAAGCCCCCAACCACGGCACCCGTGTCAGCGCAAGAGGAAAAATGTCCCGTCTCTGGGCTCCATCAGCCCTGACAGCAGTGGCCAGCACCCTGGAAAGGAAGCCCGGGCGGGCGCTCAGCGCCGCGTGCGCCCAGCTCCCCGCGTCCCTGAGCCCAGCTCGCGGCCAAGGCCGGCGCTGCCCCGATTTTGCATCTCGATTGCTTTTTTTTTTTCTTTTTCTTTTTTCCCCATAAGAAAAACTGAAATGGGAACCGGCCAGGTGCTCCACAGACCGCCCCGGGGGAGTAGTGTTCCGGGAGTGTGGAGCGGGTCAGTGGCTGCAGAGCGAGCCCCCCGCGCGCCCAGCCCCGGCCGCCCCCGGTGCGCCCCGCGCCCGCCCGCCACTCACCGCTCACGCGCGCCCGCGCCGCCGAGCCCGGGAGGGAGCGGGATGGCCCGAGGCTGCCGCATGCCCTCGGGCGGGGGGGGGGGATTGCCGAGCGCGACGGGGCGGCCGAGAGCCCAGGGAGGCCACGGAGGACGGGGCGGGCGGGCGGGCGCCGCGACGTGCCCGAGTCCCGGGAAACTTGGCCCCGGCGCGGACGGGATGGAGGGGGCCGAGCCCGCCCCGCCCCGCCCGCCCCGCCCCGCCCCGCCCCGCCCCGCCCCGCCCCGCCCCGCCCCGCCCAGCGCGGCCGCAAGTTCCCACGGGAGAGCGCCCCCCGCCGGCCGGGCCCGGAGCTGCACCGCGCAGGGACGCCCAGCGGCCCCCGGGCAGCTCTCTGCCAACTTGGTGCCTGCCCAGGACTTAATCACCAGGAAGGTGGCTGGTCCCTGGAGGGCCCTGCTTGAAGGGTTCGCCAGCACCTTTGGGCATCACGGAGCCATACCTGGGTGTGATCTCCCGATTGAAAAGCAGTGCTCTGGGCTGGAGAGACAGCCTTGCGGTTAAGGCCTTTGCCTGTGAAACCGAAGGACCCAGGCTCCATTCCCCAGGACCCACGTAAGCCAGATGCACAAGGTGGCCCGTGCGGCCTGGAGTTCGTTTGCAGCGGCTGGAAACCCTGGAGCGCCCATTTCCCCCTCTCTCTCTCTATCCCTCTCTTTAATGAGTGAATAAAAACAACTCTCTAATAAATGAAATAAAAATAGGGGGGGAAAGCATTGCTCTGACCCTCTTTCTTTGAGGCGAGACACTATGGTAACTTCAGAAAAATGGAGCCGACTCACTTATGCGGGAGGCAGGTTTGGGCACTGTGAGGCCCAAGATACTCTTAAAACCCCAACCCCAGAGCTTGACCCACGTGCATGCGGCCTGAGGGCAGTCATCGGTCCCTTTTTGTTTCAGCGGGCGCAGAACGAGCCTGAGCTTCTGCTGAGAGGACTGGTCTGGGTACCATGCTGTTTTTCAAAGCTGACGTGTGTAGTCTCCCCCGACCACTTTCGGTAAAGAAGTTTGCAAGGGAAGGCGGATGTCTGAAGGGTTGGTGCTCTCTGGAACGAGACACAAAAGGAAGGTCAAAGAGATGCTCAAACTTGGGCCTTCCTGGTAACTTTCCAAGACAGAACTACTGGGAAGCGAAGCCCTTCCCAATTGTGCTCCAAACTGTTGGGGAAAACTGAAAGCATGGGTCCGCATGTCATCCTGTAGCCCTTTGCCGCTCCTCCACTCTTTCAGTCATTCATTCATTCCTGTTCATTTAGGACCCATTAAGGACCACATTCCTGGAGACAGCCTGTTAAATACTCTGTTCTTTTCCATCTCTTATCATCAGAGATTCTGCCCTCTTAAATACATTTTTTTCTTAATTTAACTTATAAAGAAATTGCGTGTGTGTGTGTGTGTGTGTGTGTGTGTGTGTGTGTGGGCGCCGCACGCACCCGGGTGCCAAGGTCTCTTGCCACCCCAAATGTCTCTCTGTCCAGCTTTATATGGGTGGCTGGGGAATCAAACCTGGGCAGGCTTTGAGAACAAGCACCTGCTGAACCACTTCCCAGCCCCTAATTTAACATACATTCATTCATTCATTTATTTATTTATTTATTTATTTATTTATTTATTTATTTATTTATTTATTTATTTTGCTGATAATTCTCAAACATGGAACATAAGGTATTTTGATCATAACCCCGTTACTTTCTGCTGTCTTTCCATCCCACCCCCTACCACTGAACCCCTTCTTCTTTCTGATTAGTCTGCCATCTATTTGATTTTTTTTTTTAATCCCTACGAAGACAATGCTTTGATAATGTCCTACTTTCTCACCTATTGGATGCCACCCCTGAGACCCCAGCAGCACCCTTGTAGACCTCAGGTCTTCATAGTGGGGTGAATCTTCTGGGGATTCAGAAAATCTCTGTGTGGAATGAGGTACATTTGCTAAACTCATGTTCAAGGAAGATCTTATGTTTATCAGAACAAGCAGAAACTTTGCATAGGACATGTGAGACTGGGATGGAGAGTAAACAGGCCAACCCAGGCGTCACCCAAAGGCAATGTGAACACAAGAATTCTCAGCTCTCAACACTCAGGGGATGCTTGACTCCACGTGTGTGTCCTGTGTAAAGTGACTCAGCGTTGTAAGCAGAACTGGGAAGTGTAAACACACTCTGAGCGTTCCTTTGCTGGGAAATATGTTCCAAGCTACAAACAATGTATTCAGAGGCCTTGGAGACACTGTGTTGAAACCTGGGGACTTCCTGAACTTGACTCCAAAGGAAGACCCAGATACTAAAGACCCCAGTGTGAGTAGCTTTCTAGTGAATTCTACAGGAGAAAGGGGAAGGGGTGCATGTGGTCAGCCAAGCTGGATTTAGGAAGAAAACAACATTCTAGCTGCTATTTGATTTGTTTGTTTGTTTTTGCAAGGTAGGGTCTTGCTGTAGCCCAGGTTGATCTGGAATTCACTATGTAGTCTCAGGTTGCCCTCAAACTTCATGATGGTCATTTTACCTGTGCCTCCCTAGTTCCGGGATTCAAGGCGTGCTCCACCACGCCTGCCTGGCTGCTGTTTTATTTTTAACATCAGGTGTGAGGTGAAGACAAGAAGTGGCACAGATAACAGGAGCAGTTATAAAGACCCAGGGAGATGGTGTAAGTAGGCAAAGTGACATACAATCATGAGGGCCTGAGTTTGATCCCCAGTACCCATGTGAGATGCCATGCAATGGCATGTGCCTATAATGCAGCCCTGGTAAAGCAGGGGCCAAGAGGACCCCAGGAAGTCACGGCTAGCTCAGTTTGAGTGCTCTCAGCCAATGAGAGACTTTGTCTACGAAAGAGTTGGATGGAGTTCCTGAGGATAACACTGACTTTGCCCTCTAACACACATGCATGAGCCCCCCACGCACATGCACTCACCCATATTGCACACCAGATACACACACACACACACACACACACACACACACACAATCTAGGGACACTAGTGGGATGGGAGAGGTGAGAAAAAGATAAGATGGAGGTCCCCAAAAATCTGACTTTTAGAATGAAATTCAAGGATTATCTACCACAATCTTGTCTAAGTTCTTGTTGGATATGGGATGTCTCATTCCCTTACCAAGTGTTATTAGCAAAATCAAATTAAATTAATACCACATATAGCAAGCATGAATCCTGATGGTCTCTGCTTCGCCACAAAGGTCACTGGCTGATGAGTCCTTCAAAACCTTTTTAATAATCACTCACTAATCAGCTTCCTGGTGTTGTCATGTTCTTAGGGAAGCCAAGAACGAGAACATCATTCCATAGGAGAAGGGGGCATTCCACAATGTTGACAGAAGGACAATGACTACAGGAACCGTATCCTCGGAGGAGCTGTGGACCAGCACATCCATGATACAGCTTAAGTGTCGCAATACAAGCTATTAAGTAAAACTTCAGACTAAATGCATCCTGCTATGGGGAGAAGCAATAGAAGACCCCAGGAAGATAGATGCTTTTCAGCCTGGTTTATGGAAAAAGGCCCATGCTCCTCAGCTTGAATCTTCAATCGTATGGGCAGCAATTCTCATGTGTTCACTTTGGGAACTATCTCAACTGAGAAGCTGTAGAAAAGTGCTCCCAGGTGAACAGTGTGAGGCACTAGAATGGAATGAAGTGAGAGATGTGAGGCTCTGAACTCACAGTCACATGAATTTTATGACTATCTCCCACCTTACAATATCTTTCTCCCTTCATGGTTCCCTGTCTAGTTTCATTGCATGTGTATGTGTGTGTGTGTGTGTGTGTGTGTGGCATATATATATATATATATATATATATATATATATATATATATATATACTGTTTTTTAAAAAATTAAAAATATTTTTTATTTGAGAGAGAGAGAGGGAGAATGTGCATGCCAGGGCCTCCAGTCACTGCAAATGAACTCCAGACCTATGCACCATCTTGTGCATCTGGCTTACATGGATCCTGGGGAATTGAACTGGCATCCTTTGGCTTTGGCAGCAAACGCCTTAACCTCGAAGCCATCTCTTCAGCCCTAAAAAAATTTTATTGACAACTTTCATAATTATGGACAATAAGCCATGGTAATCTCCCCACACACATTCCCCCTTTTTTCTTTAAACTGAGATGTGTGCGCTTATGACCACCAACACCCAAGCAGGAGTGTGGCTCAGCTGTCACTGCCTGTACATGCACACCAAATTTCAAGACTGGAAGTCAGTGCCAGGCAAGATGTGTCCACTACTGCAATAGTGGCATGACTGCTTTGGGGGCGACCAATTACTTTGTGATTGGATTGAGACCTGCATCACAAGAGGAAGGGAGGCTATGGGTCCTAGAGGGGAACCTACTATTATTGTTATGCTAAATGGACTGGTTGTCATACTGCCTCCTAAAGTATTTATGTTTATGCCCATAGGTTAGTGATGCTCTCTGCCTTGAGCACAGATGTCTCTTCTTTAAAAAAAAATTATTTATTTATTTATTTATTTAACAGGGAAAGACATCTGAGAGAGTGAGAGAATGAGCATGCCAGGGCCTCCAGCCAGTGCAAATGAATTCCAGATGGGTACACCCTTTTGTGAATCTGGCTAACGTGGGTCCTGGGGAATTGAACCTGGGTCCTTTGGCTTTGCAGACAAATGTCTTAATGACTAAGTCATCCCTCTAACCACCCCCTTTTTTTTCAATTTAACTAATGTTTATTTAAATTTGGTAGTTATTTCTGCTAAGTCAGAAACAGTAGTGGGCAGAAGTTAATACAGAGATTCATAACTTGAAAGAACTGAGATTATAAGTGAATCTTGTGTGTTTAGCCCTAAATGGGGTATATTGTAGCCCTTGCTACAAGCCTCAGGAACATTGTGGAAGAGGGGTGCAGAAATACAACTTTAAGAGCCAGAGGCTGGGGCAGAGTGCTGTGGAAGGCGGTCTTCTGGACACAACATGGTCGTTACACTCATGAGCTCACAACAGCTGTGGTTATCCGCACAAAACTGAGCCTGTCAGCTTTCCACCAAGGGGGGACTACCCCACTGCTGCCAGCCTAGCTATCGGCGGGAGAGGAGGAGGCATGTTCTTCACTGGTGAGTTGCCTACAATGCCAATGAACAGCCTTCCACCCACGCTCATGCAAAGCCACCCTAACTTAACTCAGTGGGTCCTAAAAAAAATAAATAAATAAATAAGGCATGAAAGTAGAAAAGGGATTAGTTGGGACAAAGGGTAGGTGAGGTTATGTAAGGACTAAACCGCTTGCTGGGGGCGCTTTTCTGTGGTCGGCTGCCTGGTAGTTGCCCAAGACATCATCCCAGGGGTTGTAGTTGCCTTTGGATCACTTGTAAGTAACTCTAATAAACTCACTCGTTCAGCAAGATGCACAGTTACTTTCTCATTGCTGAGACATAACACCTGACCAATGGCAGTATCTGATGGGCTGGAGAGATGGCTCAGCAATTAGAGGAACTTGTTTGCAAAGGCCGATGGCTTGGGTTCAGTTCCCCAGTACCCGTGTAAAGCCAGATGCACAGGGAGGCCCATGCATTTGAAGTTTATTTTCAGTGGAAGGAGGCCCTGGTGAGCTCATTCTTCCTCCCCCTCTTCCCTCTCTGTTGCAGATCAATCATTTTTTAAAGCAGTATGGGGAAGGAAAGGGTTTATTTCAGGCTTGCAGTTTCAAGGGAAAGTTTGATCTTGGGGAAGAAAGCATTTTGGGGTAGAGGGTGGGCATCACACCTTGTCACATCAGCTGGGAGGTGGCAGCAAGTGTGAGCGAGCTGGTGAGCCGCTAATAGTGCCCATCCACAGTGACAAACATCCTTCATCGAGGCCCAACCTCCCAAAGGCTCCGCTAGCTGGAAATTGGGAATGAGGCTTAATCACAAACATGTAAGACCCAGTGGGATATTTCACATTCAAACCACCACAGATGGGATCTCTTCTTCGATCTGTTTCTTATGCCCCCTCAGGAAAAGCCCTATGACAATGGTGACCTCCTCCAAGTAAATGCCATCATGCCCTGTCAAACGTACATATTTATAAAGAAAAATATAGTATTATAAAATGTCATCATAAACCCATTACTTTATACAATTATTACTTACTTGCACAAAGAAAAACAGGTATGCAGCCAAATGGAGGTATGATGGCTTATTCCATTTTAAGTAGTTCACATAACCCGATTGTCTAGTTGAGCTTCCTGTTTTACTCATTTGCTAGTTTACTCTTATATCCCCTGAGTACTAATAAAGCACACCTACGAGCTTGCATGCTGCCCTGTAATCCCCAAAGGGAAAAAATCTGAAACAGACAATAGGAACTTAGCATCAATAAGTCCTTTACAAGGAGCCTTGGCCACCCTTGGATGAGAGGTGATTACCCACTGCCACTGAGATAAGCATGCTTCAAAAATTCACCTAAGGAGGCTGGAGAGATGAGGAAATAGTTAAGGTGCTTGCCAGCAAAGCCTAATGACCAGGGTTCAATGACCTGGTACCCACAGAAAGACAGATGCACAAAGTGGTGCATGCATCCTGAGTTTGTTTGCAGTTGCTACAGGCCCTGGCATGCTCATTCTCTCTCTCTCCTCTCTCCCTCCTTGAAAATAGATAGATAGATAGATAGATAGATAGATAGATAGATAGATAGATAAATAATATAAGGGCTGGAGAGATTGCTTAGTGGTTAAGGCACTTCCCTGTGAAGCCTAAGGACCCCAGTTCAACTCCCCAGAACCCACATGAGACAGATGCACATGGTGGTACATGCATCTGGAGTTTGTTTGCAGTGCCTAGAGGCCCTGGTGCCCCCATATTCTCTCTCTCTTTCTATCTCTCTCTCTCTGTCATAAATAAAATATAAAATATAACAAAAATTAAAAATTCACTCTGGGTAACAACAGTACCCGAATCAGGCTTTATCTTGGCAATCAGCTCCTTACTTTTCAATGGTGACAAGCTCACATCTGGAGGTTTCCTTTGATTAACCTTCTTTGTTACCCCCCTGTGACTCCTTAGTCCATGGTGCCAAGAGCATTTGTTATTTCTGGGAGCATTCATCAAGGGAGGACACAAAACGAAAAATGAACAACGAATCTTTAAAAGAACAAAGAAAGAGCAAACAAGGTTGATTTATAGCTGCTAGGTTTCCTCAAACATTGACAGAAAGAAATAGTCTTAAAAACATGGAGGTGTGTGCTCTGCCAGAGATGGTCTCTCAACTTTCCTTACAAGGGCTCAATGCAAACAAATGGTCCCTTTCGGTGTGTTTTTTCTCCATAACCTTCATCGTGAGAAGGGACTAGAAGGAGACTCAGGCCATCGTGTCTGGAAACCCAACAGAGTTTCCTGACCTGAGGATCAAGATGGAGGTGGAAAAGAAACACTGAGGACTATGGATGTGGGGTTTTGAACACCTCACCTCTCCTTGGGTTATCAGAGAAACTAACCCTAAGTTTAGCCAGATGGGTAGAAGATATTTTAAAACACATGCTGTGTTTTTATAGGAGAGCATTAAAATTGTCCATGTATTACTATCAAGCTTTCCCATTTGACTTGCTGTGGCCAATAGCGTGTGAGCGCTATTAACCTGGGTAGCAGCTATGTCAGCCCCATCCATCTAAATCTAGGAGTAAAAAACGCCATGTAACCACACCGGGACTCATCCAAGAAGTCCAGGCAAGTGTGATCTCAACCTTCAGCCTTCTAAGACGCTGAGATTTGGAAAGCATTCAATAGTCCAGCAGTCTATCTGTCCTGACTCACACGTACATACACATACATACATACATACATACATACATACATACATATATATACACACACACACATATATATACATACATACAAATATTCCATAACTACGCCCTTTGGAACCTCCATGCAAAGGTGAATTCCTGTGCACACAATGGCAATACCTTACATAATGGGCCGTCTTCTCTCAAACCTGGATATTTGTCATGCCTGAGGTGGCCAACAAGAACCTGCTACTAGCAACACTTTCAGCTGCACAAATATTTATTCTGGTAATTCTGAAAAAGAAAAGGAAATACTTGTCAATAAATCCTGCTAGAATTTTCTGCATTGTATGCACTGAGCATTTTTCTTTCCTTGTTTTGAAAAAGAAAGCTGTAATAGGATCTCCCAGATTGATTTTTTTCAGTTTATTTGATGGATCACAGCCAAATTAATATTTAATGTTTTGTATAATTTGAATAATAACATAGAAGACTGATCTGCACACCATAAAACAGTCTGAGCTGTTAATCTTTAGTCCATTTAGAATATGGGATTGATTCACTTAAAATGGAAGACAAGAGCTAAGCAGTTTTCATTAATGTAATAAAGTTTGAAATCATAAAGACAACATAAAATGAAATAGAACTCTGCACTATTACAAAGTATGCACACTATAAAAATGACAACATATGATTTTATGCTTCCCTATCATTAATATTTTACTTACCACCCATAAAACACATGCCATTAGAAATTATTTTGCTATAATGGAAGATTTTCTTGGAGATTCAAATCTTAGCTTCATTTTAATTACTCAGATGGTGTTGTAGTTACCTTGTCATTGCTGGGACCAAGCACCCATCCAGAAGCAGCTGATGGGAGGAAAGTTGTTTATCCTGATTGCAGTCTGGAGGGGAAGCTCCATGACGGCAGGGGACAGCAGGCCATAAGCAAAGGCCAAACATCACAATCTGCCACAGCAGGCGGAAAACAGCAGCAGGAGAGCGAGCTGAACTCTAGCAAGGCAGAGCTGGCTGTAACACCTCTAGTCTCACCCCTCGACAACACACCTCCTCTGGCAAAGCTCTACCTCGCAAATTGCCATCAGCTGGAGACAAAGCATTCAGAACACGTGACTTGATGGGGGGAGTGGAGTGGGCGCATTCGATCCAAACCACCATACATGGCTTACTCTGATTATATTGTGCTGTGATTAGATCAAATACAAAGGGGGCAAAAAAACAATGAGGAGAAGAGTAAGGCAGTCATGTGGTGATTTAGACCATGTGCCTCCAGGAACCTTGGGTGTCTTGAATTCTTGGTTCCCAGCTGATGGCAGGTTGGGAAGTGGAACCTTGCTAGAGCAGCCGTGTTGGGGGGAGGGGAGGGTTAGACCTACCAGCTCTCGGCTTGCAAGTGTTAGGTGGGCTCACTCTCCTGTTGCTATTTCCACCTGCTGTGCAGGGGTGATGTCCACCCTCTGCTCATGCCCACTTTCCCCTGCCATCAAGGAACTTCTCCTCAAGACCATAAGCCAAAATAAACCCTTTCATCCCATAAGCTGCTGCTGGTTGGGTATTTATCCTAGCAACTAGAAGGTAAGTAGAACAAATTAGTTCTCTCATTGTGTTTTGTGTTGTTGTTGTTTTTGCCAGTGCTGAGGACTGAATGCAGGGCTTTGGGCTAGCTAAGTAAGCACTCATCCACGGAGCTAAATCCCAACCCCACAAATTTGGAAGTAATATTATGACCCGTGTGTA
The DNA here is from genome assembly GCF_020740685.1 of Jaculus jaculus. NCBI lineage: Eukaryota > Metazoa > Chordata > Mammalia > Rodentia > Dipodidae > Jaculus > Jaculus jaculus. The sequence goes on from NC_059120.1 coordinate 13,773,225, forward strand.
TAGGAATGAACATGTAACAAAAAAAAAAAATGAAAATCAGGGCTGGAGAAGTGGCTTAGTGGTTAAGGCACTTGTCTGCGAAGCCCAAGGACCCATGTTCCATCTCTCTCTAGATCCCACGTGAGCCAGACACACAAAGGTGAGACAAGCTCAAGGCCGCACATGTGCACTAGGTGGCGCAAGCATCTGGAGTTCAGTTGTAGCAGCTGAGCCCTGGCATGCCAATTATTTCTCTCTCTCTCTCTCTCGTTCTTGCTCTCACTCTCGCTTTCTCTAAAAAAAGAAAGTCAAAAGGATAAAAATGAGACAGATTGTAGGGCTTCTTTACAGAATATTATGTTACTGAAAGTATTTATGACTTCTAAAACTTACTGTTAAGTTAAAAAAAAAAAACTTTAGGGATCTCTACAATGATTACTGATTAAACAACCTTAGCCAAATTTACTTAGTCTCTTCAACTACAAATAGAATAATGGTGCCTATATTCAAGTACAGCAATAATTAAAAATAAATTAGATGCAATAACAGTATTTAAAACAAGGTTACTAGCAGAGAAAAGCATTGTTATTTCATGGTGACAAAAGAATCAACTCCTCAAGTAACTGGTCTTCAAAATGCATGAATTAGAAGTAATTGGGCTGGAGAGATGGCTTAGTAGTTAAGGCACTTGCCTGACAAGCCAAAGGACCCAGGTTCAATTTCTTGGGACCCATTAAACCATATATACAAGATGGCATAAGTGTCTGGAGTTCATTTGCAGCATCTAGAGGCCCTGGTGGGCCCATTCTCTCTCTCCTCTCTCTCCCTCTCTCTCTTTTCCTCCCAAATAAATTTAAAAAAAATTAAAAGTAACTAAAGGGCGAAATGAACATTCATAAACATGACTAATGATTTTAGCATGTTTAGTAGTTGACAATGTAGGCAGATAAAAAAAATCAGGTAATAGGATATTTCGCCATTTCTATCTACCAATTTGACCTCATTAGCATTTATGAAGTATTATATCCCTCAACTACAAATATATGTGCATGCAATAGTCACCAAACTAGACCATATTCTGAATCTCAAAACAAGCTCTCCTAAGTCTCGGAACTAAACTTATTTTCTGGCCAAAGTGGCAGTTAATTAGAGCAAAAACAATCTAGAAATGTCATTCTCCACTCTCAAAAAAAATCTAGAAAATCTGTTAACAAACAAAGTCTAAAAAATACTACAGATTTTTTTTTTTTACTAATACCGTGCCTATCCAAAAAATTAAATAAGCTGGGCGTGGTGGTGCACACCTTTAATCCCAGCACTTGGGAGGCAGAGGTAAGAGGATAGGATCACCACAAGTTCGAGGCCACCCTGAGACTACAGAGTTAATTCCAGGTCCAGGTCAACCTGGACCAGAGTGAGACCCTACCTCGAAAAACCAAAAAAAAAAAAAAAAAAAAAAAAAAAACCAAAAAATTAAATACATAATTAAAATCTTTCCATAAACAAAACTCCTAGTCCCTATATCTTCACTGTTGAATTCTATCAAATGTTATTTTTCAGGAGTTTTGATTTATTTTTGAGATGAGATTTTACTATATTGCCCAAATAAGCCTCAGATTTGTAGGCTGAAATGAACCCCGTGCCTTAGCCTCCAGCATGAACCCCCATTGCTGACTCTATCAAATACTGAAGGAAGATAAAGTGTCCATTCTATGGAGATTCTTAGCTTAGGAGAGAAACCTGTCTATTTTTATAAGGCCCACATGGTCTTCACAGCAAAATCTACAAGGCCACAGAATAAAAAATTTATAGACCAATATCCTTTGTGAGCAATGCAATCCTCAAGACATTAACAAAACAAACCAGGCCTGATCATATAATCTATAACCCTGGATATTTGGGACGCTGGAGCAGGATTGTCTGCTCAAGACCTACCTGGGTACAGAGTTAGTCTAAAGCCAGCTTGAACAACCTAGTGAGACTCTATTTAAGATTTTTATTAAGCCAGACATGGTGGCACACGCCTTTAATCCCAGCACTCAGGAGGTAGAGATAAGTGGGCTTCCATGAGTTTGAGGCCACCCTAGGACTACATAGAGAATTTCAGGTCAGCCTGGGCTAGAGTGAGACCATACTTTGAAAAAAAAATTTATTAAAAGGATAAAAGCTTGGGAGAATATTGCAGAAGAGGGGCAAAAAGAATATAAGCCCAAGGATGAGGAGTGCTTTGAAGCATTGTCTCCCAAACTTGAAGTAACCATTGCATTCATGACCTCACAGGAGCTGTCCTCACCTGCACAAGACCTGCAGGATATTGGACCCATCAACAGTTCATCATGGATGTTGGATGAGGGCAAAGAAAAAAGGGGGGGGGCTTCAAAATGGAAGAAAGACTGCTTACAAAGAAGGGATTCAGTTGAAGGGGAATGAGGGAAGAGGTACAAAAGAAGGAAAAGGGAAGGGATTATGATCAAAATACATTGTGCATGTGTTTGAAAATTATGTTTAAAAAGTTAAAAAGAGCCAGGCCTGGTGGTGCACGCCTTTAATCTCAGCACTTGGGAGGCAGAGGTAGGAGGATCGCCATGAGTTGGAGGCCATCCTGAGACTACATAATGAGTTCCAGGTCAGCCTGGGCCAGAGTGAGACCCTACCTCAAAAAACAAAAACAAACAAAAAAATTTAAAAAGTTAATAGGGCTTGGGCTTATGGCTCAGTAGTAAAGTGCTTGTCTAGCATGCAAGAAGCCATAGGTTCAATCCTAAGACCTGGGGGGAAAAAAAGAGAGAGAGAGAAAAAAAAAATAAAAACAAATGTAGTAATGAAAATAGATAATACAGCATGACCAAGTGAGATTTGTCTTATGAATGCAGAACAGTGGGGGAAAAAATCAAAACCAGTATATTAACAGAATAGGAACAATATATGAACACTTCAATTAATGGATAAAATGAATTTAACAAAGTTAATACCCATTACAAGATTAAAAGACTCTTAACAAACTAGATAGAAATAGAAGAGAATTTCCTCATTCACATAAATGCCATCTGTGAAAAACTTAGCTGCTGACATCATACCTAATAAAAAAACACTGAGTACTCTACCCCTGAGATCAGGATCAAGGCAAAAATGATCATTTTCACCACTCCTATTTGACTTGCCATAGAAAATTCTGGCTGTATAAAGAGGCCAAATGAGATAAAAAGCACTCCAGACTGGAAACAGAGAACAATATTGTGTTAACAAAGTGTTAAGATTTAAAATTTTAGATTTTCCACAGTTAAATTTCTAGAATCAGTCAAAATTCTACTGGCTATTTTAGGAGAAAATGACAAGCTAGTTCTAAATTTAAAAAGAGAAAGCAAAGGACTTAAAATGTTCATAATTGTTTTGAAAACAATGAGTATGTATTCATGTAAATGTCACAATAAAACTCATTATTTTGAGTTTTATATGCTAATAAAAAAACAAAAACAGAAAGAAAAAGAAAACCAAAAGTCAGAAGTCTTATCTGATTTTAAGGCTTCAAGGCAATGAAGTTACAGTAATCATGACACTGTGATGTTCATGCCAAGTTACATAAGTAGATGAATGGGACAGTGTACAGTCCAGAGATAAGCCTCCACACACAGAATCAGGTTTTTTTCAATAGTGGAGTCAAGGTCCTTCAATAAAGAAAGTATATAGTCTTTGTGGTGGTTTGAATATAAATGTCCCCATACCCTCTGGGGTTTGTAATTGAGCTTTCTGCCTGATCCCCACCTGGGGGAGCCTTGGGGAGCTGGATCCCTGCTGAAGAAGGTGTGTCACTAGGATGGATCTTGAGCCCAGCCCTACAGTAAGGTATGTTCAGGGCCATCTTGAGCTTCTGGCTGTCTTGTTCTCTCCCTGCTGAAGTGAGTCAGTTTTCTCCTCTGCCATGATGAACTTTCCACTTGAAGCTATAAGCCTGAAATAAAGCCTGTTTTCCCATAAGCTGTCCGTGGTCGGGTATTTTGTTGCAGCAATGAGAAGGTGGCTGCAGCAGTCTTTTAACAAATGATATCACAGAACAACTGGAGACCAATATGAACCTCCCCTTCAACCTCATACCAGTTTTCAGATGCATTGCAGACCTGCAAACAGAGGCTGAGATGTAACGCTTCTAGACAAAATAGGAAGCTTAAATGAGGGCACAAAATTTCTTACATAAGGAACAAAAAGTGTTCACAGAAATTTGAAGAATATTTAAATTGGATTTCAAACTCACAAAGGTCTTTATACTGGAAAATAATAAAAAAAAATATAACATTATGGGGAAGGGGGATGTGTTATACAAATGTTTGACAAAACTTATTCTATAATACACAAGATGTCTTACAGATAAATAATAATAAGAGGCTAATTTTAAAGTGAACAAAATACTTGAAGGATTCATAAATATATTACTGCATGGCCAAATAAGCTAAAATTGCTATGTTGTTCCATGCCACACATAAAATTGAAAACACCAGGAATGTCAAGTGTTGACACAAAGCAATACACTTGGCATTTCATACACGGCCAATGAAAGGGCAGTGTGGTACAACCATTGTAATAACCTATTTGGTAGTTTCTGATAAACTTAACCACAGTCCTACTGCATGACTCAGTGATTTCCCTCACAGTAGATTACTCAAGAGAAATGAAAACACAGGTCTCCAAAAATACTTGTTCAGTGGTATTTGTGGTAGCTTTGTTTTTAATAGCTAAAAACCAGGGAACAAGACAAACAGCCATTAACAAATGAATGGGTAAGCAAATTGTTGTGCATCTAAATCATGAAGTGCAGATTGCAAGAGGAAAAGAATTAACTCTAGCTCCAAAAGCTGAGCTAGGTGTGAGAGTCTACCCTTGTATCTCAGCACTCAGGGGTCATGAGCCTGGACCACACAGGGCTCAAAAAGAAACTGTCCTTTGCCTAGAAGGAGAGGGCGTGCCCCTCAAAATAGCTTCTAAATCCATGTCAATCCCCTTTGATCCATGCTTCTCTTGACCAGAGACTCTGCTTTTTACAGATGGTAGCAAATACTGGGGAGACACGAGATCATCTGTATGACAAACAAAGAAAGCTGACTGTCTAACACGAGAGGAGCCGTATCTGTCACACATGCCCATGGCCCAGGAAACATCAGAGGATGTGGTGGACTACATATAAGTGCTATGCTCGCTGCTAGCCTGAGAACCTCCTCTGGGAGATGGCGGTAGACATGGAGGAGACTAAAAACTCATCAAGGCATGGGCTGGAGGGATGGCTTAGCGGTTAAGGCATTTGCCTGCAAAGCCAAAGGACCCAGGTTCAATTCCCCAAGACCCACTTTAGCCAGCTGCACAAGGGGCCACACATGTCTGGAGTTTGTATGCAGTGGCTGGAGGCCCTGGTATGCCTATTCTCTCACTCTCTGTCTCTCTCCCCTCTTTCTCCGCTAAATAATTAAAAATAAAATATTTTTTAAAAACTCATCAAGGCAGAAAATCAGAGGCGCTGCTGAGAGCTCAACACTAAAGGAAACATACAACATGGCCTCCAAGGCTCAGAGAGCATTGCAGAAAAGGGAGTAGAAAGAACGTAAGAGCCACAGGGTGGGAAGGAACATTCTGAGACCTTACTTCCTCCCCTCCCCCCTGCCCCACCACACACATACAGAGAGACTGGTACATCCATGACCCCATGTGTTTACCAATAACCCTTCTAAGGAAGCCTCCAGTGGAATGGGAGTGAGGGGAGGGGACTTAAGAGTATAACCAGGGCTGGAAAGATGGCTTAGCAGTTAAGCGCTTGCCTGTGAAGCCTAAGAACCTCAGTTCGAGGCTCCATTCCCCAGGACCCACGTTAGCCAGATGCACAAGGGATGCATACGTCTGGAGTTCATTTGCAGTGGCTGGAGGCCCTGGCGTGCCCATTCTCCCTCTCTCTCTATCTGCCTCTTTCTCTCTCTGTCTGTTGCTCTCAAATAAATAAATAAATAAATTTAAAAAAAAGAGAGTATAGCCAGATGGGAATATATGTTAAAATATGTTTTAAAAAAGAAGCTAGGACTGGAGAGATGGCTTAGCGGTTAAGGCATTTTCCTGCCAAGCCAAAGGACTCAAAGGACTCAAAAGCCAAAGGACTTCGATTCCCCAGGACCCACGTGAGTCAGATGCAAAAGATGGCAGATGTGTCTGGAGTTCATTTGCAGTGGCTGGAGTCCCTGGTGCACTCATTCTCTCACTCTCTCTGCTTGCAAAGAAGTAAATAGAAAATATTTAAAAATTTTAAAAATATATATAAGAAAAAGAGTTCTTTTAGTTGGGTGTGGTGGTGCACGCCTTTAATCCCAGCACTCAGGAAGAAGAGGTAGGAGGATTGCTCTGAGTTTGAGGCCACCCTGAGACTCCATAGTGAATTCCAGGTCAGCCTGGGCTAGAGTGAGATGCTATCTCAAAAAAAAAAAAAGAAGAAAAGAAAAAACAAGAAGCTAGACATGAGTGTATACAGAGTATACAGTTCATTCTCATTTACGTAAAGTTCTGTAAGAGGATAGGTGTCCACGTGCTAGAAACTCACTGGAAAAAAGGTATAACACAACTTTTAGAGGTGATATAAATATGATTTTTTTCTCAAAAAGCATTGACCCACACATTGAGAATTGATATTTATTACGATCCTCTTTACTTTTGAGTATATTTTTGTCCATTTCCATAATAACATTTAGGTTACCAAAAGTAAGATGACTCCTAACTGATTTAACAGCTCTCATCTTTTCAGTTTGGGTTAAAATCCCAAAGACATACACTACAAAAAGAAACCAGGAGCTCATATTCGAAAGGAATTGCTCGACCCCACATGTGCAAGTGTGATAAGAAATTGTAAAACTTGTCTTCCCGCATCAATCTGCTCCCTCCAACCTGCAAAAGTGTGCCGCAGGAAGGGGTCAAGCAAGGGCAGCGCTTTGGGAAGTGTGGCTGAAATCCTGGCATGCATTCTCTCTCCTGGCCACGGTAGAAAAGAAAGTGCTTCTTTTTAAATATTTTATGTATTTATTTACTTAAAAGAGGGATGAAGAGAAAGAGAGAGAGAAAAGAAGAAGGAGGAGGAGGAGGAGAAGAAGAAGAAGAGGAAGAAGATAAAGAGAGAATGAGTACACCAGAACCTCCAGCCACTGCAAAGGAACTCCAGGATCACGCGCCACCTTATGCATCTGGCTTACATGGGTTCTGGGGAATAGAACCTGGCTCCTTGCCTTAACTGCTAAGCCATCTCTCCAGCCCAGAAAGGTGTTTCTTGTACCAAGTGCATCATCCAATGCCCTAGAGCCTTTCCTCTCCAAGTACGGTCCATGCAGCAGCAGTACAGACCTCATCTGCTAGCCTGTTAGAACTGGAGGCTCTACATTAAATACAAGTGGGGACAGTGGACACCCTTGTCTCATTCCTGATTTTAGTGGACAAGCTTCAAGTTTTTCTCCATTTGGTATTATTTTGGCTGTAGGTTTGTCATAAATAGCCTTTATTATGTTGAGATATGTTCCTTCCATTCCCGGTCTCTGTAGGACTTTTATCATGAAGGGATGTTGCATTTTTGTCAAGTACCTTTTCTGCATCTATCTAGATGATGATGATGAGCCCTGGGGGTGTAACGTCTGCTGGTGTCTGGCTAAATGTATACACTCTGCTCACCAAACTGCCTGGTAAGCACTTCTCTTAATGTTCATACCCATATATTAATGCTACTTTCACTTTTGGTTAAAGAACCTTCTCTTTTCAGATGGCGGTGACCTTGGGATGATTCAGAAGGCACCATGGTGCTGAGAAGTGACAGAGGAGTGCTCAGTACTGCAATATCTCTATCACACTTTCCATGGCTCAGGGTCCACTGTGGAAGAGGTGGCAAAAAGAATGTAAGAGCCAAAGGAATAGTAGGACTCCTTACAATACACACCTTTAGACACAAAATGGCCTGGATATCCATGACCTCACCATGCCTGACACTACCTACACAAGACCTCCTATCATAATAGGAGGAAGTGATGATGACATCAAAATAAAAGAGAGACTGATTGAGAGGGGGTGGGGTATGATGGAGAGTGGAGTGTCAAAGGGGAAAGGGGGGTGTGGAGAGAATCACCATGGAGATTCTCAGCTCCCAGCCCAGACACTTCGAATCAGTCATTTACATTTTGATGTGAGTTCTTTTATTCAAAAAAGCAGAGAAAAGACCAGCTCTTTATCAAATGTCTATGGGCAATTTAAAATTTATCTTCTGTTCACATCTTATTAAGTTTATCTGCTTAGAAAGTGAAATTTTACCAAGATGCTTTAAGAGAAAAGACGTGATTTTTTTTTTAAGTTTTAGAAGTGAAAATTTGAGGCATTGAAAAAGTATTCAGTGAACCACTTACCATTTTAAAATAGCAAAAGGGTCTAGAAAGATAGCTCAGAGGTTAAGTTACTTGCCTGCAAAAAAGGACCAAGCTCAATTCCTCAGTGCCCACATAAAGCCAGATGCACAAAGTAGCACATGCAGCTGGAGTTTGTTTGCTAGATGCTATAGTGTGTCCATTTTCTCTCTCTCTCTCTCTCTCTCTCTCTCTCTCTCTCTTTTCTCTCTCCCTTCCTCCCCTCTCCTTCTCTCTCTGCTGGAAAATAAATAAAATAAAAGTATTTAACAACAGCTAAGGATTAAGGAACTGAAATATAATCTAGAGAAATTCATTCTGATACAAAGGAAAGAACAGGGGATGAAAATATGAAAATGAGATTAATAGATATGAAAAAGAGAATGAGAGAAGTTAACATATTCTTAATCAAAGTTTCAAAAAGCCATACAAGAAAGAACACAGAGAAATAGTTTACAAAAACCTCATGATTATTTTTCAGAGTTGAGGAAAGACATGAATTTCCATATTTAACAAGTAATGGCATGGTAGTGCACATCTTTTAATCTCAGAACTTGGGAGGCTGAAGTGGGAAGATGGCTGTGAGTTTGAGGCCAACCTGAGACTATCTGGTGAATTCCATGTAAGCCTTGGCTAGAGCTTATATCCTACCTGGCAAAGAAAGAAGTAAAACTGCCAGTCAAATAAATTAAACACCTACATTCCTACTCACAGACCTGAGTGTTAAAGATGAATAAACCTCAAAATTAGCTGTTCATGAGTAAAGGCAGGGTAGTTGCCTGGGCGTAGACTTCTCAGCAATGGCAGAGGCCAGGAGAAGACTGAATGTCATTTCTAAAGAGTTTAAGAAAAATGCTGAATAGCCCAGAATTTCATTTCCACTTGAAGAATTACTGTAAACTTAAAGTTAATGATTCTTTTTTCAGATGAAGACTGAAACTCAATTTGAAAGTGTTACCCTAGAAAGGAGGAAATTGAACCCCCAAAAGAAGAAGTGACCTGCAAAAATCATTTTCCTGTGGCAAGTGATAAAAATATGAGTAAATTTAAAAAGACATTGTCTGCATACAACAATAAGTAAAAATAACCATAAGAGAAGGAAGAAAACAGAACTGAAATATTGAACAATAAAAACTGTGAGAGCCGGGCATGGTGGTACACACCTTTAATTCTGGCACTCGGGAGGTAGAGGTAGGATTGCAGTGAGTTTGAGGACACCCTGAGACCACATAGTGAATTCCAGGTCAGCCTAGGCTAGAGTGAGAGCCTACCTCAAAACAAACAACAACAACAAAAACTGTGAGAGCAAGAGTAAGTGGTCTAAGGTCTAAGGTTCTTCTGTCGTTCAAGAGGAGTGTAGAGTCTCATTAACTTTACAGTGTTCTGAGTCTAGGAAAAAGCTACAAGATTGAGCCATTGATAAAAGAAATGAAATCAACAGTAATACAGAAAAACTACATTAATCCAATAACGGGAAAAGAAAGGAGGAAGAAACAAGGGGAAAAAAAACACCATGATTTATTGAAAACACAAATCAGGATTGCACAAATAAGTCCGAGTGTAAAAGTAATTACATAAATGTAGACAAAACAATCCACTGCATTCAAATAAGTATTCTGAAGTTAAACCAACAGATAGATCTCCATGTTATTTGAATGAGATATATGAAGATTATGATGAGAGAAATAATTAGCAAATACTAATGGAAGGAAGACTGTGTGGCACTATTATTAATATCGAAGTGAAGAGTCTTTAAGGTGGTGTTGTTTGGGGTAGAGAAACCCCACATGTATAACAGAAGTAATTTGCCAAGGAGTTACTTTACCTGAAAGTATCATTATTGTGGTGTGTGTGTGTGTGTGTGTGTGTGTGTGTGTGTGTGTGTGTGTCCAGGTGCCTTGCACATGGAAATCAGAGGACAACATTCAAGTCTGAGGCAGGGTTTTATGTCACTCACTGCTGCCTTACCCCCCACGCCCCATACTCAGCTTCCAGTGGCTTCTCCTGTCTTCTTGGCCGTAGTTGGGGGCGGAGTTACAAATGCCAGCCGCACCAGGCCTTATACAGGTTGGGGGGGGGGTCTAAATTTGGGTTCTCACACTTGCAGGGCTTTAGCCACTAAACCATCTCTACAGTGCTAAACAGCAACATTTTACCTAGAAAACGATTAGCTCATAACAACATTGGCCCATCAGTATGCCATCATGAGTGATGGAGAAGGGGAAAAATGACATCAGAATAGAAGAGGGACCTCTTGGACCTCTTGTATTGTATTTAGCCTTTAGAAAGTTTTTCTACTGGGGGAGGAAAACACACCATTCTGTACCAGCTCCCAGATAAATGAGATCTAAGATTACAAAATCCAACAACTCTCTCTCTCTCTTCCCACCCATGGCAATCTAAAAGTATAAAGCTACTTGAAATTTTCAGCAATACCAAGGAAAACAGAATCATATCCAGTACTTGTATTATTTTATTTACTATATCCTAGTTGCAAAAAGACAGCAAAAATAATGATAGGTTTCAGTGAGAGCTCTCTGCAGGTTGGGAGCTGAAAGTACATTGTTTTAGCTCTTATGCTAAATAGTATCTATTGTAAAAGAAATGAGAGTCTCCAGGCACACCAGCAGGCAGCTTCAGAAATTAAATCCCTCGGGTCAGCTTTCAGATGCATTTCAGTTTTTAAAATTTTTTTGTTTTATTTTTATTTATTTATTTATTTAAGAGCATCAGACAGAGAGAAAGAGGTAGATAGATAGAGAGATAGAGAGATAGAGAGAGAGAGAGAGAGAGAGAGAGAGAGAGAGAGAGAGAGAGAGGATGGGGGCACCAAGACCTCCAGCTACTGCAAACGAACTCCAGATGCGTGCGCCCCCTTGTGCATCTGGCTAACGTGGGTCCTGGGGAATCGAGCCTTGAACCAGGGTCCTAAAGCTTCACAGGCAAGCGCTTAACCGCTAAGCCATCTCTCCAGCCCTCAGATGCATTTCTTATGACCTGTGGTCATTTCAGTTAGCTTTCTCCTGCTGGCAAATGAATTCCACTTCCCCACGTATAGAACATGATCCACGCCCTAGCATGGGGTTACTGAGAGGATAAAGGCAAGGCAGCCCCCGCAAGAGCACTTTGCAGCCCTTTCAGCACTGTGGGCGGGGAGGGCATTATTCTCACTGTGAGTCGCATGGCCCTGTGATGGGCCGGAGCATTAGAGAGCCTTGCTCAGCGTTTCTTGGCCACGTCTGTAACCTCTCCATTGTTGTTTATCGTGTGCCTCGCTTCACCTTTAAGAGTCTGACTGCTGTCACTTATACACTCACACAAACATGAGCATCCCATGGCCCCGGGCCCTTCCTATTACTGCTCATGCACACAACGACAGCTGTATCTAGCTCCAAAGAAAGGGAGAAACAGGATGATCTGAGGAAAAAAATAGGTTTTGTAGCTCTGATCAACATGACTAGACAATCTTTGTCACGTGTCATTACATTTGGTACATAACTCTTACTTAGGTAACCCTGAATTCTCTACTTAACCTTTTTATTAACAATTATTATTTATTATGTTTATTTCTTTATTTATTTATTTTGGTTTTTCGAAGTAGGGTCTCACTCCAGCCCAGGCTGACCTGGAATTCACTCTGTGTTCTCAGGGTGGCCTTGAACTCCACAGCGATCCTCCTACCTCTGCCTCTTGAGTGCTGGAATTAAAGGCGTGCACCACCACGCCCGGTATTAACAATTTTATATATGTGCATAATGTATTTTGATCTTAGTCCCCTTCCATTATCCCATTTTGTACCCCCATTCCCTACCACTGAACTAACCCCTTTTTCTATCCAAGAGGTCCCTCTTCTATTCTGATGTCATTTTTCCCCTTCTCCATCACTCGTGATGGCATACTGATGGGCCAATGTTGTGCAGATCTTGTGTAGGTAAGGGCAGCCACTATGAGGTCACAAATGGAGTAGCTATTTCCTGCCCAAAAGGCAGCATTTCAAAGCATTCCTCCCCATCCTCTCTTACGCTCTCCCCATCCCCTCTTACACTCTCCCCATCCCCTCTTCCAAAGTGTTCCCTGAGTCTTACAGGAAGTGATAAAGATGCCTCATTTATTAAAAAAGAAAAAGAGTAACATTTAAGGGATAACTTGGTGGTCTCAACACATACATTTAGCTAAACCACAGTAGTAGCTACTTGGGTAATGTTCTAATTGTAGACTTGCTGATTTTTGTCCATCAACCCAAAAGTCCGTATCAGTTTACTCTAGCGGGTTGGGAAGGAGGGGATGGTATGTTTGCAGGCATACATTTTAATCTATGTTTGAATATAGATATTAAGTTACTATGGATACCCCGAGACACCTGAGTTGTCCTTTTCAAGCTCTAATTTTCATTATTCTTGCTCCAAAATCAGGCTTTGTCCCTCAAAGTTTTTGTCTCCCTTCATCCAACACACCCGGTTCACTGTTTTCAATGATTGTTCGTATCCACTATTTCTTAGGCATTCCTTAAGCCTGGGAATGGTTCAGCTCTTGAAGAGAGCTGAGTCTCACCCCTGCCCTGGCAGTTAACTTCTGTGTGACCTTGTACTCTGTACTCTCGATTATATTATCTGGGTTCTGCAGATAAGAGTTCTGAGGCTTGGAGCCACTTACCAACTTGTCTAAATGACTAAGCAATTTAGTGGCAGGCCTGAGAACTTTGAAGGGCCTTTCGTCTCCCACTACGAAGGTAAAAATGAGCTTCAGTGGGTTAGGGAGATGGCTCCAGGGTTAAGTGCACTTGCTGTTTAAGCATGGGGGCCACTTGGGTCCGTTCCCCAGAACCTGTGTTCAAAAGCTGGGAGACCAGAGAATTACTGGGACTTGATGATGGGCAGACAGCAGCTCCGGGGCAAGGGATTAACCCGTCCCAAGGAAATTCCTTACATGAGCAATAAGAGAAGGATACCCCATGTTCTCCTCTTGTCTTCGTACACACGTTCAGGGGCATACACAAACACACACACATACACGCATGCATCATATATCACACACACCCAACATACACAGACACATGCAAAAAATAAAGAAGAAGAAAATAAGCTTCCATCAATACCAGCAGTGGTTGAATTTGTTGAATTTAAGGCTTGTTGCTTAACAAGATGTAATTCGAAAAGAAATGTCATATTCTTCATAAAGCAGGCTTAGCACTTTTATGCCATCCAGTTCAAATACAGAAGCATCCATACTCTCACTTTTGGTAGAGACTCTTCTATTTTCAGATGGCAGTGACCTTGGGATGACTCAGAAGTTATCATGGTGCTGAAAAGAAGTGACCGGAGTGCTCAGTACTGTAATACCTCTATCACACCTTCCAAGGCTCAGGGTCTAATGAGGAAGAGGTGGCGGAAAGAATGTAAGAGCCAAAGGGTAGGACTCTTTACAACGTGCTCCCTGCAGACACAAAATGGCCTGCATATCCATAACCTCACCATTCCTGACACTACCTACACAAGACCATCATAATAGGAGGAAAAAATCATGTCATCAAAATAAAAGAGAGACTGATTGAGATGGGGAGGGGATATGATGGAGAATGGAGTTTCAAAGGCGAAAGTGGGGGGGGGGGTATTACCATGGGATATTTTTTATAATCATGGAAGTTGTCAATAAAAATTTGAAAAAAAAAATACAGAAACATCCATTTAGATAGGGCAGGCAGCAGAAAGGGAAGCAAGGAGGTCGTTTTGATGGCACAAGCTTTGGGTTTGAAGCTAGCTGCTGCGGAATGGAAATTTCTATACTTACTCCTAAGTTTGTTGGGATAAGCAGCAATAATATGTATAGATGGCAGACAGTCAACCATATGCAGCTTTTTTTTAGCTTGGCAATGTCTTTATTTTTTGATTACTGAAATGCATCTTTGTGGAAATTTTAAAGTAGTGCATGTTTCAAATTAAACTCAAGGACATAAGTACCACTCAGTGTAAGTACACAGAAGTTTTCCATCGAAACTTACAAAAGCATCATTTATTAGTAACAAAAATACAGAAGGGAATCAGTTTTCCATTTATTCCAGAGTTTTTACTTTTAAAATAACCTCTGTCAACATCTTGCTGTAGCTATTTCAAGAGTCGACAGAGAGCAGCAATGGCTCAGGAAAAGTTGTGCAGCCAAACCCCCCACTTACTGGGGAGCTGGGGGCTCCATATTTCAGAGTGCACTGTGGTTTTCAATAGTTCGTTTATAAATAATTCATGTGCATGATAGACTTACACGTTTTCTATATGAAACCTTCAGAGTGACATGTTCATAACTTTAAACTAAATAAACCCACATGGTCACTAAATACCTACAGTTCAAAATAAGCTTTAGCCAATCCGCTCATGTATTTCCAGAGATAGAGATGTGATAAAACATTTCTGGAAGCATTTCAGCAAGCTACCAATACCTTTCAAAGTTTTTGAAAAAGGTGCTTATAATTAACATCACCTTACATTAAAAGAGTTCTACACTTTATATTGGGACATCAGGTACTAGGGCCAAGTCTTCACTCTAAGGTCTTCAAAATGGCACCAGTCCCTAAAAGTCACGGGCACAATGGGGTACATGTTACTGAGTTCTTCCTAAGTGCTGCCATGACAACTTTGAAAGAACCATCATTCATTCTCTTTTTTGGTAGTGTGAGCTTTAATTTGAAAAACCACATGTGCACTATCAACTTTGGACAGATAAAAAGGAAACCGCTTAACCTGATTATTTATCCTGCCTTATTATGGGCTATTTATATTACTTAATTCCATATGCAGCTTTTGAAGAAGATATTGGCTGGGTGTGGAGGCTGCCCCTGCAATCCTAGCACTTAGGGGCGGAAGCAGGAGGGCTGCTGGGAGTTCCAGACTAGCCAGGGTTAGAGCCGGGCATGGTGGTGTGCGCCTTTAGTCCCAGCACTTGGCAGGCAGAGGTAGGAGGATCGCCATGAGTTCGAGGCCACCCTGAGAATGCATAGTGAATTCCAGGACAGCCTGGGCTAGAGTGAGACCCTACCTCAAAAAAAAAAAAAAAAAAAAGAAATAAAACAGACTAGCTAGGGCTACATAATGACTTGCAGGCCATCCTGGGCTACAGAGGGAGATCCTGTCTCCATATAAAATAGCAAAATATGTAGTTTGTTGAAGGACCGATACTCTCCAGATATCTTTTCAAGCACATAGAACCAGAGAAGAGGGCTCGCTGTGATTCCAGAAACGGGTGGTGGTTCTTTATACAGCGATGATACCAACCTAGTCGTATATGCTACAATTTCTTTCCCCCACTGTACTATTTTTAAAATGTTTTTCGTTTTTATTTATTTGTGAGAAGAAAGAGAGAGAATGAGAATGGCCGTAGGGCCTCTTGCCACTACAAATTAACGTCTGTACCATTTGGCACATTTGGCTTTATGTGAGTACTGGGTGCATCGAACCAGGGTCATTAGGCTTCCCAGGCAAGCACCTTGACCACTTCTCCAGTCCCCCAGTGTACTTTGAAAATTTTGTTTGCATTCCTAATTTTCTGAATGCTTTTGTTTTATACAATAAAATCTGCTTGTTTTTTTTTTTTTTTTTTTTTTTTGTATCTTTGGATTCAGAAAGCCCTTGACTTCTGCGATCAGATCACTGTTCACTTGGAGTTTTTCTTCTTTCATTTTCAAGTCTGTCAGCCACCTGGATTTGATCTGGTTACATGTGTTTGAGGTGCTGAATCGCTTTCTTCTTAGCACACATTCCTGATGATTGTGGTCCGCGACACCCTGGCTCATTTGGCTTGTACCCAGTTCCATCTCAGCGATTCACCTTCTGTGAACTGTGCAGATGAACTGTCACTCTTTGAAATAGTCAAAGAGGATGAAAAGTGTGGGCTTTGACTAAAATAGTTGCTTCTTTTTTGTTGTTGTTATTTTTGTTTTGGTTTTTTCCAGGTAGGCTCTTGCTTTAGCCCAAGTTGACCTGGAATTCACTATGTAGTCTCAGGCTGGCCTTGAACTCACTGTGATCTTCCTATCTCTGCCTACTGAGTGCTGGAATTAAAGGCATGTGCCACCACCCTCGGCCGAAGTCGTTTCATTTTTAATGCAGAAGATAAATGCAATTCTTTTTTCTTGATCATAGAAGTACGGAAACACTTGAAGTGTCTTGCAGTGAAAGGTTGGGGCCTCCCTGAGAGGTAAGAAGGGCCAGAGAGATGAAGTCATGTCATCCTCTATTAGCCACCCCACCCCCCAAATCCCTTATCAACCTGATGTCCCTTCTCCTTCTTCTCATCTTTACCAAAGGGGCAGCTCGGCAAGAGGGCGATAAACCAGTGGAATCATCACAGGTCCACCCATCCCTTCCTCAGTCCACCATAATGATGCCTTCAAAGTTGTTCCAGAATTTGGCCTTCAAGAGAAAAGCTAAGGGAAGCAGTCAGCATGTTAATCTGGTTGAAAGAAACATTTTTCCCCCTAGAGACGGGGCCAGCCCTGGTCTTATTGTCCAGGAATGAAGGTGGACAATGATAGCTTCCCCCTTTGTGTCCCCCGTGTCCTCCAGAGTCACTGTGGGAGTGCGCATCACCTGAAAGACACAGTCTGGTACTGGGAGCATGGTGCAGAATTGAGCTCCAACAGTTTGTGCCAGCCACCTGCTCCCCCGGGTCAAAGTCTCTGGAAGGATGGTCTGGCTTCTCTGACCTCTTGCTTAAAGAGGAAACCCATCATGGGTTCCTTTCTGCCCCGGACCCAACTCTCCCACACATTAGGGACGCTCTAGGCACCTGCCACTTCCTTTCCTGATGCTATGCGCCCCGAAGTCTGCGGAGGTCAGAGGAGGCACCTCGGGGGTTGCTCTCAGCAGGAACTCGTGTCTGTCTGTACAGGCGGCTGATGAAGCATGTAGGTCCGCACTGGCTCGCCGAGGCCGGCTTCCCCTGCCCCACTGCCCAGTCGCAGCCTACTCCAGCCCAGGAGCACAGACTTAACACGACTGTGTTCACTTTGGCTTTCTAAAGGAAGGCACAGAGACCTCCTTCCTCCCTTATTTCCCCCTAACCCTCGCTCCTTCCCCCACATTCCCACACACCCTTCCCTAGCCTCAGGGAGGTTAAAGGCAAGCACTTTCTTTTTAAGTGTTTTTTTTTTTAATTTTAAATATTTTTTAAATTTTTATTTATTTATTTATTTGAGAGTGACAGACAGAAAGAGAAAGAGGCAGATAGAGAGAGACAGAGAATGGGCACGCCAGGGTCTCCAGCCACTGCAAACGAACCCCAGATGCGTGCGCCCCCTTGTGCATCTGGCTAACGTGAGTCCTGGGGAATCGAGCCTCGAACCGGGGTCCTTAGGCTTCACAGCGCTTAACGACTAAGCCATCTCTCCAGCCCCAAGGCAAGCACTTTCTGACAACTGCTTGGAACATCCCTTCCCAGGCAGCCACAGTCAGTTCTGAACCTTGGCAACCGCACTCTCAAATCTGCATGGCCGTCACAGACAGGAAGCAGAGGCACAGTGACCTCTTCATAGAGAGCCTAGCCAGTGGCAGGCTTCAGACCACCCTGTTAGTTGTCACTCTCACAAATCTTATCACTTTTGTAGCCACAGAACTGCTGTCCCCCAAGGTCAGGGGGCTTCAGAGAGGATGGATACCAGGACTGTGGGAGGAAGAGGTAACCCAGAAACAGGAAGTCCTGAAGGTAATGCTTTTTTAAAAAACCACAGGAAGGAGAACTACCCATGGGCTAGAAATGGGTGCATCACCCATTCCTCTAGACACACCTATTTCCAAGTAAGAGGAATTATAAAAGGAGACCATGCTTTCCGAGTAGTAGTCAAAAATCAGGAAGGCTAAAGAAAATGACAGCTGAAAAGTCTTTGGGGAAAGAATAATATATGTACAGACAGAGAAAACATACGTAGGCAATGTGGTGGTGTGGTTCTGCTGGGTGGGCTGCATGGATGTGTAGGCATGTCCCTAGGTATGTTTGTAAGTGCATTTATGTATACGGGTGTTCATGTATATATGTGAACGTGGAGTCTCGAGGTTGACCTCAGATATTTGGTTCAATTGCTTACCACCTTTTAAAAATATTTTTGTACTTTTTTTTATGAGAAAGAGAGAGAATTGGTGCACCAGGACTTCCAGGATCTCCAGCCACTGCAGTTGAATGCCAGACACGTGTGTCACCTTGTGCTTGAGTCTCCTTGTGCATCCGGCTTACATGGGATCCGGGAAGTCAAACATGGGTCTTTAGGCTTCACAGGCAAGTGACTTAACTGCTAAGCTATCTCTCCAGCCCTCTACCTTTTTTTTTTTTTTTTTTAAAGCAAGTTCTCACTCTGCCAGGCTGACCTGGAACTCACTCTTAGGTCCAAGCTGACTTCAAACTTACAGTGATCCCCCTACCTCAGCTTCCTGAGTGCTAGGACTAAAGGTGTGTGCCACAAGCCCAGCTTTCGCCTTATTTTTATAACATTTGGTCTATATTTATTCTTTATTGATGTCTATATTCTTTACATAAATTTGAGTTACAACCTGCATATGTCTCCTTCCAGAAGCATTGTTTGAACTTCCTTACAGAGCAAGACATTCTATCTCCAATACTGTCTGTTCCAGGAAAGCTCACTACATTGATGAAAGGTTCTGTTTCCTGATTTTAAATGTTTTTAAATTTTTTTTATTTTTGAGGCAAGTCCAACAAACTGGTCTTTTTTTTAAAAATGTGTGAGAGAGAGGAGAGGGGGGAGAATTGGCACACCAGGGCCTCCAGCTACTGTAACCAAATTCCAGACATGTATGCCCACTTGTGCATATGTACGACCATGCATGCTTGTATCACTTTGTACGTCTGGCTTATGTGGGATCTGGAGAGTCGAACACGGGTCATTAGGCTTTGTAGGCAAGCACCTTAACCTCTAAGCCATCTCTCCAACCTGCTACATGTTTTTGAAATAATTACTGTATGAACATATTGCAAATTGTTCAAATTCCCATCAGGTTATCCTCTCTTAACCCCTCTCCTAGCCCCCATTAAAATCACTGTGGAGTCACGAATGTACCAGTCAGTCCCTAAGGGAGCAATTCTAAACAGTACACCTTGCCTCCCTATCGCTCTTTCTGACCCCTCTTCTGCATTGTTCCCTGAGCCCCAGAAGGCATGTTAACAGTCTTCTTTAGTGTTGAGCTCTCAGCAGCCTCTTATTTTCTCCCTTGATGAGTTTTGAGTCTCTTCAGTGTCTACCACCATCTCCCTGGAGAAGGTTCTCAGCCTGGCCATTCCACCTTATTTTTTGAGACAGGGTCTCTCACTGAACCTAGAATTCACCCATTCAGCTATACTATCTAGCCAGCCAGCACCAGGATCTGTCTCCACCTCCAGCACTGAGATTATAGATGTTTTGGATCCAGACTCTCAAATCCTCATGTTTTCAAGTCACTTTACTGACTACACCCCAGCCCTAGGATGTTTCTTTACAGAAAATTTTCAGGCCCATTTATTCTCTTCTCTTCTCTCTCTCTCTCAAAACACTATGACTTTTTTCCTTCCTTCTCTTATTATACCTCAATCTACCCTCTACCCTTTTGGGTCACATAGCTCCTAGGTCTACAGGGCACATACAGTTCTTACGACCCTACCTTATCACTTCTCTTGCCTTGTCTTACGTCACTTTCCCCAGTGTATGATCTATATTCTAACTCTAAAGCATATGTTGACTAATGAGCTAGGTTAGATCTCAGAGGGCCAAGCCTTTGTTGCTTATCCTCATCCTCTCCAGAGCCCTCCCAACACCACCCCACGACCTTGAATATCCTTGAAGTCTGAGCTCTAGCATTTCCCAATCCTCTCCAGGGGCCTCGGTTTGCACTTCAGAGGGAAGAATAAACATCTTTCTATTCTCACACACCACCTTGGGCAGACCTTGGAGCTGTAACCTATCTTTGTTTCTAACATGGTTATTTCTCTCTAAATGGCAACCCAACTTGTTGAGGACAGGGATCTTGTAAGGACTTATTTCTTGCAATCTTAGGACCTAGCACAGTCCTAGAAATTTACCAATTTTTGTTGATTAGTGGTTCTTAATAGCATCATCATATTTCTCCCCCCCCCCATACCGTGTAATTATCTAGTATTTTCCAAAATTAACCGTGCCCACCCCTCTCCTTGCTTGTCACTTAGGAAACTACCATGCTTCATAGCTGCATCTACCTTTAAATCCCCTGGCTGGAGAAAATTAAATATTGAAAGCAATGCTCTGATTTCCCTCTAAAGGCAAAAACAAGAGGTAAAGACTGAAGGCATTGCCCTGTCATTTTGTATAACACAGGCAGGATGTGGAGTCCAAAAGGCCTTATTAATGCCCTCTCCTTAGGCCCAGCATGGCAGCCTCACTGGGAGGACATAAATCCACTTTGTCAGAGCAAACATCCCTCTTGGGGGACATCTGCTCAGCCTCGAGGAGAAAGTAATGACCACAGCACACAGGAGCAGGGGATGAGTAATTTACTGCTGGTAGGTAATTAGTGTTGCTAGGGAAAAAACGCTTTCATTTAAAATTCTCTTTAAAGCATATGTATCATGGCTCATGGGATAATTTACGTGTCATTAGAAACTAAGAAACATACATCACACTAATAAATTGTCTCTCCTATTCAACATAGCCAACGGCTCCCAGGGGTCTTTAAGAAGTCAGAGTTTTGCTGTCCTTGTTATGCAAGGTTGTGGAATGGCCTGTGTTCTCATTCGCTCCCTGGTTCCGTGACAGAGACATATGGCAAGAGAAACATTTGCCATCATCTTCATGCAATGGTTCGGGGCAGTATTCACTATAAATGAGCCCCTAGCAGAACAGACGTCTGTTGCATTGCTTCCCTAGCAACTTGAGGGTCTGTTTTGAGATTTGATTTAACTCTTCCCAGTGCTAATGTGCTCTTTTCTCCAAGACATGGCATGTTTGACAGTCCTACTGGTTCCCTCTCACAGATCCCTCAGGCCAAAAAATGACTATAGAGTACTTAAGAGCAACCTTTGTAGGTACTGTGTGGGGGTAGGTTCCAGGAGACTTCTCGGCAAGTGCTCTGAGGTCCCATGGGAAATGGGCATGTGGGTTCAAGTTTATAAGTCAAATCTAAGTTGATTCTTTGGCAAGGGGAAAAAAAAAAAAAAAAACAACATTAAAAAGGAGACCTGAAAAGGGGGCTCTGAGTTGAAGCAGGATAGGGACAGGGCAGAGGAGAGCACTGAAGCATCTATGTGTCCAGACATCAACCATCACAGATAGTCTCCATTGTGATTAGATAGTAGCTCCACAGCCATGTGTTTGTGAGGACATGAGAAATGGTGTTCTCACGGCCTATTTGAGGTTTTTATTCTGATTTTCTTTCTTCTTCTTCTTTTTTGTTTTAGAGAGAGCAGGAGAGAGAGAGAGAAAGAAAGAGAGAGAATTGGCAATCCAGGGCCTCAGCCACTGCAATTGAACTCCAGGCACTCATGTAGCCCAGGCTGGCCTTGCTATGTAGCTGAGGATGACCTTGAACTCCTGATCTTGCTGCCTCTACTTCCCAGGTGCTGGGATTACAGGCATGCATTACCACACCTGGTTTTATGGTGTGCAGGGAATCAAACTCAGGGCTTTGTGAAGGATAGCTAGCACTCTACCAACTGAACTACATCTCTAGTCCATGGCCTCCTGAAAAGTCCAAGTAACAAGCAATTCCAAAAAAAAAAAAAAAAAAAAAAAAAAAAGCCATGAAGGAAAATGTGTTCATACTAGCAAGTGAGTGAGCGGGGCTAATCAGAAAGGGAAATACACTGTATTACTGACAGTCCAACTTGTAATTCTGGAGAAATGAAAAGCATGGAGATGGTATAAAGAGCAGCTGTTGTCATGAGCTGGGAAAGAAGGAGGGAGAGATGCTTAAGCAGGGCAGGAGTTTAGGGCAGCAGAGCTATCCTTTATGGATCACTAATGGTGGGTGCTGTGATATCGTGATGTAAGCCCATAGAATGTACCTGACCAAGAGAGAAACCTGCTGTTGACTATGGACTCGGAGTGATGGTGCACCCGTGCAGACATCCAGGGGGTTGTAACAATTGTACCGTTCTGCTGTGGGACAGTGATAAGAGAGGCCAGGCACTTGAGGGAGGAGAGGAGACACTGGAACTCTCTGTACTTTCAATTTTACTGTGAACCTAAAACTGTTTGGAAAAAAAGTGATATTTTTACAGTTTTCTAAAGATTTTATTTTTATTTATTATTTGAGAGAGAGAAAGAGACAGAAATAGGCAGGGGGAGAGAAAGAGGGAGAGAGGGAGAGAGAGAATGGGTATGCAAGGGCTTCCAGCCACTGCAAACAAACTCCAGACATATGCGACCCCTTATGCATCTGGCCCACGTGGGTCCTGGGGAATCTAACTTGGGTCCTTTGACTTTGCAGACAAGTGCCTTAATGCAAGCAAGTGCCTTAACTGCTAAGCCATCTCTCCAGCCCGATTTTTTACATTTTTTAAAAGCAATTCCAACTCTGATCCAATCTTTTCTTTTTGTTAATTCTTTTTTGAATACTTTGTTTATTCACTTGAGAAAGAAAAAGAGGTATAGAGAAAGAGAATGGGCATACTAGGGCCTCAAGCCATTGCAAACAAACTCCAGATGCATTCACTACATGTGGCTTATGTGGTAATGGGAAATCAAACCTGGGTCCTTAAGCTTTGCCTGGAAGCACTTTAACCACAAAGCCATCTCTCCAGCCCTCTTTTTATTAATTCCATCAAACTACAAAGTATGCTATCATCCCAGTACCCTAGAAGCTGAAGCATGAAGATAGTCATGAGCTTCAGGTCAGCTTGAGCTAATATGAGATTTTATCTTTAAAAAGATTTTACAAGATTTGATTCCTAGCCTTTCCCTTAAAAAGACATGTTTTAATCACCAGGTTATACAGTCCAATCATCAGGATTGGCTACCCACTGGGGGAAAAAATGGATGTGGAGCCCTTTATCCAAAATACACTAAGAATGTCAAGACTGATGATAGACCTCTTAGCCAGGTGACGGGTCCTTTGACAATGCACAGGTCACAAAGGCGCAGAACTGGTCCTGTAGACCATTCCTACCAAGAGCCCGGGATGTCTCAAGTGGGCGAACGCAAGGTGCTCAGCCCAGGCTCTCACACAGGCTCACCAGCCTTCTGCTCTTGGGCCAGCGGCTCCCAGCCTTCCCTGAAGGGTCAGCACCCAGACTGCTGTGTAAGGGTTAGACTGGGGGATCCTCCTAGCCCTGTCGGGCAAGAGCTCTTTCATTTGTGCTCTCAAAAATCATGTGAGAGAAGCCAGGTGTGGTGGCGTACTCCTTTAATCTCAGTGCTCAGGAGGCAGAGGTAGGAGAATCACTGTGAGTTCGAACCCCCCCACCCCCCCCACTGAGGAATTCCAGATCAGCCTAGGCCAGAGTGAGACCCTACCTTGAAAAATTGAATAAACAAACAAACAAAAAATCATGTGAGGTTCTAGATAGTTGGTAGAGAAGGACTCAGAGGCATTGGAATAATGTTCAACGCTGGCGCCAGGCAAAGCAAAATGAAATTTGCCCACATCATATGAAAATAAAGATGGAACTGATTAACAGTAAAACGAAATCTGTTCTCCCCGTATTGTTGCAATGTGCAGCTGTCAAAGTGGGGCTGGAATCTTATCTTACCGTAACCATTACAGCACTTCCTAGCATCTAGAAAGAACTCTGAAACCACAAACATGGGAACAGCTTCCTGAACGTGCCTTACTAGTGAGCTCAGGACCTTCATCCTCAGCTCCAGTTCTGGGCTATTTTTACATGAAGGGACGTGGGCACTAGAGGGTGACTGCCTATTTTCCCCTGGATAGAAAGCTGGGCTGAGCTACTGTGTTTTGTGTAACCCAAGACTCCAAGCCTCGGTTCCCACTGGATCAGTGTCTCCCAGAAGTTGGGGGCAGTGACTGGAATCGCATGAGGAGCTTGTGAGGGGAGGTTTTCTCAATCTCATTGTATGATGAAATGCCCAGAGCATTAGTGAGTTAGACCTCTGGTCTTCAGTTTAAAATCAAACATAATTCTTGATTTATTTTTTAATTGGGCTGGGGAGATATCTAGAAGATAAAGTGTTTGCCTCGCAAACATGAGGACCTGAGTTCAGATCTCCGGAATCCACATAAGATGCCAGACATGTTGGTGCATGCTGTAATTCTAGAGCTATGGAGGTGGAGAGCTAGTCTAGGTAGTTAGCAGGTTTCGGGTTCAATGAGAGACCTTGTTTCACAACGACAAAGTGGAGAAGAGAGAAAGGAAGACACCTGTTGTTATCTCTAACCTCCATGAGTATGCACATGCACATGCATATACACATGCATGCACATCACACCCATACAAACAAAATTAAAATGACAATTTTAACAAAGTATTCTATATGTAGGTATGAATCATTTCTCTCTTGAAGATTTCCATGTTATTAGCTGTATGATTTTTCTCTGCCTAGACTTAGTGTGGACACATGAAGAAAGATAGAGGTAAGAAAAAGAGGGAGGCAGAAAGAAAAGCAGTCAGGAGTTTAGGGGAAAGGGTACAGCTGAGGTCAGGGAAATGTAGGGACAGCCCTGGGATGAAGGTCCTGTTCAATTCAAATTCCACTTTTTTACCAATAAACTTGCTGGACCTCTGTGGTGGTTTGAATGGATGTCTCCAGTTGATTCAGGAGTTTATTAAAGCTTGTAATTTAGATTTCCAGCTGCCTGGCTGGAAGAGGTGGATCCTGGGGTCCAGTCCTGAAGTCTTTGTTACTGGGGGAGTATATAAATTCCAATCTAAACATAGGCAAAATGCCTGAGTTCCTGAAGTGTGCTTCTGAGTGGAACTATGAAAGTGAGCCAGCCACTTCTGCCATTATGGAACTTCCCCTGGATCTGTAAGCTTCAAATAATTTCCTTCCTCCCATAACTTTTTCCTGGTGTGGAAGTTCATCTCAGGAATGTGAGGTTGATTAGTGCAGAATTGGTACCAAGAAGTGGGAGTTGATGAGATGAATATGGCCATGGGGATTTTGGTCTTTTGGAACTTTTGCTTTGGAGGAACAGGCATGGACTTGGTACTTGCAACTGAAGATGCCTGCCACAGGTGTCCCTGGGTGGATCCTGGGGCCTAGCTCTAAGGTATTTGTTACTGGGGGAGGATCTAAATTCTAATCTAGAGATATGCAAAGTGCTTGATTTCTGTCTGAGTTCCTGAAGTGTGCTTGCTTCATATTAGTGGTGTTTTTCTCTCTCTGCGTGGACCTTTGAAAGTGGGCCAGGGGCAGGAGAGATAGTTTAGTGGTTAAGGCACTTCCCTACAAAGCCAAAGGACCCATGTTCAACTCTCCATATCCCAAATAAGCCAGACTCACAAAGGTGAGGCAAGGTCAACGTTGCATGTGCCCACTAGGTGGTGCAAGCATCTGAAGTTTGTCTGCAGTGGCTGAGGCCCTAGTGTACCAATCTCTCTCTCTCTAAAAATAAAGAATAAAATGAAATAGGGCTGGAGAGCTTAGTAGTTAAGGCATTTTCCTGTAAAGCCAAAGGATCCCGGTTTGACTCTCCAAGACCCACATAAGCCAGATGCATAAGGGGGCACATGCTTCTGGAGTTTGTTTGCAGTGGCTGGAGGCCCTGGGAATACCCATTCTCTCTCTCTCCCTCTTTCTCTCTCTCAAATAAATAGATAAATAAATTAAATTTAAAATATTTTTAAAAGAATAAAATAAAATAAATTGGCCCACTTCTGCCATTATGGAACTTCTCCTGGATCTGTAAGCTTCAGATAAATGCCATTCCTCCCATAGACTGTGACTGGTTTGGAAGGTCATCCCAGTGACTGAAGTTGTCTACTACAATGTCTGAGATGGCTCAAGCATGACATCAATCTATGCTCATCGTAAATGTCTATTGAATAACATTGATAGGCTGCCCTATCTCCTTCACTGCTGTTTTACGTGTGTGTGTGTGTGTGTGTGTGTGTGTGTGTGTGTGTACTACGGTGTGTACCTTTGTGTAGGGAGAAAGTGTATGTATGCATATGTGACTTGCAGTGTCCTGTGTGTTTGCCTATGGTGGTTGGAGTAGAATGCCAGGTGTCCATCTCCATTATGCTTCTGCTGAGACTGGAGCTTGTTTCTTTCTCCAGCCCAGGTGGTTCCCTGGTCTCTGCTCCCCTTGCAGAGATTGGGGTTACAGGTGTTCCTGATCATGCCCAGCTGTTGATGTGAGAGACTCAAATCCAGGCAGTTCCAGCACCCCCACCCCTTAGGCCTTCTTGCTTGTGCAGGAAGCACACTTAACCACCGAGCCATCCCTCCAGCCCTCCTCCACTGCCTTTTTGAAACTGAGAAATCCATTCATACGAGCTAGTGAATCGAGGTATCATATGAAACTTTCACTAGGTGAATGTTCAGAGAAACAAATCGTAACATATAGTAATGGGGCTCTACAGTATGATGAAAATAAATTTATTTAAGGACCAATGCACCATATTTCCTTGCTTGACAAAAATAAATCCCCACCACAGTGAAGCTCTGTCGTTAAGATAAGTGACCACTGTTAGTGTAGTAACACAAGTCATGTGTGGACAGTCCAGGATCAGCACAACTAATGACCCATCCAAATGTTCCATTTCTGATCCCCTTGGCTATACTGATGTGAATTTCATATTATGCTGAGGGAGAGGGCTCAAAGGACAACTGACCAGGAAAAGTGTGCTTCCAGAGGTCTTTTTGTCTGAGTGTGATTTTTTTTAACATGGCTTAATAGTTCTCCAACCAAGGAAGTTTAGGTTGGTTAAAGCCAAACTCATCCCTCTACAGATCATGCATTAACAAGTGTCTTCAAACCCATGAGTCACCTTTTCAAACAAGCTCTTATCTGGCAATAGGCACTCGTCTCTATTTGGATTTCACTGTCATTGTTTGCACACTCTGCAATGAGATTTTGTTCATCTCCACAAATGAACAGACTGCTGGAGAATTTCACTGTCACTGTCCACTGCCTCGTGCCCAGCAGTAGCCCAAGCTCTAGTCTTCATCCTCTGAGTTTATAAAGAGTAATTCTGGAACTATAAGTCAGCCATCTGACAGGCACGCCTCTTTCTGGATCCACAATTAGTAAAACAATCCTTTTGAGAACTGCTGGTCCATCAGGGGTCTGTCTGCATTGCTACTGGAGCAGGTTTCTAGATGTAATGGTCTTTACCTCTGGTAAAGGACTTTAGTTAATGAGTATCAAAGGGTCATCACTCCCTTTCCTGCAACAGAAAGAGGGAAGAAGAAGAAAGAAAACAAATGATTTAAGAACAACAAAAAACTGGAATACTCTATATTCTAATCATGCATAGTTTGTGTGAAAAATGAGAAAAAATTAAGGAAGAAAATTTATATTATTTGAGGTTTGAGAAGATACTCCCATAAATAACTTGTGAGCACCCATCATCTCTTAGGACCCTCTGTTCCTAACAGAGCCTTGTCCATGGCTACAAAAACCCGCTTCCCTCCTTCACTTCAAGAGAAAACTATAAAGTTTAACTCACATCTGTTCAACCAAACATTTTCCTGCAAAGAACCGCATCATGTTGGACCTAGAAAACATTTCACAGGGCATCTGGCTCATGGTGATGATATCAGAAGAACCATGAGGGTTAGGAGAGGCCACAGGACACTTAGGACCCACTTGGTTACTAGCAGGGTCTCAAACAGGAATCCAGTTGTTCTGAGGCTCAGGCCAGGGGTTCTGTCAATAACTCACAGGGGATCGATGTATGGTGCTGCTAGATGGCTTTCCTGAAAAAGAATGATCCCCCCATGGCCTGTGTGAGGAAGAATGGTGATGGGTAAATGCTACCTGTCCTCGTCATTAAACATGAAGACCAGACACCAGTCTTGGCGGTGCCCGATTTCTCCGGGCTGCCTCCATGATGTCCCTCCCTGACATTGATTTTCCATTCAATTTGATTTCGTTCTTCTCTTCCCAGCTGTTCAGCTTATCAAGGGTTAATTTTTGGTGGGTCCTAAGTTGTCCCTTAGTCCTAAGTTGCACCACAGTGACACACCACTCCCTGCAGGCCAGGTGACCCTCACTTATTCTCTGCAGGGTCCACCAAGCCATTGTCTGACATTCCTAGGGACACTGTTCTAGTTGACTCCACCAGTGACCACCTTTTTTTTAAAAAAAAAAAAATTTATTATTTATTTCTTTGACAGAGAAAGAGGGGGAAAAGAGAGAGAGAGAATGGATGTGCCAGGGCCTCCAGAGTGCACCCCTTTGTGCATCTAGCTAATGTGAGTCCTGGGGAATCGAACCTGGGTCCTTTGGCTTTGCAGGACAAACATCTTAACCACTAAGCCATCGCTTCAGTCTTTTTTTTTTTTTCCTTTCTTTTTCTAAGGTTAGGGTCTCACTGTGGCCCAGGTTGACCTGGAATTCACTATGCAGTCACAGGGTGGCCTCGAACTCATGGCAATCCTCTTACCTCTGCCTCCCTCCCGAGTGCTGGGATTAAAGGCGTGCGCCACCACACCCAGCCAGTGACTAACTTTTAGTGAGACATGGTAACTGCCGCTTCTGTGTCTATGTCTCTCGTCTTTCATCACCACAGTTCTGCAGCTTACTTCTGCGGTGGGCTTTCTTCTTTCTCTTCATCCCTTCAGTCCTTTCTGGGCACCCCATACTTGGCACCATGCACACAACAAACGTGGTGCACCCCAGGGCTACTTTCTGCTGATGGCACTCCCTTCTTCTCCCCTCTCATACCTAGGCTTGGCAGCAAGGTTCCCATTCTACCCCTGAATCTCATTATTCCACAGAGCTGCCCAAGAAAATAGTTCACTATCACCTAGGGCACGTGGTAAAGCAGACAAGGTCCAAACCTAGAAGAGGATAGTGTTCTAGCCAGCTGACTTGCTGGTTATCATAGTGGTCTGAAAGTAAATGTTCCTGTACACTCGGGTATTTTTGATTAAGCTTCCTACTGAGTCTTCTGCAGATGGAGCCCTGCTCGAGGAGGTGAGTCACTGGGTGGGCAGACCTTGTGTCCAGCCTAAGGTGTGTGTTGAAAGTCCCACTGGGCTTGAGTTCTATAGCTGCTGCCTCTCTGCTGTGAGTGTGTGATGAAGTGAGCCAGCGTCTTCTGGCATGATGAAGCTTCCCCTGGACTCTGTAAGCCTGAAATAAACCCTTTCCTCCCATGAGCTGCTTCTGGCCGAGAGTTTGTTCCAGCAGCAAGAAGGTACCTGCAACCGTTATCTAACAGAATTCACACTTACATTCTTAAATGAAACTCCTTCCTTCTTACAGTTTATGACTGTGGTACTTAGTCATTACTGTCAATCTGATGGGACTTAGAATTACCCAGGAGACATGCTTCCAGGCATGTCTGTGAGGGCGTTTCCAGAGAGGTTTCGCTGAGGAGGGTAGGCACATCCTGAGTGTGGGCAGCACCATTCCATGGGCTGGGGTTTTTCAGAATGAATAAATGTGGGGAAGGGAGGAAAACAGTGGAGTGTCAGCATTCCTCTCTCTGCTTCCTGACTGTAGATGCAACGTGAGCAGCTCCGTTATGCTTCCTACGATGCATGGACTAAACCTTCACACCATGAGCCAAAATAACGCGTTCCTTCCTTAATTTGTTTTGAGTCAAATACTTTTTAAAATATTTTATTAATTATTTATTTATTTGAGAGATATATATAGAAATAGTCAGGAAGAGAGAGAGAGAGAGAGAGAGAGAATGGGTGCACCAAGGCTTCCAGCCACTGCAAACAAACTCCAGATGCATGCACCTCCTTGTGCATCTGGCTTACATGGGTCCTGGGGAATTGAACCTGGGTCCTTTGGCTTTGCAACCAAGCGCCTTAACTGCTAAGCCATCTCTCCAGCCTCTGAATCAGATGTTTGTCACAGCCACCAGACAAGTAATTCATCCAATTATAATAGCAAACCAACTCACAGAGACTCCTTATTGTTGCTCAGAGGAGGCAAATGCCAATTAAGAAAATTAATTTTCCTTTATCCCAGCTTCCACAGCAATGACATAATGCTTTGAGTTTATGAATGTAATTTGGGAAACTTCTCAGAAGATCTCACTTCGTACTTACCACACACACTGTTCAGCTATGCAAATCTTATCGTTGCAAATCCCCAGATGCAGTATGAATTAATTAACAGAAAAATACAACCTGTGGTTTTAAGTAGCAATGATGTTCTACTCTCTTAACATTTTGTTTAGAGGATCCATGAGGAGGGAAGATGTGACTGTTAATCTTTACTGCCAACTGATCACATCAGGAGCAGGTCTGGGAAGGTGTTTCCCACCAGGAGTAACCCAGGGAGGAAGCCCTTCCCCCAGATTGGGTGGCCCTTCTGCAGGTAGACTATATGATATGAAGGCGCTCTGGGAGAACCTAGAACCTGCTTGGCTGCCCATGCTACTTGTGATGTGTGTCTCTCTAGCCTGCCACTGCTGCCATCCTTCAGCGACTCAGCAAGACCCAGATTCTTCAGCCTTCTCACATGGACTGAGGACCAGGAGCTCTCCAGGATCCTTCCAGGCCTTCAGCACCAGATTGGGACCCTTGAGGCATCCAGCCTCATGGATTGAGCAGCTACCAGCAGCCAACGTTAGACTCCCAAGCCCGTATTCTTTTTTTTTTTTTTTAATTTTTATTTATTTATTTGAGAGTGACAGACACAGAGAGAAAGACAGATAGAGAGAGAGAGAGAGAATGGGCGCGCCAGGGCTTCCAGCCTCTGCAAACGAACTCCAGACGCGTGCGCCCCCTTGTGCATCTGGCTAACGTGGGACCTGGGGAACCGAGCCTCGAACCGGGGTCCTTAGGCTTCACAGGCAAGTGCTTAACCGCTAAGCCATCTCTCCAGCCCCCAAGCCCGTATTCTATAAGCCAATTTAATAAATTTCTTTATAATCCATATCCATTCTATTGGTTTTGTTTCTTTAGCCAAAGTATACTTTAAAACAACCTTACCCCTGGCCCCAAGTGAAAACACGTTTAAGAAAACTGTTTCTACTTGATCCCCATTCTAGTTCCCAAACCACTGTATGGGATATTTTGGCCACGGAGGCCCAGGCCATTTTCCTGAGAGCCTAGGCCAGTAGTCAGCAGTGGCCAGGTAGGCAGTGAAGAGCTACTAGTGTGTGCTGTGTTTCTAACCAAGGATGTCAACAGCTTCCTGTCCATCGCATCCCCTGTCCTGCTCTGGGAGTTTATTTGTACTACATTCTGTGAGAATTAAAAAAAAGAAAAAACACTTTGATGTTCCCAGAGGACTTCCTCCAAGAACAACAGCTCTGACCTCATCCTTGTGTCCCTTAAGAGCTCAGCCTCTCAGCTTCATAGACATAATTCATCCTTCTCACAAGGTTCTCTCATAATATCACTAAGAATTTCAATCATGGGGCTGGAGAGATGGCTTAGCAGTTAAGGTGTTTGCCTGCAAAGCCAAAGGACCTTGGTTTGATTCCCCAGGACTCATGTAAGCCAGATGCACGAAGTGGCACATGCGTCTGGAGTTCGTTTGCAGTGGCTGGAGGCCCTGGTGTGCCCGTTCTCCCTCTCTCTCTCTGTATGTATGTCTGCCTCTTTCCCTATATCGCTCTCTCAAATAAATAAATAAAATTTTTAAAAAATTTAAACAAAAGAATTTCAATCACATCATGACACTTTCTATTCACCCTTGTTTTATAACACACAGCCCATTTCTAAAGCCAATTTTGGTTGCGGGGACAGGGAGAAAAACACGAACGGTTTCCTTCCACATGCTGATGGCAGAGCATAATGTTCACCTTGGAATGACTTTCTCGTGGCCGCCAGGCGGCTGTGTCAGGAGCACAGAGATGAAGCACAGTACTGACCTCCTCAGACAGCAGGCGCAGGGCAGCGAGGCAGAGGGCTCCTGCTGGTACCCATCTCGGCTACTGCATTCCTTCAGGAATTCTTGCAGGTCCGTCTCAGGAAATCCATTCTGCTGGTATTTCTTTGGAAAAGCACCCAGCACGGTTACCTTCTTCGCAGAGCTTGGGAACTCACTGCCTTTGTCAACAAACCAAACACAGCTCCGCTCAGATCTGGCAGAGTTATCGCTCAGGGCTGAGAAGTGATAGGAGCCGCGGTGGGTCAGTCGGTCAGGCCCGGGACTAGCCGTGCCGGGCAGGGAACAGTCAAGAGGAAAACTACAGAGCGAAGGCCAGAGGGAGCAGGGGAGACGCGTGTGGAAAAGAAGAAGGAAGAGCTGGACGTGGTGGCGCACGCCTTTAATCCCAGCACTCGGGAGGCAGAGGTAGGAGGATTGCAGAGAGTTCGAGGCCACCCTGAGGCTATATAATGAATTCCAGGTCAGCCTGAGCCAGAGTGAGACCCTACCTCGGAAAAAAAAAAAAAAAAAGAAGAAGAAGAAGAAGAAGAAGATGGAAGGGCATAGTCAAAAGTTGTTAGAATCCTAACAGAGACCAGAGACGTTCTTCCACGGCTCACACTGTCCCCCTAACACCTGCCGGGGACTAACCTGCTTCACCTTTTTATTGGTGACCACTGAGTGGGGCAAAAGGCAGATTTTTCCCAGGAGACAAGAAGACTCTAGGACCCCTTCATTCTCAACAAGGTCACCCAAGTCATTGTTCTGCCTCCATCCAGGGACACTAATGTCAACGACATGAACCCTTGTCATGGTATTTGTCATGGGGCCTCAAGTTCTCTCTTCTGCCATGCCCTGCTGTGAGGACCAACCTCGGTACAACTGACCCCACACACTGGAAGTGTTTGTGTAGGACTGGCTTCCTCCTCAGTTGGTCTGGGAGCAGAGGCCGCCAGCACCCAGACATGGCACCCATGTGGCTCCAGCCCAGGCCCTGAAGTAGTTTTCAACACAATTATGTGCTCTGGGGATGCCAGCTCTGGAGGCAGTAAACTTCCTTCAAGCTGCACATCAACCCAACGGGGCCATCTGAAAGGGTGTGGGACGCACGGGAGGCATGGAACCTTCTCTTCCTCATTTAAAGGAGACTTACGTGCAAGAGTCCATCTCACCCAGTATATAAGGTGTGAATATCTGGCCAGGTGTCAGAGTGGCAGTCACTTCTCATCACTGAAAGTTACTAAGTCCCAGGACGCTACACAGATAGTGCAGTGGTCAGTGCCAAGGGCAGGAGCCTGCAGCTGGACTCACCACGTTCACTTCCTGTCCCTCCCAGCACTCCCCAATCCACCCCGACCCAAGCTACAGGGTCACAGAAACCATGTGTTAAGTGCATTCTTAAACTTGTTCTCCAGCACCAAAATAGAAGGAGTAGTTGGACGGAGAAGGGGTTCGGCGAAGCAGGGGCCGGAGAGAGGAGGCCAGAGAGGGTAATGGAGGGGAATTATGACCCGATTTTAGTATGTTCATGTGTGAAAATTCTCAAGAAAAAATAAATAAATAACAGAAAATAAAACTGGGCTCCAGCATCAAAGAGGTTTATTTTCTAGGAAACCTCAAAAGCTAAATAAAATTATGGCATTGATTAGAAAAAGTATAGCATTTTCTTATGCTGCGATCTATATGGAATTTGCAAGACTTCTGGCTGCAAATGTTGGTGATCACTTACCTTAATGGTGTCATAAGAATCTGTAATAAGTGCAATAAAAAGGCTGAGGATCATGTATATGAACAGGCTGATGAAGGAATATAAGTACAGGCGGCTGAACAGCCACACCAAGACGCTCTTCTGCTGGATTTGAGCAAAGGTTGCAAACATGTCGTCGCCGTTGACCAGAGAAAACAAGCACTCGGCCACGAGGTTCAGGTTCTCAAACTACAGCGTGGGAAACAGAAAGTAGACGCTGACATGCGTACTCCATGCGCAGGAAGCTGTACTTAGATTGCTTTCTGTTTTTGTTAAACCTTTAATTGACAATTTTTGTACTTATAGACAATACATTGTGATCATAATCCCTTCCCACACCACCCACCTTTTAGCTTGTTTACTTAAAGCTGTTTTTTTTTTGTGATAGGTTTTTTTTTTTGTTGTTGTTTTTTGTTTTTGTTTTTGTTTTTGTTTTTTTTTTGGTTTTTCGAGGTAGGGTCTCACTCTAGCTCAGGCTGACCTGGAATTCAGTATGTATTCTCAGGGTGGCCTCAAACTCATGGCGATCCTCCTACCTCTGCCTCCAGAGTGCTGGGATTAAAGGAGTGCACCACCATGCCTGGCATGATGGAAGTTTTATTTTTTTAATTTTTAAATTTTTATTAACATTTTCCATGATTATAAAAAAAAAAATCCCATGGTAATTCCCTCCCTCCCCACCCCCACACTTTCCCCTTTGAAATTACATTCTCCAGCATATCACCTCCCCATTACAATCCTTGTTCTCACATATATGCAGTATCAACCTGGAAGTTTTATTAGTAGAATTATTCATCTTAGAATACCATAAGGACAGAAAACATTATGTAACACCACACATGTGCACATACACATGCACGCACATACACACGCACACATGCACATGTGCACACACACACTAAACTCCTTCACTAATAATCTCTTCCTGCTTCTCTCAGCTTTCTCTAGTGTACTTTTGGAACGTGAGTGATCACAACTAGCAGTTTTGTTTCACGTCCTATTCTTTTACACATAGGGAATGCTTGCTGTCTAATAGGTCATCTCTGGGAAATGTCAAGTTTAACCATATCCCTGCCACTAGATGTGCCGTGTTTGCTATTATAAAGAAGTAGGAATGAGTCCTGGAGAGATGGCTCAGTGGTTAAAGGCACTTGTTTGCAAAGGCTGTGGGCAAGAGTTCAATTCCCCAGTAGCCATGAAAAGCCAGAGGCAGAGTGGTGTGTGCAGCTGGAGTTCATTTGCAATGGCAAGAGGCCCTGCTACACCTGGGCATTCTCTCTCTCTTTCTCCCCACATAAATAAATAATTTTTTAAAAATAGAAAGAGGAATGAACATCTCTATGCATTTTTTTTTCATGTTTGGATTCTTTTTAAATCAATGCCACAAACTGAACTCAGGGCCTTATGAATGTAAGGCAATCACTCTACCATTGAGTCACATCTCCAGCCTTTGGAACCTTTCTTTTTTTTTTTTTTGAGATAGGGTCTCACTCTAGCCTAGGCTGACCTGAAATTCACTATGTAGCCTCAGGGTGGCCTTGAACTCACAGGGATCCTCCTACCTCTGCCTCCCAAGTGCTGGGATTAAAGGCATGAGCCACAATGCCCAGCAATTTGGAACCTTTAAAATGATGTATTTTATTTATTTGAGAAGAGAGAGAGACATAATGGACACACAAGGGCTTCAGCCACTGAAAACAAACTCCAGAAGCATGTGCCACCTGGTGCATCTAGCTTATGTGTCCTGGAGAATTGAACCTGGGTCCTTTGGCCTTGCAGGTAGGTGCCTTAACTGCTAAGCCATCTCTCCATCCCAGGAATCTTTTGTTTGTTTGTTTGTTTGTTTGTTTTAGGTAGGACAGGGTTATTTGGCTTAGGTTGGCCTCAACCTCATGATCCTCTGGCCTCAGTCTCCAAAGGCTGGACTCACAGGTGTATACTGAGGAGAGGAAGACTGTGCTCAGAGGCCTTATGTACTGAATTCCCAGGAGCAGTGGCTACAGGAGGCACCTGGGTCACAATGCCCCTGCCCTTATTGGGGCTTCTGCAAGCTTCAGACATAACCAACCCATGACTAGACTGAAGTAAAAGAAATTCTATTTAGGGCTGGAGAGATGGTTTAGTGGTTAAGCACCTATGAAGCCTAAAAACCCAGGTTCTAGGTTTGATTCCCCAGGATCCACGTAAGCCAGATGCACAAGGTGGTATATGCATCTGGAGTTCGTTAGCAGTGGCTGGAGGCCCTAATGCACCATTCTCTCTCTCTCTGTCTCTGCCTCTTTCTCTCTGTATTGCTCTCAAATAAATAAAAACAAAAACAAAAACAAATTTAAAGAAATTCTGTCTAGTGGACTGATATGACTGGAGGTGTTTCTCAGAGTCACTAATGGCGTGTAGCAGACCCAGAGTGGGTAACTCCCAAGGATGGATGCAGGTCCCCAGTGATGGTAAGAGTCCAGCTGACACAGGAAAGTCCTTACTGGAAAGGAGGGGACTCTGTAGAAAGTGGCACAGGGATAGGAGAAGGGGCTGGGTCTGTGCTAGTTCACTCCTATTACATTCAACAGGGCCTAACTCAAACAGAGGCTCAGTTTTAAACAAGGTGAGTCTGAGACACCAGGCAGGAGCAAAGACGCTAGGTGGTTCAGCCGAAGGTGTGCGCCCAGTATTGAAGGTGTGCGCCCAGAATTCAGGAGCTGGTCCGAGGCAAACACAAGATCCCACAGGAATCCCAGAGTCAGCCATTCTGGCTTGGAGAGCCTGGCAAACAGCTACCATAACCACTAAAACCAAACACCATTATGCTTAATAAACACGTTGTGGGCTGGAAAGATGGTTCAGTGGTGAAAGGTACTTGTTTGCAAAGGCTGTGGGCAAGAGTTCAATTCCCCAGTAGCCATGTAAAGCCAGATGCACAGAGTGGTGCAAGCATCTGGAGTTCTCTTTCTCTCCCTCTTTCCATCCCTCTCTCTCCCCCTTGCCTCTCTATCACAACCAAACAGATGTATATATATTTTTTGTTTTTGATTTTGGTTTGCAAGGTAGGGTCTCACTCTAGCCCAGGCTGACCTGGAATTCACTATGTAGTTTCAGGATGGCCTCGAACTCACAGTGATCCTCCTACTTCTACCTCTCGAGTGCTGGGATTAAAGGCGTGCACCACCACGCCCGGCCAAACAAATACTTCTTAAAAACATGTCTTTGCAGAAAGTGAGTTAGACATTAAATTAATATAAAAAGCTCATAAAGAATAATAATGATCTAACAGGCAAAAGAAAAAGGCTTTCAGAAGCATAGATGAAACAGGTTACTGTAGAGATTTTGATCAAACTTGCACCTTAAGTGTCGGGGCCTGTGTATCTGTCCACTAAGTCAGCATAGGCCTGGAGATACTCAAGGCCTCTTATTACTCTTACCAGGAAAAGGTCTTTCCTTTCAAATCCCACATTTTCTTTGCCATTGATCCCAACTTCCTACGCAAAGCAACATTTACTATGGAATAGTCAGGTACTTAAAGCTGTACCGGTCTTGCTAACCTCGAAGCCTGTGTATTAGGTGCCGGGTTTCTCTGAGTCTACTGTCCAGTCCCACCGGAGACCTCCGTATGCAACTGTGTTAAGACAGAAACTTCCAACAAGTCTCTTTCAGGCCAACCTCCTCACCCTCTGCTCCAAGCTGCACCTGAACTTCATAAAAGGTTGCTCTCCGGTCATTTTACTCATGGCTGTGTACAGCAAAAAGCAAACCCAGAAGGTTGGAGTAAGTTCGTCCTTCATGCTGCCCTTCTTGTCAACATCAAGGTCTCCTTGTCCTCTCCCAAAGCACCGTGCCTTGTCCTCATGGGATCCAGCCTCCTCAGTCTGTCCATTCGAAGTCAACATTTAAGGGTGACCCAAAGTCTACTTCACGGCACACTGCCCTGGCCACTCCAACCCCTTCTCTGTTATCAGCAAGAACCACCGAGTAAACCATGAATTCATCTTCTCATCGCTATCCTACTCCAGTTACACAGCAATCACCACCTCTTGACACTGCTTGTCCCACGGGTAGGCTGTGTGATCTAAAATTTGTGGCCAAAGAAGAGGGTACTCAAATGTGCCCTAAACAAAGATTGCCCCATGCCTTTGCAAAACCAATGACTATGGAGCTTCAGTGAAGCCACTCTCCATGGAGACCTTCAGGGAATGCCCAGTTGGCAAATCACTGAATATACAGGTTATTTAACAGTAAGATAGCCAGTTACCAATATGCCCCCCATCTTCTCCACTAGCCTTAAGACAGGTAAAGCTAGCTTCTGTGGACATCAATTACAACTCTGACGTCATCTCAGTTCTCATCTCTTCTTTTGCAAGTGAGTCAGTTTCTTTCTTCAATTTCAAGAACACACAGACACACACACACACACACACACACACACACACACACACGTGTTGCTGCCAGTTTCAGAACTGCAAATAGCTGGCTGCTCAGTACCTATCAATTTCACGTCTCACTTGTCAGTGTTGATACTTTCAGTGTAGGCACAATGCTTGTCTCAACAGTGTTATTTATAACCATTATACTTCTCCCTTCTTTGTGCACACAAAAATTCTTTGAACCTACCACCAAGTTAAAATAAGATGCTCAATAAATTGACTGATGCATGTTGTATCATTTTAAAATTACAAAACTTGCTTATAAACCAGAATCAGTTTCAATGGGCAAGAAGTAAACTTAAATATACCCAAGGGCCGAGCATGGTGGTGCACACCTTTCATTACAACACTCAAGAGGCAAAGAGAGGAGGATCACTGTGAGTTCAAGGCCAGCCTGGAACTATAGAAACTACAGAGTGATACCCAGGTCAGCCTGGGCTACAGTGAGACCCTACCTCCAAAAGACCAATATATATTTATATTTTTCCAGGAATGGTGGCACATACCTTTAATGCCAGCACTCAGGAGGTAGAGGTAGAAGGACAGCTATGAGTTCAAGGCCAGCCTAAGACTACATAGTGAATTCCAGGTCAGTCTGGGCTACAGGAAGACCCTAACTTGAAAAACCAAAATAATCAAATTGGGCGTGGTGCACATCTTTAATCCCAGCACTCAGGAGGCAGAGGTAGGAGGATCACCGTGAGTTCAAGGCCACCCTGAGACTAAATAGTGAATTCCAGGTCAGCCTGAGCTAGAGTGAAACCCTAACTTGGAAAACCAAAAAAATAAAAAAATAAAACCCAAAATACTCATACATATATACCCATGGTAAGGTCTTTAGGTGTCTCCAGTTAGAAGAGCACAGTGATAGATATTGCCTTGGCTCTCAAGAATCATAAGCCTATTTATGTGTTAAGTACTTTTCCTTTTTCCTTTTTTCTTTTTTGTTTGTTTTTTCAAACAGTTTCCAGGCTGACCTGGAATTCCCTATGCAGTCTCAGTGTGGCCTCGAACTCATGGATTTCCTCTTATTTCTGCCGCCCAAGTGCTGGGATTGAAGGTGTGGGCCATCACGCCCAGCCCTGAGTTAATTACTTTTCTGGTTGTTGCCAGTAAGTACATGACAGGGAGGAACTGCAGCAGGACGGGTTTCTTTAGCTCTTGGTTTGAGGGGATACAGCCCGTCATGGCAGGGAAGGGGTGACAGCTGGTGGCTGTGTGGCAGCAGATATGGCAGCCGCCGGCTCACATCTCGGTGGACCGGGCAGCAGAGGAAAAGGAACACCAGGCCCCTGCTGGTTTGCTTCTTTTTATTCATTCCAGGACTCCAACCCATAGACTGATGCTATGCACATCCAGGGCGAGTCTTCTCTACCCAGTGAGACTTCTCTAGAAACGGCCTCCCAGACATGCCCAGAGGTGAGTCTCCAAGTCCAGTCAAGTTGATAAGGATAAGTCACCCATCACACCCAGGACAGGTTCTGCTCTCTCTTCAGTAAACGTCAGGAGCATCTGCCCCATTCTATGCCTCAACCTGAGCATTGGGAATGTGGTGATGAAGAAGAAACCAGTCTGACTTCCCAGACGCACGGTGAGGAGAAGACAGTAATATACATGGATATTCCCATAGGAAAGCCATGTTGGCTATGGGACTATGGGAGCAGGGGAACAAACATTCATTTCATAAATGATAATTTTGTGAGCCAGAAAGAACTTTCAGGGCTGTAGAGATGGCTTAGTGGTTAAGCACTTGCTTGTGAGGCCTAAGGACCCCGGTTTGAGGCTCGATTCCCCAGGACCCACGTTAGCCAGATGCACAAGGGAGCGTGCGCATCTTGAGTTCATTTGCAGCGGCTGGAGGCCCTGGTGTGCCCATTCTCTCCCTCTCTCTCTTCTTCTCTCTGTATGTCACTCTCAAGTAAATAAATAAAAGTAAACAAAAAATTAAAAATATTTAAAAAAAGAACTTTCATTTGAATGCAAACATAACCTGAAGTTGTTTATGTCAGAGAATGATGCAATGTTTGCTTCTTAAGAATCTCATGCAATATTTAGGTAAAAGGTTTTAGCTGCCTCATAGTTACTTGAAATAAGAGAGGTATTTGGTTAAAACCAGTAGCCTCGGAAATTTTGGGGTTTTACCCATGGCATCAGCAAAAAAAAAAAAAAAAAAAAAAAAGGCCAGTAATTTTTCAGTGCCTCGGTCTTATTTGTAAATGAGGGTAAGTGCAGCACTATTATTTATGCACCATAGTAAAGAAAAGTCCTCCGGAAGTGGCAAACATGAAAGCCACATTAGAGGAGTGTTCAATAATTCAGGATGAGGTTTGGTAGAGCGTCAGCAGTCTAGCCCTCCACGCCCCTCACATCTTCAATGGGCACGGTGCCAAAATCCATTAGCGCGGGGAGCGAGCACCCGTGTGACCCGGCTCGGCTCCCTTGAGTCGTTCCGCTGAAGTTACACGTGTAACAGAAGGAAGAAAGCGAAAGCGCTGGGGGCTCTGGATGCCGATCAAGAAACTGTAGCCTCGAATTAGAATTTTCCCGACACCTCCTCCTCCATGGAGTTCTTGTGCTTGCTTTAAAGAAAGGACACCACTCACACTCACGGGTGCTAACAAAAGCGGGAGATGCTTGCAGCCGTGCTCAGCCTTTGTAGAACTTGAGTAACGGTGAAGGTTCTGAGTGAATGGACGCCTTCACAGCACGAATGTTCTGACGGTTTGCGACACCCGGAAAGTGGCGCTGCTAGGGGCAGTAACGTTTTCGGACTTGAGATTCAGAGCAGAAAAGCATGAAATTCCTCCACTCCGCTGAGTTGTGCATCTATTCAATAACCCAACTATGCGTTCCCCTCCCGCCTATCAGCTGGGCTGGAGATGGGGGTCAGCGGCCAAAACCACGCCTGCTGGGTAAATGTCACAGGTGTCATCGAGTCTTGTTGCTGAGACAAAATACCTGATAAAAGGGTGGTGAAATGGTCCAGCAGTTAAGTCGCTCGCCTGCAAAGCCTAATGAGCTAACAACTGGCGTTCAATTCCCCAGCAATATGTTAAACTGGATGCATAAAGGGATGCACACATCGGGAGTTCATCTGCAGTGGCACCAGGCCCTGGAGCACCCATTTTCTCCCCCTCTCTCTCCCTCCCTCCCTCTCTCTCTCTCTCTCTCTACTTGCAAGTAAATAAATAAATAAAGCTGGGCTGGAAAGATTGCTTAGTGGTTAGTGCTTGCCTGCAAAGCCTACGGACCCACATTCAACTCTCCAGTTCCCACATAAGCCCGATGCATCAGGGACACAAGCGTGCAAGGTCGCACATGCGCACAGGGCGGCGCACGCTTCTGGAGTTCAATTGCAGGGGCTGGAGGTCCTGGTGCACCGATTCTCAGTTCTCTCTCGCTTGCATAAAAAAAAAAAAAAGGCCAATCTGTTGGGCTTGCCCAATAAAAATAAAAAGTAAACAAAGTGGATGAAGATCAGCTTAAGTTTATAGTTCCAGGTTATGGTTCGTGGCAGCGAAGTCATTGTGACCGGAGCTGGTCGCTCTCAGCCCTGCGTGGTGGAAGCTACACAATGAATGCTAAGCACTCAGCTACATCTTTTCTTTGACTGTGGTCCCCGATTCCAGATCAGGAGTGTTACCACAGATGGGGTGGATCTTCCCACCTTAATTATGCTAATTATGATAATCCCTCTCAGAGGAGCACTGAGGATTACATACACCTGTGAGGATTACACCTCACAGGTGACTCTAGGTCCTGGCAGGTTGACAATCAGTATAAGCCATCACACACCCCTCATCCTTCTGATGTCCAAGGAGACAAAGGAAAGATAGCATTAAGGGGGAAACTTGTATAAGGGAACAGCGTCCAAAACAGTGGTCACTCACCTAATGTGACTTTTGAGTACCTGGCATACAGTTTGTTCAAACTGAGATGTGTGGGCCTGGGGATGTAACTCAGTTGGTAGAGTGTTAGCCTAACAGGCATGAGGTTCTGGGTTCAACCCCCACAACAACATAAACTGGGTGTGGGGGTACATGCCTGAAACCTAGCAGTTGGGAGGCAGAGACAGGAGGATCGGGAGTTCAAGGTCATCCTCTGCTACATTGTGAGTCTGAGGCTGTGGTGAGGATATACCACATTTCACCAGATTTCAAAGACTTGGTACAAAAGAAGGAATAAGACATTAAGGTAGTTTCTACTGCTCACATGCCGAAGTAATATTTGGACTATGCTAGATTTGATAATTAAAGTC
Source organism: Jaculus jaculus (assembly GCF_020740685.1). Lineage (NCBI taxonomy): Eukaryota > Metazoa > Chordata > Mammalia > Rodentia > Dipodidae > Jaculus > Jaculus jaculus. The sequence goes on from NC_059120.1 coordinate 13,815,935, forward strand.
CATTTCATCGATTTCTTCCTCATTTTTTTTAGTGTGGCTACCAGAGTACTCTAAAGCATGCATGTGACTCCATTTATGACTTATGTGACATTTGTGGAGGAAATACTGGCTGGCAGCTTCCCAGTGTCACCTAGATCTTTTGGAAGGACAACGAGGCACACGTAGTAATGCAGTCAAGGTCACCGAACAAATGACCTCATCTTCCCTGCGTGATCTTGACCTTCACATGAAGAGGATGAGACTGAAGCAAAAGCTTCTCACTCACAGGTGAGCCAGAGCCCCGCGCTCTAGCCAATACCAAGAAACCCCTTTCAGAGTGCTGATTGAAGCCAGTACACTGCAACCAGCCACCCCTGGGTCTCAATGCCATCTCTGCTGTCTGTGAAGAACCTCAGAAAATGACTCAACACAGGCGTTCTTATGTTCTGTAAAGGTTAATGACATCTTCCCACTGGGAAGAGAAGGGGAGGTGTTGTAGTTCAGATCTCAAATGACCCCCGAAAGCACATGTGTTAAAGGGTTGGTCTCCAACCCGTGACGCTGTTTGGGTACCTTTGAGAGGTGGGGCTGCATGGAAAGAAGCTTGGCCGTCAGGGGTGTGCCCTTGAAGGAGGCATCGGGATAAGGAGCGCCCTGTGCCGGGCTTCCTCTGCCATGGGCTCCACCCTGGACGTACCAGCCTCATACAGCCCCAAAGGTAACAAGAACCATGAACTGACACCATAAGATAAAATAAATCTTTCCTCCCCTAGAGGCGGTTCTGTCAGGCATTTTCTCACACTGACAGGAAGCCAAGAGGTGGGTTCACATACCAAGGGAGAGGAAGAAATTGACCACCAGGCTTAACAAAAGACGGGGCACTGGCGCCATGTAGTAAATTAAAGCAACGTTAACTGAGCACCTTCCAGAATAACAATAAGGGCGGGAAGACCGGCAAGGAGCAGGGTAGGAGGAGATTTAAAAAAAAAAAAAAAAATCAGTTGTCCTGAGGTCTTGGAGACAAACAAGGAATTAAAGTCAGAGCTTTGGGCCCCGTATTTTTTCCACACAGTGCAACACTGCCCTCCAGCGTCAGTGACGTGGAATCGCACTCAGAGCCGGAGGGGCGAAGCTCGGAAAAGACAGGCAGCTTCCTAGTTATGAAAAGACGAAGGAATTTCCCAGGAGCGAGATATCATATCAAAGGACAGTTTTTACTCACAAGTCCCCTTTAATGACCAAACCTAGACTTGGTAAAGCAATAACAGCATCAAGATTTTTTATTAAGCCGGGAGTGGTGGCACACCCCTTTAATCCCAGGGAGGCAGAGGAAGGAGGACCACCGTGAGTTTGAGGCCACCCTGAGACTACATAGTGAATTCCAGGTCAGCCTGAGCTAGGCTGAACACCCCCCCCCACCTCGAAAAACCACAGAAAAAAATTTATTATTGATCAGAGGTTGACATTTTGTTAATTGTGCCATGTTTCATGTAAGAAAACTAGTCCTTGGGGGGGGCATATTAAATGTGATACTTAGAGAGGAAAGGTTGGGCATACAGGCCACCAGGTTTTATTTTGGTGGGACAACATAGAGCTTTTGAGTTCTGTGCATAATTTGCTGTTTGTGGAATGCTTACAACCCCATCTCATCACGAATTTTGGTTAATGAAATGATCAGGTCAAACTTAAAGCTAAGATATTACACAAATGTGGAAGCCATGGTTAAATATTTAAAATTTTTTTTGCCTCTTTTCTCCCTTTCTATGCGCTGAGGACGGCAGTGTGGGGTGGGGCGGAGAGAGCAGGTGAAGATGACATGGAAAATGTGCCTCATGTGCAGCAATGGCAGCTGCTATTTTTTTTTTTTATTTTTTATTTATTTATTTGAGAGCGACAGACACAGAGAGAAAGACAGATAGAGGGAGAGAGAGAGAGAATGGGCGCGCCAGGGCTTCCAGCCTCTGCAAACGAACTCCAGACGCGTGCGCCCCCTTGTGCATCTGGCTAACGTGGGTCCTGGGGAACCGAGCCTCGAACCGGGGTCCTTAGGCTTCACAGGCAAGCGCTTAACCGCTAAGCCATCTCTCCAGCCTGGCAGCTGCTACTTTTGTCCCTGCTGTTGTTCTGCAGCCACAGAGACGTGGCGGAAAACACCCAAAGATGCGATGGCCTTTTTCCTTGTGGTCTGAAAATATCACCTACCAGTTTTATTTCATGATGTGTCTACCAACCAACTATGTCTATATCTTCACACACACCACCATCTGCCAAGTCACCCTGTGTTTCTGAAGATGGCCTAGAACTCACTATGTAGTCCAGGCTGGTCTTGACCACACAGCGATTCTTCTGCCCCAGCCTCCTGGGATTATAGCCATGTACCGCCACACCCAGCTAATTTTATCATTGTACAACATATTTCCATAACTTTGACAATCCTGGCATTATGATACTGCCTGAAATTGAGTGGTACTCCAACTCAGAATTTTTTGTTTGTTTTTTTGAGGTAGGGTCTCCCTCTAGCACAGGCCAACCTCGAATTCACTACGTAGTCTCAGGGTGGCCTTGAACTCATGGTGATCCTCCTACCTCTACCTCCCAAACGCTGGGATTAAAGGCGTGCGCCACACGCTCGAATTAAACTCATATTTTGATCTTTAAGGAGACACAAGGACAGGGCTTGGAAATGGCTCAGCGGTTAAAGTCACTTGCTTGCAAAGCCTGCCCTCTTGAGGTTCAACTCCCCAGCCATCCCTGTAATCTGGATGCAAAAAGTGGTGTGTTTGCAACAGCAAGAAGCCTTTGTTGTATCTATGTGCTCTCTCTTCCTCTCTCTCTTTCTCTCTCACACACACATATGCAAATGAACAAATAAAATTTAGAAAATGCTGCAAAGATGACGTTGTGATCAAAACCACTGCAAAGACGTGTCTTCACTTCAGAGCCCAGAGTGCTGCCCTTGCTGCCGTGGGACCTGTCTTCATTTTAATCAGAAATAAAATGATCAGGGCTGGATAGATGGCTTCACGGTTAAGTGCTTGCCTGTGAAGCCTAAGGACCCTGGTTCAGGTTCAAGGTTCGATTCCCCAGGACCCATGTAAGCCAGATGCCCAAGGGGGTTCATGCATCTGGAGTTCATTTGCAGTGGCTGGAGGCCCTGGCGCGCCCATTCTCTCTCTATCTATCTGCCTCTCTCTGTCTGTCTGTGGCTCTCAAATAAATAAATAAAAATAAGCAGAAATAAAATGATCATTCCAATCCTAGTCTTTACCCACCTCCATTCACCTCAACCAATGGGGATGAAACCCCTAATGCTGCAAATGAGAAAATTTCTGTGATTATTTCCTTAATTCTCATCTCTACCGCAAGTAGTCACGTGTCAAACACTCATTTGCCAACAGCTGAGTGAATGTGTGACCCCCATAAGCGAGACCCAGGAAACAAAGCTCTTGTTGCAATATCCTAAAGGCAAAAGGGGAAAGACAAAAAGAAATGGAGAGAAAGCTGATTGCTGACATCATGTGTGCACGCTGCAGGAAGAGAGGCAAGGTCCGAACCAGAGACCCTCATCGCCTGCAGCGCGGAAGTCAGAGCGCGTGCTACCCACCTTCTTGTGGTACGGTCCTAAGACGATCCAGCCGCAAAAGGTGTAGCCCAGGTAGGCCATGCCAGCACAGGCACAGAACCTCAGCACTTTGGGCAGCGAGGCCTGCATGGTTAAGATGAGCACCTGCAAAACAATGGAAGAGGGGATGGAGCGGGCAGATGGAACTAAAGAAACGAGACGCCTCCATCACAACGGTACTTACGTTGTAAGTTTGAAAGTAGCCCAGATATCTGATGACTCCAACCCAGACAAACAGCGTGGATGTCCCGAGCAGGATGCTGCACAGATCATAGCTGGTGAGGTTCTAAGAAAGAAAAAAAATCCACAAACACGGTGTGGACACTGCTCCAGTCCACTTGGATTATTTACCACATTTTAAATGGATGAGAAGAACATACTCTGTCCCTGCTGCTGAGAGGTTTTGTATAAGAAAAAGAAAAGCCAGATATTGTGGTACAAGGGAGGCTGAAAGAGGAAAGGAGGCTGAATTCAAGGCCAGCCTGTACTACATAGTGAGTTCCAGGCCAGCCTGGGCTACAGGGCTATCATAAAGGAACAGGAAAGAAGCCGGGCATGGTGGTGCACGCCTTTAATTCCAGCACTCGGGAGGCAGAGGTAGGAGGATCACTATGAGCTCGAGGCCACCCTGAGACTATATAGTGAATTCCATGTCAGCCTAAGCTAGAGTAAGACCCTACTTTGAAAAAACAAAACAAAAGAACAGGAAAGGAGAAGGAAGAGGCAGGGGTGTGTGTGTGTGTGTGTGTGTGTGTGTGTGTGTGTGTGTGTGTAACACACACACATGTATATGCTAACACAGCGCTTCATGGACTCACTTGCCAGAGGACAACACCAGTGCCCACTCCATCACTCGTCCACCTGTTCCCTGCCCTTGAGACAGAGGCTCTTACTGATCCTGAAGCTTGCTGAGCCCCAGCAACTGTTCAGGCTCCTTATAGGACTGAGGTTACAGAAATGTGTGGCTATACCCAACTGTTTACATGGGATCTGGAGACTTGAACCCAGGCAGTCTCAGGCCCCCTCAGGCCCTCAAACTTGACAGGAAGTGCACTTAACCACTGGGCAATCTGTCCAGCAAGAAAGGGCAGTTTGAAAAAAAAAATTTTATTTCCTTTTACTACTCCAATGGGTTGAACTGATTTATTTCTAAACAACATCTTGGAGTAGTCATTGTCTTTACCATTGACCATGCACAGCATGGGTGATGGTGTTTGTTACATGATAAACAACACCGTTCAGCACTGGTAGAAATGATCGCCAACGTGGTTTGTTGACACAATTCCCGCTCTCCCCAAATTCTAGCTCTCAAACAATAAACTCTATTCTAATGCAACATGCTTCATGCAATGAAAGATATAGGCAACTTGTCACACAGGCTTCCCAAGGGGGTGATTCAGAGCCAAGCCACACCTGTAGCACAGACGGCAGGCTCATGGACACGTGCTGAGCAGGGGCTCAAAGCTGAGAAAGACACGCTGTGTTCTGGAAGGGAGAGAAATGGAGCCTGGTGAGGGAACCTTGGAAGCCATGCTGAGGGAAGGCCACATCATCTTTGGTAGGTCCTCAGTGGTAGAAAAAATTATAACAGCAAGATGGACACTTCCAAAAACCTACCACCAGCTTTATAAGTGGATGTGTGGGACAGAAAGCTAAAAACAGGAGCTCCAGGGGGCTGCTGAACCAGTCAGGCCTGAGAATACATGGGCCTGATGGAAACCATAGGTAGCCTGGGTAGAGAACAGCTTGGTAAAGGTGAGAACAAATAAACTCATTTATATAACATGTCAGGCTTTGGTAGATAGTCAAGTATTCTGGCCCCTCCCCATTCATCGCAGGACCCAACCTCACAGATCCCTCCTCAGGGATGTTCAGGGGAAGTGACTGGTTTGGGTGTCAGCTACTCCTTTTGAAACTTAACAAATAAATAATAAATCAACACATCAATAGCCTGTGGTGGTTTGAGTGAAATGCCCCCGCCCCCATAGGCTCATGTGTTTTGAATACCTCATCCCCAGCTGGCAGCAGTTTGGGAAAATTGTGGAGCCTTTGGGAGGTGGAGGCTTGCTGGAGGAGGTGTGTCACTGGGGACAACTGGAGGTTTATTAGTCCAACCCACTGGGTGTTCAGAGCTAGCTCACCTCAGACGACTTCCTGCCTGCTGATGTGACAAGATGTGATGTCCTGCTGTCTGCTCCTGCCGTGCTTTCCTCACGTGATGACACTTCCCCTCAACACTGCAAGCTAACAACAAACCCTTTCCTTCCATAGGCTGTGGTTAGTCAGGATTTTTGTCCCAGCAATTGGACGATAACTCTTACATAGCCCACCTAACCTTCTCGAAGTTCCAGTACTATTCTGAAGGTCTTACCATATTCCCTACAGGACAGCCACTGCATGTCATTTTCCACAGTACAGTGCACCAGCTAACCTCCTCTACCTCCCTTTCTGAGCATGGAATAAAGAAAGCCTCATCTTACAAGTGAGAGAAAAGAGCCAACATGGGAGTCAAATTGACCTCCAGCAGGAGTACGTATCTTATGATGCCTGAGGTCGTCAGAAGGACAGAGGAGGAAAGGTTTTAAATGGGGTTCTCTTACCTTTGCCTTGATTTCCATTTTTAATATGGATCCGATTATTGTCATGAGGTCGCTGACAATCACCAGGATGTACCACCCATTGACGAACTCCCACTGGTCCGCGTCACACACACGGCGCTTGTACTTGTCCAGGAAGAAGTTTAGAAATCTCTACAGCAAACATTTAAAAGGCATTTCTTACAAATCACACTGCTCTCTGCAAGGAGAAGACAAGAGCCACCAGCGCTCTGACCTGGAGAATGACATGGCAAGACCTCTTCCAGTGTGGCAGATCCCCTTCACAGGGGACACACGGGCACATACTATCTCCCATTGTCTCCCCCAGAAGGAAGCAGTTGAGGATCCACAACACTAACTGCATAAGCTCACGTTTCAGCAGAGCTGACCCACAGCACATCTTGACCACTTTGCATGTCATCAACTTGTTCAAGCTGCCAACAACCTTAGGAACTGGGGTATTGTTCCCTCTGCTGTCCAGATGTGGAGACTGAGCCAAACCCAGATCTGAGCCCAGGCATGTGAGTTGCAGAGCAGACTCCCAGTGCTGTCCCGTGCACTTGGGCAGAGACAAGGCTTTGACCTTGACTTAAGAATATCCAGAGGGGCCAGGAGTGGTGGCACATGCCTTTAATCCCAGCATTCAGGAGGCAGAGGTAAGAGGATCGCCAAGAGTTTGAGGCCACCCTGAGACCACATAGTGAATTCCAGGTCAACCTGAGCTAGAGTGAAACCCTACCTCAAAAACAAAAAACAAACAAACAAAAAAAGAAACAAACAGAAAAAAAAAAAAAGAGTATCAAGAGGGTTGAAGGGCAGATCAGAGGTAGCGACTTACAAAGGAACTTGACAAAAGTCAACATTGTAGGAACCAGAGTATAGACTATTTCCCTTTTCTATAGATGGCATCCCAGTGACTTCCTATTTCCCCAAACCCAGTAGGATCTTATACAAATGCACTAAAGGTTGGATTTGTGGGGAACTGTGACATATATTCCTAACAGCCCTGAGGTATAAAGGTAAAATGAAACTATTTTAAAAATAGAATAAGGGCTGGAGAGATGGCTTAGTGGTTAGGCATTTGCCTGCAAAGCCAAAGGACCTTGGTTCGATTCCCCAGGATCCATGTAAACTATATGTGCAAGGGGGCGCATGCATCTGGAGTTCGTTTGCAGTGGAAGAAGGCCATGGTGTGCCCATTCTCTCTCTCTCCCTCTCTCTGCCTCTTTCTCTCTCAAATAAATAAATAAAATAAAAGTTAAAAAAATTAGAATAAAAGCATTTAGTACCTCACTCTACCATATCACCATATCTCCTTATCAAAATGAACTCTGATTTGAAGACAAAATTTGGGACCCACTTATGATATTACTCTGAGTTAAGATCATTTCTATGTTTAGAAATTTGTTCTAGAGACTTTCAAAAGCTTTAAAGCTTACCATAGTGCAGCTGTACTTACTAGCTACATTAAGCAGGATGATTATCTGACCCCCTGATATGGCCTGAACCTTTTCTTTTTTTATGTATAATTTATTTGTTTATTGGGTGGGGGGAGAATGGGCACGCCAGGGCCTCTAGCCACTGCAGATGAACTCCAGATGCATGAGCCACCACGTGCATCTGGTTTATGTGGGTTCTGGGGAATTGAACCTAGGTCCTTAGGCTTCACATGCAAGAGCCTTAATTGGTAAGCCATCTTTCCAGCCATGCCAGAATGTTTTCTTTCTTTCTGTACTTCAGTCTGGTGAACTCCTAACAGGGGGCCATCACTCAAAGGAATTCGACTGAGTAAAGGGCCTCCAGAAAGGCCCAACATCAGTGGTCCAGTGTTTGGACAAGCTCAGGCTGCTGACTAAGGGAAGGGAGAAAGGTGGGCTCACACTTACCTTTCTTAACCTTAAAGCAAGCACAATGGATCTTGTGCACAGGATTAGAGATGCCAGGCAAGTCACAATGACAAGTGCATCAAACACCAGGACGCGCTGAGCGCTTCTCTGAACTGAAGAAAAAACAGAAGGCAAATGTGAGCAGTTTATTCCAAGCTCATCACACTAACTAGAAGAGAGCAGTTTATTCCAAGCTCATCACACTACCTAGAAGAGAGCAGTTTATTCCAAGCAACTGGCAGTCTGGAAAGAAATTCCAGTGAAAAACTGGGCATGGTGGTGCGTGCTTTTAATCACATCACGTTTTAATCCTAGGGAGGCAGAGGTAGGATCACTGTGTTTTCAAGGGCAGCCAGAGACTAGATCACGTGGGAAATGACAGACTGGAGCAACCAGCCTAGAAGTGAATTTATGGATAGGAAGAAAGGGCAGAACATTTAGGAAATAGCACCAAGTTCCCACTAGATGGCGCCTATGCCCGAGTCCCGCTTTCCCCAAAATGAGGGCTGTCTGAATCCATCAGATAGCTTCATATAAGAGGCAGTGATCAGGGCTGGAGAGGTGGCTTAGTGGTTAAGCGCTTGCCTGTGAAGCCTAAGGACCCCGGTTCGAGGCTCGCTTCCCCAGGTCCCACGTTAGCCAGATGCACAAGGGGGCGCACGCGTCTGGAGTTCGTTTGCAGAGGCTGGAAGCCCTGGCGCGCCCATTCTCTCTCTCTCCCTCTATCTGTCTTTCTCTCTATGTCTGTCGCTCTCAAATAAATAAAAGAACAAAAAAAAAGAGCGGTGATCATGCACCTTCCAAACCGGTTTCCAAACCTCAGCTTTTTAAAGCTTTCACAAGTTTTCATTCTATTTCAGAAGACCAGTGCGGTACCAGAAAGCCACGTCTTTTTAAATTTAATTTTATTTTAATTCTTATTCTTGAGTTAAAGTGATGGCTTAGCAATTAAGGCGCTTGCCTGGGAAGCCTAAGGACCAAGGCTCAGTTCCCCAGAACCCTCATAAGCCAGATGCAGGTGGTGCACGTGTCTAGAGGTCGTTTGCAGTGGCTGGACGCCCTGGTGTGCCCATTCTCTTTCTGTCTCTCTCTCTAGCTGTCCCTCTCTAAATAAATAAATAAATAAATAAATAAATAAATAAATAAATAAATAAATAAATAATTAAATAAATAAATATTTTAAATTCTTCTAGTGAGGAGAGTCTAGTTTTTTAGGACATACTTGTAAGGGTAGGGTTATTTTAGCGTTTGGGGGGTTGTTTTTTGTTTCCTATCCGGGAGAGTGTGTGCGGCGGTACTTCTCCTTATCGGCCACCAGGGGAGCCAGAGTTCCTCTCTTCTGAGCACAAGTGGGCGGCGCATGCGGGGTCCTAAGAAGGAACTGCTGCTCTGGGGACCCCTGTGATCCACCAGCACCCCTCCTCAGTTTGGTGTTCTCAATGACTACTTAGCAAGACACATTTCATATGCGACAAATGTTATTTCTTTTCACAGGAAAATAATAGTATCCCATACTTTAGAGAATATGCATTTGTTGGGGAAAGAAAGCGGCGGCTGGGAGGGGCGGGGCTGGGGAGATGCGGCAGTGATGAAGGGTGCTTGCTCCCAAACCTTCTGGCCTGGAGTCGGTGGCCCAGCTACCCATGGCTTCCGCTTGCAGCATTTAGTTTGCAGCGACAAGAGACCCTGGTGCGCGCGCCCCACACACACCATATGTATTTTTTATTTTTATTGTTTGGTTTTTCGAGATAGGGTCTCACTCTAGCCCAGGCTGACCTGGAATTCACTATGGAGTCTCAGGGTGGCCTCGAACCCATGGCAATCCTCCTGCCTCTGCCTCCCGAATGCTGGGATTAAAGGCGTGCGCCACCACGCCCGGCTCCCATATGTATTTTTTTAAATATTTTTTAAAATTTATTTATTTGAGAGCGACAGACACAGAGAGAAAGACAGATAGAGAGAGAGAGAGAGAATGGGCGCGCCAGGGCCTCCAGCCACTGCAAATGAACTCCAGACGCGTGCGCCCCTTGTGCATCTGGCTAACGTGGGACCTGGGGAACCGAGCCTCGAACCGGGGTCCTTAGGCTTCACAGGCAAGCCCTTAACCGCTACGCCATCTCTCCAGCCCCCATATGTGTTTTTTAAACGGTGTCTGTTACACATGGGAACTTTTCATCTCTAAAGTTCATTTGCAGTAGTAGCATGAGGCCCTGTGTACCCGTTCTCATTCTCTCTCTCTTTCTCTCTCCCTCTCTCCCTCCCTCCCTCTCTCCCTCCCTCCCCCCCCCTTGCAAATTAACAGATATTTTAAAAAGAAATCTGAGGCATTTGACATTTACCTCACGATAGCAATCCGGTCAAAGGGAAGCACATCCGAACCCAGTTGACGGGGAAAAACGTGCTGTGAGCACATCACCCCGACCCCTGAGCGAACAGAACAGGATCACGCGTCCCGCTACGTTGCCTCAGCCCCCCGAGTCCTGGGGTGGCAGATGTGCACCCCGACACAAGCACCGCTGGCCACCTGAGCCCTGTGCCTTCCCAGGTGAGTTCATAGCCTTGCACTCGCGTGCAGGCTGCCCTCTGGGCTCTGACTTCACCCTTCTCCCCTGTCCCAGGCTCAGATCCAACGCTTTCCTTCCCCAGGAATCGCTTCTCGATTTCCCACTAGCCCCAGTCAAAGTTCTCTTTCGTTTTCTTCTCCCTCAGATCTTCTGTACGCCCCCATCTCCTCCTGCGCAGGTCACATTAGAGATGAGGTCCCATGTCAGTCTGCCTCAGTCAGGACCCCGGGGGACCCACAAGTTCATGTGCGCTAAACCCTGCTCCTGGCGCTTCGTTTTATGCTAACATTTAATCCCCAGCGTCCTTGAAGGTAGGTGCATGTTGCAGAGAAAGATCCTAAGAGAAGTTACGAAGTCTGACCTGACCAGAAATAAGGCCCAGTGGGTAAGTGTGCTTCCTACGCAAGCACCAGGTCCTAAGTGGGCCTCAGCTGGCCGGAGTTTGCATTTCCAGAATCTTCACAGACAGCTGGGTGTGGCTGCAGGTGTCTGTAAACCCAGTGCTCTGGAGAGTGGACAAGGGGGAGTCACCAGTGCTGGGGAATGGCAAGCTCTGGAATTAGGGAGAGACTCCATGGCAAAGAGAAACAGGCTGGTGGGCGATGGATGGGGTACCCGAAGCTCTTCTCTGGCCACTGCAGGCATATAGCACATACATGTGCATACATCACACACACCCCCACACACACTATGCACACGCAGAAAAGAAAAAGGTGGGCCAGAGATTAGGCTTAGCGGTTAAGGCACTTGCCTGTGAAGCTTAAGGAACCACGTGCAACTCTCCAGATCACACATGAGCCAGACGCACAAACGTGAGGCAGGCGCAATAGTCACACATGCCCACTAGGTGGAGCAAGTGCCTGGAGTTTGATTTCAGGGGCTGGAGCCCTGGTATGCCTGGGGTATGCTCAGAGAGAGAGAGAGAGAGAGAGAGAGAGAGAGAGAGAGAGAGAGAGAGAAAGAAAAAGGTCCACGACCACAGGCAAGGTAATCAGGACTAGGATCCAAACCAAAACCATCTGGCCCCAGAGCCTGAACTTCTAGCCACTGACTCACACTGCCTCCCAAACAGATGTGTGATAGACACTTGTGGCCTTAGACAAAGCTACAAGGCTGCAGAGTATGCTCTCACAGTCTAATACTCATCCATGGCTGTTCCGAACCTTTCTTCCCAGCACCAGCCAAGCCAGTCACTTACAAGTACTCCAAACCCCCACCTCCTCCCTAACCCACAAAGGGCATAAACAGCTCACTTACTAGACCCCGATATGTTCACGGCTTTACATTCTTCAATGTTGGCCTCGCTGTCAAAATAGATTTTGACTTTGCCACTGTGGGCTTTGTTGTCAAAGGTAATCTGGAGACACAAGAGGAGAGAGAGGTTACAGTCCAACAGGAGGCGTGGGACTTGTTTGATCAACTGCTTCCCATATCAGCAGTACCCTAACAGAGCCCTGACCCAGAGGGTCTCACTGAAGAAAACATCTCCTCGGACGACCCCCACACCTCTCAGAATAAAAAGTGTCAAGGGGTGATTGCCTGGTGAGGGGGGAGTCGTGTCTTATCCTTTGGTGGTATGGTTGTATACCCATCAATTACTATATCAGGAGCAGCAGAGGTCAAAGCCGACTGCCAAAGTCCCTCTTTATGCTCATAAATTTAGTTTTGAGCTATTTTCCACTTAACCTCCCACCCATGACCATGCAAGCAACCCTATATTAACTTAGTGGGTCAAAAATAAAAAATAAAAATAATGCATGAAAGTAAAATGGGAGCTGGAGACATGCCTCAGCAGTTAGGGTGCTTGCCTGCAAAGCCTAATGACCTGGGTTCAATTCCCCAGTATCCAAGTGAGGCCAGATGCAGAAAACGGCACGTGCATCTGGAGTTCATTTGCAGCGGCTAGAGGCCCTTGTGGGCCCATTCTCTCCTTCTCTCTCCTTCCCTCCCTCCTCCTTCCCTGCTTGAAAATAAATGAATTAAAATGTAAAAAGCAGATTAAGCCGGGGTTGTGGTGCATGCCTTTAATCCCAGCACTGGGGAGGCAGAGGTAGGAGTATAGCTGTGAGATCAAGGCCACCCTGAGACTACATAGTGAATTCCAGGTCAGCCTTGGCTAGAGTGAGACCCTACCTCGAAAAACCAATAGAAAAAAGAAAAAGTAGATTAAAAAAAGAAAACAGGACAGGGGTCTAATAAGAAGGGTTTTAGTGGGAGGGAGAGGGGGGAGAGGGAGGGCAATTGGGAGAGTAGAGTCAAAATGCATTGCAGCTGGGTGTGGTGGTGCACGCCTTGTATCCCAGCACTCGGGAGGCAGAGGTAGGAGGATTGCATTGAATTCAAGGCCACCCTGAGATTACATAGTTAATTCCAGGTCAGCCTGGACCAGAGTGAGACTCTACTTTGAAATACCCCCCCAAAAAAAATGCATTGCATAAACGTATGAAAGTGTCAAAAATTTAAAAAAATTAAAATTTAAAAAAAAGAAGTGCTTTAAACCCAAGTGCATCTAACATCTCTAGGCTTGGATGGCCTATCCTCTGCTTCAACTAGAGACTCCCCTCGTTGGGAACAGCATAGAAAGAGGCCTAAGTCAACGAGGACACTTGCCTTATTCTGAAATATGTAACAGTCCGGTAACTCGCGGGAGTGAATGGCCTGTAGGTCAATGCCTTTGAGGGAAAAGAAGAGCTCGACTTGGAGAAGCCTAAATAAAATATATTAAGAGGTGTAAATTGTCACAGTTTTTCTGCTCTCTAACCCCCAGTTCTGGTCCCTTGGAAAGTGAGACATGAAGATGTATTTACCGATAAAATTCCAGCCTGAAGAAGGAGTTCTGCATCCAGTCCTCGGGCTTCTGGGCGAGCTCCGGCAGGTCTAAGCGGATGCACTCTGGCACGGCAGAAGGACAAGGGGCGCTTACTGCCAGCAAGAACCCGAGGCTAAAGCTGGGGGGCCACACTGTGACGGGAAGCAGCAGCCTTCAAGAACCTCCGGGGGTACCCCAGAGAGTATTTGCTAATTTCCAGAGGAAGAATGGCACGCTGTCAGTGGAGACAGGCCCCTCAATTCACAGAAATGTAACAGAAGTTCGTCAGTTACTTTGACACGATTGGTGAAAAGTCTGACTCACGTCAGAATCAACAGAAGTTTGTAGCGTGTGACTCCTTTGGGTTTCCCGATGCACTTCAAACGTCAAGCAAAGTAAACAGCGTATATGTCGAGTGATAAATCTTTTTTTTGTAAATTAAAATTCTTGGAATTTTTCCCATCCAAAAATAAAGTCTGTTCAGTGGCTCAAACTATCTATTACTTTGGAATTACACAGCTACACGTTAGCTCGTTATATATGCATCTCTACTGTCTGGCTGACCTTACACTGCAGTCAATGCTACTGAGGCCACTCAGCGCCTGTTGGCAGAAAAAAAAAAAAAAAAAAAGATTTCTACAAAGGAAGGCAGAGCCCTAAGTGAACTACCAAACTTCCAGAGGAATAAGCTGATACTTAGAACAGCAGTCTGGGCATTCAAAGGGGTCTCCCTACTGAGCAGAAGGCTGGCAGTGAGACGATGCCCCTCCTCGAGGGTTACTGAACAAACCGGGAAGACGGTGACGATGTCGCCATGACATCTCAGGCTAAGATCGTGTGGAAGGAACACAAGAAGCTAACAACTGATTACACGGCAGAAAAGAAAATAAGTGCCTCTCATGCAAAAGCTCAGAATCTGAAATGCTCCAAAAACTTAGACATCCTGAGCTGACGTCGCAAGTGGAACATTCCCCTGCGACCTCATGAGCTGGGTCACAGTGGAGGTACACTGAAAAGAATTATATAAAATTACTTTCTGGTCGGGCGTGGTGGCACATGCCTTTAATCCCAGCACTCAGGAGGAGGCAGACGTAGGAGGATCGCCGTGAGTTCGAGGCCACCCTGAGTCTACAGAGTGAATTCCAGGTCAGCCTGGACTAGAGTGAGTCCCTACCTCAAAAAAAAAAAAAAAAAAAAAAATTACTTTCTAGCTCTGGACATAAGATTGAAATGAAACAAATGAATTTCATGCCTAGATATGGTCCCAGCCCCAAGACACCTCTCACATTGTGTACGTTCACATATTCCAGCACCACCCCACCCCGCAAAACAAAACAAATCCAAAGTCTGAAAGACTTCTCCAGAACATTTTGGATAAGGAACACTCAACCTGTATTAAAATGATAACCACTTAATTGTTGGGGCTTAAAAGAAAAACCAGGATTCACAGCAGGGCTTACAAAAGAACAAAAACAGGATTCACAGCAGTCCTTTGAATGAAGCTGAATTCTTAAACTGCACCTTCAGAGGCACAAGTGGCTTATCAGCAGTAATGAAAAGAAATCTACACATTATGCAAATGAACCCAAACATTAGCCCACTGGAAAAGCTGTGCATAGAGGTAGAGGTAGCTCCCTGCATTCGTAGTAAAGAAAATGCAAAGCTTATGAGTAGCTAAGCTAAGACAGCTTCTGCTAAGTCCCATACTTAAATTCACATGCTCATCATCTGAGAGCTTCCTCCAACATCCACCGTGAGCAGGGGATTTGAGTTCAAAGTCATCCTCAACTAGTTAGTGAATTCAAGGTCAGCCTAAACCACATGATGCCTTGTCATAAAGATAAGTGTACATGGCATGTTTATGTAAGTTATTTATTGAGTGCATAAATACCCTTTAAAAAAAACCTAAGCCCTTCCTCATGTAGAGAAGAAAAAAACTAAATTGAAAACCTGCACATTTATGCACAAAACAAGAACTTTTATGTTGCACCAAAGAAATCCACAAAATTGGCATCCCTTTCCCATCACCAGAGCCACATGGCTTCCTGATCCATATCCTTTGGAGGCAACTGTGGAAGTGGCATCCTGGCATAGGTTCCCCCTTACCCAGGCAAAGCTTTGAGTCTTGAGCAGATGGGGGCCATTGTGCTCATCACAGAATATGACAAAGCTATATCATGATCATCATATTACCTGACTCAATGTTGCTGTCAATATTCAGGGTCTCATTAGAAGAAAACATGGTCCCCTTCTTATAATGTTGCTTACAGACTCTGATGCCAATTCCATGGTCGTCACTTTCAGCATAATCAAGGGTTGCCAGGGAAATATTCTTTAGATGATGATACTATTAAAAAGGACAGTTAGGGCCTGGAGAGATGGCTTAACAATTAAGGCATATGCCTGCAAAGACTAAAGACCCAAGTTTGATTCCCCAGTACCCATGTAAACCAGATGCACAAGGTGACACATGTATGTGGAGTCTGTTTGCAGTGGCCAGAGGCTCTGGTGTCCCCATTCTCCCCCCACCCACCCACCCCACTGCCTCTTTCTCTTGCCCTCAAATAAATAAATAAATAAATATTTTTTTTTAAAGAAAAGAACAGTTAAATAAAAAACATATAGCCTTGAGCCAGGCATGGTGGCACATGCCTTTAATTCCAGCACTTGGAAGGCAAAGGTAGGTGAACTGCCATGAGTTCAAATCTGCCCTGAGGCTACATAGTGAATTCCAAGTTACTCTGAGCTTGAGTGAGACCCTACTTTGGAAAAAAAGACAAAAAAATTCCATAGCCTTGATCACAAATCATAGCACATGAAACATACTTTTAGGTTTTTTTGATAATTCATATCATCCCCTCAGTAGCAATTTCTAGTTTATGACAGGACACAGTTAATTTTCTCCAAGTGTACAGAAATATATTGCCTCACAGGACTCTACACTGAAACAAATATCCCAAAGGATGGCTCCCATCTCTCTTGGAGCCAAAGCCAAAGTCTTGCCTCCTCTCTCAGACCTTCTCACCTGCTATGATCCCTTGGCTTCCAAAGAAAACTGTAAGCATATGTCAAAACCCCACATTGTACCTCACTAATCTGTAACGGAATTATGTCTATCAATTACAATTAATATAAAAATATTTTAAATGAAGTTGCAAATATCCATTCCATGCCCAGATGTCCTCATCAGCTTCCTTGTTTGGTAGTAATCACTCTCGGAAGACTTACAGTAACGCAACCCCCACTGGCTGAAGCAAACACAGCCTCACTGCCTGGCTGTCTCAACATTCACCCAAGACCATAAAGCTGCAGACAATGAAGGGACTATTACCATCTGAAAAGAGAAAGAAACAGAGCTCACCTAAATGCCTATCAGTGTGAAAATGTAGTCGTAATAACTCCAAGACCCTCACATGCTATGTCCACTAATCTTAAACTATCATAATATGATCTAATGGCTAATATAATATGATTTATCCTGTTTTTTAAATAATGTTTAAGTATTTTTATTTATTTATTTATTTATTTGACAGAGAAAGAGGAAGAGAGGGAGAGAATGGGTGCAGCAGGGCCTCCAGCTACTGCAAATGAACTCCAGCCATGTGCGCTCCCTTGTGCAGCTGGTTAATGTGAGTCATGGTGAACAGGACTTGAATCCTTTGGCTTTGCAGGCAAATGCCTTAGCTACTAAGCCATCCCTCCAGCCCTCTTTATCCAACTTTAGTCAAGGTTTCTTCACATCAAAGGACCCCCATTCCTTCCAAGGCACCATTGAAACTGGTCAAGGAGCTCTTTCCTTACCACTGCCAGCAAGAAACTCAGCTTTGCTTATCAGCATGTTTGGGGTAGTGCTTTTAAAGAACTACACTTTGATACTACGCATCTCAGTTCTTTTCTTTGTGTCTGGACAACAAATTTTATCCAGGGAAGGGATTTTGGTTGCTTTATTAGTTCCTATATTCTCATCATGTGTTACTTGCTACACATCAGAGATACAAATATTTATTAAATTAATGGGGGAAAAAAGCATATTGTCTCCCCCTTAAATGCTTTCTTCAGGACTTACAATCTACTTTCTGATACTTGTTTGAAAACAACCATATTATATTCCACATTATTAAGATTCGGCTAGGATTATTAATGCAATGACATCAAAATTGAGACTGATATGCTCTCACATTGGGTTTCAAATCTTCACAAAATCTAAGATTATATCTCTTGGTTATTTGTTCTTGGATAATATCCCAAATAGTAGAAGGTATAATGGGGTACACTAAGAAAATAAGAGCCAAAAGAGGGCTGGAAAGATGGCAGATGGGTTAAGTGGTTAAGAATTCAAATCCCCAGATCGCATGAAAACAGTTCAACCATAGCCGCACACACCTGTGACCACAGGCCCACAGGGGAGCAGAGGCCCCAGTGTCTTCAGAGCCCTGTAAGCTCTAGAATCAGTGAAGAGATTATGGGACAAAACAAAACTAGGTGAACAAGCAAAAGAGAAGGACACCTTGCATTCTGCTCCCCCACCACAGGTGTGCATATGGGGCTACCATACCACACCACATCATACACGTAAAAAAATAAAGAAAGTGAACATGAGCAAATTCGATTAGTTCCACAAATAGCAACAAATATTTCAGTAGGCTACGTAAATTCTACACTAGAATATTATATAGAGAGATACATAGGTATGTATAGATATATACATAATAAGTATAGTTAGTAATAAAACATGGCCATGTACCAATAGACTTTTTTTTTTTCTTTCCAGGTAGGATCTCACTCTAGCTCAGGCTGACCTGGAATTCACTATGTAGCCTCAGGGTGGCCTTGAATTCACAGTGATCCTCCTACCTCTGCCTCCCGAGTACTGGGATTAAAGGCCTACACCATCATGCCAGGGCCAATAGACTCCTAAGAAGTAGGTCATTTAAGCCAGGTGTGGTGGTGCAAGCCTTTAATCCCAGCACACAGGAGGCAGAGGTAGGAGGATCGCCGTGAGTTCAAGGCTACCCTGAGATTACATAGTGAATTCCAGGTCAGCCTGAGCTAGAGTAAGACCCTACCTCGAAAAATGAAAAAATAAATAAATAAAAAGAGGAAGAAGAAGGTCATTTAGTGCTGGGGAAATGGCTCAGCAGTTAAAAAAAAGACTTGCTTGCAAAGCCTAGTGGCCAGGGTTTGATTCCCCAGTACCTACATTAAGTCAGCTGCACAAAGCGGCACATTTCTGGCAAGAGTTCCTGGAGTGTCCATTCTCACTCTTTCTCTCTCTGTCTCTGAGTAAATAAATAAATAATTTCTTAAAAAAAAAAAAAAAGAAGTAGGTCATTGAAAACAAAACTCTTACCTGGTTTATAGCGTAAAAGATGCAGTCATAGGTTTCCTGTTTTGTATATATGCTGCAGCTGTGGCCATCTTCATCCACACCAGCATAACCCTTCAAAAACAAGTGCTTAAAAGCAACAGTGCTGTCTTCTTTGAAAGCCACCACCATCTGGTTCCCTAAACCAAATCGAACAAGCTAGAAAAGAAAACAGGATGAGAATGTGAACTTCACCATTTACTAGGGGAGGAAAATGTCTTCTTATTGCCTCTAAACATCTGAAGAAAAGTACCAAACTCCTGGCTTTACATTAATAGCAACAATAGTGAAAACACAAGCCCCCAAAAGAGAATAGCTCTACAGCATTACATCAGTCGTTCTAAGCGGCATGAAACGGCGTCTGGGCTCAGAGACCCCCACAGAATGGCGATTTGATGTGCTCGGTACCGTGGGCAGAAGATGAAGCCTGAGAGCCAAGGTCTCCGTGGCCTTCTCCCACCCTGTCTCTCCAGAGACACAGGAAGCTGCTTTCTCTGTGGTCCCCTTATCTAGAGTGATGGAATTGTCGTGTGCCCTGTCTCTATCTCATGCAGGGAGGAAAAAACGACTCAGAAAAGAAGTGCAGAGTGGACGCCACACCCAGGAACGTTGCTCCATGATTTGGTCTCTTCTTCAGGCCCAGTTCTTTCCCTTAAAAACTATGCACCGCCAGCTGAGGAGATGCACTCCTGTGATCCCAGCATTTGGGGAGCAGAGGACTGCCGTGAGTGTTCTAGGCCAACCGGGGCTACACAGTGAGACCCTGTGCCAACCCAGCCCTGAAATCACCCACTTCCTGTATTAAGATTTTTCTTGAGAAACAGAACCGATTATATAATTAGGAGAGGGTTTACTGCACTGGCTCACATGATCAGGGTCTGTCTGAGGCTGGAAAGCCAGGAACAGGGAGCTGCTCAGTCCATGAAACCAGCAGCCTCAGGGAAGGAAACAGATCCCTGCGGTTTCAGTGGGAGGCCAAGTGCCTGAAAGTCCTCTGGAGAGACCCCTGGGCCCAACGGTACAGGACCGGTCAACTTCGAGTCTGGTGTCCACACATCCCAGCAGCAACTGTTGTTGTAGGAGGTCAGGAGAGGACTGTGATCAAACTCCAGACACGTGCACCACCTTGTGTACATGTGCAACCTGTGTGTCTGGCTTATGTGGGATCTGGGGAGTTGAACATGGGTCCTTAGGCTTCACAGGCAAGAGCCTTGACTACTAAGCCATCTCTCCAGCCTGCCCTCTCCTCCTTTCTTATTCCATGCAGGCCTCTAGCCTATTGGGCAGTGCAACCCACATTTGGAGCAGGTGGCCTTGAACTCACGGCAATCCTCCCACCTCTGCCTCCCGAGAGCTGGGATTAAAGGCGTGAGCCACCACGCCCGGCTTGGCTCATTTTCTTATTACTATTTTCCACTGGCTGCGGGAGAGGTGATGTCCGGCCTCTGCTCATGCCATGTTTTCCCTGCCATCATGACTCTTCCCCTTGGCTTTATGTGGGTACTGGGAAATTGAACCTGAGTCACTAGGTTTTGCAATCAAGTATCTTTAACTACTGAGCATCTCACCAGCCCTACATGATACTCTTACATTTTGTATTGGTCTCTGTGGGGGTCTGTGGGTATGTGTGTATAGGTGTGTTCATGCCATGGTGCACACATGGAGGTCAGAAGACAAGCTTGGAATGTCAGTTCTCTCCTTCCTCCTCCTCTGAGACTGGGTCTCCCTTCTTTTGCTACTGGGAAGGTCAGCCTAGATGGTCTGTGAGCTTCAGAATTCCCCTGTCCCCACCTTCCATTGTCATAGGTGTGGTGGAATTATAGACACATGGGTCACTTTGACTAGAAATCACACTTTTTAGGTCACCAGGTTTGCAGAGCAAGCACCTGTAACTGCTGAGCCATCTCCCCAGCCCAGATGGTCGTCTTTAACAACTCAATCTCAGCATGCCCCATTCCTGAAATATCAATGGCAACAGCTGAGCAGTTGCTAAAAACTACTGAATAAGCTTTCCTTATTCTAGGAAAAACACCAGATAATGCAGTCCATGTCATCGAATCTGTGCTGAAAATCAACTGAAGTTTAAAAATTTCTCCAAGTAAATGATATCTGCCAATGGTGCCATGGGAGATACCACTAAAGGACAAGCTGGAGCAGTAAACCCTGCACTGTCCTGAAGTTTTTTTTTTAAAATTATTTATTTATTTATTTATTTGAGAGTGACAGACACAGAGAGAAAGACAGATAGAGGGAGAGAGAGAGAATGGGCGCGCCAGGGCTTCCAGCCTCTGCAAACGAACTCCAGACGCGTGCGACCCCTTGTGCATCTGGCTAACGTGGGACCTGGGGAACCGAGCCTCGAACCGGGGTCCTTAGGCTTCACAGGCAAGCGCTTAACCACTAAGCCATCTCTCCAGCCCTGTCCTGAAGTTTTAAAGGAGGACACAGCATCCTCCAGCCCTGACCAGGAGAGCTTCTCAGTCACTGCACAGAATAAGCTTGGGCACCGCATTAGCAAGGTCAACATTGCATGGAATCCCACAGCCACTCTTAGCACAGGATGATGATGTGCTGAAGTGTATAATTTTTACTTTCCATTTAATTCCCTCATACTGGAGAGGCAGCTAGTACACCATAAGATGAGGATTCACTTTTTTTCTACTTTTCACAGTACTAGAAGGTCAGGAAGTGAAATAGTACCCAACGTCACCATCAAATATTCAGTAAAGTGAATAGAATCCCATGGCATATACATATAACCTGGAGTCAAGCAATTTATCCCAGCTGAGCATCTAGGAAGTATCCAAGAGTCCGTTCTGTCTCTCAACCATTTCACCACACTACCTTCTTTTTAATATTTTATTGACAATTGGTACACGCATATTATGTATCTTGAGCTTCATGCTCTCCCATTACCTTCTAGCATCTCCTCTTCCACTGAATCCCTTTTTCTCAATTAGGTTCCTTCCTATACCCATGTCTTACATGTGCACGATTGTATGTGTGACCATTAAGTTTAATTGGAGTTGCCTGTGTGAGCGTGGCGGAGGGTCATCTACCAGTTCACCACACTGCCTCTTAAACCAAACTGCGACCGGATTAACTCTAGGTGCGGGGATATTAGATCCTTCCCTTTCAGACTCACACTGAAGATAAAGAAACAGAAACATCTGAATAGGAAATGGGTAAACTGACCAAGAAAGGAGATACCGCCTGTTAGTAGTTAAAGCCACCTCCTCACGTAAACATAAAGGCACCAAAATAATTTTGAGGTGATGAGAATGTAGAATGGTCATTTCTGCTGGAAACCACCCGATATGGTAGGAAGAACAAGAAATTTTCTTATATATATATATATATATATATATATATATATATATATATATGATTTATTTATTTATTTGAGAGAAAGAGAGAGAGAATGGGCACGCCAGGGCCTCCTGCCACTGCAAACAAACTCCAGCCGCATGCACCCCCTTGTGCATCTGGCTTACGTGGGTCCTGGAAAGTCAAACCGGGATCCTTTGGCTTTGCAGGCAAATGCTTTAACTGCTAAATCTCTCCAGCCCAAGAAATCTTCTTGATTCACTTATAGATAGAACGAGCCACGCCCTTGTGCAGCCCAGCCTCAGGGAACAGTCGAGAGTATGAAAGCATCTGTTAGAGGAGACTATCCTGAAGAGGTCACTGCCCACTCTCTCCCTGTGGCAAAACCAAACCCTCCCTACCCAGCAAGAGCAAGAGCAGATGGTGTTAACCAAATAACTTTATTTTCGAAAACCATGTGACCCTCCCCCCAAGAAAGTACCCCCATCCCACTAAGTAGATCTCAAGATTTGCTGAGAGTATGGTAAAAGACGCATGAAAAATCACTCATTAGCTGGAATCTAGTACAGATTGTGAACTAAAGACCTCATTATGAAATGTAAGTAGGGGAAAATATTCTGTACCAAGTAAAAACAAGACACTATTCTAATCATGTACAAGGGTATGGGAGGGGAAGTGTGGAACTAGGGAAAGAATGCAGACAGCTCCCCTGAGATTATAAATTAGTGTGGAATGCGGAGTAGGCATTTTTGTTTGCAAAAAGTTACCTACTCAGCAACTCTGGCAAAGTGCTACCTATCCCTTTAGACGTGAAGGAATGCTAAGAGACAGAAAAGAAGGAAGAAAAAATGAGATTTGATCGTAGAAAGGTGGCTGTTTGGATATCCAAGAAGCAAATCCATTGACCAATGCTATAGAGAAACAAAATGTAATCTCTCCTAATTATACCAGGGGAGACAGATACAGCCTTAAAAAAATAAAATTTCTGGATGTGGTGTCACACGCCTTTAATCCCAGGACTTGGGAGGCAGAGGTAGGAGGATCTCCGTGAGTTTGAGGCCACCCTGAGAATGCATAGTGAATTCCAGGTCAGCCTGGGCTAGAGTGAGACCCTATCTCAAAAAACAACAAAACAAAACATATATATATAAACATATATTATATATATATTATATATATATTAAGGGAGATGGCTTAGCAGTTAAAGGCAATTGCTTGCAAAGCCTAATGGCCTGGCTTTAATTCCCCAATACCCATGTAAAGCCAGATGTACAAAGTGGCACATGTGACTAGAGGTCTTTCGCAATAACAAGAGGCCTTGGTGTGCCCACGCTCGTTCACTTGCTCTCTCTCTCTTTCTCTCTCTGCTTGAAAATTCATAATAAATAACAATATTTTTTAAAAGTAAAATAAGGGCTGGGGAGATGGCTCAGTCATTACGACCGCTTGCTGCTTAAGCATGAGGGCTTTTCTGACTAGAGACTGCAGACTTCGACTCTCACTTCTCTACCCCCAGTCCAAGTGGGGGAAGGAGGGAGAACTGCTGGAGCTCATGACTGACACAGTTCTGGGTTGAGGTAGAGCCTCTCCCTCAGGAAACACACGGATGAGCAATAAGAGAGACACTTGACTTCTCCTCTGACCCCCACGTAGGTACCCAGCATGCACCTGCACACACATGTGCATACACCACACATCACACACCACACAGATACTCCACACACACACACACACACACACACACACACACACACACATACACACACACACACACACACGGAACAAAATTTCATTAGGGCCTAGGCAGCGGGCCCAGTAGATAAAGTGCTTGCTGCTTAAGCCTGAGCACTTAAGTTTGAGTCCCAGACCCCACGCAAATGGCCAGAAGGCTTGGTGGACTTCTGTAATCACAGCACACTGATGGTGAGAGGTGAAGAGATAGGAGAATTTTCCAGAAGCTCAGAAGCTTTAACATCTGCATCAAAGGAAATGGAAGGCAAGACCGACTCGGGAAAGTCCTCTGACCTCCGCTGCACACACACACACACACACACACACACACACACGCATGTATCTCACATATATACAAATAAAAAAATAATTTCAAAAAATCAAATCAGTGATGTAGATAGCAAAGAGTATTAAATAAAACCACATACTAAGTGGTCAGGCAAGGCTGACAGGAAGACAGATCTCCAAATTACACCTGAAAGTACAAAGGACCACTTTGGGCTTGGATGAACAGCCAGCATAGAGGGTCATCATCAAGTTGGTCTGGCTGACATCCAGGGGAAAAGCAGTGGATAAAACCTTGCTGGGGCTGGAGAGATGGCTCAGAGGTTAAGGCTCTTGCCTTCAGAGCCAAAGAACCCGGGTTCAATTTTCTAGTACCCACATGGAGCCAGATGTACAAAGTGGTGCATGCATCTGGAGTGCGTTTGCAGTAGTTGGAGGCCATAGTGTGCCCATTATTTCTGTCTGTCTGTCTTCTATCTCTCTCTGCTTACAAATAAATAAATAAATAAAAATATAACACCTTGGGCTGGAGAAACGGCTTAGAGGTTGAGCGCTTGCCTATGAAGCCTAAGGACCCCAGTTTGAGGCTCGATTCCCCAGGACCCACCTTAGCCAGATGCACAAGAGGGTGCACATGTCTGGAGTTCATTTGCAGTGGCTGGAGGCCCTGGCGTGCCTACTCATTATCTATCTATCTATCTATCTATCTATCTATCTATCTATCTGCCTCTTTCTCTGTCTATCACTTTCAAATAAATAAATAAAAATAAACAAAAAAAATTTAAAAATATATATAACACCTTGCTGGCTGGGTAAGTTGGAGGGGGCTCTGGTCATCCGTGAATCCCAGGCCACAAAGTCACAGTTTTCCTCTGGAAAAACTCAACCTGTCTGCCTCTTTCTCTCTCTGTCTGTGGCTCTCAAATAAATAAATAAAAATAAACAAAAAAATTAAAAAGAAACTTGAAAACCAAGAGTGGAAAGAGGCAAAAGGCTTCTCCTGAGGTGACTTGCTTTCCTCAAAGCTGGGTGAATGGGCACAGCGTGGCACAGCAGAGAGCCTTCCTTGCGACCTCGAGTGACGATGTAACAGCAGGCACGGCACGAGCCCCTCCACTCTCAGCTGCAGGTATTTTCAATCCTCTATTCTTCTGCTCCAGGAAAATCACCTTCACCCAGTTTTGCTTGTCACACTGCTCAGCTTCGTGAGCTTAAACCAAAGGTCTGAATGTAGCTTTTGGACAGTCGTGATGGAACCCAGTTATTAATATTTACTTAGAGCACGTGGAGACTGAGAAAAGGGAAAACAGCATTCGGTAGCCCAAAGACTTTAAATCAGCCATATTTGCATGAAGATGAGGGATTTCAAGAACACAGATCACTCTGGACTGAGCAGTTGGTGCCCCTCACAAGGATTTGGAAATTCTTCACAATATGGATCTATATTTATCCAATATTCACAGAACCTGTGGGGAGACACCTCATGATCTCTCATTAGAACAAGTTTATCTTCTCAGCTGAGCTTTAGCCTACCATCTGCCTTCTGCAGTCAACTTAATCTATAGGGTTTGTTTTTAAATTAATTAATTAATTAATTTTTTAGGAGAGAGAGAGAATATGGATGTTCCGGGGCCTCTTGCAACCACAAATAAACTCTAGAAGCATGTGCCACCTTGTACACCTGGCTTTCATGGGTCCTGGGGAATCGAACCTGGGCTGCAGGCTTTGCAAGCAAGCGCCTTTAACCACTGTCCTTAACCCACAGCTTTATGAACTCCAGTGTGGGCCTACTAGAGCTCAGAGCTGAGTACAGAACGCACGAAGCAGTTTGCTCTGGGGGAGGAAGAGAGCAATTGTGTAAGTTACCTGCATGGTGACCACAGCTATCTTCAAAATCTGCAAACCCAGCTTCCACGGAATCTGGTGTCTGGCTCGGTACTTTTCACAGGGGTTCATGAAGTAAAACTTCAGGTCTTCCCTCAGACACTCCTCCTCCACCTCAGAATCGAGAGGCACCATTGCACTTCTGCCACAGAAGAGAGTTTTTAAACACGTGAACAGCCTGGGCCGCCCCTCGCTCCTGAGAGATGCTTCCTGTTCCACGCGTCGCCCCTGTCTCTGCAAGCTCAGCTCTCTCCCACCGGTGATCTGCTTTTGTCTCCGGAAACCTGAAGAGTGCTCCATGCTCTCTCAGCCACCTTTCTACATGGCTGCCCATGTTGTTCAAAACCACTGTTCTCAAGAATTAGGGATTCTATTTATCAATTCCTGCATTCTCCTGTTATTAGATTATTGGAAGTGCGTGTGTGTGTGTGTGTGTGTGTGTGTGTGTGTGTTGTAAAGGGGGGGAATGGGTGAATATGAAAGTAGGACTGTGTGTTTGCTTTTTGTGTGTATAAACAAAAATTAAGTGGGACGCTTTCATTGTATTTCAGATATGAAATGACAAAAATGGTACAGACTGATGCAATGAGATTGCTATGATAGTAGAGAATCTTCTTTCTTTGCTGTGAGCAGGATTATGTCACCTGTTTTTGGACAACATACCAATGTTCAAAAGTCTCCCGAACATAAATAACTTCAAAGAGTGAGAGAACAGGCACTGGGGGAGGCTCAGTGGGTGCGCTTGCTGTGAGAGCATGAAGATCGGACTTCCTGTCTGCGGAACCCGTGCAAAGGCCGGGCACAGTGGCGCATGCCTGGACCCCCAGTGCTGGGCAGGCAGACACCGGGGCATCCCTGGCTTGCTGGCCAGCTAGTGGAGTTGAATCAGTGAACTCCGGGTCAGGGAGAGATCCTATCTCAAAAAGTGACTTGGAGAGGAATTGAGGGGATAAAAAACAAAACCAAACAATGTTGACCTTTGCCCTCCATAGGCATGTGCATACATGTTCATGCATATCTGCACATGCCCTCGTACATACGTAAAACACACACTTTTTTTAAAGTTAGGATATCATATTTCAAGGGCTAGGGAAATAGCTCACTCAGTAAAAGTGCTTGCCATGCAAGCATGGAACTTGACTTTCCACCCCAGAACCTATGTAAAAAAGCAAGATGTACACTTCTGAACACTTTTACTTATTTATTTTGCAAGGAGAGAAAGAGAGACAGAAAGAGAAGGAATGGGCGTCCCAGGGCCTCTAGCCACTGCAAACAACTCCAGATACATGCTGTACTTGGTGCATCTGGCTTTATGTAGGGCTGAGGAACAGAACACGAGCTGTCAGGCTTTGCAACACACACTGGTAACTGCTGGGCCATCTCTCTAACACACACACACACACACACACACACACACACACACACACACAGAGGACCATTATCTGTGCATACCTAGTCAGATTTTGTTTAGATTCTTTTTTTTTTTTAATCTCAAGGATTCTAAACTGATGGTGGGCATATGATTCACCTAGACCAAAAAGCACCAATGAAATGTGTTCATAGGACTGTAACTAAAACTAATGGGACATGTGTAAATTTTTCACTAAGTCCCCAAATTAAGATATGCAAAAAAATGTCCTGGGGGACTGGAGAGATGGTTTAGCAGTTAAGCACTTGCCTGTGAAGCCTAAGGATCCCGGTTCAAGGCTTGATTCCCCAGGACCCACATAAGCCAGATGCACAAGGGGGTGCACGTGTCTGGAGTTTGTTTGCAGTGGCTGGAGGCCCTGGTACGCCCATTCTCTCCCTCCCTCTCTCCCTCTGTGACTCTCTCTCTCTTTCTCCCTACCTCTTTCTCTCTCTGTCTGTCGCTCTCAAATAAATACATAAAAATAACAAAAAAATTTAAATGATCATTCCCTTTTGAGCTCCCTTGGGGCCTGTCAAAGTAGATAAAAAAGGTCAAAAGATCTCCAGAAATAACCCTCAGTTTAAACTAACCCCCCATGTGAACTTGGATGATTTGCTTGCTTTACAGGCAAGCACTTAACCACTAAGCCATCTCTCCAGCCCGGAATGACCATTTTAAAGGTTATATTTAGTTGCTAATAAGTTTATATGTCTAATTTTTTTTTTTCAGATCTTATTTCCAAGATTGGTGAACTATGCGGACTGACTACCCTGCTAAAAATGAAGAAAGAGGACAAATGGAAGGAAGGAGGGAAAAGGAAAGGAGGAAGAGAAAGAGAGGAAAAAAAAGAGTGAAAGGGAGAAAAGGGAGTCCTGGGTAAAACCCATGCTTCTTAAGGGGCTGACAGGGAAGTCCCTGTAAGGGAATGAAGGCTCCCGAGAGAGCAGCGAGCCCCTGGCAGGATGTCGGTGGTTACCCAGAGAAGTCAGAGCCCACTGCCACTCACCCACTCCAGGACTTCGGGCGCATGACCTCTGGGGAGGGGACCAAGGGAGCCAGGGCTCAGGCCAGAACCCACGAAGAGCCAAGAGGAGATCCTCCTCTCGTTGGAAGCGTGTGCCTCCCACAAACTAACTGGCCATCACCCTAACCGCTGTCTTCATTCCATGCTCTAGGGTGACATAGGAGGCCACGGTGTTTCTAAATCCTCTTTCCCGAAGAGGAAACCAAAGAGCAGAGCCATCCTGAGGGGTGACAGCCACCTGAGGGGTGACAGCCATAAGCCAGCCCTGGCAGCCTCAGACCTCCTGAGCAGGGGACTTCTAACCGAGACGGCTTGAATCTGTGGGCTCCAGACAAGAGTTGCCCTTCGTGTCTTAGGACGCTCAGGAGCTCTGCAGAGAGCTTGAAGCGCTGGACAAATCCCTTCTAAGGTGAGCAGTAGGGACCACGGAATTGGCTCCACAGGTAAGAGTGCTTGCTGTGTGTGTGTGAGCCCTCCACCCAGGACACGGCCCGCCTCAGCCTGACTTTGATTCTTCACCACTCATGTACACAACTGCACATGGCCACTCACCCCTGTCACCCGGTCCCGTGGAAAGCAGAGACTGGAGGGTGGCTGGAGCTTACTGGTCAGCAGAAGGAAGCACGCGTAGGAGCAGTAGTGCGCATGTCCTTTATTGTCTCTGGATCCGCGCACCTGTGCATACACCCTGCATCGCCCATACTCACCACAGCCCACGCACACACGTGTATAAGCTATGGCCAGTGGGGTCTGGGGAGATAGTTTGTCTGGAAAACCTAAGTTCCATCTCCAGAACCCACAGTGAGCACACACCCCAGGAACGGTGGTGCACACGTGGAATTCCAGCACGGGAGAAGCAGAGGCAACAAAGATTCCAGGGGCTCACTGACTAAGCAGTCTTTGAGCTCCCCGCCAATGAGGGAACCCTGTCTCAAAGAAGGAAGACAGTGCCTGAGAGGAACAGCACCCAAGGGTGTCCTCTGGCCACTATATGCACATGCATATCCAAGTGCATACCCTCAAAGATATGGCCAACACCTAGTTAAACATAAACAGTTAAATGTAACCATTTCAAGTTTTTGATTGCTGCATGAAATGGTTACTTAGCAATACACCGTGGACTGGGTAGATTACGCACACAAGAACACCTTGACTACCATATTGCTTGGGTAGAAATATCTACAAGAAAAAGTTTGAAAGACAAATGCTTCTAGCAACGAACAAGCAGCTATGAGTCTTTTCAAAAAATAAAGCTGGGAGCTGGAGAGATGGCTTAGCCGTTAAGGTACTTGCCTGCAAAGCCAAAGGACCTTGGTTCAATTCCCCAGGATGCACATAATTCAGATGTACAAGAGGACTCAGGCATCTGGAGTTCATTTGCAGTGGCTGGAGGCCCTGGCAAACCCAATCTCTCCCTCTCCTTCTTTTGCTCTCTCAAATAAATAAATAAAATTAAAATATTGGGAAAAAAAAGCTGGCTGTGGTGGCACACACCTTTAATCCCAGCACTTGGGAGGCAGAGGTAGGAGGATTGCTGTGAGTTTGAGGCCACCCTGAGACGACACAGTGAATTCCAGGTCAGCCTGAGCTAGAGTGAGACCCTACCTTGGAAAGCCATTTTATATATATATATATATATATATATATATATATATATATATATATGATATATATATGACATGATAAAGCTGGGAATGGTAGTGATTTTTGTCTATAATACAAGCACTCCACAGGCTAAGACAAAAGGTTTGCCAGTTCAAGGCCAAGCTGAGCTACACAGTGAGTTCCAAGTCAACTTGAGCTGCAGATGTGTAAGGAAGTACATACATCCATACATTCACTGTACATAAGTGTTTGTCCTGAGCCTGCAGTAGTCATCTTCTAGGTCAGTCTGACTAACGATGTCACTTATTTTGCTGAGAAAGCGCTGGCAGGGTTCTTGGGACATGAGGCTGAGGACACTCAGAGTCCAGTAAGAAGAGATTCATGAATGCTTCATTATCAAACAGGTGATCAAGGGCTGTGTCGTAGCACAAGACATGGTTTTAGATATTAATTTCTGATTGGAGTCACAGGTGCAAAGAGCGAGGGACACCGTCACAGTCATAACTCCTAGGTGTAAGCACCCTGAGAGTGCAGGTAGAAGGACCTGTTTCCAAGAAGGTGACATTGTAACACCGTCCTGCATGGACTTCAGAAGACACACCCGTGAGAGGCCCTGGGGACTGTTTGAACACTTCTGACTTTAGTGTTGACCACCATCCCTTTAGTGCCACAGGAGTCACCCTGGTAGTGCCCAATACGGCTTCATTTAACAAAGGTAGAGAGGTGTGCACTTGACAAACAGGCCATGAAGTACCCCTTACAACACGCAACAAAGCAATACAAATGGCAAGTCACAAGCTGGGCGTCACCACGCACGCCTTTAATTCCAGCACTCAGGAGGCAGAGATAGGAGGATCACCATCAGTTTGAGGCCAGCCTGAGACTACATAGTGAATTCCAGGTCAGCCTGGACTAGAGTGAGACCCTACTTCCAAAAAAACAACAACAAAAAAAAAATAGTAATAACACCTAACTTTGGTGAAAATGGCAATGATAGTTTGCTTCAAAAATTCCAGTATCTCAATGGAAAATCAAAATGTATGTTACCTTAATTTTTCTCAACTCTTTCCTGCTTGCTCTCTCCCCATTTGCAGGTTCCCTGATAGATAAAGGTATTAAAAACACACATACACAGCTTGTGGCTATAATAAAATTAAAATGGTACAAAGTAAAGATACTGAAAACAAAAAGAGAAAGAGGACCAAATAGTAGAGTAAAAACATGTATTCATTTGACACACTTTTCCAATATTCTCAGGGGCTGAGCACCAGTTGGGTGTTTGGCATAAGAAGTTTGAAATCTGCAGTTATGGCTTCATTAGCAAGCATCAAGTCACAGGACAGGAGAAACGCTTCCATTCCATCACAAATAATGAAACTCACCAACAGGTTCAGAAAAAGACCAAAAAAAAAAAAAAAACCCTGAAGGGCTGGAGAGATGGCTTAGCGGTTAAGGCATATGTTTACAAAAGCAAAGGATCCTGGTTCGATTCTCCAGGACCCACGTAAGCCAGATGCACAAGGGGGCGCATACTTCTGGAATTCATTTGCCATGGCTGGAGGCCCTGGTGTGCTTATTTTCTCTCTCTCTCTATCTCCCCCTCTCTCTGCCTCTTTCTCTCTCTCAAATAAATAATAAAAAATAAAAATGAAGGTGTGAGCCACTATGCACAGGAATAAAGATTAAAAAAAAAAAATGAAGGCAAGGAAGTAAAAATGACTGTAACACTAAGGAACAAAAATCAATGATGCTCTAACTAATGCTGACCATCCATTGTAGGGTAGCCATGCCATTGATTTTGCATGAAATGAACCACAGCAGTGAATTTATTATGAATTACGGTTTAACTATAGGAAATGCATGGTTTTTATAGGTTTAATAAGTAGTATTGCCAAAGGCCAATCAACCAGTATTTATAAGCATAAAATTAACACATAGCATCAGGTGGAAACTCACCCTTCAGTGGGCTAATCAAAAGGTGGAGATGCTGGAGTGGACAGTAAACTGGCTGTAGCAAGGCGCCTGGAACTGGATTGTGGAGCAATGAGAAGGGAGGCTCATCGGGGCTAAGCCAGCTACCCAGAAAATCCTCTCTTCCCTACTTAATCAGAACCTTGTGATACTGGCTGGGTGTCAGGCTATCATATGACCAGGAGTGAGTTCAGCTGTCTAAGAGCAAGGTCTTAGCATCTATGGGAGCCTGGAGTTTTAACAAAGAGCAAAGTGAATGGGCTTGTGACCTTTGCCCCAGAAAAAGTGCCCACACTAGGTGCGTTAATGTCCTCTTGACAGCAAATACGTTAGCCAGTCCCATCGCTATTGTTTTTGGCTGGCACCTGCATGACCCTTACCCCGCTGGGTAAGAGTGAGGTCTCCTCAGGTGATTGGAGAGAACAGCACCGGTGAGAGGTTACCTGTCCATATTTCCTCGATAATCAATGAAGCAATTCAGGGACCCAGAAGCCATAACTTGCCCCACAGAATTCCAATGACAGGAATCCAATCTTAACCATTGCTTTTTTGTTTGTTTGTTTGTTTTCTCTGGACTCCTGAGTCTTTCTCACACACTCTCTCTCCTTCTTTCTTTCTTCTTTATTTCTGTGTATTTATTTATTTAAGGGAGAGAGCAGGCAGAGAGAGAGAGAGAGAGAATGGGCATATCAGGACCTCCAGCCACTGCAAACAAACTCCAGATGCATGCGCCCGCTTGTGCATCTGGCTTATGTGTGGGTGCTGGGGAACTGAACCTGAGACCTTAGGTTTCTCAGGCAAATGCCTTAACCAGTCCCTGGATTTTTATTTCTTGGTGAATAATGACCCCACACATGATCCTGAACGAAGGAGAAGACCAAGTTCAAATACAATTTCATTTGAGAATGTTGACATGTTGAGAAACAGCTGTTCTCATGCATTGTTTCTGGAGACTTCTACCTTGTCATGTTAGCAAAATGAGAAGAAAAAGAAACTGTGTGCCCAAGTGAAGCCACCTGAAGGAATTAACCCAGCATTTATCTTCTTCAGGAACCTGTGTTTCTGATCCAAGAGAGCAGCGCAAGCCACCATTTCTATTCCTTTACTGCGACTGTCAGAGTAAACTGGCCCAGCTGAGAAATCTGCCAACGCTTCCTAGGCCGGCTGGCCCAGCAGCCTCTGGTACAGCTGACCGCCCTCTCCTTCACACAAGCCCTTCTCAGCTTCCAGGACATTCTGCTCCTCAGGCTTTCTTCCTACCTTTCTCATCTCTGCCCTCCCCCTCAGTCGCCTTTGCTGGTTCCTCCTCCACCTGACCTCTCGATTTCAGAGCATGCTCTTTTATTTCTCATCTATCCCTCATCGTCTGTCCAAGAAGAGCTTGCTCAGTCCCATAATTTCAAATACTCTAGGTGGGGGTTTTCACATTTGCATCTTCTGACAAGCCTCTCTTTTATTTATTTATTTATTATTTTAGAGAGAGAGTGAGAGAAAGAGAGACAGAGAGAGAATTGGCAGGTCAGGGCCTCAGCCACTGCAATGGAACGCCAGATGCTTGCACCACCTAGTGGGCATGTGTGACCTTGCAGTTGCTTTGCCTTTGTGCATCTGGTTTACTGTGGGAGCCGGAGAGTAGAACATGGGTCCTTTGGCTTCACAGGCAAGGGTCTTAACTGTTACGCCATCTCTCCAACCCCCTGATAAGCCTTTCATCAATGTGTTCCCTTATTCTACCTCTTTCTGGAAACTTCATCTTCCTGTCTAATAGAATTCTCAAGCCTGGCCTCCATCTGCTTCTGCTGCCCAGGAATGCAGCCATCCACATGCCTCAGCTGGTACACAGGCCCCTGCGTGGCTCCTCGCCTCTGCTGCACAGTAGAGTCACCTGGGAAATTTCACTGATCCCAGTGTCTAGGTCTCAGCTTCTAGTTGATACAAGGTGTGAAGTGGGCATTGGAGTTTCAATCGGATGCCCAGGTGATGCTGGAAGGGAGCATGAACTCCTTCATCTGCTCTCTCAGGTCTTTCCCCTCCCCACATCACTGGTACCCTCCTGTTCTGTTTCTACCCTCGCCTCCCTGATCCAAGCTGCCCTGTCTCAGCTCACGACAGCAATAGCTTCCCAACCCTCTATATCATAGCTACAGGGGGAAGCTTAATTTGGCAACCTTTAAATTAATGTTAGGCATCACTTCCCATCTTCTTCAAACAGTTCTGGGACTTTCTCCTACTCTCCTGTCCCTCCTACCTTTTCCTGTCTTGCATATAAGCCTCCGGCCCACTCTTACCCATACCCTCTCCTCTACTTTCTCACTACACGAAAGCTTCAGTCCTGGCTCTGGAACATTCCCCAGATTACTGTCCTGCCACTTCCCAACTCTGTAGATCTGGCTCCTTCTTGTCCTCGGTTACTTCTCCGCTAGATGTCACTCCTTTAGCTCTGGCCTCTGCACCACCAGACCCTGCGATAGGGCACCTCTTGACCACACATG
Organism: Jaculus jaculus; assembly: GCF_020740685.1. NCBI lineage: Eukaryota > Metazoa > Chordata > Mammalia > Rodentia > Dipodidae > Jaculus > Jaculus jaculus. The sequence goes on from NC_059120.1 coordinate 13,850,487, forward strand.
TGCCCTTCTCTACTGCCACTTGTACCCTGTATTTCCTTCACAGTCAAGATCACACCTGGTCTTCCTGTAAGAAAGCTTCATGGGGTCTTTGTCTTGCTTAAACATGCCATCGTATAGCAGACTGCCTAACTTATAGTGAATGTGCAATGAGTATTTCTTGGAAAAAACAAATATGAATCAATGACTGAGACAGTAACCCTCACTCTATGAATTTTTCCTCAGCCAGTGCCCTTAAAGAGCAAATAATAGGGCTACAGATAACAATCAGTGATTAAGGTGCTTGCCTGCAAAGCCTAAGGACTCTGGTTCAATTCCCAAGTACCCATGTAAAACAGATGCACAGGTGGCCATGTATCTGGAGTTCTTTTGCAGTGGCTAGAGGTCCTAACATGCCAGTTCTCTCTCTTTCTCACTCACTCTCTCTCTTTCCTCACTCTTTCTCTCTCTCAAATAAATTAAAAGACAAAAGGACAAATAATGGCAATGGTAATAATGATAACATGATAATAGAAAAGCTAAGATATTTGTATGAAAGCCTGAACTTTAAATGTATTCAAGCTTTGCTTAGCCAAGATGCATTAGAGAGTTCTGAGTCACTTAAGTGCCTAGTTTGCTAACAGAAACATTACTTTGTTATGGTCACTATCTCTGTCTTCCTAAAGAATGAAGCCAATGAGTTGTTATAGTGGTTCACTAGCTACCTGGGAGAGAGAGTTCACCCTCAACTTGAATGCAAAAAATAAAACCTAGGGCTGAGAAAGTAGCTCAGTTGGATTTCCCCACTGCCTAAAGTGAATGTGGTGGCACACACAGGTAATTCTAGCACTCAGGAGGCAGAGGCAGGAGGATTAGGAATTCAAGGTCATCCTCGGTTATACAGCAAGTTTCAGGATCCTGTCTTTAAAAATATGAGATCCTGTCTTTAAAAATAATGGTACCAACTTGACTGTATTCACTGAGTACAAAAGTAATTAATAAAAAAAAAATTAAGGGCTAGAAAGATGGTTTCGTAGTTAAGTCACTTGTCTGCAAAGCCAAAGGACCCAAGTTTGATCCTCCAGAACCCATGTTAACCAGATACACATGGTGGCACATGCATCTAAAGTTTATATGCAGCAGGTGGAGGCCCTGGTATGCCCATTCTCTCTCTCCCTCTCTCTCTCAAATAAATAAATAAACAAGTCAAAAATTAATAAACAAAATTTAGTTGCACGAAAAAATAAAATCAGCTGGGCGTGGTGGCACATGCCTTTAATCCCAGCACTTGGGAGGCAGAGATAGGAGGATCACCGTGAGTTCAAGGCCACCCTGAGACTCCATAGTGAATTCCAGGTCAGCCAGGGCTAGAGTGAGACCCTACCTTGAGAAAACAAAAATCACAGGCTGGAAAGATGGCTTAGTTGTTAAGCGCTTGCTTGTGAAGCCTAAGGACCCTGGTTAGAGGCTCATTTCCCCAGGACCCATGTTAACCAAATGCACAGGGGGTGCTTGTGTCTGGAGTTTGATTGCAGTGGCTGGAGGCCCTGGCGCACCCATTCTTTCTCTCCCTCTCTCCCTCTCTCTCTGTGTCTGTCACTCTCAAATAAATAAATAAAAATAAACAAAAAAATAAAATAAAATCAGGGCTGGATAGGTAGCCTAATGGTTAAGGCATTTGTCTGCAAAGCCATAGGACCCAGGTTTGATTCCCCAGGACCCATGTAAGCCAGAGGCACAAGGTGGTGCATGCATCTGGAGTTTGTTTGCAGTGGCTGGAGGCCTGCAACTCCCATTTTCTCTCTCTCTCTCTCCCTCTCTTTCTCATTCTCTTTCTCTCCCTCTCTCTCTCCCTCCCTCTCTCTCTCTCTCTCTCTCATACATAAATAAAAACAAAATAAAATCAACTGGACATGGTGGCACGTGCCTTCATCCCAGCACTCAGTAGGCTGAGGTAGGAGGATCACTGTGAGTTTGAGGAAAGCCTGAGCTACTGAGTGACTTTCAGGTCACCTGGACCAGAGTGGGACCAGAGTGCTTCAAATAAGTTAATAAATAAGTAGAATCAATAGAAATAGAGCATATAAAAATTTTAAAGTAATTTAACTTCTCTCCCTAAATGCAGCAAAACTTAGAAGTCATGACAAAATTTAACATACAAATTTAGCACTTCAAGAAAATCAAGAAGAGCAGATTGGCTGAAAAAGTTTGGACTATATTTAAGTAGGCAGAAGTTTACTACCTTGGGCTATACCTTAAAAAAAAAAAAAAGAATGAGTATATATGTCTATACTTAGACTTTTTACAACATCTAGAAGTGTGTAAACTTGCAATAACAAAAGATACACCCTGCTATCATCTGTGAAGTACATTTTAGATAATTTCACCTGTCTTCATGTTTTCTCTGTTTACTTCATTGCTGTTGACTAATGTGCATCAATTCTTGAGTTACGGTCAGGAGTTAAAATAGCATATCACAAATGAAGAATCTAATAGGTACTGGCAGTCAGGCATTTCCTTGTTCATGAGTGGTGAGTGGGGTAGAGTGAGAGTTGTTAGCGTAAGTGGGTGAATCCAGGTTTCGGCAACAGTGGCCATGTGGGCCCCACCACGAGTGTTGGGGTCACTCCAGCCGACAGAAGACTGGATCAATCCTGACAACTCCCTCGTGATTCTTCCCACTCTGCTTCCTGCCACGAATTCACCTCCTTGTGATTTGCCCATCCCCTAAGAGAGAAAGATAGATAACAGCTCGGCATCGTGGCTGGCACCTGTACTCCTAACACCTGGAAAGTTGAGGCAGGAGGATTGCTATGGGTTTGATGCCAGTCTGGGCTTTAGAGTGGGTTCCAGGCCAGCCAGAGATAGAGAATTGCAGAATGAGATGTGAGTCTCTGTCTCTCTCTCTCTCTCTCTCTGTCTCTCTCTCTCTCTGTATGAGAGAGAGAAACATGCAGTTAGTTATGACTCTGGGGTAGCTGGTCCCCAACTAAGGGAATCCAGAAGAGGAAGGCCAAGTAAACTTTGGTTCCCTTTGCTGTGTCTCTCTCAGAACACAAGGCGCATGGTCATTATGATTCTCAGAAGTCCACGGGGGCTTTTCCCTTCCCATTGGAGCCATGAAAGACGACCATGTGAAAGGTTCAGGAATTTCCCTAAAGTCAATCATGCCACCCACTTCCTGCAAATCCACCCCTCACTGCTTTGCTGTGTCAGATTCGGAGAAAGCGGAACCGGGGCTGCGCATGTGAAAAGGCCACACGCTCCCTGGAAGCCACCTGCGGAATCAGCCTCCTGGGGCTGAGACCGGGACTCGCGCTGGTGAGCAAGGCGGGGTTCCAGAAGCAGGCACCCTGAGGAGGATGGCTGATTCCCCTGAGTGGTGTCAAGTATGTGGTTTCTCAGGGTCATGCTGTCAGCTCTCCCTAAAACAGTTACAAATAGCGGTTTTCTTTCACGGCATTGAGTTTACCTAAATTTGGATAAGCTACCCAGTGCCACGTTGATGAATTCCTAGATCCACCCCGTTTCTAGAAAACCCCTCCGGTTAGAATGGGTGATTTCATTTCCTTTTTTTTTTTTTTTTTTTTTTTGTTGGCGTGTGTAAAAATATGGCTTGAGAACTGAATGAAATATTACAGTCTAACAAAAAATTAAAATACCTTGAAATGAAGTTGCTTTTCTCTTCGAAGTCCTTCACGTGAGACGCAATAGCGCACTACAGAGTCACTTAGCACTTCAGAAATGACAACGGCAGCTTAAACTGCAGGCTTCACATGAATAGAAGAGTCCACTTTGGATTTTACAGCCCAGAGGGTTTTCTTTGGTTACTGATTTTACTTTGCAAACTGATCATAAGAAGCCACCTGCTTTTTGGTTTTGGTTCCCCCACCACCACCACCACTGTTTCAAAATTAGCATCAATCTGGGGGTCATTTCACTGGCAGGAGGAGCTCACATCTGCACCCCGACTCTCAGTCCGCATTCCACACAGCTCTGCTCAACAGTGTCCCCCGCTCCTCTGCCCCGCCATGCTGGAACTCACGGTCTTTGTCATCAGGGCTAGGCAACAGCCTGCAAATATGGCAGGTTAAATAAAATGTGGCTTACATAAGGTAGGCCCGGCTGCAGAACCTGGTTTATGGAAGGTCTGCCACCCGCAAAGGGCGTTGTCCGGGGGAAAGTTCACCAACAGTGGGAGTCTAACTCCTCTTAAGATTGAAAGAGGAAGATAGGTTAAAAATTCGACCTCTGGCTGCACAGAAAAGGCTACCAGTTATAGTTGGCTTAGCACCTCACCTTAGACATCCCAAGCGCTTCCTGACACAGTGGAGTTCGTATCCCACTGCTAAAGAGAGCTACATACTCCTTCCCTGGGACATAAAATATCACAATTTGCATCCTCATTTCTACAATTTATACACAAATCTCTCTCCCTCTCTTACCACACCTTCCTTCCATTCTCAATTTACAATGGCAGTATTCCTGTTTCTCACAGACACCTACTGTGGTGGCTTGAATATAACACCCACCATAAGCTTCCACGTTTGAACACATGATCCTCAGCAAAGTGGTGCTATTTGGGAAGATTGTGGAGATTTAGGAGGTAAAGCCTGGCCTTGTCCCTCTCTCTCCCTCCCTCCCTCTCTCTCTCTCTCCTTCCCTCTCCCCCTACCCACCTCTCTCAAATGTGCATCCTTCTTCCCTAATATGATGACAAGATGTTGGCTTTCTGCTCTGGCCACACCTTTCCCACCACAGTGGATTTACCATCCTTTAGACCTGTAAGCCAAAGTAAACTCTTTCCTTCCCTGAACTGCTTCTGGTCGGGTGTTTTCTCCCAGCACTGAGAAAGTCGCTGATACACCTGCCTACGGCATATCTCACATCTAGCAGCCTTCAAAAATATTTCCATGCTCAACCAAGTCTCAGTCCCTCACAACGGGTGCTGCTTCTGAGGATACAGGCTACGTCCAAAACCTGTGAAGCCCTGAAGGAAAGGTGCAAGGAAAGATAACGGAATCAAGACAGAGAGCTCATACACACACCCACCCTGTCTGGATAGGAAGGGGAGAGGGGTGTCTCCAGAGCTCATACACATGCCCACGCTGGCTGGATAAGGTAGGGAGAAGGGTGTCTCCAGTCCAAGAAGATGGGTGCATAAATCCAGAGCCACTTATGAATTACATTTTTTTAAAACAGTATATTGAGGGATAAGGCAATGGAAGTACTGTATAACTTCTACCCAGCTGGTCATTAAAAGTAAACCCCGTTGAGGCTGGAGAAGTGGCTTAGTGGTTAAAGCGCTTGCCTGTGAAGCCTAAGGACCCAGGTTCTATTCTCCAGTACCCATGTAAGACAGATGTACAAGGTGATACGTGCCTCTGGAGCTCGTTTTCAGTGGTTAGAGGCCCTGGCATGCCTGTTCTCTCCCTCCCTCCTTCTCTCTCTCTCTTTCAAATAAAATACTTAGAAAAACAGACCCTGTAGCTTTAAGAGAGGCCATTTGTGACAGGACATTAGACATTTTGGTGTGACATACACAGCTCTCTGAACATTGTCAAAGTTACGCCAATTTTTTTTTTTTTTCTAATTCAAACATGGTCTTTTGAAGGTCTGAGAAACACACACCACTTGTCTGCTGAAAATTCACAGGGTAATGTGGATAGCTATCTGTACAGACCAAGTCCACTCCCACGGAGAAGTCTGCTTTTCTTGCTGGCATTGAGTTAGCAGTTCGAGGACAGGAGCGTCTGGCACGCTGCTGTTTAGGAGAAGTTGAATGGCCCACCACTGTTTGCTTTGAGGGCAGCGAAGCCAAAAGGCCACTTTGTCCGCACACGCTGCACGCAACTGCGCTGGACGGCAGCTTTGACCAGGAGGAGGGGCCTGGGCAGCACCACCCAACCGAACTGTACATCTTTTCATTGAGTCAGAAAAACCCAGGCTGACCACACCAGATCCCTCCCACCTGAGGAAAGGTCAATTTGTTCCGGAAGCCAAAGCCCAGGCTTATAAAACTAACCACAAGCAGTTGGCTTTAGCAGGCCCGAGACAGCAGCCAGACAGCTCTGGTCTACAGCAGGAAAAGCCAAGCAGGGTCTGTCCAGATAGAGTCTGAACTACTGGGGAAAAAAAGTAATCATAATTATAATAATAATGATGATGACATCCCAGCTGTCTCACCTGGAAGTTAACCTGAAAACACCCACCTTCTCCCTCTCTGGGGATTCCCTGGGAGAACCATCAGGATGCAGGCTCAAACATCCTGCCAGAACTTTCCACCGCTCCCCGGGATGCGCAGCAGCGGGAAATCATCCACTGCACACCCATCCCGGCCCCGCGGGATCGCATTCCCCCGTGGAAGCGCTTCTAAGCCCCGGCACCTCCTCTTACCTTTCCAGCCGGAGAGCTGTCGGATCGGGGCTCCGGGGACCGGCGTGTGGCCAGCAGCTCCCTCCCCCACACCCCCGCCCAAGTCCCCACCTGGGTCCGCCTCCCGCGGGAGCTGGGCGAGCCCACGCGCGTCCCCGAGGACTTTCTCCACGGCGGCAGCTCGGGGACGCAGGGGATGGAGCCCAGAGCCGCGAGGCCGGAGGTGACCCCGGAGCCCCGGGACACACGCTGGGAGGAAGAGGAGCTGGGAAGCGCCCCAGGGGTACCGACCTGTGGCGGGGACCCCCGGCCAGGCCTGGGGCGCTGTTGCACAGCGGCAGGTCCAGCGCCTCCTCCGCTGCGGGCATGGCGGGCTGCGGCCGGAGGATGCCGGAATGGGGCGCTCGGCTCCCGCGCCCCGGCCACCAGCTCCGCCTAGGGGTGTCTGCGGGAGGCGGGCCGGGAAGCAGTCTTTGTAAAGGGGCCGGACCGCAGCGAGGACACCCCACCCCCAGCACCCACAGGCCATCCTCCGCCGCCCGGGTTCTCCATCCCTTCACTCACTCCTCCTGCTTCCTCCTCTTTTCTTCTTTTGAAACTCGCACTCAGGGCCATCCTCCTGCCTCGACCTCCCGAGAGCTGGGATTGCCGGGCTTTTTGACCTTGACCTTTCTTTCTTTCTTTCTTTCTTTCTTTCTTTCTTTCTTTATTTATTTATTTATTTATTTATTTATTTTTGTTTTAGTTGGAAAAGCTCCGCAAGTGCTCCGCAAGAAGCCCAGCCATGCCGCTGTCTGTCCAGTAGCATGAGAAAGTCGCTCAGGTCCTTTGGTTTTGGGACTGCGCATAAAACAGGTTTGTTCTTTAAGAGTGTCTTTTAAAAAAAAATTTTTTTTATTTATTTGAGAGAGAGGAAGCGGCAGAGAGAAAGAGACAATGGGGGTGCCAGAGCCTCCAGCCGCTGCAAAGAAACTCCAGATGCATGTGCCCTTTTATGCAGCTGGCTTAGGTGAGTCCTGGGAAATTGAACCGGGGTCCTTAAGCTTCACAGGCAAATGCCTTAACCACTAAGCCATTTTTCCAGCCCACGTTTTTTTTGTTTGTTTTTTTGAGATAGGGTCTTGCTCTAGCCCAGGCTGACCTGGAATTCACTATGTAGTCCCAGGGTGGCCTCGAACTCCTGGCGATCCTTCTACCTCTGCCTCCCGAGGGCTGGGATTAAAGGTGTGCGCCACCACGCCAGGTCATAAAGCTTTTGTGTGTTTGTTTGCTTGTTTGTTTTGAAGGAGTGTCTTTATTCTGACATACAGGATCACAAAACTCCCCTTCATGGCTGGGGTCATGATTGGAAAAGGCGAGAGACGTGGCAGAACGCAAGAGAGCTGAGCACATACACAAGGCCGAGTCCTGTGACAGCTGACATGTTCTGAGAGAGGACGTACTCCCCAGGACCGGCACTCAATGTGGTCACATGGGAAATGAGCCTTTGCGCTGCACACTCAAACCATAGCCATAGCCTTAAAGGAATTGGTCTATTTCTTCTAGGTTTTCAAATTTGTGGGCAAAGAGATTTTCACAATATTCTTTTTATCCTTTTAGTGCCCATGAGATCCATTGTGATTTTTTTTTAACTTTTTTTTCGAGGTTCATAATTTATTGTGCAAACTGAGTATTGCATGATGAATTATTAGCTTCTCCAGGCAGGGGAACTGAACAGATGAAATCAGACATGTTCATAACCATTTATGTTGCTTTCACTGCTGGAGTTTAGGGTTTTTTTTTTGTTTTTTACCTTACCTTGAAGTATAAGACCATCACTCCTTATGTGGCCAGTACACAATTCATTCTACCTATGTGAGTGCAGGAGTTGGACTCTTTTAACACCAGTGAACTGGAATTGGGCATCAGATTCTGTGTCTGCCATGATGTCAATATTCGTCCTAGTTGCAAATTCCACAGCCCATGTTCTTCAACGATCCCAGCTACTGGCTAGGCCCAAATGGAAAGATTTTTTTTTTTTAAAGTGATGCTGAGCTAGAGGGATGGTTTAGTGGTCAAGGTTTTTGTCTGCAAAGCCAAAGGACCCAGGTTTGATTCTTCAGGACCCATGTTGGCCAGATGCACAAGTGGGCACATGCATCTGGAGTTCATTTGCAGTAGCTGGAGGCCTATTCTCTCTCTCTCGCTCTCTTGTTCTATCTTGCTCCCTCTTTCTCTGTCAAATAAATAAATAAGTAAAATAAAATACTAGCTGGCATGGTGGCACATGCCTTTAATTCCAGCACTCGGGAGGCAGAGGTAGGAGGATCACCATGAGTTCAAGGTCACCCTGAGACTACATATAGTGAATTCCAGGTCAGCCTGGAGTGGAGAGAAGTTCTACCTAAAAACAACAACAACAAACAAACAAAAAGATAGCCAGACATAGTGGTGCACACCTTTAATCTCAGCACTGAGGAGGCAGAGGTAGTAGGATTGCCATGAGTTCGAGGTCACCCTGAGACTACAGAGTGAATTCGAGGTCAGCCTGGTCAAGAGCAAGACCCTCCCTCAAAAACAAAAAAGTGATGCCTTTTCAAAAAAATATTTTTTTATTTTTATTTATTTGAGAGAGAGAGAAGTTTGCAGACAGACTAGAGAGAATGGCTGCTCTGGGGCCTTCATCTGCTGCAAACAAACTCCAGATGCATGCACCACTTTGTCTATCTGGCTTCTGTGTATCCTGGAGAATTGAACCTGGGTCCTTTGGTTTTGCAGGCACATGCCTTAACCACCAAGCCATTCCTCCAGTCTAAAGGCTCTTTTAAAAAAAAAAAAAAAAAACCTTTTGTATTGTTTTGTGTTGGCTTTTTGTTCAAGGTAGGGTTTCACTCTAGTCCAGTCCGACCTGAAATTCACTATGTGGTCTCAGGCTGGCCTCAAAATCATAGCAATCCTCCTACCTCTGCCTCCCGAGTGCTGGGATTAAAGGCGTGCGCCACCACACCAGGGTTGTTTTTTTTTTTTTAACTTTTTATTGACAGCTTCTATACATATACACAATATACCATGATCCTAATCCCCTCCCTCCTTTCCTTTTCCTCTTCCCTTCCAGAGGTTCTCTTCTTTCCAACTTCTCCCTGTTCTATTGCGATGTCATCATTTCCCCCTCTTATTAGGCAGGTCCTGTGTAGGTTGCATCAGCCACTGAGGATCCGTTGTGATTTTCCTTTCATTTCTGCACACTGGTGATTTGTGTCTTCTCTCATTTTTCTAAGTTTGACGACAGGTTTGTTCATTTTATTGATCTTCAAAAAATACATTTTGGGGCTGGAAGGATGGCTAAGTGGTTAAGGTGTTTGCCTGCAAAGCCTAAGGACCCAGGTTTGATTCCCCAGGACCCACATAAGCCAGATGGACAAGAGGGTACATGCCTCTGGAGTTCATTTGCAGTGGGTGGAGGGCCTTGCATACCCGTTCTCTCCCTCTCTCTCTCTTTTCAATGCATTTTGGGGTTTTTATTGAATTGCTGTCTTGATTTCTTGTTTTCTCTTTTAAAATACATTTTTATTAACCATTTTCATACATATACATAATGTATTTTGATCATGATCACATTCTATTACCATCATCTGGTCCCCTTTCCCCCTGGAAAGATATTCTGATAGTTAACATTTTTTACAATGTTAATACATGAACATACTGTGATTCGATCTTATCCCCTCCCATTACCCTCTTGGGGACCATGCCCCCGCCCGCCCCTGCTCCACCAAACAGCCTCCTGTTTCCCAGCAGCCCTTCTTTGGTTTTGATGTCTCATTCTTTCAGTCGTCCTCCCAGCTCTGTGTCAAAATGTTGATGGTCTTCATTTCCCATTCCCTATGCAGTCTCAGGCTGGCCTCGAACTCACAGCCATCTTCTCCCTCTGTCTCCTGTGTGCTGGGATTAAAGGCGTGCTTGATTTCCTATTCAATTCCATTGTCTGCTCTGATTTTTATTATTTTTTTCTGCTCCCCATAGATTTCCACTTGCTCTTGTCTCCCTAGTTTCTGAAGGTGGATATTGAGATGATCAAGTTTAGGTATACCACATACATTTACTACTGCAACCTTCCCAGTGAGTTACTATTTCTGCATCTGAAAACATTGAGATTCCACGTTGAACTTTTAACCCACTCTGCACCTACCTTGGTGGCCTGGTGCAATCAGCATACGTCAGTATTATATAGGCTATCTTCATATATTCTCTGCTGTTCTGTTCTGTTTAACAAGGCTGACATGTTGGCCATATTAGCTTCCAGCCGCCCACTGCACATGGGACCAGCAACCCTAATTTTTAATTCTTCCCTGTTTGCTTTTTATATTGGGGATGTTCATACTCTCAAGTATAAACTCTTTTAATGTTTAGAAACCATCATCAAATATACTCTCTTTAAACTCCCTAAGAATTTACCTACCTCTTGCCTACTACCTTGACAGTAGACAGACACACCTTTCCTGGGATGTACTCTCTTTAAGTTTAGCTACTGCTATTTGAACCCTTTACCTATGACCTTGATAAAGATAAATTAAAAATAAATTAAAGATAATGTTTTCTTCGAGGAAAAACTTTATTATACATCATTGAATTCATTTCTATATGGGCAAGAAGTACATAAAACAAATATCACATTATAAAATCTCTACAATTACCCATCAGTGATTGTAAAGGGTAGAGTCTATTTTTGAGTCTTTTAAGCCTTTATGCAGTGTGTGTGTGTGTGTGTGTGTGTGTGTGTGTGTGTGTGTAGGCTCATGTGTGGAGGTCAGAGGACAACGTCAGGCTTTGGTTTTTCTCCTTTTACCTGGTTTGAAACTGGGTCTTTCATGTTTTCTGTTTGCTTGCTTGTTTTGTGGTTGACATGGCCAGGCTAGCTGGCTGGCGAGTTTCAGGGTGCATCACTTTGTGTCTGGACTTACATGGATGAAGACTGAACCTGAGTTAGTAAGCTTGACAAGCAAGTGCCTTTAATAGCTGAGCCATCTCTCCAGCCCCTGGAACCTTTTTAGGATTTTTGTTGTTGTTTTTGCATAAGTGTAATGTGTTTGGGGGGGGGAGGATCGTGTGCACATGCATGCATGTACGTGGTGTTTGCAAGTGTATGTGGCCATGAGATGTCCCACGCACTTGCCTATAGTGGGCAGATAGAGCTGAGACCTTCGTCTTGAGCCCAGGTCTCTTATTTATCCTGACTTGCACTTTTATTTCCACGAGCTCATCTCTCTGTCTGTCTGTGGGCCTGGGTTACAGACACATGTGGCGGTGCCCAGCTGTTTATGCGGGTTGCTAGAGATTCAAACTCAGGCTATGTCAGGCCCTCTCTGGCCCCTTCAGGACTTCATGTTTGCACAGGAAGTGCTCTTAACCACCAAGCCATCTCTCTAGCCCCTGCCCTTTGTGTCTTTTTGTTGCTGTTGGTTGTTTGTTTTGTTTTTTTGAGCTAGGGTCTCACTCTAGCCCAGGAGGACCTAGAACTTAGTAGTACCAGGGTGGCCTTGAACTCACAGTGATCCTCCTACCTCTGCCACCCAAGTGCTGGGATTAAAAGAGTACACCACCATGCCCGCCCCCCCCCTTTTTTTTTGTTTTTCAAGGTAGGGTCTCCCTGTAACCCAGGCTGACCTGGTACTCACTATGTAGTCTCAGGGTGGCCTTGAACTCACGATGATCCTCCTACCTCTGCCTCCCAAGACGGCCCCTTTTTTTTTAGGGCACATATTTCTCACTCATTTTGAAATATCGAGTACGAGTTATAGAACTTCGGTCCACGAAACCACAGCTCCTGACCCCAAATAACTTTCCTGTGAGACTGGATGTGTCTACGAAAGGCACAGTGCCTCACCGATTTTCACAAAGTTTCTCAGGTACCGATAAAGTAGCTACAGTCTCGTCAAACATACATTTGGTAGGTGCTGTAGCTTTCACTTATGTGTAGAGGCTCTTGCAGCTTTGTACCTTAACACTGATGGAGAGAAAGCGTGTAAGGAGATATGAGAATACCCTATCTTCTCCAGGTCTAAAGGCAGAACTGAATCACAATGGCCTTTCAGAGTGAGCATTACTACAGTGCCAGCAGGTGATGCTTGGTTTTATTGTTCCGTCCTTTAAGGGAAGACTTTTTAATGCAGCGATTATTTCGTACATACCCTCACTCTCTCCGAGATGTTTGTGCAAAGTCACTGTGTGACCAGAGACTGCTTTCCAGCGTGTGCTCAGCCCACACATGTGGAAGGGACAGAGAGAACACTGACGACAGCTATTACAAACAAGACAGAGAGATGACCCAGTAGCTTCTCTCATCAAGACTGGTTACGTAAAAATGCATTCAGATAAGCAGCAACAACATTTAAGTATGGTTTATCAAAATGGAGACAGTTCTTGATGCATCATAGCCATCCATTCACTCAAATTATTAGCCTGTGAACATACTAGGCCTGATACCCAAATACCCACAAAGCTTCCAACTCAGCGGCTCTAGTTTCCCCTCCAGGGGAACCTTACAGCTATTTTTTGCAGCAGCAGAATAAAGATCCCGAAGGGTCATCTTCTAATCGGTATTTTCCAGAATTGGGTAGATCTTTGCATTCTGATATAAACTTTCGAAGTTCAGTCTCTGGGAAGCCATTCCGTTGGTAGTGCTAGATGTAAGAAAGCAGAAGTTCATAAAAAAGCTCCCCTGGGGCTGGGGAGATGGCGCAGTGGTTAAAAGCACTTGCTCGCAAAGCCTTCTGGCCTGGGTTCAAATCCCCAGTACCCACATAAAGCCAGGTACACCATGTGGTACATGAGTCTGGAGTTCGTCTACAGTGGCAAGAAGGCCTGGCATGTCCATACTCTCTCTCTGCAACTCAAATACATAAAAATAGACATTTTTTTTCAAAGTCCCCTTGTAAGCCCCGAATTCAAAATGGAACATGTGGCCAGCGAAGGGATTCTCCTACAGGGACAGTGGCGCACACTTGGGTATTTTCAGGAACTGTAGCCCCTGCAGTCGTTATTGGCAGCGGGGGAGGTGAAGTGTACCAGGTACTCACCTGCATTTGCTTTTCCAGGCCCACTCCTGCCCACGGGAGCACGTGGAGCCTGGGTCTGCACCCATCTCTTGGAAAGAATAAAGTCAGCTCCATTCTGAATTTACCACGCCGTGTTCTCTACAGCCCCACAAGCCCTGTGTCTGTTGAAGGAAGCTTCTGGAATGGGATCCAGTTCAGCCCACCAGGATCCCAACTGTTCGGCTAATGGAGTCTGGTTGTAGGCTGAACACTGGACATCCCTTGTCTCTGCCACGTAACTCTCAGGCTGCTCCTGAGCTGGTCCTGGTGTTGGGACAAAGGTCAGAACACTAGAAGACCCCTTTCAGCCTGCACCTATCCTGTTGGAGTCACTCCTTTGGGTGGGCAGATTGGTTTCAGAGATGTATGTAGGTAGGTGGGTTGGGGTGGAAGGGAAATACCAGAAATAGCCTGGCTTGTGTTTTGAGTCAAGATAAGAGTTTAACATTTGGCATCAAGAGTTACTCTTACAGGGCTGGAGAGATGGCTTAGCAGTTACAGCACTTGCTGGCAAAGCCAAACTATCCAGGTTCAATTCCGCAGGACTCACATAAGCCAGGTACAGAAGGTAGCACAAGCATCTGGAGTTAGTTTGCAGTGGCTGGCGGCCCTGGCATGCTCTCATCTCTCTCCATCTGCCTCTTTATCTCTCTCTCTCTCTCTCTCTTAAAAAAATAAATTTTTAAAAAGAGTTACTCTTAGAGAACTCAGATGTCACCCTTGAATGACAGAGTTCTCTGCACAAAGCTGAAAATGGCTATGGTGGTTTGAATGTAAAATTGGCCCCATAGTTCATGTGTTTGTGAGTAAGCCTAACACTTAATCCCAAAATGATGGCTCTGTTTGGAAAGTGTGTGGAGCCCTTGGCCAGTGCAGCCTTGCTAGAGGAGGTGTGTCAGAGGAGACCTCCTTGTGGTTTTATTAGTCCAGCCTCAATGGGTGCTGATGGTTTACTCTCTCTCCTTAGTCCCTGCTGCTGTGGACATGTGACACCCAATGTCTGTTCCTGTACCACTTCTCCTTGAACAATAGGCCTGGAATGAACCTTTCCTTTCCATAAATTGTTTCTGATAAGGTGTTTTGTCCCATCCATGAAAAGGTAAGTGTAACCATGATAAACTTTAAGAGTGTTATAGGGAGGACCTTGGACAGCCATACGGAAATATTATCCCAGTAACCATGAGGGCCAAAGCACACATCTACTGAGCAATCACTGAAGACAGCAAGGAGGTGGTCAGACCATGACATCTGGTTTGGTAAGAATGACATCATCACCCAGGCTTCATGAGCAAGCCCTTCACAATGATCAATTCCAAACCATGGCCTTTTTTTCATCGTGGGGCACATCACATGGTAAAGACCCCACTTGGGAGTGTCCATGCTAGTGATATGCCCAAATCCAAAAAGATATTCAAAATTTAAATATATCAGGGCTTCAGCATTGGCTTAGCAATTAAGGAGCTTGCCTGTGAAGCCTAAGGACCCATGTTTGACTCTCCAGATCCCATGCAAGCCAGACACACAAAGGTGAGGCAAGTGCAACATCACACATGCCCACTAGGTGGTGCGGTGTCTGGAGTTCAATTGCAGTGGCTGAGGCCCTGGCACGCCAATTCTCTCTCTCTTAAATAAACAAATAAGAAAAATAAAAAGTAAATATATCAAAATATTTATTCTACCTTTGCATATTGTATGAGGCTCAAATGGACCTTTTAAATATCCCATAGGAATAAAAACCACTTTTAAAATCAGATTTCTGTGGATGGAGAGATGGCCTAGTGGTAAAGATGCTTGTCTGCAAAGCCTAAGGACCCAGGTTTGATTCCCCAGGACCCACATAAGTCCATATGTCTGGTGTTTCCTTGCAGTGGCTAGTGGCCCTGATGTGTCCATTCTCTCTCTCTCTTTCTTTTTATCTCTGTCTCTTTCTTTCTCTCTCTCTTAAATACATAATTTTAAAATAACATTTCTGATTGTGTAATGTACACAGGACTAGCATTTGACATGTCACTTCTCTGCTTTTCTTGTGGCTGGACTCCTGTGGTTGTGCCAAACAGGGCCTTGCAAAGTGTAATAGATGTAGTTATAGTTATACACTTCAAAATGCAGCAGAAATTTTTAGCTATGAAAACTGGATTCTTTAAAGTTTCCACCAAAATGTTAGCTTTCTCAAAAGCCATTTTTTTATTCATCTAGGACCTATTGATAGTCACCTACAGACATTCACCTACTATCTTACACATCTAAAATAAGGTTTGGAATAGGCAGAAGACCACGTGCACTCATCGACGCCAGGGGCATATGAGGACTGGGTCTGCATCTCTCTTCAAGGCTGGGGTGTAGCTCGGTGGTACAACACTTGTCTAGCTTATGCCATACCCTGGGTGTGACCCTTAATATTGTCACAGAGAAATCGGGAAAGAAAGAAAAAAAAACAAGAAAGAAAGAGGGAGGGAGGGAGGAAGGGAGGGAAAAAGGGAGTAAGGGAGGAAGGAAGAGAAAGAAGAAAGGGGAAGGAAAGAAAGGAAAGAAAGAAGGGAGGGAGGGAGGAAGCAAAGAAATAACAAAACAGAAAGGGAGGGAAGAAAAGAGGGAGGGAGAGAGAAGGAGGGAGAGAGAAGGAATCTTGTTTGAAAAATATTACAATTATTTAGAGACAACATTTTTTTTTAATATTTTTTGTTCATTTTTTATTTATTATTTGAGAGCGACAGACATAGAGAGAAAGACAGATAGAGGGAGACAGAGAGAATGGGCGCGCCAGGGCCTCCAGCCACTGCAAACGAACTCCAGACACGTGCGCCCCCTTGTGCATCTGGCTAACGTGGGACCTGGGGAACTGAGCCTCGAACCAGGGTCCTTAGGCTTCACAGGCAAGCGCTTAACCGCTAAGCCATCTCTCCAGCCCGAGACAACATTTTTAATGTTCAAGAAATTCTGTTTCCAGCCGGGTGTGTTGGCACATGCCTTTAATCCCAGCAGTCAGGAGGCAGAGGTAGGAGGATCACCGTGAATTCTAAGTCACCCTGAGAATACACAGTAAATTCCAGGTCAGCCTGAGCTAGAGCGAGACCCTACCTTGAAAAACCAAAAAAAAAAAAAAGAAATTCTATTTCCACCTCACTTCTTTTTCCTAATTTCTAACATTGAGTTGCCTCTCTTTTCAACCATTCTCCATGCTTAGAACAAATACTGCTGGCCCAATACTAGTCCTGGGGGAGCAGAGCTGCCTGCAGCCCTTGGGAAACCCACCTTGATCGTCTCATACGTGTCAGTGATCAGCGCGATGAACAGGCTGAGAATCATGTAGATGAAGAGGCTGATGAATGAATAGAGGTAAATTCTACTGAAGAGCCAGACCAGGTAACTCTTCTGCTGCATTCTTGCAAAAGTGGCAAACATGTCATCTCCATTGATCAGAGAGAAAAGGCACTCGGAGACCCTGTTCAGAGAACGGAACTGGAAAAAATAAAGAAAAGTCACTTTTGGCTGCATACGGAATTCAAGGCTAGTGTGGGCTACCTGAGATCCAGTCTTAAAATAAATAATTAACTGGTAATAATAATACAAATAAAGAGGGTAAACAAGCATTTTCCCTTGTTCTGGGAACTTACTAACAGCAGGAAGAAAGCTGGCACCACTACCTTATCATGGTAAGGCCCCAGAACTATCCATCCGCAGAAGCAGTACCCTAAATAGATCATAGCAGCGCAGCAGCAGAACCTCATGACATTGGGCAGCGCCGCCTGGAGCGTCAGGATCAGGAGCTGTGGATGAAAAAGAGGTCACTGGGGTATCTGTCCTTAAGGCAAATCAGCAGAGCAACTTGAAGGAAGTTCTGTGGAATTGCTTACATTGTACTTCTCAAAGAAACCCAGGTACCGGATCACACCGAGCCACACGAGCATTGTGGAAGTCCCCAGAAATATGCTACAGACATCATAACTTGTGAGGCTCTAAGATGGAGTAGAAATAAAACACAAATTAGGACTGGAGAGATGGCTTAGTGGTTAAGGCGCTTGCCTGCAAAGCCAAAGGACCCAGGTTCAATTCCCTAGGACCCATGTAAGCCAGATGTACAAGGTGGCGCATGCATCTGGAGTTCATTTGCAGTGGGATGAAAGCCCCTGCATGTCCATCCTCTCTCTCTCAAATAAATAAATAAGAATATTAAACAAAAAGCTTAAATGGCAGTAAGTCATTGACATAAGAAATATTTATTGGTACTTATGGAAGCAGTCAACCCAGGTCTTTGGCCTCATTGAGTCCCACATTCTACTGGGGCTAAAGACCAAGACAGCAGCAAGAGATTAATAGACTCTGATGCATCAGCTGATGGTAAGTGCTGAGGAGGAACGCCCGTGAGGGGTCGGGGGGGGGGAAGCTAAGGAAGGGGTATAAGTTCGTAATTAGAAATAGGATAGTCAGGCCATTGCCGAAGAGGATGCAGAAAGAAGGCAAGAACAACAGGAAGAGGAGGAGTGCTTTGCAACACTGTCTTACAGACGCTTAGTAGTTGTGGTGGTCATGACCTCAAGGAGGCTGTGTGGGGGGGTGGGAATAATGACATCAAAATACAGCAAGGACTAATTGAATAGACAGGAGGGTCGTAATTAGAAATAGGATAGTCAGGCCATTGCCGAAGAGGATGCAGAAAGAAGGCAAGAACAACAGGAAGAGGAGGAGTGCTTTGCAACACTGTCTTACAGACGCTTAGTAGTTGTGGTGGTCATGACCTCAAGGAGGCTGTGTGTGTGTGGGGGGGAATAATGACATCAAAATACAGCAAGGACTAATTGGAAAGAAGAAGGGATTCAGTGCAGGGGGATAGATGAGGAGGAAAAAATAGGGTGGGAGGGAATTATGATTAGGGTATGTTTTATATATACATATACTGTATATATATATATATATATATATATATATATATATATATATATATATATATATATATGTAATACACACAGAGAGAGAAGTTGTCAATGAAAAGTAAAAGCAAAGGAGAAATAGGATGGTCTGGAGAGATTTCAATGAAACAGTGCCATATAAGCAAAGGTCTAAAAGGAATGAGAGGCTAAGTCAAGCAAAAACCTAGAGGGAAAGCAGGTATGGTGGTGCATGCCTTTTATCCCAGCACTCAGGAGGTAGAGGTAGGAGGATCACCATGAGTTCGAGGCCACCCTGAGACTCCATAGTGAATTCCAGGTCAGCTTGGGCTAGAGTGAGACCCTACCTCAGAAAAAGCCAAGGGGAAAACAAAAATCTAGGGAGTGAGCATCCAGACATAGGGACCCACCAATGACATGGTTCTGAGACAGGAGAGAGCCTAGCTAGAGAGAGGAACAGGTAAGTGTATGGAGGTAGGGGTAGGGTGGCATAAGACCTCAGGAGTTCTAGAAAGGGAAACCCCATAGTCTCTAGTCCAAGAAGCTCTCATGTTTGAATTTCAAACACTCATAACCTCTGAAACATCTCCCTGGCCCCTTAACTCCATTTTATTTTTTTTAGTCCCTAAAGTTATATGACAAACTACAGCCATATGTGGTGGCCACTTCTTCATATGAGCTAAACTCATTCTCTCCTTTGCAGACAAATGTCTGGGCTGTATTTCCCAGCTGCCCTTGTAAGTAGGTTTGACAAATTCACTCTAGAGGGCTGTGAACAGAAATAAACTCTTGAGCCAAGGACACATGACATGCTTTTATTTCCCACAGGCTGCACCCTCTTTGTGAGGCAACCCAGTGTCAATCATGCAGTCAAGATGAACCCTCAAAGCTCACAAAGGACTAAAATGAAAGGAATGCAGGTCCCTGAATGACTGCATGTAGCTGCAGGACTGGCCAACCTAGAAACCCAGAAAAACAAGCTCCTCTCTGACCGGAGCCATTGCGTTTGGGGTCTCTGCCCAGCTCTCTAGGGGGCTGTGGTAGTTTGAAAGTGGAAAGTCTCTCACAGCCTTAATAAATAAATTAAAACCTCATACTCAAGCCCTAGACAATAAATCCCTTGGGAGTTTGAGCCTTGCTGGGAGATCAAGGATGTGCTTGAAGGCTTATTAGTCCTGCCTACTGGGTTGTTTGAGGGTGCTCACTCTTGCTGCTGCCTCTCAGCTGATAAGACAAGATGTGACATCCAGTCTCTGCTCGTGCCATGCCTTTCCCTGTGATGATGGGCCTTCCCCCTCACAACTGTCAGCTGAAATCAGCACTTTCTACCAGCTGCTTCTGGTTGAGTGCTGTTCCAGCAAGGAGATGGTATCTATCTGCTCTGCTTCTGATTGGGTGTTCGTCCCAGCAACAAGATGGCATCTGCTTCAGGAGCTCATCCTATTAGCTGCATCTGGCTAGGAGAATGTAAGATTGAGTGATATTTGTTTGAAAAACATTAGCATGTAATGGGCTGGGGAGATGTGTTCAGCGGTTAAAGCCTCTTGCTGGCAAAAACCTGTCAGCCCAGGTTCAATTCCCCAGTACCCATGTAAAGCCAGATGCACAAAGTGGCACAGTATCTGGAGTTCATTTGCAGAGGCAAAAGACTCTAGCATGGCCATTCATTCTCTTTCTCTCTCCCTCCTTGCTCCTTCCCTCTCCTTCATTCTCTCTTTCTCTAATACATATTTTTTAAAATATAGAAGTATTTTAATCTGTTTTTTTTTTTTTTTGTTGGAGAGGTTGATCTTAATTTTAAAAGAATAACTTGGACTACATCAATGAAAATGTATGAAAATACGATTTATTCTCATCATTTTGGACAGAGGAAACAAATGCAGGAACTTACACAGTATCTCTTCCCATTATTTTACCCAATCCATTATGTTTTGTTATTGTTGAATATTTTAACATTGCTTGTGAAAAATTTTCGAAGATCTTACTTTAATTATCTTGGTGTGTGTATGAATTTTGGCCTGTGTAAGAATTCACATGGCACACAAAATGTTTGGATTCAGTAGCTCTAATGTGGGTCATTTTCAAACACTACTTTGTGAGCTATAATTTTAAAATTCTGCTTAAGAAATTTCCTGACCACAGTGAATTTCAAGTTTACTCAAGATAAAGTTAGGAAGAAATCATTCACTACGAAAATTCTCAGATGTTAGAAAAATACGTTATTAATCTGATAGTTTCTTTTTACCTTAGCTTGAATTTCCATCTTCAGAATTGAGCCAATGATTGTCAGTATGTCACTAATAATAATCACAATATACCATCCATTGACAAATTCCATCTGGTCAGATATGGAGACTTCCTTCTTATAATGAAGAAGGAAGAAGTTGACGAATTCCTTCCGGGGAAAGAGGAGAGGCACAGTGAGTTCCCCGTGGACGAAAATGACAGCAGCCTGCTCAGAAGACAGCAGCCCATACCTGCTGAAGCTTAAGTCCTCTAACCACAGAGCGGGCGCAGAGGACCAAGGAGGTCAGGCAGGTCAGGATGACGAAGGCGTCAAAGATCATCATGTAGTGAGTATTCTTCTGAACTGCAAGCAAACACAATTGCATGTGCAGATGCAGTGAGACATTAATGCAGTGCCATCTACAACAGGTTAGGTCACTCAAGCATTCCAAGAGGGCCACAGAGAAAACCCTGATAAGTATTCCATTCTTCCTGTTAATGTTTAAAGAGGACTTAAAATCACCATGATCGTCAGTCAACCATCAGTAGGACTGCTTACGATGCAATCTTCCAGATGCAAAATGGCCTTCATATTCATGGCCTCACAGTGCCTGACACTACCTAACTACACAAGTTCTTCATAAATGGAGGAAAAGAGAATGGCATTAAAATTGAGAGGCATTAATTGTAAAGAAGGGATTCAATGGAGGGTGAATTAGATTGGGGGAGAATGCAGACGGAGTGGAAATTAGCATGGTTTATTGTCTATGCTTATGAAAGCTGTCAATAAAAAGTTTTAAAAAAGACTAGCTCTGTACTAAAGGATCTTATTAAATTAGCCAAGAGCCTTCCAATGATTACTTTAGAAAAACTCAGAAAGAATGTCCTTATTTCTTAAAAAGAAGAAAGGAAAGTAAACCCTTTCCTCACTTGTCAGATAGAGGATAACTACAGTGTTTAGGTGCCGTGCTTCAAAGTTAAATCCTGCCCGACTTCACCCTAGCTGTGTAGCCTTGGGCAGTCAGCATTACTCCTGAGCTTTGGTTTCATCATCTGTAAAAATAAGAATCTTGGGCGGGGTGTGGTGGCTGATGCCTTTAATCCCAGAACTCAGGAGTCAGAGGTAGGAGGATCTCTATGAGTTCGAGAACACCCTGAGAATACAGAGTGAATTCCAGGTCCGCCTGGGCTAGAGTGAGACCCTGCCTCATAAAACAAAACAAACAAAAATAATTTTGGAGCTGGTGAGATGACTCAGTGGTTAAGGTGTGTTTGCTCACCAAGCCTAATGACCCAGTTCATTTCCCTAGTGGCCATGTAAGCCCAGATGCACAAGGTGCACATGCATCTGGAGATCGTTGGCAGTGACTGGAGGCCATGATACACCCATTCTCTCTGTCTGTCTTTCCTCTCTCTCTGTATCTTTCTCCTTGCAAATCAGTAAATAAATGATATTAAAATAAGTTAAAAAAATAAGAATTCTGCCACTCTCAATGATATTTAAAACTACTAAAATGGGGATAGAGAGATGGCTCCACAGTTAAGGCACTTGCCCGCAAATCCTGACAATCTGGGTTCAATTCCCCAGTACCCATGTAAAGCCAGATGCACAAAGTGGTGTATGCATCTGGAGTTCATTTGCAGCAGTTGGAAGCCCTATCGTGCCCATTCTCTCTCTGTCTCTATCTCTCTCTGCCTGCAAACAAATAAAAATATTTAAAACCTACTAAAATGGAGAAAATGAAACTGGAAGTATATAATATACACTTGGTTTGGTAGGAAACTATGAGTATGTTGTTGGCAAAGAGCAGGCAAGAGAAGACTTGTTAAGAAAGTAAAAATTCGTTTCAATACTAGCAATATGTGTACATTTTATTAGTGTGAAAGCTCTAAGCTGAGGCTGATCCAGTATACTCATCTCCCCTGGAAGCTGACAGAACACACCTACTCAGGTGGAAGGCTTCCAGACCAAGTACCAATACATTAGAAGAAAGGCAAGTGCAGTTGCCAATATTGCACTGACTTGACTCTAGGATGCTCTGGCAGCTGGAGATCCTATGGCCTTAATCATCCATGGCCGTTGGAAATGTGCTTTAATGACTTATGTACTGTCTGAAATATCAGAGACCTTTGATAAATTGATTTACAGAAGTACGGCCTTGAGAATGGTCCAATCTTCCATTTGATGCTCCTTATGTCCTGGAGGCCTATAATTTAATAACCATTTTACATGACCTAGTAGCCATTGTGAACATGAGTGGTGTATTACTTACTTGATCCAGATATGTGCCAGTCTTTGCACTCTCTGATAGAGATGTCATTATCTAAGCTTATTTTAATTCTTCCACTATGAGCCTTGTTGTCAAATGTTATCTGAGAAGACATAAAAGGGGTCACAGATGCATGTTTATTTTTTTGAAATTTTTTTAAAAAATTATTTATTTACTTATTTGAGAGAGAGAGGCAGATAGAGAGAATGGTCATGCCAGGACCTCCAGGCACTGCAAGCAAACATGGGTACCGGGGAAATTGAACCTGGGTCCTTAGACTTCACAGGCAAGCGCCTTAACCACTAAGTCATCTCTCCAGCTCTGCGTATATAGTTTTGAAAGCAAGATGCCCATATGCACTGAGTAGGAAGCAGTCATTTCAAGGGGGAAAAGGCGCTCCAAACCCTCACCTCCAGACCTGTGGCTAACTCCATTCAACTCTGGGAAGCTCCCCATCTCTTCTCTCAGTTGATAAGGTTGAATTAGACCTTCTAGAGATATTTTTAGTGTCTAAAACCCTGTGGTTCTAGGACAGCACTCCAGCCGTGGACAGCTTATGTAACAAGAGTGCCTCCTCTTCTTTCACATTCTGAGTAACTTCGTATGCCCTCTTGACTTGGCAAGCTGGCCCAGCAGGGCTTTGCCCCACCTTCTGGCTAAGGGTGGCTTTCTGTGCTCCTGCACACATGGGGAACAGAGAGACTTGTTGTTTCTGTCCTGGGATGCTTCAGGGGGAGGTTTTCTATTTTCATCGCGGGCCTCAATTTTTTGGTCACTATGGCTCAGTGTTGGGGAGAGTCCAGCATGTCTTCCTTCTCAGATAACCGGTTCAAGATGCCAGGAGCCCAGCAAAAGCTCAGGCATAATGACCGCCATAGTCCTCATGCCTTCTCCTTACTCCCTCATTTTCCCCATGCAGAAAACCCACCCACTTTTTTTTCCTGCCTTTCCTAATTTGGAAGGAAAAAGATTATAAGTCTGTCATCTGGGGCTGGAGAGATGGCTTAGCAGTTAAAGGCACTTGCTTGCAAAGCCTAGCTTTGAGTCCTCAGGACCCATGTAAAGCCAGATACACAAAGTAACATATGCAGCATTTGCAGTGGTAAGAGGCCTGGCATCCCTATTTTTTTTCTCTCTCTCACTTTTTCTCTCCTTGCAAATAAATAGAATTTTTTTTAAAGTCTGTCATTTAAATAAAGTCCATTGAAGCTTCAGTACATAGGGTAATGAGATGGCAAGTGACTTTAAGCATGCTTCTTTCTATATTCCTCCTTAAGGTAGATGGTAATCTTTCCCTAACAACCAGCTGAGGCCACTGTCATGGTCCGTCTGTCCTTCCTGCCCGTGGCTGAAGGACACAGTCTGCAGCTCACCACAAGGCAATGCTTATCAAGCCATCTCCAACCAATCTGCTTAAAATCACAAGGAAAAGGAAGACATTTTAAAGCAGCCAGAGTGAGGGGGTGTGTGGGGGAGGAAGAACACATCTTATACAGAGGTACAAAGACAACTATAACAGCAAAACTTTCCAGAAATGATTAAGCTGGGAGGCCAACATCTGTAGAGTATTCAGGAGGAAAACAACCTAGAATTCTACTCCCAGAACTGATTTTTTTTGGGGGGAGGGGTAATATTTTTATGAGAGATCAAGAGTGAGAGCAAGGGAGAGAGAACTGGCATGCCAGGACTCCAGCCACTACAATCAAACACCAGACATATGTGCCACCTTGGGCACACGTGCAACCTTGCACACTTGTGTCACCTTGTGCATCTGGCTTACATGGGACCCAGAGAGTTGAACATGGGTCCCTAGGCCTTGCAGGCAAGTGCCTAAACTGCTAAGCCATCTCTCCTGCCCTGTTTTGTTGTTTATTTTTTAAATGAAGGTAAAATAGTTTTTCCAGACATACAAAAGATGGAAGAATTTGTCACCAGCACACCTGTACTATAAAAAGTAATCTGTGGGCTGAAGAGATGTCTCAACATTTTAGACTGACATCTTGGGTTCAATTCCCCAGTACCAACATAAAGCCAAATGCACAAAGTGGTGCACGCACCTGGAGCTTGTTTGCAGTGGTTAGAAGCCCTGGTGCTCCAATTCTCTCTATCTCTTTCTCTCTTTCTGCATGAAAATAAATAAATAAACAATATTTTTTAAAAATTAAAGTAAAAATTGAGGAAAGAAAAGTAAGGGCAAAGAATATACTGCGTAAGAAGAAATTTACATTAAATACAAGTCCCAAGGAGCTGAAACTATAGCTGAATGCTAAAACATCTGTCTAGCACACACAGGCTCTGGATTCCATCCCTAGCCCCCCCACACACACACACACTCCACAAATATAGCATGCTAACATTAATCAAAAGAAAGCTGGGGGCTGGAGAGATGGCTTAGCAGTTGGGCACTTGCCTGTGAAGCCTAAGGACCCATGTTTAACTCACCAGATCCCACAAAAGTGAGGCAAGCACAAGGTCACACATGCCCACTAAGTAGCACAAATGTCAGAGTTGGATTGCAATGGCTGAGGCCCTGGTTCTCCAATTCTCTCTCTCCCTCTGTCTATCACTCTCTCTAAAAATAAATAAATAAATAAGAAAGGAAGCTGGACTGGCTATATTGATACCAAATGAAGTAGATTTTAGTGCAAAGAATACTTTAAAAGAGTAAAACTGGCCTGGAGAGATGGCTTAGCGGTTAAGGTCAATTCTTCAGGTCCCATGTAAGCCAGATGCACATGGTGACGCATATGTCTGGAGTTCGTTTGCAGTGTCTAGGAGCCCTGGTACACCCATTCTCACTCTCTCTCTCCCCATCTCTAATAAATAAATCAAAGTAAATTTTAAAAAGAAAATAGAAAACAACTAAATATTTTAAAAAGAGTAAAACTGCCAGGTGTGGTGGCACACGCCTTTAATCCTAGCACTTGGGAGGCAGAGATAGGAGGATTGCCGTGAGTTTGAGACCAGCCTGAGACTACATAGTGAACTCCAGGTCAGCCTGGGCTACAGTGAGACCCTACCTCAAAAAACCAACCAAGCAGCCACTGTTGAAGTAATAGGAATCAGGGTCACAGGAAGGGGAGCTGCTGCGAGATGCTCCTCTACCTGAGCTCAAGCAACAGTGGGTTGCTGACCCTTCTCCTGTAAGATGGTGAACTCACCTCCTGTTCTGAGAGCTCGGCAGCTCCATCTGCAGCTAAAATGTACAGAACATCGAAGTGGGGGGGGGGGAGGAGCTGAAGGGGAGAGGACCAACCAGAGCATTCAGAGGAAGTCGCTGTGAGAATAGCCCAGAGGCTGCAAGCAACCATGATGAGAAAACTGCATACAAGAACCCTTGTCAATGATGGTGAGCAGACAGCCACCCAACATGGAATTCCAGGTCCGCCTGAGCTAGAGGGAGACCCTACCTCGAAAACCCAATAAAAAATAAAAATAAACAAAAACAAAAATAAAAAGAGCTAGCAGCATCTATGTCCCCCATGAGCACACTCCCTATATTCTAACCGCTCCTGAGCACAAGCATGTGAATCATGGATGACACAAGTTTTCTGTAGACCCAAGTCAAGGTCCCCGTGCCGCACTCACTGTCAGGGTGAAGTCGTAGCAGTCCGGGAGCTCCTGGTGGCGAACCGTCTGAAGATTGATGGCCTTCAGCTTAAACTGCAGCTCCACCGTGAGGAGTCTGGGAACGAGAGGAGCCGTTGGCTCAGGGGGAACACGCTCTAACCCGAGCTGCTCCCTTCAGGTCTCCTCACCTGTGGAAGTCCAGGGTCAAGTTGAGATTATTTGCTTCCAGTGTTCCAATATGAGAATGTTCATCTGGCTCTATAAAGAAACATTCTGCCACAGGAAGAAAAACAACAACAACAACATGATAGAGTACCTAAAATAAAGAAATCTGGGAAGATGGTTCAGTGGTTAAAGGCACATATTTACAAAGCCGGCAAGCCTGGGTTTACCTGGGTTTGATTCCTGGTACCCACATAAAGCCCGATGCACAACATACGCATGCAGCTGAAGATTGATTCGTTTGTAGAGGCAAGAGGCCCTGGCACACCTAACCATTTCTCTCTCTCTCTCTCTCCTCTCCAATAAATTAATAAAGAAACCTGCATTTTGAAAAACTAATGCAGGGCTGGAGAGTTGGCTCGGTGGTTAAGGTGCTTGCCTGAGAACCCAGGTTCAATTCCCCCAATACCCACACAAAACCAGATGCACAGCATGGTGACGCATCTGGAGTTTGTTTGCCGTGGCTAGAGGCCCTGCAGCCCATTCACTCTGTCTGTGTCTCTTCTATTTCTCTATGCTCGCAAATAAATGAATAAAAATTATTTTTTTAAAAAAGCTAACATAGTTAGATCAGTTATCCAGACTGTTCTTTTTGTAGTCAGGGTTGCAGAAGCTGGATTCTTGGTCTCAGAGCCTACAGAAAGAAAGACTTTCTCTGTAAGCCCAGACACTGGGTCACTCCTCCTTTCCTAACATAGGGTTTGAAGCACTTGCGGTACCTCAGATCATCTAAACAATTTAAAGATGTACATTTAAACTATTGTGTATTGACAGGTTTTCCTCAGTAAACACTTTTTTTAAAAAAAAAAATGAACACAGGGCTGGAGAGATGGTTTAGTGGTTAAGGCGCTTGCCTGTGAAACCTAAGGACCCATGTTCAACTCTCCAGATCCCACATAAGCCAGGCACACAAAGGTGAGGCAAGTGCAAGGTCACACATGCCCACTAGGTAGTGCAAGTATCTGGAGTTCGATTGCAGTAGCTGAGGCCCTGGTGTGCCAATTCTGTCTCTCTCAAATAAAAAAAGAAAAGAAAAGAATAAACAGAACATTTAAAAATTTCACTGGTTGGCACCATTATCCTTTACCTTTCCTCGATACCGTATATCAGGAGTTAGTAGACATAGTGTTTGATAAACTGGATTTGTTATGTTTTGGATATATATTTGTTATATTTGGATGTCCATTTGTTAACTGGACATCCAGCATGGCACTGGGGGAAATGACAGCCCAAAACCCACCTGGGCTAGCTCAATGCGCAGCAGATACAACTCTCTGAGCCATACTTCAGTCCTGTTAAATGGAGATGATAATGAGCCTTGCCTCATCTGTTTTTAATTTTTAATTTTTTTGAGGATTCATGATTTCTAGTAAAGGGTTTAAGACAGGAGCTGCAAATGGTACTTCTACATAATTCTTCCTATGCCAGTAATAACACCGACCACAACAGTGTGTTCAGAAATGAAATGAATGGGCCAAATCAAGGAGTTAAAAACTTCCAAGTTACAGGCTGGGGAGACGGCTCAACAGTTAAAGGCACTTGCTTATGATGCCTGTCACCCAGGTTCGATTCCCCATAACCTATATAAATGTGCCACATTGTGCATCTGGAGTTCATTGGCAGTGGCAAGAGACCCTGGTGCACCCATACTCTCTCTCTCCCAAATGAATAAATATATTGAAAACAAAAACTTCTAAGTTATAGAGAAATATCACCTGTCTCAATTTCCGGATCAATATCGAAAGTGTCATTCCCAGGACAGATGTTCCCGCTCTTGTAGAAATGCTGACAGATGGCCATGGCGGACTGCTTCATGCCCTTGTTCTCATAAGCGTGATTCCCAGCAGAGATGTTGCGGAGCTGCAAATACTTCAACCAGACGAGAGGCAGAAAGTGAAATCATGATACCCCTGCCTTGCCCCCTCTGGACCTGGCAAGTTCCCATGGCCCTCTCTGGGTGCTGATATAAAGAGTGGATGATTTGTTGAGTACCAGGAAAATCAGGGGAAACTGATCTCTCAATTATAGTCCTGAGTTCAAGGCTCATCTCTGTCAAAAAACTTTCTGAGGGGCTGGAGAGATGGCTTAGCAGTTAAAGGCACCTCCTTGCAAAGCCTGACAGCCAGTGTTCCAGCACCCACATAAAGCCAGAAGCACAAGGTGGTGTGTGTGTCTGAAGTGTATTTACAGGGACAAGAGGCCCTGAAACAACCATACACTCCCATAGACAAATTAATTAATTAAAAGGTTATTTAAAAAATAAGATGGAGAAAGGTTGAGAAACACACCTAAGGTCAACCTCTGGACTTCACATCCATGTGCACACATGTGTGTGTGCAACCACATGTCTGTACACATACATACACACATGCAAAACAAAGTTCACAGTGTCTGATTCCTTATTTGAAAACAGTGAACTCTGAAGCCACATAATCTTTGAAGTTCCTTCCTTTTTCAAAGAATTATGACCAGGCAAAATAAACACACAGAGCACGCACAAGCACGCGCACGCGCACACACACACACACACACACACACACACACACACACACACACAATGATATCCAGAGACTGATCTTTACATTTCATGTAAACACAAACTTAGTTTACCTTTGAGCCAATTCTTACAAAATCTGAGTTCTAATTTACCAATGAAAAATAAAAACTGATTTGCTCCAGTCTAACCATTAAGACCTTTTCTTGTTTAAAAGTATATATTTTATTTATTTATTTGTGAGCAAAGAGAGAAGAGAAACAGAGAGAATGCATGTGCCAGGGCCTCTAGCCACTGTAAACAAACTCCAGATGCATGTGCCACTTTGTGCATCTAGCTTTAGGTAGGTATTGGGGATTTGAACTAGGGTTGTTAGGCTTTGCAAACAAATGCCTTAACTTCTGAGCCATCTCTCCAGCCCCATTAAAACCTTTCCTGAGAAATTTCAATTCTATATATTTTTCTTGGCAAGAATATACTTTAATAACTTTTATATAAATAGTTTCCTTCAACCCGCATGGTGGCACATGCCTTTAATCCCAGCATTTAGGAGGCAGAAGTAGGAAGATCACTGTGAGAATACATAGTGAATTCCAGGTCAACCTGGGCTAGAGTGAGAGCCTACCTCAAACAAAATAACAAAAATAGTATCCTTGTCCAAGAAAGTATTCTAATAAACAAAATATCAACTTTACAAATGAAAATCTTATAATAGATACTTTGGGATATAAACTCAATAAATTTCTGAAGAGGTTTCCAGAACTTATTGTGAGCTATGTTTAGCACAATTGCTCACATGAAAATAAAGGTATGATATCTAACTCTCTTCAAAGTAATAATTTGGGCACAGAAAAATAATTCTATTAATGATACATGTGAAACATGCTATGGGGCTGGAGAGATGGTTTAGTGGTTAAGGCACATGCCTGCGAAGCCTAAAAACCCAGGTTCGAGTCTCCAGGTCCCACATAAGCCAGATGCACATGGTGGCACATAGGTCATTTTTTGCAGTGGCTAGAGGCCATGACATACACATTTTCACTCTCTCTCCCTCCCACCCTTTATCTCTAATAAATAAATAAATACAAAATCTTTAAAACACACTATGGAGAATGAAGGAAATGGTTAATAATTTGGGTCTCCGGGCCAAGGTAAGATGAGCAGCATGTTACTGAGTCTGATGCTCAGTTCTCAGTTCTCAGCTCACTTAACTGGAGGCCAACCAGACCCAGGAGTTGACACGCTGTGGTTGAGCAACAAGGCGGAGGATTCCAATGAGCACCCGGTCTGCCAAATCCAAGCAACTGACCAGAGCAGGAACTGGTCTGGGGAGTCAGTGGGAAGAGGGGCTGGAGCTGCTTGACATGGACAGATGCATCTTTTAAAGAATTGGCCAAATTTGAGCTGGAGAGATGGCTTAGCAGTTAAGTGCTTGCCTGTGAAGCCTGAGGACCCCGGTTCAAGGCTCGATTCCCCAGGACCCACGTTAGCCAGATGCACAAGGGGGCGCACGCGTCTGGAGATCGTTTGCAGTGGCTGGCAGCCTCAGCACGCCCATTCTCTCCCTCTCTCTCTATCTGCCTCTTTCTCTGTCTGTCGCTCTCAAATAAATAAAAATAAACAAAAATAATTTTTTTTAAAAGAATTGGCTAAATTTAAGAGGCAGATGAAGGAAAAAGACCTAACAGACTTAGAACAAAATCTTCAAAGCTTATCTTTTGCATTGAGCTAACTTCCCCCTATGAGTTATAGGACATAACTCTGTCTAGCAGTTCATGCGGCTTCTATCCATGACTAGCTTTCCGACTCCCAATGTTAGCTGGAAGCCTGGGCTCCATAAAGATGTATTTTACCCTCACAGTTCATCCAGGTTTGATGTAGACTAACATG
This sequence comes from Jaculus jaculus, assembly GCF_020740685.1. NCBI lineage: Eukaryota > Metazoa > Chordata > Mammalia > Rodentia > Dipodidae > Jaculus > Jaculus jaculus. Next base: position 13,881,466 of record NC_059120.1, read on the forward strand.
AAGAGGCATGACTGCATTACAATGTTTGAAGAGTAATTATGAAATATGATTTGTCACTAATCTAGGTTGGAAATAGTGACGTCATAAGCATCTTCAATGATAAGCTATTTGGGATCTCGAGAAAGTGCTATTTATAGCAGAAATAGTCCAGAATAAAAACGGACTCATCTGTATGAAAAACAAGCTTACTTTTAATTTGGTAGCTAGTCAGTATTACAGTAAGATCATTGTCATGTGTGACATAAAAGCATCACTTATTTTTGAATGAACCTGCAGGTCCTGGCTGCCACACAACCCTTGCAAAGTTAATATTCTCGTTATTCACTGCAGACCTCGAAAAGTATGAGCTCTGGAGACATAATGACTACTTATATCCAGGGTTTTCATCTTAGTAATTTTCACTGATGAAGCTGCCATGTCAAGCCCTAGCCTTGGTTCTCTTAATTATGTCAGTAAGTTTTGAGTTGTCTGTTGGTACTAAACAAAAGCTTTATTCAAATACTAGTTTTATAAACGTTCATTGGTGGTACTGGGGAAGATAGCTCACTCAGCAAAGAGTTTGCTGTGTAAGCATGGGGACCTTAGTTTGACCTTCAGAGCCACATTTAAAAAGCCAGGCATGGGGGCTGGAGAGATGGCTCAGTGGTTAAAGGTGCTTGCCTGCAAAACCTAACAAATGACCCAGGTTTGATTGCTAAGTAGTCATGTAAAGCCAGATGCACAAAGTGGTGCATACACCTGGAGTTCATTTGCAGTAGCTAGAAGCCCTGGAGTTCTCTCTCTCCCCCCTTCCTCTCTCCTTCCCTCCCTTCTTCTCTCTCTCCTTGCAAATAAATAAATAAATAAAAAGCCAGGGATGGCAGCCAGGCGTGGAAGCGCATACCTTTAATCCGAGCACTAGGGAAGCGGAAGTAGGAGGGTCATCCTGATTTTGAGGCCAGCCCGGGGACTACATAGTGAGTTCTAAGTCAGCAAGTAGAGCTGATCATCCCTAAACACTTGAATATCAGTTTCTACAGCATCCATTGCTACCAGTTTTCCAGCAGATTCTTTTCTTCCAAGTAAAATATGGACACACTGAGGCTGGAGAGATGGCTTAGCCACTAAAGGTGCTTGCTTGCAAAGCTTGAAAATTCAGGTTCAGTTTCCCAGTCGAAAAGGAAAAAAAAAAAAGCCATTACCCATGTAAAGCCAGATGCACAAAATGGTGTGTGTATCTGGAATTTGCTTGCAGTGACAGGAGACCCTGGGACACCCATACACACACATTCTCCCTCCCTCCCTCCCTCCCTCCCTCCCTCCCTCCCTCTCTCTCTCTCTCTCTCTCTCTCTCTCTCTCTCCCCCTCCCTCCCTCCCTCTCTCTCTCTCTCTTTCTCAACTAAACAGAAATATTAAAACTGAAACAATGTACACACTGGATGGAGATGTAGCTCAGTGGGAGAGTAGTGGCCCTCAGTTCAATCCATGGTATTTTAAAAACACACACACTTAGCCGGGCGTGGTGGCGCACACCTTTAATCCCAGCACTCTGGAGGCAGAAGTAGGAGGATCGCTGTGAGTTCAAGGCCACCCTGAGACTACATAGTGAATTCCAGGTCAGCCTGGGCCAGAGTAAGACCCTACCCCCCCCAAAAAAAAAAAAAATAAAAATCCACACTTGGTTTACCTGGTTCACTGCAAAGATGATCTGATCATACACTTCGTTTTGTGTGTATACTGCATAGGTGTCATCCATTCGGTCCATGTATCCTTTTAGAAAGAGGTGTTTGAAGGCTATAGTGTTCTCTTCTTTGAAAGCTACCACCATCTGGTTACTTAGTCCAAAAAGGACAAGCTTCAAGAAAAAAAAAAAAGAAAGAAAGAAAGAAAGAAATAGCAAGAGGGTAAAAAATCTGAAGAGAAAAAGTGGAGGCAGGAGGTGCAGGACCTGGACCAGCAGAAGAGCATGCAGTTAATTCCACAGGACATCAGAAAAGCTGTGACCCCTGCATACAAACTACAAGAAAGACCCAGTCCTACGACTCTTCTTCCCCACCTTCTGTTCTCTCGTTCTGTCTCTCCTCTCATTCCTCCTCATCCTCTACTCTTTCTTTTCCCCTCTCATTTATTCTCCCGCTCTCTCTCATGCATTCTCCTTCCCACTCTTGCATGCTCACTCTGACTTAAAGCTAAGGGTGAGGCCAGGGATATTTTATTTTTTTTTTAAAAAATGTTTTTTTAATTTTTATTTATTTATTTATTTGAGAGCGACAGACACAGAGAGAAAGACAGATATATATATAGAGAGAATGGGCGTGCCAGGGCTTCCAGCCTCTGCAAACAAACTCCAGATACGTGTGCCCCCTTGTGCATCTGGCTAACGTGGGACCTGGGGAACCGAGCCTCGAACAGGGGTCCTTAGGCTTCATAGACAAGCGCTTAACCGCTAAGCCATCTCTCCAGCCCAATTTTTAAAAATACTTTATTTATTTGTTTGACAGAGAATGAGGGAGAGAGAGAATGGGTGTGCCAGTGCCTCCAGCCACTCCAAACAAGCTCGAGACGCTTGTGCCCCCTTGTGCATCTGGCTAATGTGGGTCCTGGGGGATCGAACCTGGGGCCTTTGGCTTTGTAGGCAAATGCCTTAGCCGCTAAGCCATCCCTCCAGCGCCAGGTATATTTTGGATGAGAGGAAGCGATATGGAGCACCGATGTGCCGCACACTATTGCCAGACCCGTCCTTGTCTGTGTTAATCCCATGGCGTTGTTCCTAACGAGTTTTGCAGATGAGTACATAAAGTCTCAGAAGAAGTTAAGGAACTTTTAAAGGCACATCAGGATGTCACTCCAAAGCATATAGTCAAAATTGTCAGCTGGCATGGTGGCGCACGCCTTTAATCCCAGCACTCGGGCGGCAGAGGTAGGAGGATTGCTGTGAGTTCAAGGCCACCCTGAGACTATATAGTGAATTCCAGGTCAGCCCAGGCCAGAGTGAGACCCTACCTCGAAAAACAACAACAAAAAAAAATTGTCGCGCAAGTCTGAAAGACTAAATCTAAGCTGTGGCCAACCTGTCACACTAGGAAAAGTCTTCCAGAGCCTCGTAAGGAAAGCAATACAGAGTGCTCTTCCGTTTCCTCGCGATGGGTGACCAGCGCACAGGACACATCGTCACCCTCCACCCAACTTAAACTAAGTGATCTCATTTAAACTCGGGTAGATGATAGCTTGACAGTACAAGTACCTGACACTTATCAAAGCTGACAGCCTAAAGATCTCCATAAATTTCCCAAAGATATTGTTGCCAATTGATTCAAATACACCCGGTACCTCCCACATGTCAGCATGAGCCCAGAAACAGGGGATTCCCTAGGGCAAGCTGGCTAGTTACCCTAGCTGATCCAGAGAGCTCTGGACTCAGTAAGAGACCCTGCCAAAGTGAATAGAGGGCAGCAATGTAGGAAGATACCTGATATCAACCTCTGGCCTCTACACAGGTGCACATGGGTGGACATGGGCGCTCGCATACACACGCACACATACATGCACATACCCCACACACCATACCCACTAACAAAAAAAGAATCTCACCAACGTAATGCAAGTCTAGAGATTGCTTTTGCATCTGAGAATAACAAACATGTGTTATCAATAACGAACCAAGATCAGTCACCCCAAAGTTTAAAGGTTATGTAAATTATTTTAATAGAAAGATTAAAATAAAAATAATAAGGTATCTTTTATAAATTAAAAAATCTCTCCTTCAGTTTCCATTGTTCACAAAGAACAGGAAACTTAAATATAGCTGTCACATCCATTTTCACCTTGAAATTTTACTTACACTTTTGTCCTTCTGCTTTTAACAAGAGGCAATTATTCAAGAGGTAATTATTCTCAGCAACAGGAAAGCATACTTTCATAACATTACAACCAGAATAGGCAACTATTACAAAATATGATCCCCGCAAATATTTTTCAAAACTTTATTTTAATTTAGTTATTTATTTGACAGAGAGAAAGGGGGAGAGAGAGATAGAGACAGAGAATGGGTGCACCAGGGCCTCCAGCCACTACAAACAAGCTGCAGACGCGTGTGCCCCCCTGTGCAGCTGGCTAACGTGGGTCCTGGGGAATTGAACCAAGGTCCTTTGGCTTTGCAGGCATCGCTCCAGCTCTCTCCCGCATAAATATTTTTAAAGGCGCCAAGAAAAGCAGGTTCACATATGCCCTTTTAATTAAAATGGAGTCCCATGTTTCACAAGCCAATGCCAGTTCTTTTTTTCCTAACTTTGCATTCTCACACTGTACCTTTCCCACAGTTCTGGGAGAATCAAAGAGTTGCTTGTAGCAGAAACCTGTGGAGTTTCTGAAGAAAGAAACGCCCAGAAAGTTAAGAAGGGGAAGAAGTCCTCACTGTGGGGTAGGCAAGGAACAGCTTCCAGGGATTGAGGGTCTTCCATTAAACCTATCAATTAGAATCCAGACACTAACATGTTCTATTCTTTAAGACTGCTAAAATTATAACTTAATGAAAGATGAAAAGGGGGGAGAAAGTAAGAAAAGAAGCCTAAGTCTTTCACAAATGTTCAAGAGAGAAGGGTTTAAGATTATGTTTCTTTATTTATTGTTTTCCTTGTGCCCTCTGTTTAAAGTTTATTTAAAAATATATCCACTGTCCTTCCATAAAATCTCCTCCCAGGGCTTCTTTCCAGCTTCTTGACCTTTACAGACTCTCCAACTTAGAGCTACAAGGTAAGATTCATATATGGGTTTAAAAGAAAAATAAAAACATGAACGTAAGATGGGGATTAATGGGCAAGATGAGTGTTAATGGGAGAGGGGGGAATAAGAGGGTAATTGCTCTCTTGTGCACTCATAAATTTAAGTAAATTTATTATTTAAATTTAAGTAAATAAATATTTTAAAAAGATGGAGAGACAGCTTATCAGTTAAGGTGCTTGCCTACGAAGCCTAAGGAACCAGGTTCGACTCCCCAGAAGCCACATAAGCCAGATGCACATGGTGGTACATGATTCTGGAGATCCTTTGCAGTGGCTAGAGCTCCTGATGTGCCCATTCTCTCTTTTTCTCTCTCATACACACAAATAAATAAGTAAATAAGGCATTTTTAAAAAGGAAAATAAAGGGCTGGAGAGATGCATTTGCCTGCAAAGCCAAAGGACCCAGGTTCAATTCCCTAGGACCCACATTAGCCAGATGCACAAGGGGGCTCTGGAGTTCATTTGCACTGGCTGGAAGCCCTGGTGCACCCATTCTCTCTCTCTCCCTCTTTCTTTGTCAAATAAATAAATAAATAAATAATATTTTTAAAAATGAAAGAGAAAACACTGTTTTTAAAAAAATGAAAATACAAGAGGGTAATTGGTGAGAATAAGATCAATATACATTATACATGTATGAAATGTTAAAATAAAAAAAATATTAAAAAGAAACAAATCCATTGTTCTCTTTGTGGTGTAATAAGACTTGGCCCGCAATCACAGCCTGGGATGCTCACCTGGATAGTCACCGTGGCGATTTTGAGAATTTGTATGCCAAGTTTCCACGGCTTTCTACCTCGAGCCCAGAACTTCTCACAAGGATTCATGAAGAAAAATTTGAGCTTCCGCCTCATCTGGTCTTCTACCAGCAGCTGCTCAGAGGGGGATGCGTGCTGGCCGAAAGTGCAGTGGCTGGTGTCTTCCCGAGAGCTGCAGCTGCCTACAACCACCTCAGGCCTGGCCATCTCTAGGGAGGGAAAGAAGACATGTCTCCACTCAGTGAGGAAAGGGAGCCACAAGCCTACGTTGTTTGCTATTCTGAGGTCATGTAGGAAGAGAGCTGCAGAAAGATCTGCACCGCACTTCACATCTGACTCAACTCCTCCTCAGGGTCCCTTTGGTGGTGGAAGGGATGAGGGCGAAGATGCTACCAACGTGTGCTGTTTACATACTGTCCATAACTAATAAAAAATATACTTAAAAATAAAAAAATAGAAGCCGGGCATGGTGGTGCATGCCTTGAATCCCAGCACTTGGGAGGCAGAGGTAGGAGGATCACTATGAGTTCAAGGCCACCCTGAGAATACATAGTGAATTCCAGGTCAGCCTGAGCTAGAGCAAGGCCCTACCTCGAAAAATAAATAAATAAATAGAAAATAGAGCTGGAGAGATGACTTAGTGGTTAAGGCACTTGTCTGCAAAGCCAAAGGATCCTGGTTCAGCTCTCCAGGATCCACATAAGGCAGATGCACAAAGGGGCGCATGCATCTGGAGCTCCTGTCATGTCCATTCTCTCTCTCCCCGCCCTTCTCTCTCAAATAAATAAATAAAATATATTTTAAAATAAATAAAAATAAAAATATTCTCCTCAATAAAACAGGACTATCTTTGCAGGGCTCAAGAAAGCCTGTGGGGCTACAGAGATTGACCTGCAATCTTTGACCATGTCAGATCCATATCTATTAGACATTAAATGACAGAGCATGTCATTTTCCAATTTATTTCAGTTACTAAGTGAACTCTAACTTGGTTGAAAGTTATCACATTCAAGGAATTCTCCTATTAGTAAAACATATGCATATGATGGAGAATGGAATTTCAAAGGGGAAAGTGGGGAGAGGAAGGAGGGCATTACCATGGGATATTTTTAATAATCATGGAAAATGTTAATAAAAATTGAGGAAAAAAAATATTAAAAAGTAAAAAAATAAAATAAAACATATGCATGGTATGTCTATGGGTATGCTATGTGATCATTAAGAAACAGATATAATTAAGACAGACATTAGAGACCTGACAGCCTGTGCAAGGTGGGCCTTGAAACGATATGCTCAGCACTGAACCAGTCAGCTCTGCCACACTTGCCAGGGGAAGTGGCACATGGAATATAAGCGCTGTTCTCACTCCGAGCCAGAGAACCTTCTCTACAGAGATGGCAGTAGACGTCAAGGAGATTCAAAACTCTTCAAAGCAGGAAATAAGAGGCTGTTGGGAGCTCTACCCTAAGCCAGTTACCAGCCACACCCTCCAAGGCTCAGGAAACACTGCAGAAGAGGAGTGGAAAGAATGTCAGAGCCACAGGGTGGGAAGGGACACTTTAGAACACTGTCCTTCCTATGTGAACCGACTGGGGCATTCATAAGCTCATAGTGGTTGCCGGTGACCCTAGAAAACCTGCACAGTTCTGAAAACAGAAACATTTTGATATGGAGGACAGAAGAGAACACAAGGAATGAGACAACAAAACAGAGGAAGGACTACTTGGAAAAAGGGGGGTCCTCAGTGTAATGGGGGGAGAAGAGGGGACAGAAGGGAGACTGTGATGGGAATACAATCAAATTATATTGTGTACATATATTAAAGTGTGCGCAATTCTTTCTTTCTTTCTTTCTTTCTTTTTTTTTTGCTTTTCGAGGTAGGGTCTCATTCTAGCCCAGTGACCTGGAATTCACTATATATAGCCTCAGGGTGGCCTTGAACTCACGGCGATCCTCCCAAGTGCTTGGATTAAAGGCGTGTGCCACCACGTCCTGCTCTTTGTGCTCGACTTTTTCTTAAATTGTGTGTATGTAGTATGGTAAGCCTTTCCCATGGGGAGAAGCTAAAGCTTTGCATCTGATTATAACCAATCAAATCCATTTTATGAAGAATAAAGACCGGTTTCTTTGCACTGGCAGGAGCCCTCATGCGGTGTTCCGCCTCTCTCATTATCTCCCTATCTCTCTGCTTGCAAATAAACAAATGGTGCATGTGTCCAGCAAAGAGGAAAAAGAACAAAGATGCAATTTAATTGATAATTCTGATGTGCAATTTGTCATTTCTACAACTTGATGCAACTCACACAGCCACCCTGAGCCTATTTCCTCCCCTGCAAAATGAGAAGAGGAGAGGTCCCTCTAGGGTCGTAGCAAACAGGTCAGAAAGGAAACGAAAAGAAAGCGCTTGCCTAGAGTCCGGCGCTGAGCCGCAGCCTCTCTCACCCTCTGGGGCCAGGAGACAGGGCTGCTGCCTAAACATGCGGCAAGTCGAGACTCCCAGGGAGACAGCTTGAGCCTTGGGAGCTGAGCATCTCCGCCAAGCGAGGAGCAGACACTCAACTGAAGCCAGTTCCCATCAGGCCACCACTTGTCTTTACCCTTGATGGAAGGATATATTTATTTGGTTTTTCAAGGCTGACCTGGAATTCACTATGGAGTCTCAGGCTGGCCTCAAACTCACAGGGATCCTCCTACCTCAGTCTCTGTGCTGCAATTAAAGGTGTGCATCCACCACACTTGGCTAAAGGCTTTGGATTTATACAGCACATTTTACTTCTCAACACACTTTCTACCTTGTCAGGTTCAAGAGGGCGGGGTAGCTCTTGCAAAGTGTGGGAAAAGTGTCTCCAAAGACTGGGACCTCACTTAAATTTTCCCTCAAACTAATATAGATACTATGGAAACCCTCTTCAAAATAAAATACCCCAATCCAGGTGTGGTGCCTCATGCCTTTAATCCCAGCATCTGGGAGGCAGAGGTAGGAGAATGGCCATGAGTTAGAGGCCACCTTGAGACTCCATAGTGAATTCCAGGTCAGCCTGAGCTAGAGTGAGACCCTACCTCAGAAAACCAAAAATAAATTAATTAATTAAATTAAATACCCAAACTACCAAGACAGTTGGGTCCTTCCATACAGAATAGAAAGATGACTGAACTTAATATCTTTAGAATAACTTATACTCAGTCAGGAAAAAAAAAAATTTTAACTTACATTTATACAATATCTGATACATTAACTGCTTTTCCACATGGCCTTCATATCTAGAAACCCACATTTGATGTTTAGTTTAGATCCTAACATTCCTAGCAAATTCAACATTCCTAAAATGTAGATTTGGGCTATAAAAACTAACCATGGGTAAAGTTTTAGACTCTTGATTAGTGAAAAGATTAATAAGGCAGTTGCTCAGTGAATAGTGTCGACAGCATCTTTGCCAGATGGCACATGCTATACTTTCAACATGAAACAATTATGACAGAATCATTAACGTGTGGCTCTGTTTCAGTGTTAAAATGCATGCCCAGGTACGTACTCTGAGTCTTGGGTAAAGGCATGAAGGAGAGAGGCCAGCCTGAGACTACCTACTGAATTCCAAGTCAGCCTGGGCTAAAGCAAGACCTACCTCAAAACAAAACAAAACAAATCAAAAAGTTTAAAAATAAAATAACATAATATTGGGGCTGAAGAGTTGGTTCAACAGGGAAAAGCACTTTCCAAACAAACATTAGGGCCCAAAAGAACCAAAACTACCTGAATTTGAATCCCCCCCCCACCGAACACCCACAAAAAGAGCTGGGTGTGGCCATGCATGTCAGTAGCCCCAGTTGGCTGGGGAGCAGAGATTAGAGAAACAATGGGGTTCCTGACAAACAGCAAACTCTGGAAGCAGAGACCCTGCCTCAAAGAAACAGGTGGCTGTGTGATGGAGGTACAGGAGCAGCCCATGTCCTCCAATGCCCTCCGCATGTATGTGCAAGGACTACATACACACACGCACACACCACACACACTACTCACATGCACAAGCAAAACAAAGTTGAATACTAAGTGAGGAGTATAGCTCAGTGGTAGAGGGCTTGCCTTCCATGCGCAAGGTCCTGCTTTCAATGTCCAGCATAACAAAACCAAAAGAGAGTAGAATATTTTAGCCAGTATTTAAAGAGACTTTTGTCTGTGAGACTTAAAACAATTTCTGTTGAGGGGGCTGGAGAGATGGCTGAGCAGAGCGCTTGCCTGTGAAGCCTAAGGACCTCGGTTCGAGGCTCTATTCCCCAGGACCCACATGAGCCAGATGCACAAGGGGACGCACTCGTCTGGAGTTCGTTTGCAGTGGCTGGAGGCCCTGGCGCGCCCATTCGCTCTCTCCCTCTCTCTCTGCCTCTTTGTCTGTTGCTCTCAAATAAATAAATAAAAACAAACAAACAAACAACAACGAAAAAAGAAGCAGCAAGGGTGGGCTCACATACTTCCTTGAGCCAAGAACCCTTTAAAAAAAACAACTTCAGTTGATAATTGCATATAAATAGCTGTAATTGTAGTTATTGATCATAACGTGCTTCTGAACTACAATATTTTGAGTCACATCAAGCCCTTTCCATTATTATACAGAGAAAATGAAACTTTAAACAGACTAGACACACACCATGTAACAGTAACCTGCAGAAACTTCAACGAGAAAAATGAGCCAACCGCCATTAATTTATTCAGCACACGGAACCTAATTGTTCTGGAAGCCGGCATTTCATTGGGGGATCACCACTGAACATGCTGCAAACATTATTCTTACCCTACAGTCACCAAACATTACTGTCTCCTAAGCCCTTCTGAAAAAGCACTGTGCCATCCGTGGAAACCCACAGCAGGTGACAGCTGCTTTTCATACTCAGGAAGAGGCAGTCTAGGGCAAGATGTGTCCAGGGGTCCCGCAGGAGTCTTTGAGGTATCAGGGTGTTGGTCTTAGAACTGACAACACAGACTTTAACTAATTCACAGTGATCAGAGATCCAACTGGATTGAACTACTGACAGACACGGAATGTGGGTGTGTCACACTTAGCTAGGTGACTTGTTTCTTTAGCATATCCTCACCTCACCAGACACAAAATTTAATTCCTCTCTTCCTCCCTCCCTCCCTCCTTCGCTCCCCCTCCTCCCTCTTTACCCCTCCCTTTCTTCTCTCTCTTCCTTCTTTCTTCTTCCAAGACATGGGACAACCTCGGCAGTTCTGTCTTGCTGGCTTGCTGCCACCCCAGGCACTGCTCCCTGGGTTCTTTGGGCCTCTGGGGGTGCTTCCCCCAGGGCAGGGACCCTGGCTGTTGTCCCGGTCCCCACCACTCCCCCACAGGTCTCCAAGGAAGGGGAGGACAGAGCTTAGAGCAGGAAACAGGGCCACTTCAGGACCTGGTGTCTGCGCCCTGGCCTGGCATCCAGCGATCGGCCCGCTTCCCAGGCTGCCCAGGGCAGACACCCTGGGCAGCGGGTGATGACCGCCTCTGGATCTCTCCAGCTCTCACAAGGGCCAAGGCAGCGGACCCCACTGCCGCGGCTGAGCCAGGCTGGGGCGCCGGATCCCCAGGGAGCCCCCCGCCCCCAACACACACCCCCTGGCAGCCCTACTGACCTTTGGCGACCTGGGCAGCCTGCGCTGTGCCAAACCCACGCATCTCGCACCCCGCTTCCCTCCCTGTGCCCTGCATGGCGCTGACGCCCTGGGCTCAGACCCTCCCGCTCGCTCGGTGTCACCGACGGCTCACGACAGCGCGGTCACTACCCCAGCGCCGCGGGCGCCGTTCCCACGACACCTGATGCCCGGGCGGCGCCCGGCGAGGCTCACCTGCGGCCCCCGGGCGCGCGGAGGAGGCAGCGGACTGGGGCGCGGGGACCGGGGGGAACCTCAGGTCTGGTCCCGGGCCCAGGGACGCGGCATGTCAGCGCAGGGTCCTCGGCCCCCGGAGCTCATCTCGGCTCCGCAGGGCGCCGGCCATCCTTCCTCCTCGAGGTCCCCACCGCGTGACCCTCCCCGGCCCCCGGGCTCGGGTTCCCTGCCCCGCCCTGTCTGGGGCCGCCTTCAGGGAGGGGACAGGTGGAGCGGAGCCGGGAGGAGGACACGCCCCGCCTTCTAGGGCTTCTACCCCCACCAGCAACGTCGTCCTCCCCTGGTTTCTCTCTTTGCAAGGCAGCTGCCACCGCCTGGTGAGCTGCCACCACTGCTAAGGGTTTCCAGGGGGCCCAGGGCGCCCCTATGCCTGCCCTATCTGAAGGTGGCATTGGACTTATCTCCCCCCACCGCCCCCACCCACCTCCACCATGAAAGCTCACCTGACAGGTTGGCAAGATAAGGTGACCGCAGGAAGTGGAAGGCACAGATCCTGAGCCTTGGACCCTCCCCATCTCGAGTCAGACAGTAGCTGGCCAAAGAGCTGACGGTAGACTCGGCTGTTCTTCACCCACCGTGGGCATAAGCACATGAAGAACCCTGGGCAGACTTTGACCCTGCAAACCTTTTCTTCGCGAGTTCCTCTTAAAAAAAAAAAAAATTAAGCCTTCCTCTACCTCTTATCAGGAATAGGTCAGGAATTTAGCTAATTATAATTACTTTGAACTTGTTTCAATTTATTGTTTTATTTGTATTTTCTCGGAGGCACAAGTAAACTTGTAAGAGTAAATTCCCCTTACAAGGTATTCCACAAGTCCCATCAAAATCTGTCAGAGCTTTTAAAGTTTTGTTTTTCAACTTCTAGATCAGTTTGCAAAGACAATTTATAAATAGAGTTATCTCTTTTTTTTTTCACAATGAGGGACAAAAAATTTATACTATTCATTAACATGAATCCCAAGTGTTCTGGACAGGAGGGATACCCAAAGGGTATAATTGGCATACTCAATTCTCAGGAGCAATTTGGAAAATATAATTTAGTCTCTGATGCCTATGTCACCATGCAGCCTAATACTGGCTTCTTTCTCACTGCCTCATTGAAGTTATCACGATGGTAAGAGAAGTGCTAGAGAGATGGCTCAGCCATTTAGGTGCTTGCTGCAAAGCCTAACCACCCAAGTTTGATTCCCCAGTACCCAGGGAAAGCCAGATACACAAAGTAGTGCATGTATCTGGAGTTTGTTTGCACCAACTAGAGACCCTGATGCACACCCATTCTCTCTCTCTCCTGGCAAATTAATTAGTTCGTTAAAATGTTTTTAACGAGCTGGAATGATGGCTTAGCAGTTAAGGCAATTGCCTGCAAAGCCTAAGAACACATGTTTGAACCTCCAGGTCGCTCATAACCCAGGCCCATAGTGACGCAAGCACACAATGTCACACATGCCCACAAGAGAGAGCACATGTCTGGAGTTCGCTTGCAGCAGCTGAAGGCCCTGGAGCGTCCATTCTCTTTCTCTCTAATAAATTTTTTAAAAAGTAAAAAAAAAAATAAAATAAAATAAAAATAAAAAGCCAGGCATAGTAGCCCACACCTTTAATCCCAGTACTCAGGAAGCAGAGGTAGGAAGATCACTATGAGTTCAAGGCCAGCCTGAGACTACAGAGTGGTTTCCAGGTCAGCCTGAGCGTGAGACCCTACCTCAAAGTAAGTAAATAAATATGCTCAAGTGAGACATGTGTATCACACATGTCCTCCAAAGCACAGGGACCATTTCAGAAGAGGTGACAGAAAGACTGTAAGAGCCAAAGAAGGGGAGGAGCGCTTACAATACTGTCTTCCAGACACAAATGAGCCTTGAAATTCATGACCTCACAGTGGCTGATGCATCTCAGGCTGGGAAAGTGGACTCAGCGGCTAAGGCACTTGCTTGTTAAACCTGCTGGCCAGGGTTGGAGTCCCCAGCGCTCCTGTAAAGCCAGATGCACAAAGTGGCACATGCGTATGCAGTTCGTTTGCAGTGGCAAGAGGCCCGGGTGGAGCCACCCATTCTCTCTCCCCCTCCATTCCTCTCTCTCAGATAAACAAAATTAAATGACTACTGCACCTCGGCTTTCTGGCCTGCCTGATACGAGCTGCTCGGCTCCCTCGCGCCCTCCCTGCCGCCGTGAGGGCTGAACCCTCAGGAACCAGGCTCTCTGATGGGCCTCGTGTTCCTTGGTGACATCCTGAGCTCAAGGGGCCTCTGCAAATGCGCACGCTCTGGTTGCTGCTGTGACTGAATTCAACAAAAGTGCTGGAAGAGCTGACTTTCCGAGACATGTCTGTGTGGCTGCGTGGATGGATCTAAGGGGACGAGAAGCAGCCCTGAGAGCACCTAGCAGCCGTGCAAGGGCTGGACGCGGTGGCACACACCCGCCGGTCCCCAGACACCGCGGCCCGTCCTGGGCTTCGCAGCCAGAAGTGGCCTCACAACGCGGTGAAGTGTGTACACAAATGCAGATGACAGCAGCGTGCAGTTGAAAGTGTACCCCCCAAATGTGGAGAATGGCAAAAGAGGCATGGCGTGGGCTGGAGAGATGGCTTAGCGGTTAAGCGCTTGCCTGTGAAGCCTAAGGACCCCGGTTCGAGGCTCAGTTCCCCAGGTCCCACGTTAGCCAGATGCACAAGGGGGTGCACGTGTCTGGAGTTCGTTTGCAGAGGCTGGAAGCCCTGGCGCGCCCATTCTCTCTCTCTCCCTCTATCTGTCTTTCTCTCTGTGTCTGTCGCTCTCAAATAAATAAATAAATAAATAAATAAATAAATAAATAAATAAATAAATAAATAAATAAATAAATGGGCATGGCGTTCCTGCTGCACGGTAGAGGAGATAAAATCGCCTTCCACTGAGCTGAGAACGGCAGGATAAGCAGGTGGATGAGGAGCGCTCCACGAGTGTGTTGGAAGTGTCTAGAAGGTGTTTCTCAGGCAATCTGCTAGAGGGCTAGCTGGCGTTGGTGTGTTCTCATTTCTTTCACAGGACGATTATTCTATAAAGTATTATAGACAGAGACTGCTAGGAAACTGGATTAAAGGCATTTGGAGTACAAACCTCAGTTGTTTCAAACATAAATTTACTCTCCCATTCCTATATATATATATATATATATTATTTTTTATTTTAGTATGGGTAGTGTTGTAGTCAATTCCATGTGGCTGGGATGAATATCCAACCAGACACAGTTTATGGGAGGAGCAGGTTTATTTTAAGCTTACAAATGCAGAGGAAATTCCCTCAATGGTGGAAGAAGATACATCCAAGCAGAGAGAAGCTGCACCAAGCAAATACCAGCAGCCAGCAAGCAGGAACGCTCCAGAACTGAAACTTCTCTGCCACACCCTTGGGCTGAAATCCAGATCCACCCCCAAGCCCACCTCAGGGCTGGACTCCAGGGTCCGCCCCAAGTGACACCTCCTCCAACCAGGTGGCTGGAGACCCAACCTACAATTTAATTTTCATAAAAACACCCGAGCCTATGGGGCCATACATTCACACTGCCACATTCAAGCTACCACATGTAGTGTGTGTGTGTGTGTGTGTGTGTGTGTGTGTGTGTTGAACATGCACATGGATGTTTAGGCATATGGAGGTCAGAAGAGAACATTAATGTCCTTCTCACCAGTGTATGTCCCCAAGATCAGGCTCTCTGAATGCAGAGCCATCGATTTTATGAGCCCCAGCAATTCTCCAGCCTCTGCTCCCCACAGGGCTAAGGTTTTCTCTTAATGACTGTCACTACTTTCAAGGTCTAAGGAGTTGTGCCAAGTCCGCATTTTTTTTTTCTGTACCAGGAACACGAGAGTAGGTTCAGAACGTGAGAGTCCATAGGCTGAGGGTCCATTGTAGGCTGACCACAGTCTGTCCCGATGCATGCATGAACCAAGGAGAAGTATAGGCAAGCGTGGTCAAGGTGAGAAAAAGCACTGTGGAAGAGGAGGCAGAAAGAATACAAGGTCCCAAAGAAGGGAAGGAGTGCTTACAATACTGTCTTCCAGACACAGATATCTTGATATTCATAACCTCCCAATGGCTGATGCCACCTACGTAATAGGAGGGGGAAATGATGACATCAAAAACAGAAGACAGACGAGTTGAAAAGAGGAAAAGATTCAGTGGAGGGGGATTTGGGAGGGGAAAAGAAGAGTGACGGGGGGGGGTTATGATTATGGCATGTTGTTTATATGTATGGAAGTTGTCAATTAAAAAGTTTAAGGGCTGGAGAGATGGCTGAGTGTTTAAGGCACTTGCCTGCAAAATTTAAGGACCCAAGTTTGATTCACTAGTGCCCATGTAAGCCAGATGCACAGGTGGCACATGTGTCTGGAATTCATTTGCAGTGGCTAGAGGCCCTGGCGTGCCCATTCTCTCCCTCCCTCCCTCCCTCTCTTTTCCTCTACCTCTCTCTCTCTCTCTTGCTCAAGTAAATAAGAATATATAATATTTTTAAAATTTTTAAAAAGATTCTGATTGAAGAGCTATCCATTGAGTATATTCCAGATTTGAGTCATTGTGCTGACCGTTCTATGGCATTGTTATGGATTCAGATGCACTGCTATGTGTCACGAGGCCAGTCAGTGGCCATGTCATGTAAGAAGGGACACACTAAGACCTATCAGTGATCTGGAAAAGTGAATAGCTCAGCATCTCTTCTTGTTTACTGCATATCTAATTGGAAAGGGAGAAACTGATTTCCACTGACAGATATGCTTGCTTATTCTTTGCATTGAAAATTTTCCAACCTAGACAACTTTGGGGGAAGCACACTGAACTGCTCAAAGTTGGAATATGAAAGCTGGCTAGCCTCAGGGATGGGAGTATTGTCTTTTGATTGGACCTCATGACTGGAACCCTCACATGACAAAAATGTTCAACAAAGACTTCATTTTAAATCTGAAGCTGTGTTATTGGCTGGAAGGAGAGTCAGTTCATAGGTTCTCTCTCTCTGACACATGCACACACACATGCACACACACACACACGCACACACACTACACGAAAGTCTTCCTTTTGAATAAAACTCTATAACAGCCATGCTCCTTTACCTGCCTTGCTGGGAAGAAAGCATTATCACAGCCACACTGAGCTTTGGAGAGTTTAACAGTTGATCTGGTGCCACTTATTTAAGGAGTGACAAGTTTCTGACATGGTGTGTGTATGTGTGTGTGTTCATATGTGTACAGGCACACATGTGTACAGGTGTACCTGCACACTTGTATGCTTGCTCTTGGAGGACAGAGGACAACCTCATATATCATCCTTAGGTACCTCATCTGCTTCTTTTTGAGACAGGGATTCATTGGCCTGGATAGAGTAAGCCAGGGAGCCTCGGGATTCTTTCTCTGCCTCCCCAGTGCTGCGATTACAAGCTAACTCCACCACACCCAGCTTTTTTGTTGTTTTTAATGTGGGTTCTTGGAATTAAACTCAGGTCCTCATGCTTGTGAAGCAAGCACTTTGCCAACTGACATATCTCTCCAGCCCAATGTTCTTTAGATATAATATTATGACTTTGAAAATATTTGAAGTACCTTAGTCACAAAAAAAAACAAACAAACAGGCACATGGATCTACTGCGTGACCCCTGGCTCTTGGTGGCTGTGGGTAGTACAGGGATATCACCATCACACAGAGACCGTCCATCTCCAGACATTTCTGGGAGGAGGGAGTGGAGATGCTAGCTCATCCACATAAAAGTTGGACATAAAGTGGCAAATGCATCTGGGGCTCATTTTCTGTGGCCAGATCCAGGTGTGCTACACACACCCACATGCAAATTATAATTTTTTTAAAATTCAAACTAATGTTAAAATCTTCCAGTTTCAGAATTTAATCCTGTGTCCCCTGAAAGAGCACATTGGTGTTCACTAGTTACCCTGGCACTGTTTCTCTTCACTTCTAACCTCTCTCCCCCCAAAAAAGACCCAAAATGCCAGCCAATCATGAATTCATGACATAAAGAAATCACTGAACATTTCCCATTTAATTTCTAACATTCTTGCAATTATGATTCATTTCTGCAAACATGCATGCCCTTGGGGAAGTTAAGAAAAGATGACAGCAGAGCCCGTGTTTCATCCAAATCACAAGGTTAAAATCTTTACTTCCTTAAATCTGACTGCAGAGGATTACAGAAGTTCAATTTTTTTATTAACAACTTCCATGATTATAAAAACTATCCCATGGTAATGCCCTCCTTCCCCTCACTTTCCCCTTTGCAACTCCAATCTCCATCATATCTCCTCCCCCTCTCAATCAGTCTCTCTTTTATTTTGATGCCATGATCTTTTCCTCCTATTATGATGGTCTTGTGTAGGTAGTATCAGGCACTGTGAGGTCATGGATATCCAGGCCATTTTGTGTCTGGAGGGAGCACATTGTAAGGAGTCCTACCCTTCCTTTGGCTCTTACATTCTTTCCACCACCTCTTCCACAATAAACCCTGAGCCTTGGAAGGTGTGATAGAGATAATGCAGTGCTGAGCACTCCTCTGTCACTTCTTCTCAGCACCATGATGCCTTCTGAGTCATCCCAAGGTCACTGCCATCTGAAAAGAGAAGATTCTCTAACCAAAATTTTTTTAAAAAACTTTTTAAATGCAAATGCTATGGAAGAATACAGAGAAGTGATTGTTGTTAGACATTTGCCTTGTTGTTTGCATTTGTGTGTGTCTATGGTATGCCTGCATGCATGTTCATATGTGTGTGGGTGCACGTGTGTGTGAGCATGTGGAAGAAAGAAGACAGCTTCCGGTGCATCCTCAGGAACACCGCCCGTCTCTTTGGAGACAAGCTCTCTCTTTGGCCCAAAGTTCACCAAATAGATTACACAAGCTAGCCAGCAAGCCACAGAGATTCTCTTGTCACCCTCGCAAAGCTGGAATTGTAGGCCCTCACCATGTGCCCAGCACTTTACTTGGTTCTGGGCATGGATCTTGGGTCCGCATGTTTGCATGCTGAGCACTTTAGCAACTGAGCTCTCTCCCCAAGAAGAGTCAATTAGACAACTGTTGCAGTCCGGTTGACATTGCTGGTAGAAATCACCCAACTAAGAGCAGCTTGTGGGAGAAGAGGTTTATTTTGGTTTACAGGCTTGAGGGAAAGCTCCATGATGGCAGGGGAAAATGATGGCATGAGCAGAGGGTGGACGTCACTCCCTGGCCAAGCCAACATAAGTAGCAACGGGAAAGTGGGCCAAACACTGGCAAGGGCACACTGGCTATAACACCCATAAGCCAGCACCCAACAACAATTCCCAAATCTCCATCAGCTGGGACCTTACCATTCAGAACACCTAAGTTTATGGGGGACATCAAATCAAACCACCACAACAACTGAATTCATACTTTCTTTTTGTTTTTTCTTTTTCTTTTTTTTTTTTTTTTTTTTTTTTTTTTTTTGAGGTAGGGTCTCACTCTAGCCCAGACTGACCTTGAATTCACTATACAGGGTGGCCTCGAACTCACAGCAATCCTCCTACCTCTGCCTCCCAAGTGCTGGGATTAAAGTCGTGTGCTACCATGCCCAGTTTACATACTTTCTTAAACATGTCAGGGGCTGTGTTAGACAGTGGAGGTTTGAAGTAATGAGGCAGTATTCCAGCTCTACAATGAAGAGGGGAGACTGCATGTAAAGTACCATTGCTACATGATGTCTCACTCTAATGGAAGAAAAATGAGGGAAAATGACAAATTCTACCAGGTGCTTGTGTGGCTTTACCAAGAAGGTGACATGTGGAGCTGGAGAGATGGCTAAGCAGTTAAGGCACTTACCTGCAAAAACCTAATGGTCTGGGTTCAATTCCCCAGTATCCATGTAAAGCCAGGTGCACAAAGTGGTGCATGCATCTGGAGTTGATTTGCAGTGGCTAGAGGCCCTGGTGCACCCATTCTCATTCTCTCTCTCTCTCTCTCTGTGTATGTTTCCCTATTTCTGCTTGCAAAGAGATAAAATATTCTTTTTAATGGTGACCTGAGCGATTAGGAAGTAATGAAGGTGAAGAAAGGCATTACAGGTAGAGGTAGAGGTGACAGGATAAGCAGACACTCATTGTGAGACCAGCCATTAGGAGCCTTATGGAACCAGAGCACCCTCTCAGCAAGGGACGTCCTGAGCTGTGTGGTGGGATGTTGGGGCAGTGGAAAAACATAAGATGAGCATGTCACAGCTGCTTGATGCCTCTTTGTGCTTATTCAGTTTTGTGTCAATTTCAATCAAGAGTGAGTTCACACATTTCCTTTTGAGGTAGGCCAAGGCTATCTTGGAATTTACACTGTAGCCTAGACTATGCTCCAACTCACGTGATCCTCTTACCTCCATCTTCCAAGGGCTGGGCTTACAGATGTGAGGCACCACATGTAGCCATATTTTTAATTTATCTTTTGAAAAAGAATTTTTTAGAATTTATTATTTATTTGCAAGCAGAGAGGGGGAAAAGAAAGAGCGGGCACATCACGGCCCCTTGCCACCGCAAATCAACTCCAGATGAATATATTACTTGATTCACCTGGCTTCGTGTGTGTACTGGGGATCAATCCCAGGCCATTAGGTTTTGCAAACAAGTGCCATCTCTGAGCCATCTCTCTAGGCCCAGCCATATTTTAAAATACACATGAATAATACATTGTGGGACAGAAATCTAAATATGTCAGATTCTTTGTGTGAAACAAATTCATCTCAATTGCAGAAGTCAACATTCTAAGCTATAACTTTCCTTACCTTTAGACTGTGACCAGCCAAGGACCTCTGAGGTTTAGTATTTCTAGAATCTTAGAGATTGGCAGTTGAGCAGGACTGGACTAAACCTGGTTTGTGCTGGAAGATGCAGGAAGTGGGGTAGGGAGCACTCACTACCTGCCAGCCCTCTTTCAGAGATCTGATGAAGGTTTCAGGTACCACAGGAAAGGCTTTAAACAGGACAATTTCAGGACTGAATCCCTGGTTTAGAAAACCCCACAGCAACTTGGTAAATAAATTAGAGGAAAGAAGATAGAATAAGTCGAGACATCATTGCTACTTTCTACATGAGAGAGATGGCATATCTGAAGTGGAGCAAGGTAGACTGTGGCTTAGAGGCGATGGATTGTCAGAGACCTAGGGGAAAAATGACAAGAGTTCCAGGCGAGATGGTGCATTCCTTAATCCCAGCACTTGGGAGGCAAAGGTAGGAGAATTGCCTGAGTTTGAGGCCACCCTGAGACTACATAGTGAATTCCAGGTCAGCCTGGGCTAGAGTGCAACCCTACCAAAAAAGAAAGAAGGAAAGAAAGAAAGAAAGAAAGAAAAGAAAAGAAGGAGGAGGAGGAGAAAAGGAGAGGAAGGAAGGAAGATGATAGAGAGATGATAGGCAGGTTGATAGGTAGGTAGGTAGGTAGATAGATAAATGGATGACAGGCCTTAGTAATATATTGGCTATTGGACAGTCAACTCAGATTTCTAGTTTTGCCAACTCAGGGTCAGTAATACTATTACCCAAAGACAGACAGGAAATAAAGAAGGAAAAAAGATTTCTCCAAGACATCTGAAACATGATGAGTTGACTTTCATTCTGCTAGGTTGTGATGTCTGTGGCACATTCATTCATTCATTCATTCCTTTACTCAGCATTGTAACTACTCAACCAGAAACCCAGCAGGTAGTTGAAGTATTTAGGAGTATCTAGTAGTTAGTGGAAATTCAAATCTGGTATTTAAGAGATGCATTAGGCTGAGAATTTAAAAATGCAGGCCACTGATGTTTAAAGGAGGGGCTGCTGCTGCTAAGGGGGCAGATGTCATGCCCCTGGGAAAGGATGGGTGTAGGGGCCTTGGGACTGAGCTAGGGGAAACTAGTTTACAGCAAGAAGTGGAAACTCCTAGGAAACTTTGCCACATGTTTAGATAAGACTTCTTCCTGGGTTCTTCTTCCAATAAAACTTATTTGGATTTTGCAAACAAACAAAAAAATATCTTAAGAATTTGAGTCAGCATTATCTATTATGGTGTTTTGGGGTTTTTTGTTTGTTTGATTCATTTTGTTTTTGTTTTTTGCTTTATTAAGACAGGGTTGGACTGGAGAAATGGCTTAGCGGTTAAGGCACTTGTCTGCAAAGCCAAAGGACCCAGGTTTGATTCCTCAATACCCATGTAAGCCAGATGCACAAGGTGGCACACGCATCTGGATTTCATTTGCAGTGGCTAGATGTCCTGGCATGCCCATTCTCTCTCTGCCAAACAAATAAATAATGTGTATGCATAGATAGATAGATAGATAGTCACATATAGCCTGGCTGATCTTGAACTCCTGATCCTGTGGAGTCCATCTCCAGAGCGCTAGAATTACAAGTGTCAACCACCTTGCCTGATCACCTATAGACTATGTAAGGTGTCATCTCCACTTAGGATTAAGTCTTATACCTGCGTTAAAAAAATACTTTGTAAGTCTCAAGCATTTCATTTAAGTTGGGTGTACTTCTTTTAGACCAATTACAGCAATGAGCAGCATTGCTTTACTAAATTCTGCCAACTCACAAGTTAAGCTATGCAAACTAAAACTCCCCAAAAGCAGTTGCACCTGTCTCCAGCACCCCACAAGGCTGACACACAGAACATCTGGGCTGGTGCAGAGATGGAATGCTGCACATTCAGAGATAGATTGTCTGAAGTATCTTTAGCCCCTACGTATCCATCTAGTGCCCACCATTGTGTCTGACCCAACATCCTGTGTCTATCAGGTGAAACCTTTTCGGAATGTAACAACAGACCGCCAGCTTCCACCTACCCAAAGGCTAAGAATGTCAGCAGATAGCATCTGAATCCTGTAGCAGACATTTCCCTGTTTTGCTGTAACCCTCCTACCTGATGTTTCTACCAATGTATTTGAAAAATGCCTTGGTTTATGACTTTTTTGGTTGTTGTTCTTTAACGATAAACACATAAAATTGTTGACGTGGGGGATGGAGAGATGGCTTAGCGGTTAAGGCGTTTGCCCAACACATAAAATTGTTGACGTGGGGGATGGAGAGATGGCTTAGCGGTTAAGGCGTTTGCCTGCAAAGCTAAAGGATTCCGGTTCCATTCTCCAGGACCCACGTAAGCCAAATGCACAAGGGGGCGCACATGTCGGTAGTTCGTTTGCAGTGGATGAAGGCTCTGGTGGGCCCATATTCTCTCTCTCTCCTTCTCATAAACAAATACATAAAATATATTTTTAAAAATTGTTAACATGGGAATGTGATATTTAGGGTAACCTAAATCTGTGTTCCGGGCCCATGGTCACTCAATTTGGCTCCAGAATAAACTCTTATTCTTTTTTTACTCCAGAATAAACTATCTCTTATTCTTTTTTTAAAAAAAAATATGTATTTATTTGCAAGCAGAGAAATAGAGAGAGAGAAGAGATTCAGAAAAAATGGGTGTCAGGGCTTCAGCCTCTGCAAATGAATTCCAGATGCATGCACCAATTTTTCCATGTGTCTTTACTTGGGTACTGGGGAATCAATTCAGAGTCCCTTGGCTTTGCCAACAAGTGCCTTAACCGCTGATCCATCTCTCCAGCCCTCCCTTTCTTTATTCTATTTTCTTAAATTTATTTGAGAGAACGAGAAAGAAAGAGGGAGAGAGAATGGGCGTGCCAGGGCCTCCAGCCACTGCAAACGAACTCCAGATGCATGTGCCACCTTGTGCATCTTAGTTTACGTGGGTTGTGGGCAATCTTTTATTCTTTTTGACGTGAGAGCTGTGCGTTTTGCATGACAGAAGTTATAATCACTGTTTGAAAAGAAACGAGGAGCCGGGCGTGGTGGTGCACGCCTTTAATCCCAGCACTTGGGAGGCAGAGGTAGGAGGATCGCCGTGAGTTCGAAGCCAGCCTGAAACTATATAGTGAATTCCAGGTCAGCCTGGGCCAGAGTGAGACCCTACCTCGAAAAAACAAAATTAAAAATTAAAAATTAAAAGAAATGAGGAGGGCTGGAGAGATGGCTTAGCGGTTAAGCGCTTGCCTGTGAAGCCTAAGGACCCTGGTTCGAGGCTCGGTTCCCCAGGTCCCACGTTAGCCAGATGCACAAGGGGGCGCACGCGTCTGGAGTTCGTCTGCAGAGGCTGGAAGCCCTGGCGCGCCCATTCTCTCTCCCTCTATCTGTCTTGCTCTCTGTGTCTGTCGCTCTCAAATAAATAAATAAAAAATTTAAAAAATATGTCTTAAAAAAAAAAAAAAGAAATGAGGAGCCAAGTGTGGTGGCGCATGCCTTTAATCCCAGCACTAGGGAGGCAGAGGTAGATGGATCGCCGTTAGTTCGAGGCCACCCTGAGACTACATAGTGAATTCCAGGTCAGCCTGGGCCAGAGTGAGACCCTACCTCAAAAAAAAAAAAAAAGAAAGAAAAAGAAAAAGAAAAAAAAGAAAGAAACGAGGGAAGGTTCCAGACAGACGAGCTTCACTCAGTCCCACAGAGGGCCTAGGAACACTGCCATTAGCTGTCCCACACCGCAGGGCACTTTCCTGCTACTGGGAAACTGTTAACGAGGTGACGTCACGTCATGGCAGCCAATGACGAGTCTGCTGAAATGAGCCGGTGAGGGACGCCGACGCTCCATTGGTGACGGCGCTTGTCAATCTCCGCAGAGGACTCGCCTCTTTTCTCTTAGCAACGGAAGCGTCCTAGCAACGCCGCGCCTGAGCGCCAGGTGCGTGCTCGCTTGGAAGGGTTTCCGCGGAGGGGAGAGAGGGTGCCCAGCGCTTCAAGGAGCCTTCCTCCGGGTACCGCCCAGTCTGCGCTCCCTCCCCATTGCAGCGTCGGGTAAGGGCTGGTCGGGATGGGAAGGGAGGCGTGGGGAAATGGGATACTTCATGGTTTCCTTCCAGGCAGTTCGGAACCGTCGCTGAATTGGGATAATTGCAGTGAAATCTATACATTAATAAACAAAATTCTCACTGCGCTCAAAAAAAATGCCGGGCGTGGTGGCGCACGGCCTTTAATCCCAGCACTCAGGAGGCAGAGGTAGGAGGATCGCCGTGAGTTCGAGGCCACCCTGAGACTCCATAGTGAATTCCAGGTCAGCCTGGGCTAGAGTGAGACACTACCTCGAAATGAAAGAAAGAAAGAAAGAGGGGGGGGGGAGAGGGCGGGAGGGAGGGAGGGAGGGAGGGAGGGAGGGAGGGAGGGAGGGAGGGAGGGAGGGAGGGAGGGAAGGAAGGAAGGAAGGAAGGAAGGAAGGAAGGAAGGAAGGAAGGAAGGAAGGAAGGAAGGAAGGAAGGAAGGAAGGAAGGAAGGAAGGAAGGAAGAAAGAAAGAAAGAAGGAAGAGGGAGGGAGAGAGGGAGGGAGGGAAAGAAAATACCTTCCAATTCAATTCAAGCCAGGGAGATAGAAAGACGAAAGAGCGGGCGGTTAACGACAAGAACTTTGAGATGGAAGAGCGGATACTGTGCTGCTCTCGGGTGGCACGTCTTCCGTTTCACTGGCTGGCACACAGTAGGCTTCGTTAAATCATGCATGCAAGTGCACGTGAGTGACCCGAGTCTGTCCGTGCATCCTCACAGGGGAGTCAATGGAGTGGTTAATGTGGGCTGGGGCCATTAGGCCACTTCAGGGCTACTGTAAAAGAAACAGGAAGACAAAGTTGGGGGGAGAAGAGACGCATGAAGTCTTTGAAAGTGGGAACCTTGTATTAATTCCTCTAGTGATTACCAAGTATATAGTGATGCTGTAGGGACTCATGTGACTGTGAGGCTCTCTGCCTTTCCCAGGGGCTTGGCATCATTAGCTACCCACAGTGCCATTGGAATATGTCCAGAGAACAAGGCTGATTCAGAGAAGTCGAGAGGTGCTTCAAAGAGAAGGTTGTCATAGAGAATGGGTGGTGGTCTTGTGAGGCTGGACTACAGCTGGAAAGGCGTGTGCCATGGGGCAGACTGTTGTGCAAGCTTAAGACTGTCTTGTTTTGGTGTCAACAGACCACCAGTGCAAGATTCCCTTCTAATGCTTTTTAAAATGCAAGATCACAGGGGAGAGATGGCTCAGTGGTCAAAGTGCTTGTCTGCAACCAGAATTTGATTCCCCAGTACCCACGTCAAGCCAGATGCACAAGGTGGCTCATGCATCTGGAGTCTGCAGTGACTGGAAACCCCATTCTCTGTCTGTCTCCCTTTTCTCTCTCTCTCTCATTGCAAGTAAATTAAAAAAATATATATTTAAGAAAAATAGAATGCTAAATCCAAAGTTCAGAATTAGAAGGGGTTCGGGAAACATCTGAAAGAATGCTGGAATAGGAAATAACATAAAATTTGCGGGAAGGCGTACTCTACGGACCCCCCTCAGGGACTCACTGGTGCATTCATGACCCCACAGCGATTGCTGATAACCCCACTGAGGAGGGCCTCAGTGAAACGGGGACTGGGCAGAGGGATGTAGAGTATAACTCAGTGGGAATATGACCAATGTGCCATATGTTCATATATCAAAGTTCCCAACAAAATTTTTTAAGTCTATGTATAAGAAAATTACATGTTTTGCACTTTTTTCAATTTCGTAAAATGCAAATTTTTGCATTTTAGGCCTTTTAATACCCCCATTTAATGGCAAAAAAATAAAATGTGAGGAATATGGCATATTTGGTGTATAAAATATTCAATACATATTATGATAATTTTTCAGTTAACACTTCTGGAATTTAAAGCAATATATTTGGGGGGGTTCCAAGGTAAGGACTCGCTCTAGCTCAGGCACACACACAAGAACATGCATACATGTGCTGGGTGAAGCTAGATAGTGTTCACTATGTTGTTAAGTAGTTTAAGCCAAATGAAACAGGAATGGAGCGTGACACATTGATAAGAAATCATTTAAAAGTAAGCAAGGTCCAGGGTTTGGAATCATGCCAAGCGTGGGACATGAAGTGGAGGACGCTTAATGTGAGACGTGGACGGGTAGAGAGATAGCTCAGTGCGTTAAGTATCTGCCACCCAAGCTTGAGGACTGCAGTTCTGGTCCCCAG
Source organism: Jaculus jaculus (assembly GCF_020740685.1). Lineage (NCBI taxonomy): Eukaryota > Metazoa > Chordata > Mammalia > Rodentia > Dipodidae > Jaculus > Jaculus jaculus. The sequence continues at coordinate 13,907,870 of NC_059120.1, forward strand.
CACACATTAGATGCCCAGTGGGCATGGCAGCCCACCTGCAATGCCAGCTGTCGGGGAGGGAGGCAGCAGTAGAGGGTCCCTGGAGCACGCTGGCCGGCTAGAGCAGCATTATCAGTGAGCTCTGGGTTCAAGTGCGAGACCCTGCCTCAGTCAGCAGAGTGAGGAGTGCGAGAGGAAGATATCCCTCATCAGACCCTCTTTCACACTCGCGTACATTTTTGTACACCTCCACACATGCAAAAAAAAAAAAAAACAATCACACACATATACAAAAAATGAAACCGAGTCATTTATTGTAGACTACTTAAAGAGTAGAAATTTCTAAAATGTCAGAATCATAAATGTGGATTAAATTATAAATTGTGCGTCTGTGAAGACCACAATTAGATAGTTTCATGTGTGATAAAACACAGCAAACAGCTGGCTCCCCATCCCTGCTCTCTGTGTCCCCTCAACAGTGATCTCACCTCCCTGGGGGCTCTGTTTTCTCTTCAAAACATAGGGGTGAGGTTAATAGTAGTAATAACATGCTAAGTTCACTGAAAGTCTATGGCAGGAGATCTTGAGTTCAACTTCAGCCTGGACTTCATGGAGGGATGCTCTCTCCCCCCTCCACACCCACTGAATAATAATTAATTTTAAAATGAGCAAGGCTCGGGAAATGGTTCAGCAGTTAAAGTCACTTGTTTGCAAAACAGCTACCCTGGGTTCAATTGCCAGGCCATGCATGTCAAGCCAGACAGGCATTCATTTTTAGCAGCAAGAGACCCTGGCACACCCACACATACATGCACACACATACACATAAATAAATGATTTTTCATGAGCACAAAGTGTGTCAAACTGTTCCTGGCATGTAGTAAGCACCTCACAACTGTAAGCTATAATGATTAGCACCTAAGGGACAAATGTGGAAGAAGTTGAAAAGAAAACTAATCATAGGCAAACACACACTGTGCTTGGTTGAGATTTTGTAATCAAGAGAATAGATAAAAATAAAATAAAACTGGTGGTATTTCAGTCATGAGCTATGAAGCAATACTGAATCTGTGTTGATTTGTCACAGCGAGGCAAACCAGTCTGAGATCGCTGAATTAGTAATGATGAAATGCTTATTAATGTTCCTGTCTGCACAGCCACCTTGTGAAGTAGACTTTATTATTCCCACTAAACAGATGAATAAACTGACATGGAGAGAAGGTCATAATTTGACCGAGGCAATACAGCTGAAAATCAGAGACTGGTTTTATCTTATTTATTACTTTTGCATGTTCACGCACGTGTGCATGAGTATGGGCATGTGTGCACACGGATGTGTATATGTGTGTGTACATGTGACTGTGGGGGCCAGAGGTTAATACTGGGTGATTTCTTCCATCACTCTCCACTTTACTGAGGCAAGTTCTCTCACTTGAACCCAGAAATCGCCGATTCTGCCAGTCTAGCTAGCCTCCGTGCCCAGGGGTCACTCACGTCCACCTCCCAAACGCTGGCATTGCACACGGGCCATCACACCTACTGCGCGTGTCCTGGGGCATCCAACTCCGGTCCTCCAGCTTGTGCTGCAGGCTTTCTGTCCCCGGAGTCATCTCGGAGGGCCACAAACGGGCTTTGCACTCTACGGGCCAGACTGCTGGCCTCCCGTCTCTCCCTCTGTAGCTCACTGGCCTCCGTCTCATAGCCCTCCTCTTGCCTCGGTCTCCCAAACCCTGGGATTAGAGGCGTGAGCCACTGTGCCTGGCTCTGAAATGACACTTTGAACCATTGAACAGGATGGGATTGAAGTGGGTATCTTCAAAATGGCAGTGGCTTGATGTCACAACGATGACCTTATCAGTGTAACAACCTGTCAAAATCGACGAGCAAACTTTCAGAGGTACAAATAAGGCCTTGGTGGTTGTGTGCTCATGGGCTAAGACAAAAGCAGACTTGAATTAGGATCAGATAAAGGTGTGTGTGTGTGTGTGTGTGCGTGTGTGTGTGTGTGTGTGCGCACGCGCATATGTGCACCTGTCTTCCCAGTGGATTTTAAGCTCTTCTCCACAGTTGAGGGACGTGTGAGGACATTAACCACAGGGCAGCCCAGAGCAACCCCTGGAATGGGACCAGCAGTGGGGGGAGGGGCGCAGCACCCTCAGCTATGTTTCCAGGGTAGGGACGATCCTGAGACCTTGACATTTGGCAGGTCACCATCTTATGCTTCAGCTGAATGATTCCACTGGAACGCGATTTTATCAATTATGTCATCGCATTAAACCTTTGGTCACCAAGCACATATCTCTATTGAAAACTGCATGCTGATTTAGTCTAAGGCAAAACCCCTAGAAAACACAATATGCTCACTAGATGTGAATGCTAAGTATCTGACATTGTAAACCAGAATTTATTAACAAGGTTATCTCTTTATACAGACTAAGCCGGAAACATGGCTGAAAAATCCCCAGCAAAGGCGGCGGGTGGCCAGAAAAAAGCACGAGGCAAAAAAAGACAAAAACAAGTTATTCCTGGTAGGATAGTGTTTTATTTATTGGGGATTTTTGTGGATTTATCTCTTAGACATATGTTAGCAGCCTAAATGATGGTGGATTTATGTACTGAGTACAATGAAATAGTTTTGCTATCATAAAGCCAAACATATGCAGTGCTGAATGTACAGAGGTTAACTTTTCAATTGGTTTCACCACAATGTCAATTAAATGCCATGGCAAACATATTACTGAGAAAACTGCGAGAAAGACAGCTTTTCAAATCATCTTAGCCTTCAGGGTATATTTTCACTTGTTTATATGTTGAGGTTTGATAAAAGATTGTAATAAACTGAGATAATTTGCTTCAAAACTACAAATTTAACATCATTTTATTGCATTTTAGTTGCTGAAGAGGAGGAGCCAGTGAATATGGAGAGTATGGGTGAGTGGAAAGATTGTTTAGAAGTTGGTTCCCAGGTTTATATTTCAATCTGTAATCAGCAAGCGACAAGCCCAAGGGATCTGTCAGTATGTACGAGGACTGCAATTCTACCATGTGATTTAGAAAGTAAAACGAGGGCGTAATGGTTAAGACACTTGCCTGCAAAGCCTAAGGACCCTGGTTTATCTCCCCAGAACCCATACAAGCCAGATGGACAAGGCGGTGCATGTGTCTGGAGTTCGTTTGCAGTAGCTAGAGGCCCCAGCATGCCCATATTCTCTCTCTCCCTCTCTGCCTCTCTCAAGTAAAAAATATAAAATATTTTAAAATATATTTTTATTATTTGTTTATTTATTTAGTTGACAGAGAAAGAGAGAGCGAATGGGTGTGCCAGGGCCTCCAGCCACTGCAAATGAACTCCAGAAGCATATGCCCCCTTGTGCATCTGGCTAATGTGGGTCCTGGAGAATCGAACCAGGGTCCTTTGGCCTTGCAGGCAAACACCTTAACTGCTAAGCCATTCCTCCAGCCCAAAAATATAAAATATTTTAAAAGGCTCCCGTCTTAAAAAAAAAAAAAAGAAAGAAAATAAATTTAATTATCTTGAAACAATATCTCACTATGTAGCTACTGGTATACCTCAACATACCTGACCTGAAATTTTTGAAATAAAAGATTAAAAAATACAAATGGAAAATAAATTTTGAGCTGAGAAATAGACTTGAATGAAACAGTCTCTTAAAAATCTATCATGGGTCTGCTGTGGTGGCGCACGCCTTTAATCCCAGCACTCGAGAGGCAGATGTAGGAGGATTGCTGAGAGTTCAAGGCCACCCTGAGACTACAGAGTGAATTCCAGGTCAGCCTGAACTAGAGTGAGACCCTACCTCAGAAAACAAAAACAAGGGCTGGGGAAATGGCTTAGTGTTTAAGGCATTTGCCTGTGAAGTCTAAGGATCCCAGTTCGATTCCCCAGGACCCACATAAGCCAGATGCACGAGGGGGCGCGTTCGTCCGGAGTTCATTTGCAGTGGCTGGAGGCTCTGGTGCGCCCATTCTCTCTTCCTCTGTGTCTCTTCCTCTCTCAAATAAATAAAATAAAAAGATTAAAATAGTTGTAAAAATCTATCATGGGAGTTGAGAATTCTCAGTGATTAAAAGTACTTGTTTGCAAAGTCTGCTAGCCCAGGTTCAACTCTGCAGTGCCCACAAAATGCCAGATGCCCAAAATGGCACATGCATATGGAGTTCATTTACAGTGGCAAGAGGCCCTGGCAAACTGTCTCACACACAAATTTAAATTTTTTTTTTTACAAAACTCTATTCTGATGGGCTGGAGAGATGGCTTAGCGGTTAAGTGCTTGCCTGTGAAGCCTAAGGACCCCCGTTCAAGGCTCAATTCCCTAGGACCCATGTTAGCCAGATGCACAAGGGGGCGCAGTGGCTGGAGGCCCTGGCGCGCCCATTCTGTGTGTGTGTGTGTGTGTGTGTGTGTGTGTGTGTGTGTGTGTGTGTGTATCTTTCTCTCTGTCTGTCACTCTCAAATAAATAAAAAAATGAACAAAAATATTTTTTAAAAAACCTCTATTCTGAGATTTTTGAAAGTTATTAGTTTTATTACAATAGTATATTTCAAGCTCTGGTTCATAGCCTGAATTTATGTGTGCTCCTGGTCAAATTCCAGTATTTGAAGGAAATGGGTTGATTTTCAAGAAAATAAAATGAAAAGGGGACAGCCAAGCTTATATTCTTTCTTTAAGCCTAAATAATCTTATTCTAACAGACAGGAATCTTTTTAGGGAAAGGAAGGAACAGCACTTTCTCTCATTTGCGTTCTCTCTCTCTCTGTCTCTCTCTCTCTCTCTCTCTCTCTCTCTCCCCCTCTCTCTCTTCCCCCAAGTTCACTTAGTTGAAGATTCAAGCTTTTGTTATATCAGATTGGAATGGCTCTCATATCTTTATGCATCTCTCCCTTTACCATGGAATCTAGACTCCATTCCCATGTCAAAGATTTTTTTGTTTGTTTGTTTTTTTGAGGTAGGGTCTCACTCTGCCCCAGGCTGGCCTGGAATTCACTCTGTAGTCTCGCTATGTAGTCACCTTGAATTCAAGGTTATCCTCCTACCTCTGCCTCCTGAGTGCTGGGATTAAAGGCATGCACCACCATGCCCAGCTTGTTTTTTTTTTTTTAATTGGAGACAGAGAGAGGGAGAGAGAGAGAGAAGAGAGAGAGTGAGAATGAGCATGCCAGGGCCTCTAACCACTGCAAATGAACTCCAGACACATGTGCCACCATGTGCATCTGGCTTACACGGGACCTGGAGAATCGAACCAGGGTCCTTAGGCTTTGCAGGCATGTGCCTTAACTGCTAAGCCATCTCTCCAGCCCCATTCCCATGTGAAGAAGCCTTCCTTTCTCATAGCACTTGCAGTTCTGAAGCTTATGTACAGTGGTATGTTCATTGGCTATCTGACACTGTGACACAAAGCAGAGATAATTTATACAGATGAAGGCTTACTTGGCCTCACGGTTTTAAAGGCTGCAGCCATCGCTGGTTAGCGTTGCTGCTCTGTGTCTGGGACAGCATGGCAGGTGTGTGCAGTGGAATAAAACCACGCGTCTCGCCTGAAGAAAGAGGGAAAGGGGTGAAGTGGAAGAGAGAAAAGGTAGTTGGCCTAGGTCTCTAATGCCCCCAATGACCTGACCTCCTCCCTCTAGACCTCTTAAAGGTCCCACCACCTTCCAATAGCACCCCAGGATGGCTCCCAAACTTATAAGAAATGGAGATGCCAACTAGTCATAATAAGGGTCGAGATGGCTTAGTGGTTAAGGCGCTTGCCTGCCAAACCTGAGGATCCACGTTCGACTCCCCAAAACCCACATAAACCAGATGCACAAGATGACATGCGTGTACAGGGTCAGGCATTCGCATATGGTGGCACTTGTGTCTGGAGTTCAGTTGCAGTGGCTAGAGGCCCTGGCATGCCAATTCTCGCTCCTTCTCTCTCTCTCTCTCTCTCTCTCTCTCTCTCTCTCTCTCTCTCTCTCTCACACACACACACACACACACACACACACTCTTTCTCTCTCTCTCATTTAAAAAAAAAAAAAGCCGGGTGTGGTGGTACACAACATTATTAATCCCAGCACTTGGGAGGCAGAGGTAGGAGGCCAGCCTGAGACTACATAGTGAATTCTAGGTGAGCCTGAGCTAGAGTGAAACCCTATCTCAAAAAAACCATCTGCAAAGCCAAAGGACCCGGGGTTCGATTCCCCAGGGCCCACATAAACCAGATGCACAAGAGGGTGCATGCGCCTGGAGTTCATTTGCAGTGACTGGAGGCCCTGGCATGCCCATTATCTCTCTCTGTCTCTCAAAGAAAATAATAATAATAATAATAATAAGTTCATTCTCATTATTCAGGAAGGCTGTAGAAAGTTGCTTCAATACTGAACTACTGGATTCCAAGCTGTTGTTCCTATCCAAAATATAGGATTAGTTTCCTTCAAGCTTCTGTTCACATTTTTACTAACCACCAAATACATAACCTGTTTTACCTGTGTTTCTGTCTAAAGATTCCTTATGTAATAAATGTTGCCAGTTCATTTTTCACTGGGCTCATGACCAATAGCCCTGTGACTCTTGGCTGCAGGAACCTTATCTAATGCATATTTTCTCCACAAAGCTTGCCAGCCCCAGGTTCAATTCCCAAGCCACCCACGTGTGGCACAGCGTCGAGGGTTTGTTTGCAGTGTGCGCAGACACACACACAAAAAATAAATAAATAAATAAATAAATAAATAAATAAATAAATAAATACTAAGATGCTCAATTAGGGTAAATGAGTCATTTTTGTGAAAAGAATTAAGCTCAAGATTCTAAAGTGTGTTTTTCATGTAGGTTATATAGCACATAATCTCCAGGTAGGAGGATCACCGCAAGTTCGAAGGCAGCCTGTTCTGCACAGTGAATTCCAAGATGGTTTTGGCTGTCACAGCGTGGAACTCTGTCTCAAAAATAAACAGCGCCACCTAGCGGTTTCCTAAAGCAAATTAGCAGAGCCTTCACTATTTCCCTGTGTAAAATAACCATCTGCCTAGGGTCTGTTCGTTCATTTTGTATCTTGACTAACCAAGAAGTCAGTAGCTGAAACCTTTATGGTTAGCGTTTCTCGGGGAGATGAAACTGGTTTGCCCTGAGTTTATGATTCATTTGAATTTCAAATGCTTGCTACACCAGCTGATTTCAATTTAGAATATATTTCCATACATAGTTAGGGTTACCAAGGTAATCATTCATATCTCCCCCCAAAACACCTAAATAATTGTGCCATACAGCCACTGGGGTGGAGCCAGGAGGATCGCTCTACAGGAAAAGAAGCTATGAACTCTACTATGAGTCCACACGCCTCCTGCCCTGGCTGGTTACTCTCTTGCGAGGTGGAGAGAGATGATCCCAAATGGAGGAGTGTGGACGCTGGAGAAGATGGGAAGGGTCAATGGGAAGATGGGAGAGAACATCCTAGGAGCAGAGAGATCTGAGACTGGCTTGGCAGAAGCGGAGGAGTAGGAGGAGGATAAGAAACTGGAGGAAAGTTTGAGCCAAAGGATGGCAGCAGGCAAAATGCTGTTGTTTTCTTGCACTTCTGACCCAGGATATGCCACTGCTAAGGACTGGGAGGAAGATCGGGGATAGAAGCTTCTAGAACCTGTCCTTCTTTTGCTACTGAGAATAATCCTGGGGCTAGTTGAGCCCAAGAGAAAGAGGTTCCCTGTCCCCTTCTTTGCTTGTCCAAGTAACCAAATTGAGGGATCAGTAATTGAAAAATATGAAGAATTGAATACAGGCTTGGCGGTAAAGAGAGAGAGCCTGACAAAGTGGAGTTCTGGATCCAACCTGTCAAGGGAAGGTTTCTTTAAAATGGGAGGTCAGGGCTGGAGAGATGGCTAAGGATCAAAGTTTAATTCCCCCCAGTACCCACGTAACGGGTTGCATGGGTCTGGCATTTGTTTGCAGTGGCTGGAGGCCCTGGCACGACCGTTTTCTGTCTCTCTGTCACTCACTTTCTCTCTCCAAGTGGACAAACAAGACGGAAATGGGAGGTCATTGAGTACAATAGTATACTGCGGGCTAACAGCACCGAAATAGAAGAAGTTGAAGGCAAAAGAGTGGTTGATGAGGGGCTGGGTCGGAGAAGGCGTGAGAGTGCAGGCAAGCTGGGTGCAGGGACAGCCGTGTTGACTGCTGGAGAGCAGATTTTATAGACCAGTGGGAGGGAGCAGGTGTGGGGAGATCGCAGGTGTTTGGGGGAAACAATGGAGGTCTGAAGAACCCAGAAAGAACATTATATTTTTAGACCACTAATTTCACTCTTCTTTTAAATATATTTTTTTTAATTTTTTATTTATTTATTTGAGAGTGACAGACACAGAGAGCAAGACAGATAGAGGGAGAGAGAGAGAATGGGCGCGCCAGGGCTTCCAGCCTCTGCAAACGAACTCCAGATGCATGCGCCCCCTTGTGCATCTGGCTAACGTGGGCCCTGGGGAACCGAGCCTCGAACCCGGGTCCTCAGGCTTCACAGGCAAGCGCTTAACCACTAAGCCATCTCTCCAGCCCTAATTTCACTCTTAAAAGCGATCCCAAGAACATAATTTGAAATATGGTAAAAAAACATCTAAGCTATTTCCCTTTTGTGGTACTATTTGCAATAACTGGAAACAAAATTGTAACATTTTCCAATAAGACAATGTCTAGGAATTACACTGCAGAAATAAGTGGAAATGATGTGCTAGAAGGTTAAAGGTGATTTCTTGCACAGCCTGCTGGCCAGGGTTCAATTCCCCAGCATGGAAAGCCAGGCACATGAGGTGATGCATGTGTCTGGATTTTGTATACAGTGGCAGGAAGACCTGGCACATCCATTCTCCCACACTCCTCACAAATAAATAAAATCAAGAAAAATTACTTAATTCATAGTAAAAAAAAATACAGTAACATAATATTGTTTAAAAGCAGGATTAGAATTTATTATAAGGTCTATATGAGACAACTAAAAGAAAACAGAGCAAAATATTTATACAACTTCTTTGTTAAAGGGTATTAATGGACCATTATTATTTTTATCTTCAATTTTGTTCAGGATTTTTATAATGTCTATAATTACCTTAAACATAAGAATAATAAATTTTAAGTCTCAGAATTTTAATCAAGTGTATTATTAAAAGAAAACCGTACCAGGTTGGAGATATGACTTAGTGGTTAAGGTGCTTTGCCCACAAAGCCAAAGGATCCTGGTTTGATTCTCCAGGACCCGCATAAGCCAGATGCACAAGGGGGCACGTGCATCTGGAGTTCGTTTGCAGTGGCTGGAGACCCTGGCACACCCATTCTTTCTGTCTTTCTCTCTCTCTTTCAAATAAATAAATAAATAAATAAATAAAATATGTTTAAAAAGAAAAAAGAAAAAGAAAACCAAAGCCAGGCATGGTGGAGCATGCGTTTCCAGCACTTGGGAGGCAGAAGTAGGAGGATCGCCATGAGTTTGAGGCCAACCTGAGACTACATAGTGAATTCCAGGCTATCCTGAGCTAGAGTGAGACCCTACCTCGAAAAGCAAAAACAAAACAAAAAAGAAAGGGAGAAAAGAAAACTATATCATATTTCCTATTGCCAATACTTTAAATGGTTATATTTAATGTCCAAATGACACTTTATTTTTCACAGGTCACCCAGAAATTTATCCACTAGTATTAACTACCAAGACCCAGGAAATATTCAACTGCCGAATTGATGAAGATGTCACAGAAGAACAGTGCTATAAGCTTATTAAAAAGGAAGATATTTTGGAGGACTTCAGAAACAGAGCTGCAGTATCTGATTTCTACCCAGTCAAAAAACTTGTCCGGGTGGGTAATATTGCTCTTTCTTTGTGGTCCCTCCTGGAGAAGTTCCTGGAATACAGCACAGGCTTCAACGGTTACTGAACTCACATCTGGCATTCATGTCTCTTTGAGCAAATGTTAATAATCCCTGAACTCCAGAAAGCCTCATCCTTACCACCCCCTCCCCAACACACTTCTCTTTTTGGAAGCAAGGTTTCACTCTAGCTCAGGCCAACCTTGAACTCGCTCTGTAGCTCCAGGCTGGCCTCCAATCAAAGCAATCCTCCCATGGCCTCCCCAGAGCTGGAACTAAAGGAGTGCGTCAGCACACACCTTCTCAATGTTGTGTCTTTTTTTTTTTTGAGGTAAGGTATCACTCTGGTCCAGGCTGACCTGGAATTAACTATGTAGTGTCAGGGTAGCCTCGAACTCATGGTTATCCTCCTACCTCCATCTCCCTAGTGCTAGGATTAAAGGCTTGAGTCGCCACTCCTGGTTCAATGTTGTATTTTTATTTATTTATGAGAGAAGGAGAGGAAGAGAGAAAGGGAATGGGCATGCCAGGGCCTCTAGCCACTGCAAATGAACTCCAGGCACATGCACCACCATGTGCATCTGCCTTATGTGGGTTCTGAGGACTTGAACCTTGGTTCCTAGGTTTCCCAGGCAAGCACCTTAACCACTAATCCATCTCCCCAGCTCCACTAACCCTTTTAATTCAAATAGGAATCTAGCTGGGCGTGGTGGCACATACCTGTAATCTCAGCACTTGAGAAACTGAGGCAGGAAGACCTTGCAAGTCCAAGACCAGCCGGGGATACATAACAGCTTCCAGCTCAGCCTCAGCTACAGAGCAAGGCCCTGCCTCAAAAAGAAAAAGAAAAAAAAAAATTTGCCTTATTTTCTCATACTATTTTGCTTATATTTTTTAGCCCTGGTTTATCTCCCAACATGTTGTAGAGTATACCATCAAATAAAATTCTTGCTTCTTTCTTTCTGTAGGAATTAAAATTATGTGGTATAGTCCCTTGGATATATGGAGATTTTTTTAATATTATTTATGAGAGAGAGAGAATGTGGATATGGACATGTCAGGGCATTTTGCAAACGAACCCCGGATGCACGTGCCACTTTGTACATCTGGCTTTTGGGGGTACATGAATAATCAAACCTGGGCCATCAGGCTTTGCAAGCAAGCACCACTGAGCTATCTCCCCACTCACCATGGAGCTTTTAAGAGCTTTGTAAATTCAATTGTGTGTGTGTGTGTGTGTGTGTGTGTGTGTGTGTGTGTGTGAATTAGGGTAGTGGCCCCAGATCATTAGTATGATTATCTTTTGATAAAAGTCAATTTTATGTCTGTATCTGAATCAAGTGAACTAGTGCTGAACATTAACATTCTCTTTTGGCTGTATTCCCATAGGAGTATCCAGGAGATGAGATTCTGCTCGTATATGACAAAGATTTCAAATATGGACTCAACTTTTATATTATTGGAACTGAAGAGGGCAAGGAAAACTACTTAAATGTAAGCCAGTCCCAAGCCTTTGCAATTTGATTGTTGAAAGGAAGCAGTGCCTTGTGGGGAACCCCCTGTGCACCGTATGAGATGTCCTGCTCGGCTCCATTGCTGGGCCCAGCTCAGGTCCAAACCGGGGAGAGGTGGGCAGTCACTGTTAACCAGTGGCACCAGTGACCAACATGAAGACTAACCGGACGTAGTCAAAGTGAGCAAGAGGGGTGACACATGTAATAAGACTCACATGCCACATGTCAATCTCTTCCCTTTGTTTGTTTTAGTTTTTTTTTTTTTATTGTTTTGTTTTGTGTTTCAAGGTAAGGTTACACTCTAGTCCAGGCTGACTTGGAATTCACTATGTAGTCTCAAAGTGTCCTTGAACTCACACATAGTCATCCTCCTTCCTCTGCCTCTGCTGGGATTAAAGGCATGCGCTACCACACCGGCCTCTAGGTTTTCTTTCTTTCTTTCTTTCTTTCTTTCTTTCTTTCTTTCTTTCTTTCTTTCTTTCTTCCTTCCTTCCTTCCTTCCTTCCTTCCTTCCTTCCTTCCTTCCTTCCTTCCTTCCTTTCTTTCTTTCTTTCTTTCTTTCTTTCTTTCTTTCTTTTTTTTTTGAGACAGGGTCTTGCTCCGTAGCCCAGGCTAGCCTGGGCTCAATGACACTCCTCCACGTCAGCCTTGAAAGTGCTAGAATTACGAGTGTGAGCCACTGGCCACCCCTGGCCACTAGCCTGCTGATCTGGGAACCCCACATGGTGAATGGGTGGAAACACTTTGGGGGGTATAATTAACTCATTTGAGGGAAGCTGAGAAGTTTGCACAACTGTCCAATAAGCAAGAACAAATGAAAGACATACTAGAAAAACCATAGAAAATAAGAGAAAACCATAGAGTTTAAAAATAGCCAACAGTTTCTAACTAAAAGTTTATCTCTCATTTTGACTTAACATCGATTTTATGCTTTTAATTTTTTAAATAGTTTTATTATTTATTTATTTAAGAGACAGAGAGAGGTATAGAGAGAATGGGCATGCCAGGGCATCCAGCCATTTCAAACGAACTCCAGATGTGTGCACCACCTTATGGCTTATGTGGGTTCTGGGGAATCAAACCTGGGTCCTTTGGCTTTGCAGGCAAGTGCCATCTCTCCAGCCCATGCTTTTTGTTCATTTTTATTTATTTGTTTGAGAGTGACAGAGAGAGAATGGCAGATAGAGATGGCACGCCAGGGCCTCCAGCCACTGCAAATGAACTCCAGACGCTTGTGCCCCCTTGTGCTTCTGGCTAACGTGGGTCCTGGGGAATCAAGCCTTGAACCAGGGTCCTTAAGCTTCACGATCAAGCATTTAACCACTAAGCCATCTCTTCAACCCACAGGAGAGATGGTTTAGTGGTTAAGTGCTTGCCTGCGAAACCTAAGCACCCTGGTTCAAGGCTCGATTCCCCAGTACCCATGTAAACCAGATACACAGTGTGGTGCATGCATCTGCAATTCATCTGCAGTGGTTGGAGACCCTGGTGCACCATTCTCTCTCTGCCTCTTTCTCTCTCTGTCTGTCGCTCTCAAATAGATAAAAGTAAACAACAAAAAAAAATTTTAATCTTTATTTTAAAAAGGCACAAAGGCCAGGTGTGGTGGTGCACGCCTTTAGTCCCAGCACTGGGATGGCAGAGGTAGGAGGATCGCAGTGAGTTCCAGGCCTCCCTGGACTACATAGTGAATTCCAGGTGGGCCTGAGCTAGAGTGAGACCCTACCTCAAAAAAAAAAAAAAAAAAAAAAGGAACAAAGACTAATACAGCAACTTCTCACACAGTTACCAACCAAATGAACATGTTATCATATTTCCCTCAAAACTTCTTTCTTCCTTTCCTCTCTCCTTTACTTATTTTTGTTTTGTTTGTTTTGTTTTGTTGAGGCAGGCTGACCTGGAATTCACAGGCTGGCCTCAGACTCACAGCGATCCTCCTGCCTCTGCCTCCCGGGTGCTGGAATTAAAGGCATGGGCCACCTTGTCTGGCTTATATTACTCTTATCAAAGAGCCTTTCATAAATTCATCGCAAATGAGTTTTATATTTTCACCTAGTTTAACAATCTGTTTTCATAAAGATGTACAGTAAATGCTTTCTCTCCTATTTTCTTCCTGTATCCTTGATGTCACTTTCTTCATCATTCTTCCCTTGTATTTATTTATTTATTTATTTGTTTGTTTGTTTATTTTTGCCCAGTTGACTTCTTAAAATTCAAAAGCATAAACTGATAAAACCAAGAGGTTCACAAACTTCCGTAAGTCAGGTCTATTGTAAAATACACGTACGTGCCTATCAGCCTGCATTTCGTATGTCCCTGTCATGCTGTCTGTTTCCTCGTAGCCTCCCGAAGCCCAGGAGGAGCAGGAGGAGGCCAAAGAAGCTGTCTCTGAGGACATGTACACTTACAAGCCTCCCGTCTCTAAGCCGTGGGTTTCTCTGGGCAGTGAGAAGGAGATTGAAGAAGAATCCGTTAAACAGTCTACAAAGCAGGTCAGGGGCTTGGACATGATCCCCAGTCCTTCCCTCCTTACGTCTAAACATCTGTTCCCAAGAGAGTCCTGAAATATGCTGTCTGTGCTATGAGGTGTGGTTGAGAAAAAATAGAACGGTCCCTTTCTTTAGTAGGTGTTATGCATTGAATCTGTTTCCCATAAAGATATGTCACAGTTCTACGCCAGTACTCAGAATGTAACCCTATTTGGAAGCAGGGCTGTTGCAGATAAAATAAGTTACCATGAGGTCACACTAGAATAGGTTAAGTCCTTAAGCCAACTTGACTGGTGTCCTTTTCAGAAGATCACCACATACAGTCATAAAATGCTGTGTGTAGGGAAGAAAGCCGGAGGCTGGCGTGTGACTCAGTCGTAAAGCATTTGCCTCACAGGCCAGAGGCCCCGAGTTCAATCCCGCAGCCTCTGCTCCCACGCGCACGTGCAGACTGTTACGGTTAGAGTGTGAATGTCCCCAGTAGGTTCATGAGTTTGAGCCCTTGGTCCCCAGCTGGCAAGCACTGCATGAGATGGTTGGAGGTGGAGCCTTGTGGAGGAGGGAGGAGGGAGGCCAGCTGCACATTCCTGGCTCAAACATGGCAAGCTGGTCATGCCTTCCCCACCATGAAACTTCCCCTTGAAACGGTAAGCCAGAATAACCCCCTCCCTCCCTGAAGTTGCTTCTCATCAGCTATTTTGCCCCAGCAATGAGAAAGACCTAGTATCTACACAAAGGAGGCAGGGAGGAGCTGAAGGGAGTATCTGCAAAAAACCTGCATGGCTGGCTGACCCTGAAAATGGGAAAAGAAGCGAGAATAGGTTCGCAGCCCTCAGCAACCCCACCAGCACCTTGATTTCAGACTTTGAGATTTATTTTTATTTATTTATTTGGCAGAGAGAGAGAGAGAAAATGGGTGTGCCAGGGCCTCCAGCCACTGCTAACAAACTCCGGACACGTGTGTTCCCTTGTGCATCTGGCTAACGTGGGTCTTGGGAAATCGAACCTGGGTCCTTTGGCTTTGCAGGCAAACGCCTTAACTGCTAAGCCATCTTTCCAGCCCGATTTCAGACTTTTAGCCATCACCATTGTGAGAGAATACATTCCCTTAAGCCACCCAGGTTGTGGTCCTTGGCTATGGCAGCTCCAGGAAACGAATGTACTGATGTCCCTCTGACGCTGAGAGGAGGATGGTGGCTTCGGGCAGCGGGAGGATGGCAGGTGTGAAGAAAGCTGTGCAGGGGCCTTCTCAGGCCAAAGTCCCCAGAAGGAGGTCGTCCAATCCAAAGAGGACGTAGCAGGCAGCCCCAGTTGCTGGGAGGAGCTTCCGAACCAGGCACAGTTATGGAGGAAGGGGATTTATTGAAGCTCACAGACAGAGTGGAGGTTCCACAATGGTAGAAGAAGCCAGCCCACTTTCGCAGGCCCATGCCAAGAGAGCAAATGCCTAAGGCCACCACCAGGACATGACAGGACACCCACACCGTAAGCAGGCACACTTAAGTGCAGGCAGAGCTCAAGCAGTGTGCATCTCTTCAGCCTGGCCTTCCAAACCCCCCTCACACCTAGGGCTGGACCCTAGCACCCGCCCAGTGGCACCTCCTCCAGCCATCACAGAGGAGCTCAGGAGTGGGACTTACTCCCCAGGGGGTTTTGTGCCAAACAAGCCATGCAGGTACCATGGACTAGTCCCCGGCCAGCGAAGATAGAAGCGACTTGTCACTTCCTGTCCTTTGCGCCTGTAGGCAAAGGGATCTCAGGTGCACTAGAGAGTCCTCCACAGCAGAACTCAAGACCCACGGGCCAAGAGGGGGACAGCCCATGCCCAGAGGGGTCTGAGCGGGCTCGGGGATGCCAGCACTGTGCACTGCGCACCCACTTTTCCCCAGGGACCTCATGCCAGTCCCTTCGCTGCTCACGTTGTGCTTGCAGGTGACCTACATGATTTCTCGGAAGCGAAGTAAATTTGGCGCACCAATTCTATTCAGTGACCGGAATGCTTCCAGTGTAAGGGACTCCTACATCGAATGCACATCCTACCCCGATAAAAACTTCACCCTGACGCAGCTTGAGCAAGACGTTGGCACACAAGTTATCCCTGAAATCAAGGGCGTAAGCACTCAGACAAAATGGTGGGTGCGAGCTGCGTTTCTTCTTCTTCTTCTTCTTTTTTCAGACCATTGCTATAAAATCTAGCAACTTCCAGGGTAATTTGAAGAGATCTTTGTAAAAAATACAAATGGGTGTATAATGATGACATGGATCTCCACAGAGAATTCAATTTGGATAGATCTAATTTTGCTCAATAGTGCCCTTTGAAAATCTTAGTAAACCTGAGTGTGGTGGTTCATGGCTTTAGTCCCAGCACTCTAGGGGCAGAGATAGGAGGAATGCTGTGAGTTCAAGGCCACCCTGAGAAAACATGGTGGATTTTCTAGGTCAGCCTGGGCTAGAGTGAGACCCTACCTCAAAAAAAAAAAAAAAAAAAAACACCATAGAAAACTGATTTACCATTATATACTTACAGGCTGTGAAGTAGGGAAATGAGAAATGCTATTAATAGTTACAGTGCTGGTCGCCTCTCAGCTGGAATATGACCATTACCTCCTAATGGCTTGTATTCTACGACCTAAGTGACTTCATTTGTTTGTTTGAAGGTCTCACTATTTACCCTAGGCTGGACTGGAAATTGCTGTCTTGCCCAGGCTGGCCTTAACTTGTAGCGCTTCTCCTGCCTTCGCTTCCTGAGTGTTGGGATTATAGTTACACACCACCACACCAGCTCTAAGTGACCATTTTTACACCTCAAATCAGATTGTCTTGCTTCTGGGTTTCATATTTGGTTCGTTGTTGCTTGCAAACCAGAGCCCTTGAGATGCATCTAAAGTCTTCTTTCCTCACGACATGGTAGATAGTGGGAAATGGCAGCAAGTTCTGAAGCAAAGGAGAGGCTGTTAAGATATTGTGACCGAGGCTACAGAGATTGCTCAGTGGTTAAAGGCACTTACTTGCAAAGCCTGACTGACAGGGTTTGATCGCCCAGTACCCACATAAAGCCAGATGCACAAAGTGATGCATGTATCTGGACTTCATTTGCAGTGGCAGAAGCCCCAGCACACCCAAACACACACTCTCTCCCCCATCTCTCAAATGAATGAATGAATGAATGAGTAAAAGATAAGATTATCCACGCAGGATTCACTGGAGTACAGCAAGAGAAAGCCTGGAGTTGAGAAGGCTGGTCAAGAGGGAGCTTGTAGTAATTTTGTCAGGCATGTACAAGAAGAGGCAGGGAGTTAAGGACGAATGTGCACAGCCAGTCGTGGTGGCGCACGCCTTTAATCCCAGCACTCGGGAGGCAGAGGTAGGAGGATCGCCATGAGTTCGAGGCCACCCTGAGACTCCATAGTGAATTCCAGGTCAGCCTGAGCTGAGTGAGACTCTACCTTGAAAAAACAAAAAAAAAAAAAAAGAGAAGGAGGAGGAATGTGCAGTGTGGTGGTGCACTCAGGTTCAGTGAACAGCATGAGCTTCACGGGGAGGGAGCGCACAACCCGATCTAGCTGAGGCCAGGAGCGTAAGGTCCATACTGAGCGGAAAGTGCTGCAAGTCTGCAAAGCAACAAGGCTGAGACCACGGAAGCTTGATGTTAATGTCTGGGTACAAGTACTCAGACGCTAACGGTAAGGCCAAAAAATGATGGAAAACCAGACTGGTGGGTAAGCTGACAGGCTAAGACCATAGGAGGAAAGGAGAAAGGCAAGGACTTCTAATCAAATTATAGACAGAATAAGGGTTGCAGACACAGGAACACGTAAAAGTCAGAGCAAGCCAAGGAGAGAGGTGATATCTAAGTCTAGACTGCCTGGATGCAGATAATCCTTAAGACTAAATCCATGCTGGAAAGATGGCTTGGTTGTTAAGGTGTTTGCATACACAGCCTAACGACCTGGGTTTGATTCCTTATACCCATGTAAAGATGCATATGGTCGTGCATGCATCTGGAGTTCGTTTGCGGTGACTGAAGGCCCTGGTGTGACCATTCTCTCCTTCTCTCTCTCTTTCTCTCTCTTCTTGCAAACAAATAAATATTTTTTTTAAAAAAAAGACTAAATCGGGCTGTAGTAATGGTTTAGCAGTGAAGTCACTTGCCTGCAAAGCCCAAGGACCCAGGGTTGATTCACCCAGATGCACAAGGTGGCGCATGCACCAGGAGTTTGTTTGCAGCTGTTGAAGGCTCTGGTACACCCATTCTCTCTATCTGCCCCTTTCTCTCTCTGTTGCAAAGAAATAAAATAACTAACAAATAAATAACAACTAAATCCACCAGTCCACGCTCAGAAGACAGTAAACCAGTGACAACAGGGGACTTTCATAGCCAGAAGCCTCATAAATTTCTTCTTCCTGACTGGAGGGTGGCAATTAAACAGTGAAAATAAGATTGGAACCCTGGTCTCTCAGGTTCCAATATCCTTTCTTAGCACCATTCTGCCTCTGCTATGGATACCAATAAAGGCAAGGGGAAAAAGCTACTCTATTAAATATAATCAAACTGCTCTTACTTCCCTGCCTGATTGATCTCCATTTAATATATTTGCCACTCATAGAGACAATTCACTGGTGTCTGCTTAACAAGCATGGATTAAATGCCTAATAGTTTGCTGAGACTTCAAATGTGCCGGGTATTTTTTGGAAAGCTTTACATGTGTTATTAACACATTGTATCCTTACAATAGCCCAATGGTGCTTTAAGGATTTCATTTAGAGAGGACAAAGCAGTCTCAAGGATGTTAAGTAATTAGTTCAGGATCACATGGGTAGTCGGTGGCAGGATCGGGCTTCTGAGCCAGGCACTCTGTCCTCATTTTACACTGACAATGACTGTGCCATCTGCCAGCTAGCTCTCAGTGCCACCACCTAGGAGCCAAGGTTCCCCCAGTCTAGTGTGTGAGACCAACAATGAAGGCAGAGGTCCAGTGTGACTGGTTCACAGTTAGGACAAGCCCTGGGAGGGGACTGGATAGAACGGATTTCTCCCAGAGATCGTGCTGGCCTTGCTACCAAAATGTAAGTGACCCTAACCTCGTGCACTTAGAGCGGCGTTCCTCACCTCCACACACCTGAGGTTGGGAGTTGGGCGATTCTTTGCAGCGGTAGGGTCTTGCTGGGCTATGTAGGGTGCTTTATTAGCCCCTCTGGGCTCTACCCACTAGATTCCCATGACATTGCCCAGTTGTGACATCCAAAACTGTTTCCAGACATTTCCCAATATTCCTTCAGGGAATGGGGTGGCTTGTGCTTGCTAAGAAACATTAATTTATGTTGGGCGTGGCGGCACATGTCTTTAATCCCAACACTCAAGAAGCAGAGAGGTGGACAGAGGCCAGCCTGGAGCTACAGAGTTTGTTCAGATCAGCCTGGTCTAAAAGAGAGACCCTACCTCAAACCTCCCTCCCCCCATCAAAAAAAAGAAAGAAAGAAAGAAAGGGGAGAAAGGAAGGAAAATAGTAATTTAGTAAGAGCATGATCTAGAGTAAAAGCACACCATGAGAGAGAACGACCTCACAAATATTAACCGTGGAACCTGGACGGAGAATGTGCAGGGGCCTCAGAAGAGTGACAGCCCCTCCCGGCTTCTCTGTGCTTCTAAGTGATATCTAACGAGAAACCTTATAAAAACAGGGTCATTTCAGGTAAGCGTGGGGGGTGCATGTGTCTGTTCAGGGGCCGTGTACATGTAAGTGCATGCTCATGTGCAGGGCAGAGGGTAGCCAGGCACTACCCTCAGGCACTGTCCTTCTTGTTTTGAGACACAGTCTCTCACTGCCCCAGAGCTCAGCAGTTAGGCTAGGAAGCCCGCACGTGTCCCCTTGACTCCACTCCTGAGGGGTGCCACACCACTGTGCTCAACATTGGTTTTTTTGTGGGGGGGTTGTTTTTGTTTTTTGAGGTACGGTCTCACTGTGGTTCAGGCTGACCCGGAATTCACGATGTAGTCTCAGGGTGGCCTCAAACTCACCATGATCCTCCTACCTCTGCCTCCTGAGTTGCTGGGATTAAAGGCGTACGCCATCACGCCTGGCATTGCTCAACATTTTTTTTTAAATTTCTATTTCTTTAAGAGAGAGAGAGAAAGAGGCAGAGAGAGAGAGAGAGAGAGAGCTCTTTTTTAAAATTTTATTTATTTGAGAGTGACGTAGAGAGAGAGAGAGAGAGAGAGAGAGAGAGAGAGAGAGAGAAAGATAGAAATAGAGAGAGAATGGGCGCGCCAGGGTTTCTAGCCATTGCAAATGAACCCCAGAACTCCAGATGCGTGCACCCCCTTGTGCATCTGGCTAACATGGGTCCTGGGGAGTTGAGCCTCGAACTGGGGTCCTTAGCCTTCATGGGCAAGTGCTTAACCGCTAAGCCATCTCTCCAGCCCAACGCTCAGCATTTTTTGTAGGGGCCTGTGGATTAGGTCTTCAGGCTTGCACAGCAAGTACTTTACCAACTGTGATACCTCCCAATCCAGTAAGACTTTTTATTAACTTCAGTTTCTAGTTTAGTTGACATATCTTTTTTTTTTTTATTTTTATTTATTTATTTATTTGAGAGCGACAGACACAGAGAGAAAGACAGATAGAGGGAGAGAGAGAGAATGGGCGCGCCAGGGCCTCCAGCCACTGCAAACGAACTCCAGACGCGTGCGCCCCCTTGTGCATCTGGCTAACGTGGGACCTGGGGAACCGAGCCTCGAACCGGGGTCCTTAGGCTTCACAGGCAAGCGCTTAACCGCTAAGCCATCTCTCCAGCCCGGTTGACATATCTTTATTGTACGTAGTACTGGGCTTCATATGGACATTTTCATGTAAGTACATAATGCATTTTTCCCATGACGTTTTTTTTGTACTCATTCCCAAGACTGTTTTTATTATGTCGGAGAGAAGTATATTTAGACTTGGTAATCAATCTCACTTTTCTATGATAATGAAAGTTCTCAAGGTGTAGAAATTAACTATAAGTATCCTGGTATGGGCTGGAGATAATGGCTCAGTAGTTAAGGCATTGGCCTGCAAAATTTAAGGACCTGAGTTTGATTCCCAAGTACCCACGTGAAGGCAGATGTACAAGGTGGTGCATGTGTCGGGAGTTCATTTGCAGTGACTGGAGTCCCTGGCATGCCCATTCTCTCTCTCTCTCACCGCCCCCCCCCCCACACACAAATAAAGGAATAAAATATCCTGGTACTATTGCCACAGAAGCAAACTTTTCTTTAATACTTTTTTGTTGTTGTCGTTTTCGAGGTAGGGTCTCACTCTAGCCCAGGCTGACCTGGAATTCACTATGGAGTCTCAGGGTGGCCTCGAACTCATGGCAATCCTCCTACCTTTGCCTCTCACATGCTGGGATCAAAGGCGTGCGCCACCATGCCTGGCTTCTTTAGTATTTTTATTTGAGAGAGAGAGAATGGACATACCAGGGACGATTACCTGCACAAACCACCTCCAGATGCATGTGCCACTTTGTGCATCTAGCTTTACATGGATTGTAGGTACTAGAAATCGAACCTAGTCCAGCAGATGTTGCAAGTAAACACTTTTAACTACTGAGCCATGTCCCCAACCAGTGAAACAAACTTTAAACCTGTTATAACCTATGCTTGCTTTTCTTTGGTCTGATATTTGGTATTCAATTTTCTTTTTATATTAGGGCATTTCCTAAAAATGCTTCCACACAATATTATCCAAGAGAATTCTCAGAAAAGGAGAAAGGAAAGCTGGCACAATCAAAGGAGTTGGCTGACTTTCTCAACAGTGTTTCCACAAGGTGAGAAATTGTATATTAAGTTTCAGAGATGAAGGTAGAACGTGCATATTAGGAGGTCTTCATAGTCCATCTGTATGCAGCACTTAGGCAGGAAGTATGAGGACAGTGGTCAGAGAGGCAGAGTGTGCGGGTCTCAGATTTCTTGGTCTTCGATTGCCAAACAAGACCAAACGCAGTGCGAACAACTGAGCATGTGAAGTTTATTTTTCTCGTTGAAAATTAACATGAGGTGGGGTGGGGGAGGGAGGGTATTACCATGGGATATTTTTTATAATCATGGAAAATGTTAATAAAAATTGTAAAAAGAAAATTAAATAAATAAATAAAATGTACCCTTAAAAAAAAAAAGAAAATTAACATGAGGCCAGAATTGTCTCAGATGTCAGATTCTTTCCATAGAGTATTTACATGTATGTGATGTGTCTCGGGACCCAAATCTACACACAGGGTGAATTTATGTTTCATATACACTTTACACACAGAGGCCACAGGTAGTTTCATACAATTCTTGTTTGTTTTAAGACAAGACCGCTCAATGTGTGGCTGGCCTTGAACTCTTGCCTTAACCTCCCGAGTGTTGGGATTAGAGGTGTGTGTCATCATGCCTAACTTTATAATGCTTATAGTAATCTTGTACATGAAACAAGATTTTATGTAATGTGATTTTTTAATGTATGTTTTTTATTTATCTGAGAGAGGGAGAGATTGGCAGATAGAGAGAAAGAGAGAATGGGCATGCCAGGGCCTCCAGCCCCTGGAAACCAACTCCAGATGCATGCTCCCCATTGTGCATCTGGTTTACATGAGTTCTGGGGAATCCAACCATGGTCCTTAGCCTTCACAGGCAAACGCCTTAACCGCTAAGCCATTTCCCAGCCCTGTAATGTGATTTATTTTTTAAAATTTGTGACCCATACTCAAAATAAGTTAGTTTGATGCACTTGAGGTTTTAAATTTTTGGATTAGGAATGTTGAACCTGTATTTGAATTTATTATGGTTTCTTTTGTTTAAAGCTGCTTTTCCACTTGCTCCTTTTCCCTCTTTGCTAAATCAGCTTTTTTTTTTTTTTTTTTTTTTTTTTTTTGGTTTTTCGAGGTAGGGTCTCACTCTGGCTCAGGCTGACCTGGAATTTACTATGTAATCTCAGGGTGGCCTCGAACTCTTGGCGATCCTCCTACCTCTGCCTCCCGAGTGCTGGGATTAAAGGCGTGCGCCACCACGCCCGGCTAAATCAGCTTTTATAGGCTAGTGAGAATGCTGTGGCTGCTGGTCACTCTCGTGATAAAAACACTGAGATCATCTTTGTGAATGGGAACCTGAATTCAGCCTGATATACTTTGGATGTCATTGGTATCACTAATTCCTGTGTTGCTACTGTTTCTGGATCTCAAAGTACAATGTCTTAAGTAAAAGAAAAAGAACAGGAGGAGGAGGAAGGAACAAGTTAGTTTCCATTTCTTCTCAAAATTAAAAATGTGGTGCTTAAGCGGCCCAGGTTAAACTTTTCGATTTTGATCTTTAAGGAAATATCCATTCTAAAGCCGGAGCGATGGCTCAGTGGATAAACCACTTCCTGCTCAAGCTGGAGTTTGATCCCCAGACCCCATGCAAAAGCCAGGAGCCCTGGTGGGCTTTTGAAATCCCAGCATGCCAGTGGCAAGACGGGAGGAGAGACGGGAGGCTCCCCGGAGACTTGTGGTTGCCTAACCCCCAACGTACGCCGTGCCACCTGCAGGCGCATCCAGTCCACCAAAAAGTGAAAATAAATAAGTAAATCGTTTTGTTTTTTTTTTTAAAAAAGGCATTCTTTCAGACTAAAGTAAATGTCCTGACAATTCCAACAGTTCTCAAAAGTTCTTTCCTGTGCCTAGAGAAAATGTGGTTCAAAGATTAATGTTTCAGAGAGTGAATCAGCTATTACGCGCTCACTGGAAGCACATTGCAATGAAAAGAGAAAAAAGAAAATTTGAGCCGGGCGCGGTGGCGCACGCCTTTAACCCCAGCACTCGGGGGGCCGAGGTAGGAGGATCGCCATGAGTTTGAGGCCACCCTGAGACTACAGAGTTAATTCTAGGTCAGCCTGGACCAGAATGAGACCCTACCTTGAAAAACCAAAAAAAAAAAAACAAAAAGAAAATTTGTCACATGCAAGTGAGAAGGGTGCCCTGGTTCTCCAATACCTGGATAACGATTTCAGTCTCAAGAATCAGAATTCCTGTAAGCGGGGCAGGCTCCTAAGTCTCCAGTCAAGTGAAACAAAGACAGTTTCCAAGTCACTCTGTTAACCGCGTGGACACAGCAGCAGAATAAACAAGGTTATGAAAAGGGAACTAGTGACAATGTAAGGCTAAATGGGTCAAAGGAACCAACTCCAGTAGAGTACTAATGACAAGCCACAGGTTTCAAGGTGACGCCCACCACATAGGGCTGTCACCAAGTTGGCGACAATCAAGCAGAGGACTTTTGTCTCAGGCGGAGCTTCAGTCTGCCAGTCCCCAGGTGGAATTACAGCAAGACGTGTGTCAAAGGTGCCCACAGGTTCCTGTGGTTACGGGTTCACAGGGGTCACTCTTGGCTCAGCCACAGCCTGTGCGGTAAGAAAACACATCGTCATTGTAATTCACTTGATTTTGGAAGAATTGCAACCCAGCAGAACACACATCACGGCACTTCATATTAAGATTAGTCACTTCAATTTTTCTTTTCATATGATCAATTTCTGCAGAAAGTGGGACCTTGTTCATTCAGTTCAAAATGAATGGCCTGAAGTCCGGTCTCAGTGACCAGCACTGCGTCCTATGTGGAGACCAGGACTGTGTTCTTCCCTTTCCATCGTCGCCGTGCCTAGAGAGGAAGTAGTAGCGGGCACTCACCTGGAATCCCAGCGCTTGGGAGGTGGAGGCAGGAGGCCCTCCTAGGCTACGGAGAAAGTTGGAGGCCAGCCTGGGCTCCATGAGAACCTATCTCAAACAAAACAAAACAAGATGTGAATTGATGAAACAAAATAAAAAGGAAAACAAGAAAGTGGGAAGGAAGAAAGGAAGGAGAAAGGGCAAGCAAGCCCAGGCAGGTTTTTATTTTTTAAATCCTTTTACAAAATTATTATTTATTTATTTATTTTGAGAGAGAGAGAATGGGTATGCCAGTGTCTCTAGCTACTGGAAACAAACTCTAGATGCATGCACCCCTTTGTGCATCTGGCTTACGTGGGTACTGGGGAATTGAACCAGGGTCCTTAGGCTTCACAGGCAAATGCCTTGGCCACTAATCCATCTTCAGCCCCACAGGCAGGTTTCTTAATTGCCTCTCTGATGTGTAGGGAGAAGTAAGACCCACAAGCAAGAAGAATGCTGCATAGGAGTTTCAATGACTCTGGTCAGAATGAATAAGCAACTCACATTTAGATCACTGCTTTTCTTGCAAGTTTAGTTTGTTCTGGAAGAAAGCCCCTTTATTTTATTTTATTTTATTTTATTTTATTTTATTTTATTTTATTTTATTTTATTTTATTTTATTTTATTTTATTTTATTTTATTTATTTGCAATAAGAGAGAGACAGAAGAAAGACAGAGAGAGAAAGAGCGGGTGAGAAAATGGACACATCAGGGCATCTAGCCACTGCAAATGAACTCCAGAAGCATGCACCACTTTGTGCCTCTGGCTATATGTCAATACTGGGGAATAGAACCCAGGTCATTAGGCTTTGCAGGCAAGTGCCTTACCTGCTGAGCCATCCGTCTCTCCAGCTCCAGAAAGCCCCTTTAGAAATGGAATTTTATCTAAAGGAAACCTAACAAGAGCATTATTTGCCAAAGAAGGATGAGAACAAAAGAGACACTTCAAAGGGACTTTTGCTGCAACAGTCTGCAGTTAGAAAAGTCATGGCAGTCTGGGGAGATAGCTCAGTGGACAAAAGTGTCTGCTTTGCAAGCATGACAACCAGAGTTTGGGTCTCCAGAACCCACGTAAAGTCAGACACAGTAGCAGACATCTGGAATCCTGTGGGAGAAGACAAGAGAACCGCAGAAGCTCGTGGGTCAACTAGCTTGGTATCTGCCGTGGTGAACACTGTCAGGTGGAGATGCCCTGTCTCAAGTCAGGCGTCAGATGAGGACCCGCACCAGAAGTTGACCTGCATCGCCACACGCCCGCTGTGACACAGGCGATAACACACGCGCGTACATCAAGCCCGCATACACATCATCTACATTCGCACACACAGAAGGTTTTCTTTAAAAGCAATATTATTCACTGTTGGGAGCCGCAGCTGCTCTTTTGACCTTGAGAGCTAGGGGTGATCCCTAATCTCCTAATCCTAACCGTTGTTTAGTATACAGCCTAGATAGAGTACGTGCCTGATCCTAAGCATTGTTCAGCATACAGCCTAGGCGGAGTGGGCGCCTGATAGAGGGATTAACCTGGATTAACCCTGGTGACACTGACTTTAGGCATATAAGCATTGTCAAAAAAGTTCTACCTTCTATATATAAGTGATGTCTGCCCAAATAAAGCCGAGCCTTGATCAGATCTTGTCTTGGCTCCATTCCTTGTGCTCTCGTCTCAGGTTCATTCCCACTCCCTCCTTTGAGGCCCGTTTCGATCTTGGTGCTGCAGGCTGGCACGATTCACATGCTTGCTGAGACAACAGATTTTCCCGCCTCCAGTTCATTCCTCTCAGGAAGAGCCCAGAGGGCGTCTTGTTTCCACTTCCCCACTTTGTCCCTTGTGGATGACTTTCACATTCAGGCTGAGAGGCAAAAACCTGCCTCGAGGGGCTGAAGAGATGGCTCAGCAGTTGATGCGCTTGCCTGCAAAGCCAAAGGACCCAGGTTTGATTCCTCAGGATCCACATAAGGCAGATGCACAAGGTGGTGCACGCATCTGGAGTTTGTTTGCAGTGGCTGGAGGCCCTGGTGCATCCACTCATTCTCTCTCTTCTCCCTCTCTTTCTCTCAAATAAATAAGTAAATAAGTAATTAAAAAAAAAACCTCCCTCAGAAGCAGAGCAAGAGAAGAGACTGCCTTTCTCATGGAGAAGAAGGAGCAGGAAATACAACTGGAAACCTGCTGCCTGCTTGAAATGGAGTCGAATCCCCAGATGTGAGAACTCACTCCCTACAGGCAGACTAGCTCGAAGCTTGGTGTGCTACGAACTCCCTGGTACTAGTGATTAACTAGTACCAAGAGTGAACAAGAGTGTGTGAGTGTACGTGCACACACACTTTAATAATTCACAACTGCCCCTTGTTGAGACTCTAACATGTCGTTTGGGGCCATCCTCAGTATAAATGAGCAGTTAGTGCCGAATATGACAGAAAACTGCCTCTTATGTCAGATTATGTTTTCCCGGAAGCATCTGGGAGCAAGTTAGCAGTAGAGGGTTCCTGAGAATTACATCATGAGGAAAAAAAAGAGGAGGAAGTGGTGGGCTTGGGACCACAGGGCTTCCTCCATACTTCAGGCACCCCAACAGGATCTGCAGGGCGAAGCAGGATGGCGGAGGCCGGCCAGGCCCTGGCCTCTCGTCCTCGGCGCTGCCCAGCCCTGGCCCAGCTCTGCGATGTGATGGAGGCCTTGCCGGCGGAGCTCTACAGGCAGCTGTCTTGACAGCTAAGTAGCAAGGTCTTGAAAGGAATTCTGGGTAGCACGCTGCTGTGGATTTTTTTTTTTTCTCCTAAGTCACTTCTTTCGCCTGAGGACTAAGCATTATTGCCAAATATCATTGAAAGTCATTATGTTTTTTAAATATTTTTTATTTGTTTGCAAGGAATGGGCATACCAGGGCCTCTTGCCACTGCAGATGAACTCCAGATGCATGTCCCACCTTGTGCATCTGTTCTTTATGTGGGTGCTGGCCAATTAAACCTGGGTCATCAGACTCTGCAAGCAAGCCCCTTTAACCACTGAGCCGTCTCTCCAACCTAAAAGTCGTTATTGTTGGTCAATACAAATGGAGGACCTTCTGAAAGGGTTTTATCAGTGAATACTAAAAGCCAACATCTTAATTGCTTCATGTTGATATTTTTATTATTTATTTCGGAGAGAGGGTGAGTATGGGAATGCCAGAGCCTCTTGCCACTGTAAACAAAACCAGATGCTTGCACCACTTTGTCTGGCTTTACAGGGTACTGGGGAACTGAACCCAGGCTAGCAAGTTTGCATACACTCATCTTTACTCACTGAACCAATTTCTTTTACTTTTGTTTTCTTTCCTTTCTCTTATTTTCTTTCCCTCTCTCTCTCTTCCTTCCTTCCTTCCTTCCTCTCTCTATCCCTCTTTATTTCTCTTTCCTTCCTTCTTTCTTCCTTCCTTTTACACTCTCTTTCTTTCTTTCCTTCCTTCTTTCTTTCCTTCTTTCCTTCTTCCTTTCTTTCTTCCTTTCTTTCTGTCTCCCTTTCTCTCTTTCTATGATATAGCGTCGAAATAGCCCTGCAGCAAAATGAAATCATGAACACGTTTGTGGATGACTGGAAGGGCCTGGCAGAAGAAGAAGGCACTTTTGGGGACAAGAGTGACACCCACTTGAAAGAGTACCAGTCATTTACCGACCTCCATTCCCCCATGGAGAAAATGATCACCTGCATTGCGTGGCATCCCACGATCTACGGTAAGGAGCAAACGCCAGGGCTCCCCGTTCATGTTGACTTTAAAACAGTCTTGCTCATACAGTCAGACAGCAGTCAACTTTATATCGAAAGTTGAAAGTCAGATCAGTTACACCTGCTGAGTGCCCGACACCCAACAAGCATGCTGCGCACGTTCAGCGTCAGGTGCCCCGGCAAGCCTGTGGCACGTGGGCATACAGATGATTGTTTGTACCAGGAGAGGATCAAGCCCCAGCCTGGGGAAGGGATGTGCTGCGGTCATCCTGCTGGTGCAGCGAGTGTAGAATCTGTGCTTTCCTGGGGACTGCTGGACTCCTTAAGCTAAGTTAACTCCCGCTAGCTCTCTGGGTAGACATGTTTAAGAGCTCAGCAGCTTAAGTGACAGAAATGAGATAGAGGCCAAAGTATGAAACAAGAGGTCCCTTCCTTCTTTCTTTCTCCCTTCTGGTCTTTTCTTCTTCTTTTTTTTCTTTATTTTTCTTTTAGAAGTAGGGTCTCACTCTACCCCAGGCTGACCTAGAATTCACTATGTAGTCTCAGGGTGGTCTCGAACTCACAGCAATCCTCCTACCTCTGCCTCCCGAGTGCTGGGATTAAAGGCATGCACCACCATGCCTGACTGGTCTTGTCTTTTCTTTTTCTTTTTTTTGGGCGGGGGGAGTTTTCAAGGTAGGGTCTCACTCTAGCCCAGGCTGACCTGGAATTCACTGTGGAGTCTCAGGGTGGCCTTGAACTCATGACAGTCCTCCTACCTCTGCCTCCCAAGTGCTAGGATTAAAGGCGTGCGCCACCATGCCCGGCTTTGGTTTTTTCTTTTTAAAAGTACTTTTATTTAGATAGGCGTGGTGGCACATGCTTTTAATCCCAGCACTCAGGAGGCAGAGGTGGGAAGATCGCTGTGAGTTCAAAGCCAGCCTGGGACAATAGAGTGAGCTCCATGTCAGCCTGGGCTAGAGTGAGACCCCACCTCGAAAACAAAAAAAAAAAAATGCTTTTATTTATTTTATCTGAGAGAGTGGGGAAGACACAGAAAGTGAATATGTCAGATGCATGCACACCTTGTGCATCTGGCTTTACATGGGTACTGGGGAATTGAACCCCCACAGCCATGAGGTTTTGCAAGTAAGCACCCCTAACTGCTGAGCTGCTATCTCTCCAGCCCTGGACTTTTACACATATAATTTTTTTCCTTACTAAATATTTTAGGCCCAGTGTTTATATTAACAGCACATCTCAGTTTGGACCAGCACATTTCCAATACTAAGAATCACGTGACTCATGTCTGCCACGTTAACCCTATGCAGAAAAGCAGATACCGGGTTTAATTTCTTCTTGTTTCAACCAGGACTGATAATCGTGTCGGTGGCTGTACGTCTCTCCTATGAAGAGAGAGTTCATTTTTCTGGTAAATTATTGCTACAACCATCACTGATTCTTTTCTGGAGTTTCGCGGATCCCATACATCCTCAGGTGACTGTCAAAATTTTACCTGCATAATTTAAATTTTTCTAAGACTGCTTGTCATATGTCTTTAGAAGTTTATTGAACGACAAAGTACTTTATAGTCAATATGGTGAACCCTTCTGAAGTCACGCTATCTTCCATACGGGTGGTTGTCAATTCAACTTGACGCAAACTAAAGTTTACACTTAGTTGATTAAAAGCACAGGTGACAAGTCAGCACCACTTTAAAAAAGATAATAGGCGGTGGCACACGCCTTTAATCCCAGCACTCGGGAGGCAGAGGTAGGAGGATTTCCGTGAGTTCGAGGCCACCCTGAGACTCCATAGTGAATTCCAGGTCAGCCTGAGCTAGAGTGAGACCCTGCCTCAAAAAACCAAAAAAAAGATAGATAATAGGCGGGCTGAGTGTGGTGGTGCACACCTTTAATCCAGCATTCACACTCGGGAGACAAGGGCAGGAGGATGGCTGTGAATCTGAGGTCATCCTGAGACTACACAGTGAATTCCAGGTCAGCCTGGTCTAGAGCAAGACTGTACCTCAAAAAAACCAAAAAAAAAAAAAAAAAAGATAGTAGGCAGAAGGATTAGCCTACTTTTCATGTATTTTTTTTAAAAATATTTTACTTGCTTGTTTGTTTGTTTATATTTTTGAGGCAGGGCCTCCCACCGGTCCTGGCTGGCCTGGCACTCATCCTGTAGCCCCAAGCACGCCTCGCACTCATAGCGATCCTCTTACTTCTGCCTCTCACGTGTTGGAATTTTGTTCTTTTCTAAAATATATTTTTATTTATTCGGTTAAGAGACAGAGTATGGATATACCAGGGCCTCTCCAGATGTATGATATATGGATATATGTATATGGATATACCAGGGCAAACTCCAGATGTATGAGCCAGTTTTGTGCACCTGACTTCACATGGGTACTGGGGAATCAAGCCTGGGCCAGAAGAGAGAGAGAGAATATGGGCATGCCAGGACCTCGAGCCACTGCCAACAAGCTCCAGCTGCACGTACTACCTTACATGGGTACCAGGGAATTAAACCTGAGTCCTTAGGCTTCGCAGGCAAATGTTTTAACTGCTAAGCCATCTCTTCAGCCCCTTAACCTACTTTTTAGAGACATTTTCCTTTTTTAAAAACTTTTTTGTTCAGTTTTATTTATTTGTTTGACAGAGACAAACAGAGAAAGAGGCAGATAGATAGATAGATAGATGGATGGATAGATAGATAGATAGATAGATAGATAGATAGATAGATAGATAGATAGAATGGGTGTGCCAGGGTCTCCATCCACTGCAATCGAACTCCAGATGTGTGAGCCCCCTTGTGCATCTGGCTAACATGGGTCCTGGGGAATCAAGCCTCGAACCAGGGTTCTTAAGCTTCACAGACAAGCACTTAACCGCTAAGCCATCTCTCCAGCCTTTAACCTACTTTTTAAAGCAAACTATTTAATGGGCTTTATTTATACACTAAATACTCAAATGCAAATAAATTTTAGATTTACAACAATTTCCTCAAGTCCTCAGGTCGCCAGTAGATGGCAAAAGTGAGTAAAGATAACTAAGTGGGAAACCGGTGAAAATTGGTGGGAATTGTGGGGACAGCCACTCTTCAGCTCTTGTGCTATGATGGAGACCTATCATCAGAATAAGAAAATTTGAATTTTGTATGAAATCTCCAAGTTTTAAACAGTTTGACTTAACCCAAACCAACACATACCCACATACACTAACCCATTTAAACTAAGCCAAAGTGCCTAACAACCCACAAAAACCGAGGCTGAAGGCTGGATCTGATGCGCGTCGGGTTCTTGTCTCGCTCTGCACTCAGTGAGAGTTCTGCTTAGCTAGGGGTCTAGAGTGTTAAGTTATTTCATAAGCATTTTGTTCCTTTAAGATTCTTAAATACTGCATCATAAGACTTTCCCTAATAAGCTATAGCGCCGTCCTCCTCCTCAGTTCATCTAGAACAGTTTTCTGATAATAGGCTGTAAATATTTCATCACAGATTAAAATGGAAGATCTCTAGCTCTTTGCCTGCTTATCACAAACATAGTGCCTCTCTCCAATGAGAGCTCTCTGATGTTCCCAACCAAGCTATCCTCTCTCTACTCTGCCATGAAAGTGGATGGACTTCCAGACAGGAGGGGAAGAAAAAGATTTCCCTCTCCTCTCTTTTAAAGAAAAGTTCTCAAAAGACAGGCAGATTATGTTCAAGAAACCATACAAGTGATTTATTTTTTCTTTGATCAAACGGAGCTGGAGGGATGGCTTAGTGGTTAAGGCATTTCCTGCAAGGCCAAAGGACTCAGGTTCGATTCCCCAGGACTCATGTTAGCCAGATGCACAAGTGGGCGCATGTGCCTGGAGTTCATTTGCAGTGGCTGGAGGCCCTGGAGCGCCCATTCTCTCACTATCTCTCCCTCGTTCTCTGTCAAATAAATAAAAATAAAATACTTTTAAAAAAACTATGAGAGCATTAATCATTTTTATTTTCAAAACTAGAAGTTTCTATACAATCCACAAAGTGTGATAGACCAAGATAATTTACCCCCAAATTCCATTAGAAACATTTCACGGGGAAGGGGCTGCTATTTCTTGCTTGCTGTGGTTGAAAACCAGTGGCCATGGAAGTGCTTTGCTGGGCGGTGAGATAGTAGCATGGTTGTCAGCGAAGCCACTCTTCACACACGTTTTTCACATTGAGATTCTGTATTATTTTGAAACTGGGAATATTCACCAGCATGAACACCTTATCTCTTTCAGAGAATTTTGGTCTTTATTTGATTTTACTTTTTTTAAGGTAGGGTCTCATGCTAGCCCTGACTGACCTAGCACTCATTCTATAGTCCTAGGTGGGCCTTGAACTCACAGTGACCCTCTTACTTCTGCCTCTCAAGTGTTGGTATTTTGTTCTTTTTTAAAATATATTTTTATTTATTTGGTTAAGAGACAGAGTATGGATACACCAGGGCCTCTTAATACTGCAAACAAACTCCAGACACATGAGCCATTTCATGCACCTGGCTTTACTTGGGTACTGGGGAATCAAGCCTGGGCCAACAGATAGAGAGCAAGAGAGAGAGAGAGAGAGAATGGATGTGCCAGGGCCTTGAGCCACTGCAAATAAACTCCAGATGCACGCACCACCTTACATGGGTACTAGGGAATCAAGCCTGGGCCGTCAGGTTTTGCAAGCAAGTGCCTTCAACTGCTGAAAGAGCCAGTCCAAATTTTATTCTTGAATGTCCACCATAGCAGTTGCCTTCTCATGACTGGAACAAAACACTTGGCAAAAGTACCTGATGGGAGGAAAGGGTTTATTTCAACCTACAGTCTTGTCATGGCAGGGAAAGCATCCCAGAGCAGAGACTGGGCATCACATCTCATCATGTAAGCTGCAAGCAGCAGCAAGAGTGAGCAAGTTCTGAACAGTGGGTTTGACCAAGAAACCTCAAGGTCCACCCCCAGTGACACACCTCCTCCAGCAAGGCTCCACCTCCCCAAGGTTCCAGCAGCTGGGGACTGAATATGGAGCTTAATCACAAACACATGAGGCAATGGGAGACACTTCACATTTAAACCGCCACATTTATTATTCCAGTCTAGGCGTAAGGCAGGGA
The DNA here is from genome assembly GCF_020740685.1 of Jaculus jaculus. NCBI lineage: Eukaryota > Metazoa > Chordata > Mammalia > Rodentia > Dipodidae > Jaculus > Jaculus jaculus. The sequence goes on from NC_059120.1 coordinate 13,941,208, forward strand.
AGAATGACACCAACCCTGTCCTCACAAAGCTTACTTGCCATACTTTGTAGGAACACTCATTGCATCATAATACCCTTTGGTTAGGTGGTGGATGGGAATTGGATCCCGGGAAAACATGATCGTTCTCATAGGCATGGCCAATGCAATGTAACAAAAGTGCCCTTCAGGGCTGGAGAGATGGCTTAGCAGTTAAGCGCTTGCCTGTGAAGCCTAAGGACCCCGGTTCGAGGCTCGGTTCCCCAGGTCCCACGTTAGCCAGATGCACAAGGGGGCGCACGCGTCTGGAGTTCGTTTGCAGAGGCTGGAAGCCCTGGCACACCCATTCTCTCCCTCTTCCTCTATCTGTCTTTCTGTGTCTGTCGCTCTCAGATATTAAAATATATATATATATATATATATATTAAAAAAAAGTGCTCTTCAATCCAGAAGTGGACTCAAGTATGCATTGCTACAGATAGCTGCAGAATTAGACTTCTCAGGTTGGAGAGATGGCTTAGTGGTGAAGGTGCTTTCCAGTAAAGCCAAAGGACCCAGGTTCGATTCCCCAGTACCCAGGTAAAACTGGAAGCACAAAGCAGCGCACGCATCTGGAGTTTGTTGACAGTGTCTAGAGGCCCTGGTGTGCCCATTCTCTCTCTTTATCTGCCTCTCTCTCTCTCTCTCTCTCTCTCTAATAAATAAATAGGGGCCGGAGGAATTGCTTAGCAGTTATGGCATTTGCCTGCAAAGCCAAATGACCCAGACTGGATTCCCCAGGACCCACATTAGCTGATGCACAAGGGGGCGCACACCTCTGGAGTTCGTCTGCAGTGGCTGGAAGCCCTGGTGTGCCCATTTTCTCTCTCTCTCTCTCCCCCTCTGTCTCTGTCAGATAAATAAAAATAATAAATAAATAAAAAATTTAAACTTTTTAAATAGACTTCTCTCATATTGATATTCTCCTGTAGTCATGCTCTCAGTAGACTTTCTCTCACCCTTCTTTAGTTGATGCTGGAGAGCCCTGATGATATCTTCTGCTTCGCGTTCTGTCCGAGTGACCCCAATATCATTGCTGGAGGCTGTATAAATGGACAGGTATATATTAATTGCTTTAGTCATGTGTTAATGTCAGGGGACTATAAATGGGCACTTATGAAGCTTCTTAGACATGTATTAATTTCAGTAGAATGCGGTATGGAGTTTGGATGCGTGGTTCTTTGAACTGAAGATCACTGTTTGGCATGAGCAAGGGGTGCTGACCGTGTGCCAGTCACCCTGCCAGGAACTTGGGTACCGAGATGTGTTAGACATGGTGCTGCCACTTGAAGTACCCACAAGGTAACTTGGCTATGACAAAACTCAGTTAAAGCTATTTGAGAACCACATATTGTATGAGACTACATGGAAGAATACAGGCTACAATCATTACCACCTTTTAGAAAGGAGAGCTTTGCCGAGATTTCTCTGCAATTAGGAGTTAGGAGACGACATGGAATCGGAATCGAAATTCATTGTCATGTATATACATTTGAAGATATATGTATATGCCACTATACTTTTTTCATTTTAATCTACGTTTTTGAAATTCAGATCCTATTGTCCAACATGGCTTAAATAGAGAAGCAAATCAGAAGCCTAAAAGCTGTTATATGAGCTAAGGTTAAATTCATTTCGATCCAATATACTTGGTGAATGAAGAAGGGGTGATCTTTCTGTGTGTGACTAGAAAAAATTTCTTTGTGGTTAAAATTTAAACCTCAGAAAAACAACAACAGAAACACAATCAGGGACACAAATTTCTCCCCAGTTTTGTTCAACAATAACTGAGTCCTAATGATGATGCGGGCTCATTCTGCAAGCACTGCAAGTCCTCAAGTGCTGCTTTGTGCATGACAAAAGCAATATGGCTTTGTTTGAGGATATTTTTAAAAGCACATGATGAAAGTGAAACCACTCAAAATTGTGCAACTTTGGCACTTTGTTCACTAATTGGAAATTAACCTGGTATAATGTGCTCTCCAGTTCTGATTTTAAACGAATGACTGCCCAGGTATATACCAATTCAGAGTTGGCTGTGATCGTCCATTGATGTCACCAGCCAACCTTTCCCACCCCTTCCACCTATAATTTGGTATTTGTACTTAATTCTAGAGAATTCTCCTGGGTCTGAAGCAGATACACATGCAATCACAGCACATGCCTCAGGTCAGAGAAATATATCTTCCCAAAGTATAGAAAATGCACATGATTTGTCTCGACATTTTAAAAATGCTAGCACTTAGGGCTGGAGAGGTGGCTGAGCAGTTAAGCCACTTGCCTGCAAAGCCTAAGGACCTAGGTTTGACTCCCCAGGACCCAGGTAAGTCAGGTGCACAGGGTGGCACATGCATCTGGGGTTTGTAATGGCTAGAGGCCGGGGCACGCCCATTTTCTCTCTCCCTCTTTCTTTCTCTTTCTGGTTGCAAAAAAATACATAAACTATTTAAAAAAAATACTAGCACTTAGCCAGTCATGGTAGTGCACACCTTTAATCCCAGCACTCAGGAAGCTGAGGTAGGAGGATCACTGTGAGTTTGAGGCCAGCCTGAGACTTAATTCCAGGTCAGCCTGGACTACAGCAAGACGCTAACTCAAAAAAACATAATAATAATAATAATACAAAATGCTAGCACTTCAGCTGGAACACTGCTCAGTGCTTAAAGCTACTTGCTTGCAAATCCCGTGAGCCAGGGTTCAATTCCCCGTATCCAAGTAAAACCAGATGGGACAAGAGGCCCCGATACAGCCATCCTCCTCCTCCTCCTCCTCCTCCTTCTTCTTCTTCTTCTCTCTCTCTCTCTCTCTCTCTCTCTAGCAAATAAACAAAAATATCTTTAATTTTTTTAAAAAAATAGTACTAGCACTTACTAGCAAAAGTATAGAAACCAAAATACAGGAGGGACTTTTATAAAGAAGAAAATATTGTCTCTTTTTTTTTCAAATAAAATTACATGCAATTTGTTAACTTTTCAACTTTCATTAAGCTTAGAACAAGTTCCAGTAAAATTTTAATTAAGTCTTATAAAAATGCTTCAAAATAGCCTTTATACTACTGGCTCTCAAAGTTGCCAGTTACTTGCGCTGTAAGAACATAATCAGGATTACATGCTCAGGTATTGCTTTACCAGGTCACAAAGCATTCTCTTTCTTTTTTTTTTTTTTTTAATATTTATTTGTTTATTTGAGAGAGAGAGGCAGATAGAGAGAAAGAGAGAATGGGTGCGCCAGGGCTTTTAGCCTCCGTAACGAACTCCAGACGCATGCTCCCCCTTGTGCATCTGGCTTATGTGGGTCCTGGGGAACCAAACCGGGGTCCTTAGTCTTCACAGGCAAGTGCCTTAACCACTAAGCTATCACTTCTGCCCCAGTTCATCAGGATCAAACCCAGGAACCTAGAGCTTCACACACATACAACAAGTGCTCAAACACTGAGCTACATCCCCAGCCTTGGCTCATTCTTATCTGAATTGATCTCAACAGTGACCTGAGTTTTTGGTGATACTCAGTTCCTCAGTTCCTTAGGCCTTAACCACTAAGCCATTTCACCAGCATTTGCTTTCTAAAACAAACAAACAAAAACAAAATAATTAATATCTATTTAACTGTTGCCTGAAAATATTATCCTAACATTGATTTCTGTTTCAGATTGTCCTGTGGGATATCACTGCACATGCAGACCGCATAGAAAACATTAAGGCAGGTGGTGGTCGAAGTAAAAAGGCCACTCTCAAGGTTGGCTATCAATAGCTTTTTACCTCCAGAGATTTTTGTTTTCCATTGAGGGGCTTATCAAAACATATATGACAGATTCAACAATTTTTAAAGATGACTTTGGTATTTAGAAAAGAAACAATGAAACAATGGTTACTTTCCACTCCCTCTCATCTGCTTGTAGACACATTCCTGAATCACTTTTTTGTGAGGCATTCATGGGAAACAACAAAACAAGCTTCAGCCTCTGTCCAAGATGTTAGAAGTTGCTTTGTAGCTGTCATGATTGCTAAATAAAGTCAAGGAACCAAGTAACTCATGAGAAATGGTAGGGTTGAAGGAACCGAGAGCAGAAGGACGAGGCTGATTTTAGACCTCTGTCTCACCTCATCAGGAACCATTCCCACATACAAAATGAAGGTGTGAAGATCTTTCTCATGAAAAATATGCTATAATTTTCTGAGGCTGTGGATTCCATGAAAAGTACTTGACAATGATTCCTCCACTCTGGCTCACCACTTACCTACCACATCACACATCTTCCAGCCCCAGCTATCCAGCCTTGTTCCCCAAGGAGCTGTCCTCTATGCACTTCTGTATGCCCACAGGAGAGCTTCTTCAACAGTGTGATGCCACGGTGGCTGACTCTTCAGCGACTAGGCCAGTAAGACTTATGAAATTTAGAGATTAAGGGATAAAATTCTGAGACAAGTGTGGCGGCTCATACCTTTAGTCACAGCATTTGAGAGGATGGGACAGGAGGATTGCTGTGACTTCCAGGTGAGCCTGAGCTATGGAGTAAGCTCAGGTCAGTTTGGGCTAGAGTGAGACCCTGCCTCAAAACAAACAAACAAACAAAATGCATTAAACAAGGCATGGTGGCACATGCCTTTAATCCCACAACTCGGGCAGGAGGTGCCCAATTAGTTCCAGCCAACTTGAACTACTGAGTGAGCTCAGGTCAGCCTGGCTAGAGTGAGACCTTGCCTCAAAACAAAACAAAACAAAAAAACTTGGACTAAATTGAAAGAGAAGTTTGCTAATCTTATTGCCTTAGTACATGGTATGTAGAAGCACTAATAATTTTCTTTGAACTAATGAATTCATTCAGCAGCTCTCTTAAAATGTCTTTGAACATTTTTTCAGCCTATGTTTCTCCTTGAACCAGAGAGTAATAAAGAAGCAATGTATATCAGACATTGTGCAGTTTCTTCAATAGAAAGTGGACATAAGAAAGTAATCACGGACATTCACTGGCTATCTGACACTTTTGAGGTGAGTTTCTAAGACTTTGGGCCTTTCTCGTGCTAGGCTATTGATTTTCAGATTTCATCTAAGGTGTTTCAAGTCAATAACTCATTCATATTTAAATCGTGACAGGCAGGAAGTGAGTATCACCAAAATCCCAGGTCACTGTTGAGATCAATATCAGATAAGAATGAGCCAAGGCTGGGGGTGTAGCTCAGTGTGTGAGGCTGCAGGTTCCTGGGTTTGATCCCCAACGCTGGGGGTAAAAGTGATGAACTGGGGCAGAAGAGATGGCTTAGTGGTTAAGGCACTTGTCTGCGAAGCCTAAGGACCCAGATTCGATTCCCCAGTACTCACGTAAGCCCGATGCATAAGGTGGCACATGTGTCTGGAGTTCATTTGCGGTGGCTGGAGGTCCGGCAGGCTAGTTCTATCTGCCTCTTCCTCCTCTCTCCAGTAAATAAAAAAATATTTTTTAAAAAGTGGTGACCTGGGGGCTGGAGGGATGGCTTAGCAGTTAAGGCATTTGCCTGCAAAGCCAACGAACCCAGGTTCAATTCCCCAGGACCCACGTTAGCCATATGCACAAGGGGGCACATGCATCTGGAGTTCTTTTGCAGTGGCTGGAGGCCCTGGCATGCCCATTCTCTCTCTCTCTCTCTCTATCTCTCTCTCTTTCCCTCCCCCTCTCCCTTGTTCTCTGTCAAATAAATAAATAAAAATAAAGTATTTTTAAAAAGTGGTGAGGGCTAAAGAGATGGCTTAGCCGTTGAGCACTTGCCTGTGAAGCCTAAGGACCCTGGTTCGAGGCTTGATTCCCCAGGACCCACGTTAGCCAGATGCACAAGGGGGCGCACGCGTCTGGAGTTCGTTTGCAGTGGCTGGAGGCCCTGGCGCACCCATTCTCTCTCTCTCTCTCACTCTCCCTCTTTCTCTCTCTGTCTGTCACTCTCAAATAAATAAATAAAGTAAAATATTTTTTTAAAAAGTGGTGAACTGGGAATAATTCAACGAAATGTGGATGTGCACACCTGTAGTCCCAGCACTTGGGAATTTGAGGATTGTGAGTTAAGGGTTAGCTCGAGCTATAGAATAAGACTTTGTCTCAACCCTCCCCACCCCCAACACACAAAGAATACGGCAACCTTTCAACTAGGATAACTACTAGAAACTGTAGGGATGTCAGCACTGACTTAATATATCAGTGAAGATGGTTTGATATGCAAAAATGAACTGCAAGTATTTAATTAACTCCCTTGACATTTGTGGATCTGAAACTTAAGATCTCAGCTGTGTAGGAGAAGTTATCCCTAAGTGTCTGTGACAGTATTGTCTGCAGTTTTGAACTTAGTGTGCCAAGAATCTGCTGGGTTAAAAATGAGCTGTGAGGTCCTGAGCCCAGCTGGGTTCACAGTGGTCCTGTGCCTGACTCTGTCCTCACAGAGCATGGTCATATAGGTTTGAAACTGCAAGCTCCCCACGAAGGCTCACCATGTGCTTCAAAGAACTAATAGGCACAAGTATCAACCATTTTGAGGAAGTACTTAGGAGAGTTGATAATCAGATATTAAGATGGAATTTTTTAAAAAATATATGTAATTAATTTATTTAGTTAGTTCAGAGAGAGAGAGTGAATGGGCATTCCAGGGCCTCTAGGTACTGCAAACAAACTCCAGAACTCCAGATGCATGTGCCACCGTGTGCATCTGGCTTAGGTAGGTTCTGGGTTATCGAACCAAGGTCCTTTGGCTTTACAGGCAAATGCCTTAACCACTAAGCCATCTCTCCAGTCCCTCAAATGGATTTTGTGAAACAAAAAAAAAAATCTTTTAAGAAGTTATAATGGACCAAAATAAGTAGTATATGTTAAATATAAAAATGTATCATATAACCATGGAAAATACAGCTTAAGAAAACACACAAAAAAAATGTCAGGTTATTATAAATTTAAACAAGGGCTGGAAAGACAGCTCAGTGATTAGAGGCATTTGCTTCCAAAGTCTACAGCTCTGGGTTTGATTCCCCAGTACCCATGTAAAGCCAGATGCACAAAGTGGTGCATGTGTCTGGAGTTCATTTGCAGTGACATGAGGCCTTGGTGTATATACACACACACACAACACACACGTCTCTTTCTAGTTGCAAATAAATAAAATTTTTTAAAAAAAAAATAATTCTTGCCGGGCGTGGTGGTGCACACCTTTAATCCCAGCACTCAGGAAGCAGAGGTAGGAAGGATCACCATGAGTTTGAGGCCACCCTGAGACTACATAGTGAATTCCAGGTCAGCCTGGGCTAGAGCAAGACCCTACCTTGAAAAAAAAAAAAAAAAGCCCTAATTCTTAAAATACACAAAATAATAAAAATAATGAATCCAGGCATGATGGCACACACCTTCACCCCAGCACTCAGGAGGCAGGGGTAGGAGGATCACTGTGAGTTCAAGGCCACCCTGAGACTACATAGTGAATTCCATGTTAGTCTGGACTAGAGCAAGACCCTACCTCAATAAAATACATAAATAAGTAATGAACAAGTAAGAAAACAGAGGAAAGTATTTATGCCAAATATGTTGTAAATATACAAATTTCAAATAAATAAGCAAAGCTTTATGCTAAACAAAACAGTAAATCAGCATAAAAGTCATCCATCCTTCTTAATATCAAGCCAATTAGTAACCAGTAATCTTGGACCATGTGGGTCTTACTTAATTCTTAAGTGAAAATTGCAAGTGCTGTGTTAAAGGGGGTGGGCGTGGCAGAGATCACATCACGCAGTGCCCTGTAAAACCGCCAGGATGCAGGAGCGTAAGCATGGTGATGCTTAAGTCTTCCAAACTTTGACCAGTCATTCCAGCTTGGGACATTCTTACTTAAGCAATGGTACCATTTAAATCTCAAGGTAAAAATACATATGTACAATTTTAAAAACCACAAGCTTTGTGAAGAAGGATTGGTAGGGGTAGGAGAGGTGGCTCAGTGGGAAAATCACTTGCTGTGCAGATGGGATGACCTGAGTTCAGATCCCCAGGATCCACGTGAAGCCAGGTGTAGTGGCCCACGTCTACATCCCAGGGTTCCTATGGCCAGATAGAAGGAAGAGATGGAGAATTCCTGAAAGTGTCTGGGCCAACTGGCCTGCTGCACACAGCAGTGAAAAGCAAGAGGCCCTGCCTCAAATAAGTTGGAAGGTGAGGACCGACACCTGAGGTTGACCTGTGTACGCTCATGGTGGCAAACACATACACAGAGAGAGACACATATGCACAGACACATACACAGACACACATACAGACACACACACACACACACAGACACACACAGACACACATACAGACACACACACACACACACAGACACACACACAGACACACACACACATACACATACAGACATACACAGACACACATACAGACACACAAATTTAAAGAGAATAATTGAAAAACAAAATAAAGGACATATGTATTTATGGATTTATTTATTTCCTTTGAGATAGGATCTCACATGTCTGACGTTGTTCTTGAACTCACTATGTAGCCAAAGATGACCTTGAATTCCTGATCTTCCTGCCTCAACTTCTTGAGGAGTTCTGGAATCACAGGTGATCAAGCATCTTTTTTGTTGAGATTACCTTCCTAATAATTTCATAAAAATGTCCAAGGTTTGCCTGACCTGTTGGTCATAAAAAGAGAAAGAGCATTTCCATCAAGGGTGTCAATGAGAGAATGGCATACCATCTATTACAAAGCTACTAAGAAATGTATAAATTTTCAGGTGAAGTCCAAATTGCATGATGCAAAAAAAAAAAAAAAAAACTCAGAAAAACATTTACATGCATTCTAACTGAAAATATGTAATAAAAATGTTCCCATGACAAAAGTCTGGACAAGAACACATAGCTGAATTATATTGATTTGGGCCGATGTTCCAAACTTCTGTATTAGTGTTCTGCTTTTAAAATTAATGTTTAACGTAGAGAAGAAGAAAATTAAAAAGGCTAACAGCTGGAATGGAGAGATTTAGTGGTTAAGACACTTGCCTGCAAAGCCAAAGGTCCCAGGCTCGATTCCCCAGGACGCACGTAAGCCAGATACACAAGGGGGCGCATACATCTGGAGTTCGTTTGCAGTGGCTGGAGGCCCTGGCTTGCCCATTCTCTCTCTCTCTCTCTCTCTCTCTCTGTCTCTCTGTCTCTCTCTTTCTCTCTCTCTCTCTCTCTCTCCCTGCCTATTTTGCTCTCTCTCTTTCTCTCAAATAAATAAAATAAATTTTTTAAAACTTGAAAACAATGGCTGCAACTATGAGAAAAAAATTACTTTTCTTAAATTTCTGAAAATAGATTAACCGGATGGGCTCTGTCTTTGAGAACCGGAATGGAATATGCTGTCAGCTTGTGACGTGCTCAGCAGACTGGTATGTCTTATTTAAAATACCTTTAAAATGTCTGTATGAGGGCTGACGAGATGGCTTAGCAGTTAAGGCCCTTGCTTGCAAAGCCTAAGGACCCATATTCTACTCTCCAGATCCCACATTAGCCAGATGCACAAAGGTGAGGCAAGCGCAAGGTCTCACATGCCCACTAGGTGGCGGAAGCGTCTGGGGTTCGATTGCAGTGGTGGAGACCCTGGCATGCCAATTCTCTTTCTCTCTCTCCTTTTCTCCCTCTCTCTCTCTAAAACAATAAAATAAAATGTCTGTATGAAAATACCTTGTGGGGCTGGAGAGATGGCTCAGTGGTTACGTGCAAGCATGAAGGCCTGAGGGGTCCTAAGACCCCCAAAGTTCCAGAGTTCAAATCTCCAGATCCCAAATAAACAGCTGAGTGTGGCCCCACTTCCCCGTAATTCCAGTCCTGCAGGGAGCAGAGAGCTGAGAATGTTGGAGCCCCACAAACTCTGGGATTAGTAAAGAGACTCAGGCTGAAACAAATATCAAGTGGGAGAGCAATGGAGTTCAGCCCTTGGTGTTATTCTGGGGCTCCTGTAATCAAAACCACAGGCAAACATATGGGGTGCTGTGACACACACACAGAGAAAATACACTGTGTTCTTTTTCTCCTGGATGTTCCTAAAACCAGTGCCCCTTGAGCTCCTTAAGTAATTTTTTTAACATTTTATTTTTATCTATTGATCTGAGAGAAACAAAGAGGCAGAGAGAGAGAGAGAGAATGGGTGCACCAGGGCATCCAGCCGCTGCAAACAGACTCCAGACACATGCACCATCTTGTACATATGCCTTTTGTGGGTTCTGGAGAACTGAACCTAGGTCCTTTGGCTTTGCAAACAAGTGCCTTAACTGCTAAGCTATCTCTCTAGGCCTTAAGTAATCTTTATTACTGTGATTGAATTAATACAAGTAAAGGAGACTATTATGGGTTACTGCTGATAGACTGTTGATAGTATAAAAATTCTATAGATAACTTTTAAAAACAAAAGCCAAATAATTAACTAGGCTTTATAGCTGCTGCTGCTGTATGGCACTATCCATATCTGCTTTTCTATGTCCTCATATTTGTAACTTACAAAATGTTTTTTTTTAATTTTTATTAACATTTTCCATGATTATAAAATATATCCCATGGTAACAAAATTTTTTTTATTTGCTTACAATTATGAAGATTGTACCATTTAGTGAGGAAGGCGTCTTTTAAGTGGTAGATGTTTTACATTCGGATTGTGTATTTTGAAAGAGCGTATGTGTGTCTCCGTGTGTGTATGTGCGCATGTGGGACTGTGTGCATGTTTGTGTCATGAGTGTGAGCGTGGTTCGGAAGACAACTTTCCTCCCCTTCCACGTCACTTGAGGCAGGTCTCGTAGGTCACCACTCTCTGTGCCAGGCTAGCTGGCCTGCAGGTTGCTGGCATATATTTCCTTCTGTGACTACAGAAACCCGTGACAGTGTGCAGCTTTCACTTGGGTCCTGGGAATCTGAATTAGATACTCACGCTTGCACAGTCACCAGCCGCGGAGCCACCTTCCCAGCCCCGCACAGAGCATTTGCTTGTTTTTACGAGATAGGGTCTCACTCTAGCCCAGGCTGACCTAGAACTCACTATGTAGTCTTGGGCTGGCCTCAAACTCACAGGAATCCTTCTGCCTCCCAAGTGCTGGGATTAAAGGCATGTGCCACAACGCCTGGCAGCTTTTTAAAAAAATATTTTTATTTATTTTATTTGTTTAACAGAGAAAGAGGGAGAAAGAGAGACACAGAGAGAGAATGGGTGCACCAGGGCCTCCAGCCACTGCAAATGCTCCAGATGCGTATGCCCCCTTGTGCATGTGGCTAACATGGGTCCTGGGGAATTGAACCTGGGTCCTTTGACTTTGCGAGCAAACACCTTACCCGCTAAGCCATCCCTCCAGGCCCCAGCAGCATTTTTTTTTATAAGCAATTTGGTGGAGGCTATTTCTTTAAATAAAATTTATATCACCCATTTTATAGAGCTCGGAATTCATTACAATGTAGGAAACAAGAAAAGTAATATTGGTTTTCTAGCCTCCGCATACTAGACAAACTTGACTATTAAGAATGGCTTTGGCAGCTGGAGAGACAGCTCACTTACTTGCAAAGCCTGATGGTTTTGGTTTGAATCCCCAGCACCCACAAAAAGCCAAAGGCACAAAGTGGAGCATGCGTCTGGAGTTCGTTTGCAGGAGGAGGAAGCCCATACCCACTCTGTCTCCACCTCTCATAAATAAATAAATATTTTTGAGAAAGCATAACTTTGTAGATCCTGCCTGTAACCCCAGAATGCTGAGGCTGGAAGATTGTTGGTTCAAGTGCAGTGTGGGCTATGTAGTAAGACTCTGTCTCAAAAACAAAATCTTTGACCCCAGTTCAAACGCTGGCACCTTCAGCTCTGGAGGCCCAGCAGCGACAGATATGGGACGGCAGGAGAGGGCGCAAGTGCAACCAAGAAACCCGATCAATCCACTGAATTACAGATTCGAAGCAAATGAACTTTTTGGTGCGAATTTTAGCCTACCTAACAAAGCTCCATATATATTAAAAACTTCATCAATTTTCAAACTGGATTCTCATGCATGGTAATATGAATCTCAAGTCATTAAACAACCTTATAAATGGTGTGATTCTTTAAAATAAAAAGGTAGAATGGTCCTATTCATAAAAGCTTAGTTTCAGAAACATTGGAATGTAGCCAAGTTCATGTCCAGGCTGACCTGGAAATCACTATGTAGTCTCAGGGTGGCCAGGGATGGTGCTGGGGTCTCACCTCTTGTTTGTTTTTAATTTAAAGAAACAATACAAACTTTCTTTTAGCACAATATGTTTCTGGGACATTAGACCACAGAAAACTGCAATAACCCAGCCAACAGAGAAAAAGAAAGAAGAAACTATTGAAATTCCTTTTGATGTACCACCTACTTTTTTGCATCTAGATCTCTCCTGGAAACCTCTCTCCAAGGTAGGGAACATGGAATTAGCACCATCCTTTACACTGTATGTTTTGCATTAAGACACACACACACACACACACACACAGAGATACACATATATATACACCCTCTAAATGTAGAGGGACTCAAATGAACATACAACCTTAAAATTCATGAATTCATTCAACCAATAAATTCCTTGATTTAGGGTAATTTTTTAAATATTTATTTAAGAGAGAGAGAGAGAGAGAAATAAAGATGCTGAGCTAGAGAGATGGCTCAATGGTTCAGGTGCTTGCCTGCAAAGCCTAATGAATGCCCTGACTTTGATTCCCAAGTACCCACATAAAACCAGATGCATAAAGTGTTGCATACATCTGGAGTCTGTAGCAGCTGGAGGCCCTCGCATGCCCATTTTCTACCTCTCCCTGTTTGAAAATAAATAAAAATATATTTTTTTAAAAAGAACAGATACGGACTGGAGGGGTGGCTTAGCGGTTAAGGCGTTTGCCAGCAAGACAAAAGGACCCAGGTTCAATTTTCCAGGACCCACGTTAGCCAGATGCACACGTCTGGAATTCGTTTGCAGTGGCTGGAGGCCATGGAGTGTCCATTCTCTCACTCTCTCCCCCTGTTTCTCTGTCAAATAAATAAATAAAGAAATAGATTAATTAATTTTTTTAAAAAAGAACAGATGTAGCAGGGCCTCCTGCCATTGCAAATAAATTCCAGATGCATGTGCCACTTTGTTCATGTGGCTTTACATGGTTAGTGGGGAATCAGACCCAGGCTGTCAGGCTTTGCAAGCAAGTTCCTTTAATAGCTAAACCATTTTCCCAGCCCTGGGGTGATTTTGGATACTTGCCCAGACCAACCTAGAAATCCAAATTATTGTGAACTTGGGATTGATATTTTATGGTAAACCAGCCACAATTGACTAACTGTTTGAATAACAACTCTTCAAATCAATATCAGTCTCTTGAAAACAGATAAGTTCTCAGGTTGGCACAGAAAAGTTGATTTTTTTTCCCATTGGATAGCAAAAATTCTGTGCATTTTCCATATTGGTCATAGGAAATGATATTGTCTTCAACTAAATAGTAATTGAATAAGAAGTTACTTATATTTTTTAAATTTTAATTTATTTGCACATGCAAAGGGGAGGAAGAAAGAAAGAGAATGGACATTCTTGCTACTACAAACAACCCCATACACACGTGCCATTTTGTGCATATGGCTTTGTATAGCTACTGGGGCCCAGCACAGGCTGGCAGGCTTCGAAAGCAAACTCCTGACCTTCTGTGGCATTCCCCCAGCCAAAGTGATTTGTATTTATCTTGAAACCTAGAGCTTGAAGAAAAACAGTTTTTCTGAGAACAGTATAGTTAATAATGGGATAGGTAAGGAAAGAGAATGGGTATTTGGGAGGGGTATTTTCAATGTATATTTTGTCTCACTATAGCCCAGGCTGACCCAGGACTCACTCTGTAGTCCCAAGCTGGCCTCAAACTCACAGTGATCTCTCTACCTCTGCTTGCTAAGTGCTGAGATTAAGGGCATGCACCACCATGCCCAACTTGTCTTTTAAAAAAAAAAAAAAAAGTTTATTTATTTATTTATTAGAAAGAGAGGGGCCAATAGAGAGAGAATGGGCACTCCAGGGCCTCTGGTCACTGCAAATGAACTCCAGATGCACGTGCACCTTATGCATCTGGCGTACATGGCTACTGGGGAATTGAACCTGGGTCCTTAGGCTTTGTAGGCATGTGTCTTGACCACTAAGCAATCTCTCCAGCCCTTGTCTTTCTCTTTTTTTTTTTAAATATTTTTTTTGTTCATTTTTTTTTTATTTATTTATTTGAGAGCGACAGACACAGAGAGAAAGACAGATAGAGGGAGAGAGAGACAATGGGCGCGCCAGGGCTTCCAGCCACTGCAAACGAACTCCAGACGCGTGCGCCCCCTTGTGCATCTGGCTAACGTGGGACCTGGGGAACCAAGCCTCAAACCAGGGTTCTTAGGCTTCACAGGCGAACGCTTAACCACTAAGCCATCTCTCCAGCCCTCTCTTTTCTTTAAATAGTTTTTATTTATTTGAGAAAGAGAGAGACAGTGAGAGTGAGTTAGGCAGAGACAGAGTGAGGATGGGCGCCACAGGGCCTTCTGCCACTGCGAATGGACTCCAGGTGTGTGCACCAGTTTGCATCTGGCTTTATGTGGGTACTGAGGGATCGAACTCAGGCCTTGAGGCTTTGCAACCCAAACCCTTTAACCATTGAGCCATTTCTCTATCCTCAGGCCTTTTCTTTAGAATGTGTATTGTTACTTGTTTGTGTTCATTGTGTGTTTAATGAAGGTATAAAACACATCACTGCAGGAGGATGTTTTATAGAATATTAGCATCGTGACTAATATAAATTATATTTTGTTTTGTTTTTTCAAGGTAGGCTCTCACTCTGGCCCGGACTGACCTGGAATTGACTAAATCTCAGGGTGGCCACAAAGTCACTGCGATCCTCCTACCTCTGCCTCCCAAGGGCTGAGATTAAAGGCGTGTAAATATTTTAATGATCATGTAAAATACAATCTGTTAGACCTCAAAAAAAAGAAAGTGCAAACTTTTCTGCAACCCTAACATGTTGGAAAGTCTCCGTAAAGCTTTTGCCCTCCACTCTTTTATAGTCCTCCTCTCTGGCGTTGGGGGATGGGAGCCTAAGAAGACTGTCTTTTCCAGTGTGGTTCAAAATGGTCTAGTGAAGCGGCATGTCAGTGACAGTGTAGGACCATGACGTTTGCCCAGGGGTATTTCCAGTAACACAGGCAGTTAAGAGGTTTAATAGTTTCCAAGCCTGGAAACTAGCTAAGATCTTGTTCTGGTGAACTCGACAGCATTATAAATCCTACTCTGTCCTCTACAGAGAAACTTCCTAAAACATGGACATTATGCCTAAAGATATCAGGAGTTTGTGAAGTTTCAATAACTGCCTCAAGGCACAGCATTAAATAGGACATTCGCCGAGGTGACACTGCATTATACTTCCGACGGGACAAGGACCCTGTGCCCGAGGGACGGGACATTGACTTTACCCCTAGTTAAGAGCGCCGGGGGTCAAGCTCAGCTTCGGTTCACACAGGATGCACCAGTGACCCCTAGGACAGTGAGTGGTCCAAGTACACTGCATTTCTTACACATCTTTCCCTTTGCTCTGGGTCAGCCTGTGGCTCTTTAAAGCCCGGAGGTCTGTAGGAGAGCTGAAGCTGTGACTGCCCTGAAAGTATTCCCCCAATAGACTCCTTGTCAGAGAACTCACCACATACCTTAACACAGAGAAAAGAATAAAGGCGAAATTTGCAGTAGCTTAATTTCTTTCATATGAAAAAAAGTTTAGCAATAACATGTACCCTAAAATATCTGGTGAGGCCTGTTACATGGCTTAGTTGTTAGGGCACTTGCCTGCAAGGCCAAAGAACCCAGGTTCGATTCCTCAGGACCCACATAAGCCTGATGAACAAGGTGGCATATGCATCTAGAGTTTGTTTGCAGCGGCCAAAGGCCCTGATATGCCCTTTTTTTTTTCCCCTCTCTCTCCCCCTCTTTCTCTGTCTCTTAAATAACTTAATTAAAATTAAATAAAAAATTTAAATATATGGTGATTCATGTCAAAAACTTCAAGATAACTAAAACATATTTTGGTAAGGAAAAATACACTGTATTGGTAAAGTTAATTATTTGTGAGAAATAGCCTCAAAATTAGGCAGGAGGGGAAGAAAGCCCACTCAGCAGACCCAGGATACACTGTGACTTGTCCAGTTGCGGTCACTCTGCTCAGGGACGCATGAGGACAGTCAGACAGCTTGTGGAGCGCAGTCGCCCTTGTCTGCACACCTGCAGAGGGGCGCCTACCCCGCTTTAACAGGCAAAGACATCACAAGCTGCTGGCGGGGGCTGGCGGGGGGAAAGGTACCTTCTTCTTGTCGGTGGGAATTAAGAAATACTTCCTGAGGCTAGAGAGATGGCTCAGCAGTTAGAGGCACGTGTAACAGCTTGGGTTCAATCCTCCAGCACCCACGTAAAACCAAATGCTTTGCGCATGTGTCTGGAGTTCTTTTGCAGGGGCGAGAAGCCCGGGTGTACCCAATCTCTCTGTATTTCTCCCTCTCTCCTTTCCTTCCTCCCTTTCTGTCTCCTAGGAAATAAATAAATATTTTTTAAATAAGAGAACCAATTTAATAACAGGAAATACTTCCTACTATCATACAATAGGAGGGTAAATGGTGACATCAAAATAGAAGAGAGAATAGTTGGAAGGAAGAATGAATTCGGTGAAGGGGATTCAGGAAGGGGGAAGGGAAGGTGTAGGGAGAGGATTGTTATCATGGTATATTGTCTATATGCATACAGGGTGTTAATAGTTTTTTAAATATTTTTAAAAATTTAAAAATAAAACCTTCCTGGGCCTTCTTTCAAAGAAGCCACCTGTCTTCTCCAGAGGAGACCTGACTGGGGTTTCCTACCACTCTTGGCACCAGGAAGTGGTCACAGGGCCTTTAAGCTAGTCTTTGCCAGCTCTCTCCTCAGCACGAGGCGCTTCCTTCTTTCCTTACCTGCGAGGAACTGTTCCCTACGGCTTGGAAGGAGTAAGTGGTCCTGGCAGAAGCCCTGGTCCGGTGAGCTCTTTTCTGGAAGAACAGGTCCGCATATTTAAGGACTCAGTTTCAGGCTCACATTTGGGTTCCACAGGCATCCTGTTCTTACCTTTTCCATCTTTCCTTAGATGCCATGTGTATAGAGCTTCCTTCTTGGGATTCTCATCACACACACACACACACACACACACACACACACACACACACAGCCTCTCTCTCTCTGCAAAGCTTGTGCAGAGCTTGTTGGCTTTGCAAAACCTCCCCTTCTAGCAAGCATCTGAGCCATCTCTCCAGTCCCCAATTCCCCTTCTTCATATGGGTCCTGATAGTTCTGGACAAGCCACCCGTCAGCAACCATGCTGGGCATGGAGAGTGGATTCTTGGCCTCTCAGTGGTCATTCGGACACTTCAGATTGCCCAGGTCATCAGTGTCCACACGCTTGGGCTGGTGACCCCAACATTGGTACAGTTGTCAGGCTTAACAAATCACTTATAAATTAGTTATTTTAATTCCAAGCCTAGTATTTTTCTATTTCTTTTGATTTATAAGTATCACAGGAGCAACATTATTAAGGGTTTGCTCTCAGGGAGAGAAAGATCATGGAAGGATGAGAATGTTCCTGATGTAACTAGGAGATTATGAAAAGGATATTAGAAGTTTCCTGGAGTAGGATTTACTGATTTGTGAATATAACTATGCAAAACAAGAATAATTTTACAGCAAGTAAAAAATCTCCTGGAAGGAAAAAAGTGGAAAAGAGTCACAGAAGGAAAACAATGACAAGGCTGAAGAGATGGCTCAGCCGTTAAGGTGCTTGCCTACAAAACCTAAGGACCCAAGTTTGATTCTCCAGTACCCACGTAAAGGCAGATTCACTGGTGGCACGTGTGTCTAGAGTTTGTTTGCAGTGGCTGGAAGCCTTCATTCTCTTTATCTGCTGCCTTCTCTCTCATATGTATATATGTACATGTATATATGTATATGTATATATATATATATATATATATTTTTTTTTTTTTTAAAGAAAACCAATGACATTTCGACATTCCAACCATCAAAGTGTGGCATAGGCCCAGGACCACACCTATCATTCAGGTCTATTTGTGTTCCTAAGGGGACCTTAAAGCAGCCATGTGGATACCAGATCCTTCCAGAACTTTCTGGAGCTTCATCTCACCGAGAGATTTAGGAAACAATGGAATAATATATTTTAAAAAATAAGGCTGTATTTTGGGTTTTTTTATCTTCACTTTTTTTATTTACAAGCACAGAAAGAGACAGACAAAGAAAATGAGTAAGAATGGGCATGCCAGATCATCTTGCTGCTGTGGATGAACTCCAGATGCACACATCACTTTCTGCATCTGCCTTTCTGTGGGCACTGGGGAATTGCACCCAGGCCTGCAAGCAAGTAACCACTGAGCCATCTCCCTGGCCCAAGGGTGTGTTTTGGAATAGAACAGAACACATTTATGAAAAGAACAAAGCTCAGTGGACTTTGAGATTAGGAACCGAGCCCTCAGACAAACTCCTGTTGGAAGCAAGGTTGTATACACATGACTTAGGCAATTGGAAGAACAGGAAGAAGGGAGGCTTCCCACTACCTGGGGGCAGAAGAAACAGAAAAAAATAAATCTCCTGAGGATATTTAAAGATACTTCTTTCTTTTCTGTTCTTCCCAAAGATAAGGCTGTCTAAGGGCGAAACAAGCTTAGACCACTGCCCAACCAAGCTAAGCCTGAATGAAGAACACGTTATTTTCAAAACACAAGGTAACTGACTGCTTTTGACCATTGAAAGGTCATCTAACACCATGAGCATTCATGTTTGATGAGGCCTAAAGCATGTTACTTCCTACAATAGTCTAATTCAGAAATACAAAACATTAAACTGGGCTAGAGAGACTGGCTAGTGGTTGAGGCACTTGCTGGCAAAGCCAAAGGTTAGTGTCACTTGTGAAGAGTAACTCGCATCAGATATCCTGGTGTCTTTTTCTTGAGTCAGGGTCTCACCCAGTAGGACTCAATTTGCTTTCCTTTTTCTGGTTTCTGAAGGCAAAAACCGAAGCCACTGAGGAAACATTTCTTCTCAAGTAGAGAAGCGTCATATTCTCATTTTGCCTCCTCCGTACAGCTTTGTCGCATTTTGTACGTTGCATTTTCATTTCTGCTCAGTTCAAAATTCTTTGTATGTTCTCTTGTGGCTTCTTCTTTTGCAATGGATTATTTGAGAATGAGGAGTGGGGCTAGAGAGATGGCTTGGCAGTTAAGGCAGTTGCCTGCAAAACCCAATGCCCTGACTTCAGTTCTCTAGTAGCCACATAAAGCCAGATGCACAAAGTGGCACCACGTGTCTGGAGTTTGTTTGCAGTGGCAAGAGGCCCTGGCCTGCCAATTCTCTCTCTGTCTCTGCTCTATTTCTCTCTGCTTGCAAATAAATAAATATAGTTTAGGGTTGGAGAGATGGTTCAGCAAAGCCTACTGGCCTAGGTTCAATTCCCCAGCACCCACATAAAACCAGAGGGATGGAAAGTGGTACATGCGTATAGCCTGCATGTGCACTGACAAGACACACTGTTGCAATGCACACACACACAAAAATAAACAAAATTTATGTTTTTAAATGCATAATTCAATTTCTAAATCTTTGGAGATTTTCCAGAGACCTTTATGTTATTTATACTTAATTTATTTCCATTGCAATCAGGGAATGTGCTTCACGTGACACTTAGGACTAGACTTGGTAGTCTAGGGAAGTATTCTGCATTTACTGTAAGAAGCTCTAGACCTCATGTACCTGGAGAGACAGTCTCATCAGTATCCATTAGGGTAGGATGCTTTTAACTTTTTCATCTTGTACTCTGTCCTTTTCACCCAAGAAATTTCTACACAATCCTAGAGGCACAGGCATAAAAAAAAAAAAAATAGGTATACAAATAAAACATTTACTGATAAGGAATGAGAAAGAAAAAAATTAAGAAACAATTTGGAGGGCTAGAGAGAGGCCTTAGCAGTTAAGGTAGGTCTACCACATTGGAAAAGGAATGAAGGAGACAGATGCATGTGGCATATCACAGAAAATATAGTGTGTGTTTTAAAATCTCTTTCACTGTACATATGTTTCTTTGTTTCATATTCTTCTGAAAGACAAAATGTTAGGCCAGGACAAGGCAGTGAAGAGCACAGAAACAAATCCATACCACGATCTGGAAGCGGGGATGTCCAATATCCTTAAGCCAATAGATGACTTCTGCACAAAGTTCTTCGTGGGAACAGAGGTAAACTGAAATTATCTGCTTTTGAAATTAGCATTTAAGTACACTGAAATGTATGATATTAATCTATTACACGTTTGCTTATAATCAAATATAGTCATGTTTTTCTTTTGTATTTTCATGTTTTAGTGTGCTCATTTCTTTTAAAGCTTTTTTAAGGTACTTATTTATGAAAAAGAAAGAGCAGATAGAGAGAATGAGCACGCCAGGTCCTCCAGCCACTGCAAACAAACTCCAGAAGCATGTGCCATCTTGTACATCTGGCTTACATGGGTACTGGGGAGTTGCCTGAGTCCTTGGGATTCACAGGCAAGTACCTTAACTATCTCTCCAGTCCCAATTAAAGATTTTTTTTTTAATGATTTTTTGTTTGTTTGTTTTTTGAGGTAGGGTCTCACTGTGGTCCAAGCTGACCTGGAATTAACTCTGTCATCTCAGGGTGGCCTTGAACTCATGGCAATCCTCCTACCTCTGCCTCCCGAGTGCTGGGATTAAAGGCGTGCGCCACCACGGCCGGCTCCAATTAAAGATTTTTAACCCTGTTGCTTCATAGATGCACACTAAGCTCTTTGACAGCTCTACAGCTATGGCTCTGCTGGTAGAGAGCTTGCCTATTGCACACAGAGCCCTAGGTTCCATCCCCAGCAGGCCTGTAATCTCAGCACTAGGGTGGTGGAGGCAGGAAGATCAGCTGTTCAAGGTCATCCTTAGCTACATAGCAAGTTCACGGCCAGTTTGAGCTACATGAGATCCTGTCTCAAAAAAGAAAATAAAAGTGGGGGAGGGCTGGAGAGATGGCTTAGTGGTTAAGGCGCTTGCCTGAAAAGCCAAAGGACTCAGGTTCAATTCCCCAGGACCCACGTAAGCCAGATGCACAAGGTGACACATGCATCTGGAGTTTGTTTACAGAGGCTGAAGGCCCTGGCGTGCCCATTCTCAGTCTCTCTCTCTCTTCCTCCCTCCCTCCCTCTCCCTCTCTCTTAAATAAATAAAAATATTTTTTTTTAAAAAAATGACTGGAGAGATTGCTCAGCAGTTAAGGTGCTTGCCTGCAAAATCTAATCACTCAGGTTTGATTCCCCAGTAACCACATAAAGCCAGATGCACAGTGGCACACACATCTGGAGTTCGTTTGCAGCAGCAGGAAGCTCTGGCATGCTCATTCTCCTCTCTGCCTCTCTTTTCTGTCTCTCTATCTCTTCCCTTGCAAATAAATAAATAAATGAATGAAAAAGTTCCTTCACAAATATGGAAAGCCACATAGAATTACGGACCCTGTCTCCTAATGATTTACTGGGCAATTATTCATCAAGCACCTTCACTGTAGGGAAGGAAACACGCTTAGCATTAGAGAGTAAGTAATAAAATGCCTTGTTTTGTTAGGCAAATACAAACCAGTAGGAAAAATTCATTAGTTCATGGGCGGGAGATAAAGCTCGCTAGCGAAAGGCAGTTGTTTGCAAGGCCTTCTGGCCTATTCGATTCCCCAGTACCCGTGTAAAACCAGAAGCACAAAGTGGCACATGCACAGAGTTCATTTGAAGTGGCACAGGGCTTTGGCACACCAATACTCTCTCTCCTTGCAAATAAATAAATCAATAATTTTAAAAATTGAAATAAAAAAAGCTCACTAACTCAAAAGAGAAGTAACAATTGGATATAATTTTGGCAATGACTGTCATTTTTAGCGCCAAGTATGATAATACCAGAGCAAGCTCATAGTTATTGGGCACTACAGTGCATCAAAATCTGTGCCAGGTTATCTTCCAAAATTATATCTCATTTAGTCTCAGTCATCCTGTAAAGTTGATAGAGTTATTTCCACTTTACACATGAGGAAGGGAGGCTGAGAAACTTGTCCCCAGTCAGTGATAGGGCAGACGTTGTCCTTCATGACTCCTTGGGCAGCAGGAAGATGCCGTCGGGACCTCACCAGTGCACTGTGCACCCGCCCTTTGCTACTTGGAGGTGAATCTGAGCCACAAGCTCTAGACAGCGTTGCACCTGCCAGGTACAGCATTGGATCGTGGCATCAGAGGTGAGGGGCATGGTCCTTCTGCCCTCAAGGCCCTTCCAGCCCAGTTAAGGAGCAGACACAGCGACTGGATGACAAATGGAATCCGTCTAGAGACCGTCAGTACAGAAATGGGAAGGTCGGGGAAGGTAACGCATGAGCTCACTGGATTCTCAGTTGAGGAGACCTTCAAGTACAGTTCTAAGCAGAAGTCATGGCCTGAAGAGAATTGTAGACTTATGGAATCCAAGGTTTGCCTGGGGATAGTGGAAGCATCTGTTTGCTGTGTTGAAGGCCAATGCCAAAGGGATTTTTCTGCCATCTTAGGTAGCTAGAATTTCATTTAGAATTCATTTAGAATTTCACTACAATATAGGTGTGCTTTATAGCACAGCAAGGTTTCAAGACTGCCCTGGGACTCACTCTGTAGTCCCAGGCTGGCCTTGAACTCACAGTGCTCCTCCTACCTCTGCTTCCTGAGTGCTGCAATTAAAGACATGTGCCACCATGCCTTTTTTTTTTTTTTTTTTTTTTTTTTGGTTTTTTGAGGTGGGGTCTCACTCTGGCTCAGGCTGACCTGAAATTCACTATGTAGTCTCAGGGTGGCCTCGAACTCATGGCGATCCTCCTACCTCTGCCTCCCGAGTGCTGGGATTAAAGGCATGCGCCACCACGCCCGGCTCACCATGCCTAT
Organism: Jaculus jaculus; assembly: GCF_020740685.1. Lineage (NCBI taxonomy): Eukaryota > Metazoa > Chordata > Mammalia > Rodentia > Dipodidae > Jaculus > Jaculus jaculus. The sequence goes on from NC_059120.1 coordinate 13,964,212, forward strand.
CTTATTTTAAGATCTTTGAATTGTTTTAAGCCACAGCCAAATATGCCTAACACAAAATTGTTCACTGTAGCTATTGTAACTGTTCAGCAGTATTCAGTATATTCTTATTATGCAACTAGGTTTCGTTATTCCAAACTGGTCTGCGCACTTACAAAGCAGCCAGTTTGCCTCGGCTCTTTTCCCCATCTCCTGGTACCATCTCTTCCCATGGCATAAACAAGTGTTTTCTCATCCCCCGTCCCTTGCCTACACACCCTAACCCGCCCGCTCTTCGTGACTCCTCTTTGTATACACCCTGCTCCGTGCGTCCCTCTTGTCAGCCAGTTGGAGGTTGTTGAGCTAGAAAAGCACATCTGGATGACCTGGACACAGCCACTGAGCCCCGCTGCTCACAATCTCTAAGACACAGTGTGGGGCCACTACCTCTGTCTAGCCTTGTGTCCTTCACTGGTTCTGTCTCCTTCCTTCTATTTCCGTCTTTATGTCCCCTCAGAGCCTTCTGCCTTCCCCTCTCCTTACAATGCTCACCAGTTGGAACTGAAATGTAGACTGCTCGTTATCTATTTGAAATGAGTTTCATATTTCCTGTTCTCAGCTTCAAATTACTACCATGTTACACAGGCACCTTCCCTCTTTCTCTTTGATTCCACAAGTCTTCATTAAGTCCTCACTTTGTTCCATGCTGAGGCCAAATCACTAAATAAGACAAATTTGATCCCTCCTCTCATTCATCCTCAAAAATTTTGGAAAGCCAGCAGTTGTAATCCTTCCCGGTAACATATCTCCATAGCTGCCCATGTTCTCCGCAACATCATGTATAGATAAAAGCAATCTCAGGTTGAGAGATGGCTTAGTGTTTAAGGCACTTGCCTAAAAAGCCTAAGGATCCATGTTCAAGTCCCTAGATCCCACATAAGCCAGACACACATGGTGACACATGTTCAAAGTCGTGCATGCACACAAGGTGGTATACACATCAGGAGTTCAATTGCAATGGCTAAGGCCCTGGCATGCCAATTCTCTCTTTGTCCCTCTCTATAAAAGCAATCTCAGGATGGAGAGATGACTTAGTGGTTAAGGCACTTGCCTGCAAAGCCAAAGGACTCCAGTTCAATTCTCCAGGACTCACATAAGCCAGATGCACAAGGGGGCACATGTGTCTGGAGTTCATTTGCACTGGCTGGAGGTCCTGGCATGCCCATTCTGTCTCTCTCTCTCCTCTCCCATCCTCTCTTAAATAAATAAATATATTTTTAAAAAGCAATCTCATTTTTAGTTCAATATAAAATCAAGTACAGTAACAATTTTGAGATTTTTCTCCCCCTTTCCACTATATTGAATTATCATGTGATTAAACTGAGTTACTGTTTCTTATTTGTCTTGGGACCATCAATGTTAGCACAGGAACATTTACCTTGAACCCATAATTATTCTAGGAAGGTGAAGTGATATACACAGATTGGAAGATGGAGAGAGATCCTGAGACTGGCCGGTTTGTGTGTAAGTCTTACGGGTTACTTTTATTAATAAGATCTTCCTTTGGGGCTTAGTGGTTAAGGTGTGTGGCAGACAGCTGCTTCACATTCGCTGAGATGAATGTCCAGACCAGCACAGTTATGGAGGAAGGGATTTACTGAAGCTTACAGATCCAAGGGAAGTTCCATAATGGCAGAAAAAGCTGGCCAGCTTTAACAGGACAAAACTCAGAGAGAGAGAAGCACAAGCCAAAAAGCCTAAAGCCACACAGCACAGCACACTTCAGGAACTCCAGCTAGGCACACTTTGCTTATCTTTAGATAGAAATCTCAAACTTATCACCACACCTTAAGATCCACCCAGTGACACCACCTCCAGCCAGGTGGCTGCAGATGCAAACTACAAACTCATAAAACACTGAGTATATTGGGGGCCATCTATTCAAACTACCACAAGGTGCTTGCTTGCAAAGCCAAAAGACCCAGGTTTGATTCCCAGCACCCACATAAAGCCAGACATACAAGGTGGTGCATGCATCTGGAGTTCATTTGCAATGGCTACAGGCCCTGGCATGCCTATTCTCTCTCTCTCTGTCACTCTTGCCTATTTCTCTCTCAAATAATGATAAATAAATAACATCTCCCTTTTACTTTTAACAATGCAAAGGAATTCTGGGAAGTCTTTGTCCTGGTTGAGGGCCAGTTCTGATGAATGCTGTTTAAAAGTGATGGACTTGACTAAATGACATTATTACCTGAGATTGCTTGAGATACAGATAGAAATCTTGGATCCTTGCAAGGATAGTGGTGCACATCTGTAATCCTAGCACTAGGGAGGCAGAGGCAGTAGGATCACCACAAGTTCAAGGTCAGCTAGGGCTACTTTGTGAAAGCTTGTCTTGAGAGAAAAAAATCTTGGGTGCCACCCAGGCCTATTGAACTTGAATCTGGGTTTTTATAAGATTTTCCAGGTGATGCGTCGTCATAGCTAAACTTGAGGAGCCCTGACTTGAATGCTGCTTACATCACAGGTATTTTTGTACCATTTATTTAAAAATGCCTCCCAGTGTTCAGCACTAGACAAGATATCTTTTTCACACCTGACAAGGCTCAGGGACCACCGCAGAAGAAGCGGCAGTACGAATGTAAGAGCCAAAGAAGGGGAGGAGTGTGACAATACTGTTTTCCAGACACAAAGTGACTTTGATACTCACGGCCTCCCAGTGGCTGATGCTACTGTACAAAAAAACTGCATAAAACAATGACATCAAGATAGAAAAGAGGGGCTGGAAAGGTGGCTTAGCAGTTAAGATGCTTGCCTGTGAAGCCTAAGGACCCAGGTTCAATTACCCAGTACACAAGTAAGCACAAGGTGGCACATGTGTCTGGAGTTTGTTTGTAGTGGCAAGAGGCCCTAGCATGCCCATTCTCTGTCTCTGTCTGCCCCCCCCACTCTTTTTCTCTTTCTCGCTCTCCCCAGTAAATAAATAAATAAAAACAAAATAGAAAAGAAACTAGTTGGATAGAAGAGATTTGGCAAAAGGGGAGTGGAAGGAGAAAGAGGGGAGTTGTGGGAGAGGATTATGATTGTGATAGATTGTTTAATTATTTTTCTTTGGTTTTTCGAGATAGGGTTTCTCTCTAGCCCAGGCTGACCTGGAATTCACTATATAGCCTCAGACTGGTCTCGAACTTACAGTGATCCTCCTACCTCTGCCTCCCAAGTGCTGGGATTAAAGGTGTGTGCCGCTACACCCAGCCATTATCTATACTTATAGAAGTTGCAAAGGTAGTTGGGTCTTACCCAGAAGGACAGGGACCCTAAAAAGCAAAGCTCTCTCTGTTTAATAGGCTCAGAACCTTGAATTTCATAACTATAAACACTTATTTTAAAGCTTTGATTTTTATTATGGTATGAAAATGTATTTGAATGTACTCAGAGCTTGGAATAAGTAAATAAGGGATGAGGTAGTTCATAGGATGCCAGGCAGACAGGCAGCAGAAAGTACCAGAAGGTGGTGCAGGAGCAGGCTGGATTGGTTTTCAGGGGGATCTGGTCAGCACAGCAGGTGATTGAAGGGTCAGCGGTCAGAGCACAGCCTCCCGGGGACAAGCTGTCAGGGATGGCATGTTGATGTCAGACATCACCCCTGTCCCATTCAGTCCTACCAAATCTGGACCAGGGTCCACCTGGGAAAGCTTTCTTTGCCAGTCATACCTCCAGGGGATCCATTTTAGTCTTGAAGCAAAGACTCTTATGATTTTCTTTTATAATCTCCTGTCAGAGTCCAAGAAGTATGGCATCAAAAGAGGACTAGATGTAGCCCAAGGAGGCTCAAGTGCACACCGATTTTCTACTTTCCATGCTTTCCCATGTCTATGATTTAAAGTTGAACTCAAAAAACAAAAAACATGGATGTATGCTGGGCATGGTGGCATACACCTTTAATCCCAGCACTTAAAAGGCCGAGGTAGGAGGATCACTGTGACTTTGAGGCCAGCCTGAGACTACGTAGTAAATTCCAGGTCAGTTTGGGATAGAGCGAGACCCTACCTCAATAAAAAAAAAAGATTATTATTGGGCTGAAGAGATTTAGGGTTCAAATCCTGAGTGCCCACATGAAGCCAGATGCACAAAGTGGTGCATTCATCTGGAATTTGTTTGCAGCAGTTGGAGGCCCCCATGCACCCATTCTCTCTGTCTCCCTTCTCTCCCATTCTCTCTCCATATATATATATATATACACATACACACACACACACACACACACACACACACACACACACATATCCATATATGTAGCCAGACAATAGTAGTTGTTACTCCCTTGGGGCTTATGACCTCCCCCGCCATTATTCCCATTGAATTATGCTGGTACGGATAGATGTGGTATGCAGATGCTCTGAAGTCTGAATGAAGACATTCTCCTTTGGAGCTCTCACCCAGGGTCTTTCATAACACGGAGGAGCTTAGTGAAGATGAGGCTATGACTACAACCTGGCCCTCCTGGTCTGTTTATCTCAAATATACAGCTAGCCAGGAAGGAGAATTCCTTCTTCTTGGGAGAAACGTCTGGAAGATGGAATATGCACACCGAGTTGTATGTGGTAAAGAAGGCCACATCAAATGTTTCCGTATGATTTCAGAGGCAAGGCAAGAAATGCCGATTTCAAATGACGACAGTTGGCGTAATTCCTTCATGTGCTGTGCTCTAAAACGGTCAACCCAGCACTCCCAGCACTGTTCCACGTGTCTTCTGTGGGTGATCTCATAGCCTCATAGCAGCCCTACGGGGTAGCTTACGTGGGTGGCACTGCCAGCCTTTGAACCCAGGCAGTCTGCCGCCAGTCTGTGTACCAGATAATGACAATGGAAAATTGCTTTTTTTGTTTTGTTGTTTATTGTAATTTCCTCATAACAGCCTGGCCTGGAGGCTCTGGCACTCTGTGTAATAACTTCGGGGAGGCTCCATTCATTGCTGAATAACATGCAGGCCTTCCGAAGGACAAAAGGAAGACAAAATTATGGGATGTTATTGTAAAGAACAAACAAGCCTTCCGCTTGTAATGTTATCGCTTATTAGCACATCCAACCCCCAGGAAAGCCCTGCTCGCTCAAGGCGGTGATGTCTAGAGAAACTGCTAATCCCAAGGGCAGGCAACACTGAGGAACAGGAATGGCTTCTGAGGGTCTTTCGCCTTACCAGGAATCTTCTAGGTCACTCAAGAAAGCTTAAGAAGTATGAAATCTGTGATCTTTTCAAGATGGAGCATTGTAGGGCTGGAGAGATGACTTAGCGGTTAAGGCGCTTATCTGTGAAGCCTAAGAACTACTGCTCAAATCCTCCAGGTCCCACATAGAGCCAGATGCAAGTGACGCAAGTGTGCAATGCTGCACATGCCCACAGTAAAATTGACTTTTTATTTTTAAAATTTATGAGAAAGCAAGAAACAGAGAGAAAGAATTGGTGTGCCAGGGCCTCCAGCCACTGAAATCAAACTACAGATGCATGTGCCTCCTGGTGTGTGTGCATCACTTTGTCCATCAGGCTTATGTGGGCTCTGGGGAGTTGAACCTGGGTCCTTAGACTCGGCAGGCAAGCGCCTTAAGCACCAAGCCATCTCTCCAGCCTGACCTCTCTTTTTCTTAATCCAGAAAAGCTAAGATTTTTAAAGTTTTAAATTGTAGAAGACACATGAAACTTACCATCTTGAGAGCTTGTTTGGAGGTTCTAGCAAAGGAGCACAGCTGCTCAGGTGCCCGTGATCAAGACGGAAGGTTGTCCGCTTCGACCAAGCTGGCCAGCCACATCAGCCGCATCACCCTGGCGATCAATGGGGTGACAGATGTCACAGCCAGGCCACCCTCACTTCTGAAATTTACCATCTTCACCATTTTTTAAAAGACCATAAGAGATTGTTTTACTAATATAAAACAATATATATTAACATACATTTATAATTGATAATACCCAGAATGCCACTAAAGTTGTAGTAGGTGTATTCTCTTTATAAATACCTTACTTCCCAAAATACATTTTGTCTGAGATGTCTATCTAACCTCCAATGGAGGATGACTTGGCAGGTGTGAAGTTGCTGGATTTCTTATGTCTTTCTTGGTGTTTTTCCACATTATAGCTCTTCCCCACAGGCTGGCGCAAGGACTTCTCCTTTCATGAATATTCAGCTCAGGCAGACAGGGCACTAGTGACTGCCCAGCATACAATCAACAAATGGTCCTTATTTGTGTCTAAGGTGAAAATCCCTCCTCTGCCCCCATCCTCACAGCTTTTAGACTGGCAAGTCCACTGCAATTTTTTTCTTCCATTAGAAAGAGAGAGAGAGAGAGAGAGAGAGAGATACATACATACATACATACATACATACATGGAGTAAGAGAGAGAAAGAGAACAGTGATACCAACTACACAAACAAGAAAAATGTAGATTTGTTGAACTATACAAAATAATTGTTATGGTACTGAATCCATGGAAGTCATCCCCTCCCATTTCTCCCTGCCATTAAAGGGAGTCCTTGTTGATTCTTTATATTGCTAATGATCAGTAAGTACTTAGATCCTTTTTGTATCGCTCACACGTGGAGTTATTATTAGGGTGCAGTAGTCCATTCAGTTCATTCATTGTCTTTTGACATTATTTTGGTACAGCCCACTGCCTTCATCGTTGACACAAACTTGCTGGCCATCAGGCCATGGAAGGCAGTGGGTAAACCATTTTATAGGGCTCTAGTGCCTACAGGCATGTCTTTATGGCACATTCCAGTGGTAAGGGGGCCACCTTGCCCTCCTGTTTCTATGGTTGCTATGGGAAGAGGCCAGAGGAGAGGTGGGAAAGGAAAAGGAAACAGGAGGATTGGGATCTATTTGCATGGACTGGGACATTGGTTTGGGGGGGGGAGGTCCAAGAGCAAAGGGCAAGGTTAAGAGGGGATGGGGAGGTGGGAAACGGGAGGCGGGACAGAACTGGCACAATGGGAAGGGATGGACAGGATGGGGGGTGCAGCAGGGGAAGCTGGGGTGGACAGCGTGGCAGTGGAGGAGGACAGAAAGGGAGCAGCAGAGGGGACAGGCCAGGCTGACCGAGGGGCAGTGAGAGCTGCCCCGAACCGCTCTTTCTTCTTTTTTCTCATCGCCCATAATTTCGCCTTCCTCATCTCACTGGGGCTGGCTTGAATTCTTAGGCAAGGTGAGCCGGTACTGCCTGAGGTCCAAACACGGAAGCTGGGGTGGCCCCGGCAGCTCCCCTTGACCCCAGAGCAGCTGCGGCGGCAGTGGTGTTGCTGGAGGGCGTCACTTTCTCTTGCTGGTTCTCTGAATGGGGTCTGTGGGTGCAGCACGCCTCGCTGGTGCTCGACTGTGACATTCCCCGCCTTTAATGTCCTTTGATGACCCATGAGGAACCTCACCACCTGCCTGTGGAACGGGCTGAGGCGCTGCCCTGGCCACTGCCTCGCGGACTGAAGGGCAGGGTGGCGCTGGGTTGGGATGCTCCAGGGCACGAGCACCAGAATGCCCAGGAGTCTGGACAGCCCCAGCGGGGCTGTGCCCAGCGCACCCTCTAACAGAAACAAGTTCTGCCTTGGCAATCTGTGGCCTGCATGTCACTAAAGCACCAAGGTCCCTTTTCTTCCTATCTGGGACACCTGCCACTTGTACCTGGTACGACAACTCCTCCTCCTTCTCCTCCTCCACTTTCCCTGCCTCCTTTAGTTCATCCTCCTCCTCCTATCTTGCTCCTCCTTTTCTTCTACCCCCACTACTTCCTTCTTCTTTTCCAGATGTACCTCTCTTCTCCCGTCTTTATTTGGAGCCCCTCTGGCTCTTGCCTCTGTGTCCTTCTCCCCAAGGATTGGGCCGTGTCCCGCTGTCACAGGATCCTCAGCCCCTTGTCTCAGGCGCACTGTCAGAGGAGGTGACAAAGTGTCCTGCACAGAAGGGCAGATGCACACACTTCTGTGGTGCAAGGAGGAGCTGTTAGTGGTTATGACAAGTTTTGACCTTGGCTTCCCTGAGAATTGCGCTGGCATCATGGGGGCACTGTCAAGGATGCGCTGCAGAAGTGCAAGATGGAAATCGGGCCTGGACACTGGCAGCTTGGCCTGATCAGCCAAGGGTCTTGGAGGGGAACAATCCAGCTTGCCCTTGGCAGGAGTACCAGGGCTGTGTGCGGCAGGCAGGGTGGGCTGACCACCAAGGGGACTCGGAGGGTGACGATCCAGCTTGACCCTGCCAGGAGTCCCTGGGCTATGTGTTCCAGGCAGGGCAGACTCACGAGCCAGGGGACTTGGACGGGGACGATCCAGGGAGGGCTGGTGGCAGGGTGGATGGACCCGCCGCCTCAGAAAGCTGTCAATACTAAGTTTTTTTTTTTTAATTTTTTATTTATTTATTTGAGAGCGACAGACACAGAGAGAAAGACAGATAGACGGAGAGAGAGGGAATGGGCACGCCAGGGCTTCCAGCCTCTGCAAACGAACTCCAGACGCGTGCGCCCCCTTGTGCAACTGGCTAACGTGGGACCTGGGGAACCGAGCCTCGAACCGGGATCCTTAGGCAAGCGCTTAACCGCTAAGCCATCTCTCCAGCCCAATACAAATATTTTATTTTATTTATTTATGAGAGACAGAGAAAGTGTGGGTTCTGGGGAATCAAACCTGGGTCCCTAGGCTTCACAGGCAAGCGCTTAACCACTAAACCCAGCCCCCATACTAAGTTTTGCAGCGAGCAATGATCTGCAGCAGTGAGTCTCAGGCTTCTCTACCCTGTGTCTCCAGAGAAGTACTGAGGCTCATGAGGGCCTCTTATAACCAGTTGGCCTTTGTGACATCATGCTGGGACTGTGACCAATAGGGTGTTCTTGGGGGGAAGGATAGAGCAGGAAGTGGGTGATGAGCACAAGGGGGGTGGGGGAGGGGTAAGGAGGTGACTCCCCGTGAACAAGGGAGAAAGAAGCCCATTGTGCTTTAGAGCTTCTTGACTTTCAGATGCTTCCGCGGGTGTTGAAACTAGAAGGTCCGCTGTGTAGAGGGTGGGGATCACAGTCATGCCCAGTAATGCTCCTGATCCCTGCCAGGGCACAGCATGTTCAGAGCCCAGGGCCCAGGCAACTCGGCCCTCCAGGGGCCTCTCCCGAGTCTGTGTAGTCTTGCAGCGAGCCACCTTTGCAGGGACCACTGTAGGGGCACTGGCTACCCTGTACTTTCTGGAGTCTACGCGAAGTCATGGGGCTCTGATTTGACTGAATATTGCAGTCCAACATTTCTTCCCGCACGCTAGTACTCTTCATTCCTTTTTAGACGTTGGGTAAAAGTATTCCTTTGAAGTTTGACGATGTAGGTCAGGTGGTATTGTGCTTGCCAAGCATGAATGACCAAACAGAAACCCTGGGGTGGCAGCTCACATTCAGAGTCCACCACTCGCGTGTTGGAGGCAAGAGGCTCAGAAGGTCAAGTCGCTCTGGCTACCCAGCCCGTTCAAGGCAGCTTTACTTTTCATAGAAGCATGACAACCATCCGAATGCACAGGCCTCCAGCGACTGCAGCCTTTCCCTGGTGACCCAGCACTACCCGTGTGCCCACATGCTCAGAGCAAAGAGCTTGAATCCTCAAGAAGCCCACTCACCCATTCAGGGAACATTTACATTCTTTTGGCCCGTTTGGATTATTCTGAAAACATGGCTAAGTATGCCATGGCCTGCACATTTGTGCATGCTTCCAGGACCAAGCAGCCGACGATTTTCCATAGGCAGCACACCGGAATAGGTATGCCAGCCTAGTGTGACGATGCTTCCAGAGCAGCAGCACTTCCGCAGCTGGGATTATTCATACAGGTCTCCCTCCAGCCAGGCGCAGCGCAGCTCACCGTCTAGCCCCTGGGCGGCCCTCACACCGCTGGGCCTGGGTCGTCTGCGGCACCGCGGCCACCGAGCGCGCCTGCTCCAGAGTCACCGTGATCTCATCCACCCCAGCCTCCCTGATGCCCTGGAGCACGTGGCAGATCAACCACAAGCGGCCACCACCGCCGCCGCCCCAGACTCCAGGCAGATGAACCCAAAGTGGTCCGCGGGTCGGATGCCCCGGGAGCAAAAGGACATCTCCTTGAAATTCTTCTCCCGTGCTGCTTTGCCGGTGTCAGGACTGATGAGGTAAACTTCTGATGGGCCAACGGTGAAGAGCACAGGCCGATTTTCCTCCGTGTGCGTGGGCTGCACGACGTGATTCTGAGGAGCTGAGGCAGGCGCGGAGGCCGCGTCCCGGAACTTCTGGCAGAAGGACCTGCGCGTGTGCCTGCAGCCCACCTGCCTGACCCGCTCCATGCGCCCTGCAGCCCACCTGCCTGACCGTCTCCATGAGCCCTGCAGCCCACCTGCCTGACCGGCTGCATGCGCCCTGCAGCAGCTGATCAGGGCCGAGGTGCATGCTTGCATGCCACCTCTAAAACTAGAATCTCCTTTTTAAGGCTGAGTAATAACACGTTGCATATCCATACCACATTTTGCTTATCTGTTCATTCTTCCAATGAACACTTGGATCACTTATACCCTTTTTTATTTGGGGGGGAGGGAGAATTGGCATGCCAGGGCCCCAGCTACTGCAATCAAACCACTAATGCTGGCACCACCTAGTGGGCATGTGTGACCTTGTGCTTGCCCCACCTTTGTGCATCTGGCTTACGTGGGATCTGGAGAGTCAAACATGCATCCTTCGGCTTCACATGCAAGTGCCTTAACTGCTAAGCCATCTCTCCAGCCCCTTACACACATTTTTTTTTTTTTTAACAGAGAGAGGGAGAGAAAGAGAGTGAGAGAGAGAATGAGTGCACCTGGGCCTCCAGCCACTGCAAACAAACTCCAGACCCTTGTGCCCCTTGTACATCTGGCTAACATGGCTCCTTGGAAATCGAGCCTGGGTACATTGGCTTTGCAGGCAAATGCTTTAATGGCTAAGCCATCCCTCCAGCCCACACCTTTTTACTATTGAAAATATTGCTGCTATGAGTATGGGTGTGCAAATATCTCTTCAAAACCCCACTTTATAATCTTCTTACAAAATGTCAGTCTTTTTCTGCTTACTGTCCCATCAGTGTTGGGGGGAGGGAAGTTCAATGCTCACATAGCATTGATATTATGATATCCAGGACAGATTTGTGGTCTTAGTATAAAGCAGCTAGACATTGTGACTTGGTTTTGATGGAGGTGTTTTTAGGACTATACCTTGAGTTTGAGGTTAGGAAGAGCAGAGAAAAAAAGAGGAGCATCTGTCTGCCACCAGAGCTGGAGACAGGAAGCTATGCCAATGCCTTTTGTGCTCCTGGTAAAAAACAAAAAACAAAAACAGAGCAGCAGGAACACCCTGGGGCCTGGGGCAAAGACTAAAGGGACCTGGGATCCTTTCTTGGGGGGAAGCATCTGAACTTCAGTCTTCCCAGTTTCAATAAATAGGAATTGCATCAAACCAGTTGCTCTTCTTAGAAACCTGGCTGTCATTCTCACCTCCTCATCTCTCCTACTCTACCTAGCCAAGACGTCCCCAACTCCTGGCTCACAATAATTCCCTATTATCCATTCCTCCACTGTCCATTAATCTAAGCCACCACCTTCTCACACCTGAACCTCCACAACAGTCTCCTCTGGGGACCCCTCTCTGCTTCCAGCGGCCTGTGACCCGTTCTCTCCATAGCAGTCAGAGAACTTCTGGATTATCTCCCTTTTAGGCCTAAATGACTCATGAACACAGTACATTTGGACCACAGTCTGGATTCCTTCTGCAGGGCCTGCATAGTCTGCACCCTCTCAGACCTCATTTGTCTCAGGTCAGACTCTGGCCCCACTGCCTTGGGCAAGTGTACACAAGCACCAGCCTCGGGACTTTGGAGTGTGTGTGTGTGTGTGCGTGTGTGTGTGTGTGTGTGTGTGTGTGTGTGTGTTCCTGTGTCTCACTGCCCCTCCACTCTAGTCTTCCCAAGACCAAGGGCACTCCAACCTGAACGACTCATCTCCCAAGAAATTTTCTGACCAGTCTACATTATGATGTCTCTTGTTACTCTTTCTTGTCATAGTTTTTCTTACACAACACTCTTTACACTGCTTTGATTATACACTTGTTGACTTGTTTGCTGAGTATCTTTCCTTCCCACTAGGCTGTCAGCTCCACAAGGGCAGATTCCTGTCGGTTTACTAGCCAATGTTTACCCACAGACCTTGGCACATATAGATAACCCACAGATACTTAGTAATCAATGAACTACTGAATGAGAACATAGCATTGATTCCTCTGATCCTGAAAACAATGGCCTTGATGGAAAGTCCCCTGGACCTTCCACACAAACAGGACCCACCATGCCATGACAGCCTCACTTCTCCACTCCAATAGCCAAGAAGCCAGTGAATCTCTACACTGTCCACGACGGAGCCATCCACACTGTCCAGAGGTCACCTTTCTACAAGGACATCGTCCTCACCATTGGGGGTTGGAATGTGGCCATCTGGAAGGAAGATGTGATGGTAAGTTGCCTGCAAAATAGAGCATCGGGTGTGTGGTTCTTTGTTATTAAGAAAGACAATAGGAACAATGGCCTGTTCCAGCACAGCGGTGCCTTTGGGGTATTTTTTTTTTTAGAGAAACTGGAACAGATGGTCTCGGCTCCAGCTTGTCAGCAGAACCACTGGAAACCTTTTGAAAATACAGTGGTTTGCTTCTCTCCTGAGGGCAGTAAGCAACAGAGCAAGGCCTCTGTTCTTTGAAACCCAAAAGTCTTTTTCTGGGAAATACATATTGTAGACAGTTGACCTTATATTTTCCCTTCCTTTAAAATATGTAAGATGGGATCTTTCTATGAGAGAGAGAGACAGGGAGAGAAGTGGTGAGCCAGGGCCTCCAGCCACTACACTGGAACTCCCGATGCGCACACCCCCTTGTGCCCACGTGCAACCTTGTGCACGTACATCACTGCGCATCTGGCTTATGTGGGACATGGAGAGTTGAACATGAGTCCTTAAGCTTCGAAGGCAAGTGCCTCAACCACTAAGCCATCTCTCCAGCCCTAAGATAGGATTTTGATGAGTAGATGAGGTCTATTGCAGTCAGCTTCATGCTGCTGGGATGAACTTCCAAACCAGGCACAGTTATGGGAGAAAGAAGGGATTTATTTAAAGCTGACAGATCCAGGAGAAGTTCCATGATGGCGGAGGAAGCGGCCTCCTTTCACTGGCCACACAGAGAGGAAGACCACCATCCGCACCACAAGCACCCCAGGAGCCCCAGCAGAGCTCAAGCGCTCTGCATATCTTAAACTGGACCCACCCCCAAACACACCTTAGGGCTGGACTCTAGGATCTGCCCCCAGTGACACCTCCAGCCAGGTAGCTTGAGCTCTAGGTTACAAGCTTTAACAAACCGGTTGATCTACTGGGGAACATTCATTCAAATTACCACAAGGGCTAAGGAGACGTGCTGGGGTTTTTTTTGTTTTTTTTTTTTTCTTTCCTGTACTGGGAACATGAGAACAAGTGCAGAAAGTGAGAGTCCATAGGCTGAGGGCCCATAGGGTGCTGACCACAGCCTACCCAGACACATGCATCAACCAAAGAGAGGCACAGATAAGAGTGGTCAAAGCTGGGCGTGGTGGCGCACACCTTTAATCCCAGCACTTGAGAGGCAGAGGTAGGAGGATCACTGTGAGTTCGAGGCCACCCTGAGACTCCATAGTGAATTCCAGGTCAGCCTGGCTAGAGTGAAACCCTACTTCGAAAAACCAAAAGAAAAGAGTGGTCAAGGTTAGAAAACACATTGTGGAAGAGGAGGCAGAAAGAATGTGAGAGCCAAAAGAAGGGAAGGAGCGCTTACAATGCTGTCTTCCAGACACAAAGCAGCCTTGATATTCATGACCTCCCAGTGCTGATGCCACCTACCTATGACCTGCATAATAGGAGGGGAAAAATGATGACATCAAAATAGAAGAGACAGCTGAAAAAAAGAGGGAATTCAGTGGAGGGGGGATTGGGAGGGAAGAAGAGAAGAGTGGTGGGAGATGATTATGTATATTGTGTATATTTATGGAAGTTGTCAGTACAGAGTAAAAAGAGAGAGTAAAAAGAGATTAGAGGAGGGACAAAATACAGACAGACAGGCCAAAACCTAGGACAGGAAGTGAAACGTGACCATCTGAAAAGACGACGCAGCGGTAGGTGGGGGGTGGCTCAGTGGACAAAGCACTTGCCATGAGAAAGTGAGGAGCCAGCCAGAGACTATGTAAAGGTTGATGTGGTAGCAGGCATCTGCAATCCTAACACCAGAATGGAAGCAGAGACAGGAGAATCTTCTAGAAGTTTACAGGCTGGCAAAAAGCAGCGGTGAGCAATGCCAATCAGCTCTGCTTCCAACAAGGAGGAAGGCGAGGACTGACAGGGAACACTGTCCTCTGACCTCCCCACGAGCAACCTGACACACGTTCACCTACACCTACATGCTACACAGACATCGCCCACACACAACCACACCAAAGAACCCATAGAAATAATGTTTAAAGCCAGGCGTGGTGGTGTACGTCTTTAATCCCAGCACTCGGGGGGCAGAGGTAGGAAGATCGCCATGAGTTCAAGACCACCCTGAGACTACATAATGAATTCCAGGTCAGCCTGGGATAAAGTATGACCCTACTTTTAAAAAAAAAATATTTAAATTCAGTAATGAAAGAGAATGGGAAATTAGGACTTGTGTTTGTTTGTTCCAAGGCAAGGTCTCATTCTAGCCCAGGCTGACCTAAAACTCACTCTGTAGCCCCAAACTGGCTTAGAATTCATGGTAATTCTCTTACCTCTGCCTCCGGAGTGCTGAGGCTAAAGGTGTGCACCACCACGTCTGGCTTAAAATCAGCATGTTTTGTGGCAGCCTAAATTGTTATTTCCCTTTGAAGAGAAATTGGAGATATCAAAAACTAAATGTGTGCTGGGCGTGGTGGCGCGTGCCTTTAATCCCAGCACTTGGGAGGCAGAGGTAGGAGGATCGCTGAGAATTTGAAGCCACCTGAGACTACATGGTGAATTCCAGATCAGCCTGGGCTAGAGCGAAACTCTACCTCTCAAAACCAAAAATTAGAAAACCCCAAAACAGCTAAATGTGTCTGTGTGTGTGTATGTCACATCTGGCATATACATATTCTCTAATGGCTCCTCTCTGGATCTCTAATTTATACAAATAGCTTTTTAAAATTTGTGTGAGGAGCTGGGGATATGGCTCAGTATATAGAGAACTTGCTACTCAGGCCTGAGTACCCAAATTCTATCCTCCTCAAACATAAAAAGCCAGAAACTCTGGCAGCTTCTGTAATCCCAGAATGCTTTGGCACAATGAGAGGTGAAGGAAGGAGAATTTCCCAGAAGCCCTCAGCAAGAGCCACAAAGCATATGAGGTGGAAAGGCAAGGACGGACCCTGCCCTACAGCATGAGCACGCCTGCACTGTCACACACGGGACAGGCACGCGCACAAACATGCAGCGACACAGTGTGGCTGGGCGTGGTGTCACACGCCTTTAATCCAGCACTAGGGAGGCCAAGAGAGGAAGATCACTGTGAGTTGGAGGCCAGCCTGAGACGACATAGTGAATTCCAGGTCAGCCTAGGCTAGAGTGAGAGCCTACCTTCCCCCCCCCCCCGAAAAAAATCTGTATGTGAACATTTGTGCAAAATTGTCACTAAAAAAATGAGAATCTGCTTAAATGTCCATGGACAGACAGACTTTTACTTTATGTTTGTGTGTGTGTGTGTGCGCGCGTGCGCACGTGCATTTTTCTGCAATCAATACATGTTGCAGTATAAAAAAAGTAAAGGAAATCTCAGGCAAAAGTGTCAAATGACTATGCAGGAGCCAGGAACCCAGTTGCCCATAGAAACTGAGGAAGCTGGGAGAAATGGGCAGGCACTGGCTGTAAGGGTCACCTGTGGGGGGTCAGGAATTGGTTGCTCTCCTTCCTCCCGGGTAAGTTTCCTAGGACGGGCTGGTGAGTGGCCGGCTGCTGTGAGGCTTAGTTGATTCCCTGCAGGTATGTGTGGTGACCTTCACCTTCACGTTGCTGAGGGGAGGCAAGGGTTTATCTTGGCTCACAGTCTTGAGGGGAAGCTCCATGATGGCAGGAAGGGCTGGCCGAGCTAAAGAGTGAGCTGGCTAGCACTGGCAAGCCGGGGGGGGGGGGGGCGCTGATGAGCCTCAAGGTCCACTCCCTAGTGACACACCTCCTCCAGCAAGGCTCCAAGTTGCCACCAGCTGGGGAGCAAGTACTTCTTATCCAAAACATACATGAGCCCTCGAACACACCTGGTGGATAGGTGGATGGCACGTGGCAATGTGTAGAAAGTGTACAGTCAGGTTCGAGAGAAGACACTGAGGCTAACTGTGCCTTGAGGCCAGAGGGCTTATTCATGAGACTTACCAATGTCAACATCACAGGCAGTGTGATGAGATTCTGAAGAGAGCTTTCAGCCCCACCAGACAAAGCAGGGTTCCCCCTTTATAAGGTTCTGAGAGAAGGGACCTCCTTTCTCATGAGAAGTCTGGCTATCGTTAAAAGTAGCCTATAGGGGCTGGAGAGGTGGCTTAGCGGTTAAGGCACATGCCTGTGAAGCCTAAGGACCCAGGTTTGATTCTCCAGGTCCCGTGTAAGCCAGATGCCCATGGGGGTACCTGCATCTGGAATTCGTTTGCAATGGCTAGAGGCCCTGGTGTGCCCATTCTCTCCCTCCCTGTCTCTCTCTCTGTCCCTGTCTCTAATAAATAAAAATATTTTTTTTAAGTAGCCTGTAGTATGTGCTTGCAATCAGGTCATCTGATTTCCCTGGTGGCAGGGAGAAGGGAAAGGAGTTCAGGCCACTGTCACAGCAGGTGTTTGCTATCTCTGGAGAGAGAGAGAGAGAGAAACGGGGGGGGGGGGGCAGGGGGGAGCTCTGCTGCTGCAGGTAGGCATGGCCTGATGCCACCTAGCCTGACATCTAACAACACATATTCCAATCTCCTTTCTCTGAAAACCTCCCAAAGTTAGTAAATTATCCCATGCTAGAAAAAAGAGGAGATGGCTTCGTGACACTTTGGTGGCCTGAAATCTCTTCCAAACATGTTTATAAGCCATCTGCAGTTATTCTTTTTTTTTTAATTTTTTTTTTGTTTTTATTTATTTATTTGAGAGCGACAGACACAGAGAAAAAGACAGATAGAGGGAGAGAGAGAGAATGGGCATGCCAGGGCTTCCAGCCTCTGCAAACGAACTCCAGACGCGTGCGCCCCCTTGTGCATCTGGCTAACGTGGGACGTGGGGAACCGAGCCTCAAACCGAGGTCCTTAGGCTTCCCAGGCAAGCGCTTAACCGCTAAGCCATCTCTCCAGCCCCCATCTGCAGTTATTGATTGAGCGTTTGCCAGCCCCACTGTGGGGTTGCAGCATGCAGCGCACAGCCGGAACATAAACCATTCGTTTCCTGAGCACAGCCGTGGTGAGAACACCTGGAGAGTAAGCAAGCGAGGAAAGCTGCACCTTGGCTCACCGGCCTGTGCTTGCTTGGGCCCATTCCCTGTGGTCCATGGTGAGGCAGAGCTTTGTGGTAGCAGATTTAGAAAAGGCTGCCCCCTCCCAGAATAGTGCCCCCAGCCGGGGACCAAGCATTCAGCACAGGAGCCCGCGGGAGGCATTTCATATTCAAACCATAATAACAGACATCCCACTTGCTCTTAATGGATACCAGAGCTGTTTCCATGGGAAACAGATCTCCGATAGCAAAATAAAGGAATAAACACAATTTCCTTATGATCCTCACTTAGCTAATGTCCACAGATCCTCACAGTCCACTCAGAAGCAATTGGGTGGTTAGGAACAGCACAAGCTCAATGAATGGGAAGATTTGAACTTTTCTCAAACAATAAACCAAAACAAAATAAAATGGTTTATGAAAATAAATAGGAAAGAAAAAGTGTTCTCTCTCTCTCTCTCTCTCTTTCTCTCTCTCTCTGTGTGTGTGTGTGTGTAAGCATGCAACAAAAGGACTTTCTGGTGGGATTAATTTGCTAGTAAGTAATCATGACCAGCTGAGCTACATTTAAAAGAAAGTCATTGTGAGTTTCTCTCAGATCAAAGCAAAAGCTTTCAATTTGTCTTTCTCAAATTTTGTTTAAAGACTGGACCACTCCTTCAGACATGCTGTGCACCGAAAAGGTATACCTCAGGGCACTGGTCCCTGACAAGACCTGGCGTTTTCTATATTGGTCGAGAAGATGGATACATCGATATCTGGGACCTTCTGGAGAAAACCCACGAGCCAGCCCAGTCACAGAACATTTGCATCACCATGATTACCTACATCAAGCCCTGGACCTATTCCCGTATGTTCATTCTAATCATGTGAGCTGGACCTCTTCTCGTGTGTTCAGTCTAATCGTATGAGCTGCCTCATTTGGGATAACCTGGGGACATCATCTGGAAAAGCTCTAATGGTTGTTGTTGGGTTTGTTTGTTTGTTTTTTTCAGGTTTTTGTTTTTCTTCTCACTCTCATCCTTCCTCTTCGTTTTCTTTCCTTCCTTCTTTCCATTCTCCCCTTCTTGCTTTTTCTCTTTCCCTGGTCCTTTCTTCCCTTTCCACACTCACTCTCTCTCCTTCTCTTTAAAAATTTTTTTTAATTTAATTTAATTTGTTTATTGGAGAGATAGAAAGAAGCAGATGGAGGGAAAGACCTTGGGAGTGCCAAAGCCTGTAGCTGCTGCAAGCAAATTCCAGACACATGTGCTACTTTATGCGTCTGGTTTCACCTGGGTCCTGGGGAATCAAACCTGGGTCTTTTGGCTTTGCAGGCAAGTACCTTAACAGCTAAGCCATTTCTCCAGCTCTCTTTCCTTCTCTTTAAAATTTTTCTTTCCCCTTCTCTCCTACTGTCCCACTTGTGGATTACTCTTGAGGTTCTCTCACTGTTTTGACTCATCAGCAATGGTTTCTGAGACCTTTCATGGGTCAGACAGAGGCTGATCTTGAACCCACGATGGAAAACATCATCTCTCCATCAGGTCAATTCTAAATCTTTGCTGCTTTTTTTTGCTATTTCTTTTCCAGGTAGAGTAAGTTCTATGTCTGTAGCTTTTCACAGTAAGTCACATTTTCCAATATTCCACACATTTGTGATTCTCCCATGGGCCATATAAAGCAGTTCTCTTCATGAAATCAAGTGGTTTAGGCTTTAAAAAGCAATATACAGAAACATATAGTCAAGGATGTGTCTATGGAACAGTAATTTGTTTCTTTCGTCCCATTTTTTTTTTCTATTCTGCCTTGTGCAAATCCAGTGTTTTCTTCGTTTCCGAAAGTGCACAGACATAATAATTTTTCTGTTTCTCTCTCAGAAATGTTAGACTTGGAATCTCAGGCTTGGTAATCTCTAGAATATCTCAGTCTGGTGACTAACTCAGCCATATGTCACTCAAGTACACTTTCCCATCTTTGGTACAAAACACCAACTTGTACCTCCAGGGATGAGTCCAGGACCCAGCTGCTTGGAACCAGACTGTCTGAGAATGGGATGAGAAAAGCATCATTTTCTATGATGTGACAGAGAATTGGACTTCCCAAACACTTTATCTAACCCATCTTAAATGCTTCGGAGTAAACGATCTGCTTTAGGAAACCCTCCGATCTGGCTGTGTCTCTAAAACCCTTGTGGATGTTGGAATCCTTAGCTCTTACTGTGTTCTGTGTTGGATGAAAATGTTCCACACAGCTTTTTTTTTTTTTTTTTTTTTTTTAATTTCTTTCTGAGAATCTGCCCTGCTTTCCTAAGGCTGACCAGCCAGCCCAAGCCACAGAGAGCCAGGCCCTCAGCCACTCTCCTTATATGGCCACCAGGAAAACAGCAGGGAGGTTGACAAAGGCTCAGCGCTGGAAAAAATGACTTGTACGTGTTTCTACGCTCCAGTCATGAACAGCTGATGAAGTTGCCAGGGGCACTGAACCCCAGCAGGTCCTCCGGGAAACCACAAAACAAAACACGTTTCGCGTTTAACCTCTGAAGATGGCTGCTGTGTGTTGAATGTTTCCCCTGTGTTTTTCCTCTTTCAGCTAAGCAGCAGTTTATAGCCATAGCTGATTACTATGGAACACTGCATATATTAGAGATTCCTTGGACACTGAGTCACCCTTCCCTGAATGAGGTCGGTAACTTCTGGCTTCAGAGATTTCTGAGAACCAGATAATGCTAACGCAGATCTTAACTGTGTGTTTCAAATGGCAGCCGGCATTTTTGCCATAGAAGAGAATAAAGGGCTTATGTATTAAAAAAGAAAAAAAGATAGAAAATTTAAGAGTCAAAGGTGGGGGGAGGACTGCTTACAATGCTGGCTTCCAGACACAAAATGGCCTTGATATTTATGGCCTCACAGAGGCTGACACTTTTTACACAAGACTTGCATAACAAGAGGGGAAAAAATGGTGACGTCAAAATAGAAGAGACACTAGTTGGAAAAAAAGAAAAGATTCAGTGGAGGGGTTTGGGCGGGGAAAAGGGGCGTGGTGGGAGATGGTTATGATCATGGCATATTATCTATATTTATAGAAGCTGCCAATAAAAGGTTTTTTTAAAAAAAGAAGAAAAAAAGTGTATGTTTGCAGTATATGAATTGGATAATTCGAAGCTGGGGGTGAAAAGTCAATCATGAGCTGGGCAGAAGGCCAAAGAATAAAGCCTGGGCTCTAAGAGAAGACTTGACCCACTTGTGCAGCCGTACATATAAAATGTTACCTCAGGTCATAATTGAATTTCAGCTCTGTCATCTCACTGATCTCCTTCCCTGAGGGCTCGCTTGGGTTTTTCATGTATCTCACCCTCATCCTTCCCTACCTCAGTATACTGCAGACAAGTCTCTGCCTCTGCCCACCCATCCCCCAGCCCCATGCCTGCCACCCAAGTGTCTCAAGCAATGCCAACAGTGAAGAGATCTGTGTGTGTGTGTGTGTGTGTGTGTGTGTGTGTGTGTGTGCATATATATATCTCCAACAGTGAATGTATAGATTCCTATTAGTCCACTTAGCGACAGGAAGTAAGTTTTCCCTCCACAGGATGTATATTCCCCAAGGTCTCTACTGACTTCCCTTATGCCTATATGGTAAGCCTTCCAGAGGACCAGGAACTTAGCTCTGCTTTGTCCCTTTAGGGTCCCCATTAGTTAGTATCCTCAACTGAGTTGGCTCAGCCTCAGATGCGAGAAGGAAGAAAAAGGGACAAAGTAATTCCCGAATATTTCTGCCACAGAATTGCAAGTTATTGTCACCTCAAGGATCAGAAGTTCCCAAAGTGGCTCATCTACCCCGTGATTAGGAAGGTGATCACTAGGTTATGATCGGATGGATCAGGGAAATGAGCCAGAAAAATCAAGGAATTGTAAGAGCCTTGTGAAGGCCCTGTGGGTCACCCCATCATGATCCCTGTTTCTAACAGCTCTCAAGTGTGCACTACTACTTTGAAAGAGAGGTCAAGCATCTGGAGTACGTGCAGCAGCGCAGAATTATCCGTGATCAGGAAAAGAAAGAAATGGAACGTGAGCTGGAGAGGAAAAAAGCTGTAAGTTGAACTTCAGGAAGGAAAGTGGCTTTCCCCTCCCTCCCGTGGAAACCCGTGTGCCGGGCTTATACCTCGCTTCCACAGAGAGCTTTGCTTTCCACAGGCAGTCTTCCCCTGTTCTCATGAGAGTCGGGAGAGCATGTCTTTGATTTTCTAGTTCGCTGTGAGAACTACCAACTGGATACTTAAAAAGATTCTATCCAGTTCAAGTTTTGGTAATTCCTTGTGTTTTCAAAGTCCTTTAGCCTAGTTACAGCGGTTCCAAATTTGTATGCTTTTGTCATGTGGAATTTTATCTGATGAGTGAGGCATTGGAACAGGCTGTACAAAAAGACCTCAGTGTGGAAATCAGGACATGATCAGAGCCATGCTGTTATCTTCACCGAGCTTTGGTTGTCTGATCTGGAAGATGGGAATATCAATAACTACCTTTGATGATTGCTGTAAGGCAATCAGTTAAATTCTGCCAATCTGCTGTCATCAAATGGGAGCCGTTATAACTATAATGATAGATTAAATAGAAGATAGATAGAAATGTAGACAGATAGGTGATAGATATAGATAGATAGATAGATAGATAGATAGATAGATAGATAGATAGAAAGAAAGAAAAAAAGATGCATGTTTGATACATACGTGACAGATGATAGATGGATAGATGACAGAGGTGTGCTTATTATAATCCAATTCACTGGCGCCAGGAACCTTGGGATACAGTCATCTTAAACTCAACCACGAAGAAACCTGAAGCTCTGAACTCCCCCAGGATCCCCTTTCCCACCCTTCTCTGTGTGCTGTGAGTTCTAGGCCTCCATTGCGCTTTATTTGCCCACTAGAATTTGTGGACTCAGTTCTCTTTCTCACTCAAAATCACTACATTATTTTGCTTTATTATTTTTTTATTATTTATTTTGAGAGACAGAGAGAGAGAGAGAATGGGTGCTCCAGGGCCTAACACTGTGAACAAACTCCAGACGCGTGCCCCTCTTACGCACACGTGCGACGTCGTGCGCTTGCATCACTGTGTATTTCGCTATGAGGGATCTCGAGATTAAAACATGAGTTCTTAGGCTTCACAGGCAAGCACCTTAACTGCTAAGCCATCTCTCCAGCCCCATTGTTTACATTCTTACTTTTACTCATTTCCTTCTGTGCCTTTTTGACACAATAATTTCACAATTGATCTCACCTGTGGTCTCCTTCCAACCAAATGCATGACATCTTCCAATACAATTATTCAGGTGAGACCCCAGATCTCCATTAAAAGCACCAGTGGGGGCTAGAGAGATGGCTTATTGGTTAAGGCGCTTGCCTACAAAGCCAAAGGACCTTGGTTTGATTCCCCAGTACCCATGTGTGGCAGTCAGGTTCTCACTGCTGGTAGAAATAACCCAACCAAGAAAAGCTTCTGGGAAAAAGAGGTTTACTTTGACTTGCAGGCTCAAGGGGAAGCTCCACAATAGCAGGGGAAAATGATGGCATGAGCAGAGGGTGGACATCACCCCCTAGCCAACATAATATGGTGGACCACAGCAACAGGAGAGTGTGCCAAACATTGGCTTGGGGAAACTGGCTATAATACCCATAAGTCCGCCCCCAACAATATGGTCCCTCCAGGAGGTGTTAATTCCCAAATCTCCATCAGCTGGGAACCTAGCATTCATAACTCCTAAGTTTGTGGGGGACACCTGAATGAAACCATCACACCATGTAAGTCAGATGCACAAGGTGGCACATGCATCTGGAGTTTGTTTGAAGTGGCTGGAAGCCCTGATGTGCCCATTCTTTCTCTTTCTCTCTCTCTCTCTCTCTCTCTCTCTCTCTCTCTCTCTCTCTCTCTCTCCCCCCACCTCTTTCCCTCTCTCAAATACATGAATAAAAATAAAATATTAAAACTTCAAAAAAAAAAAAAATAAAACCACCAGCAAATGAAATCTTCATTGCTTTCCACTGCTACAAGTTAATCTTGGTCTTTTTTCCTCTCTAGAAAGTATATATTAAGACAAAAGAGCAAATGGAGGCTGAACTGAGGATGGAGTATGAGAATTACCTGGAACTAGAAAAGTCTGTCCTCTACAGCCTGGGCCTAGGCAAAGTCTCCGAGAAGACTTCATACATGGATGTGTTGTAGGGAAGAATTCTCAAGGAGGGCTTGGGGCCCCTGCTGGTCCTTCTCTGTAATTCATTATGTTTCCTGTAAGGTAAAGCAGGAAAGCTTGTCACTGGGGGACTCTGCTGGGCTCTCTTTACTCATATGTTTCATGTAAGCCGAAGTAGGAGGACTTGTCATCTCTAGATCTATTGACAAATTTGTATTTCATAGCTATTAAACATTTGAATTGTGACAGTCTGATTTGTTTCCACTTTGTGCTGAGTATATAATGAATTTTGTACAGGATATAAAGGTTTTGAACGAGAAAATTCTCATTTTTCCACAGTCATCCAGAACCCCAGATATCCCTTGCATATCCCTGCCTTTGCCCTTTTTGCAAAGGCCCTAACCGCAGACAGTAGAAAGCCAACAGGTAATTGCTTTTGGTCACCTCTCCTAAAAGTGCTTACCCCCACCCATCCCCCGCCACCCAGCCTCGGCCCAAGTTGTAGTTCTAAACAAAATATTAGGGCTCAGTGGTTAAAGGCACTTGATTGCAAAGCCTGAGGACCTGGACTCAATTTTTCCAGGACCCACATACAGCCAGATGCACACAGTGGCACATGTGTCTGGAGTTCAATGACAGTGGAGAGAGGTCCTGGCCTGCCCATACTCACTCTCACACTCTCTTCCTCCCCCTCTTTCTCTGTCTCACAAATAAATAAATAAAAAAATTTGGTGAAAAAACATTTACAAAGTGAATACAGAAATATATTTTAAAATTTATTTTCTTTTTATTTATTTATTAGAGACAGAGGAAGAGAAAGAGTGTGTGAGAGAGAGAGAGAGAATGGGTGCTCCAGGGCCTCTAGCCACTGCAAACAAGCTCCAGACACATGTGCCACCATTACATCTGGCTTATGTGAGACCTGGAGAATTGAACCTGGCTCCTTAGGCTTTTTAGGTAAGTGCCTTAACCACTAAGCTATCTCTCCAGCCAGAAATACATTTTTAAAAGGAGAATGCATGAAGACGAGAGTGAATTTATCCCAGAAAGCAAAATTAAAAATAGAAAATGATTGGGGCTGGAAAGATTTCTCAGTGGTTAAAGGCACTGCTTACAAAGTCTGATGGGCCAGATTCAATTCCCTAGTACCCACGTAAAGTCAGATGCACAAAGTGGCACATGAATCTGAAATTCATCTGCAGTGGCAAAAGGCCCTGGCATGCCCATCCCCCACTTCTTCCTCCCCCCCCCCCCCGCCCGTCTCCTTGCAAATAAATAAAATACAAATATCCTTTAAAAGTAGAAAAATCAAGCCGGGCGTGGTGGCGCATGCCTTTAATCCCAGCACTTGGGAGGCAGAGGTAGGAAGATTGCCATGAGTGAGGCCACCCTGAGATTCCATAGTGAATTCCAGGTCAGCCTGGGCTAGAGTGAGACCCTACCTCGAAAAACCAAAAAAAAAAAAAAAAAAAAAACCGTAGAAAAATCAACTGGTGATTTACTGACTAGAGAAAGCATGACAATTGGTAGATCGAGAAAAACATTTAACGAAATCCAGCATCCAAGACTTCATGACAACGCCAGTTCTTAGTAAATGACTCCAGAAAGGACTTCCTTGATCTGACGAAGGGTAACTAAATAGTCCTGCACCAAAGATGGTGCCTGATGGTGGAAAGGAAAATGCTTTTCTCTCAGATGCGGAACAAGAGCCCAAGCTGAGGGCCATGTGTTCTAGCCAGTCCTATACTGGGGTTCACCAGGGCGACGTCGGAACCTGAGCTGCGGCAGCGTGGAGCCACGCTGTGAAGGCTGGCTCTCATAATCCTCTCTAAGGACGCGCCACTGCTGTGGGGAATTACTAGACGGCTGAGCCGGAAGGTTACACAATCAGCATTATTTATGGGATGATAAGGAATGGATTAGAGTGGGGAGGGTCTCCTGGTAGGAAATCCTATTAGAAGGCCTTGGTGATGGCTCCAGGTGAAAGATTAGAATGTCCTGCATGTGCAACTCCCTGTGAAAATAGAAATAAAAAGCTAATTAAATAGGGAAGAGTCGAAGCATGGTGCCACACTTTATAGGTTCTGTTGGTGGAGGAAAGAAGGCTTTGAAGTCAGAAATGAGCACTTACCCACCTTCATGCTTTTAGACACATGCCCGAGTTCTGTGAGACATAGTTCTCTTCATTAAACCATACACGGGGCTGGAGAGATGATTCAAGTACTTGCTTGCAAAGTCTGATGAACTAGGTTTGAGTCCCTTGTACCTACATGAAGTCAGATGCACCAAGTGCTGCGTGCATCTGGAGTTCATTACCAGCAGCAAGAGGCCATGGCACACCCATTCTCTCTGTCTGTCTGTCGCTCTCAAATAAATAAATAAATATTAATTTTGTTTATTTTTGTTTATTTGAGAGCGACAGACAGAAAGAGGCAGAGAGAGAGAATGGGCGCGCCAAGGCCACCAGCCACAGCAAACGAATTTCAGATGCATGCGCCCCCTTGTGCATCCGTCTAACGTGGGTCCTGGGGAAACGAGCTTCAAACTGGGGTCCTTAGGTTTCACAGGCACGTGCTTAACTGTTGTGCCTCCCACCAATTCCCACAGCCCTGTCCCCAGCCCTAACATAGGACAGTTCTAGCTTTCTTCTCTGCCCTTTCGACTGGTTTATAGTGGAGTGAAAAGAAAGGAAGCTTTGGATTCTACAAGACCTGAGTCCAAAGGGTTCGTCACCTTGGGCAAGCGGAACCATCCCCATAGGGGACAGTGACTTAAATGCAACTTACACGTTGCCCTAAAATGAGGACTTTGGTCCTTCTGAAATGAAATTATAAATGTTGGACATAGTATATCAAAGTTGTACAAATTTCCTTTTCTTTTTTTGCAGAACTTTAACATGCTACTCAAAAATTAATCATTTGAATACTATTTGATTATTTAGATTAAGTGTAATTATCATTGAGCTTTACAGCTTGCTTTTTTGCTCACCAAGAAATGTGTAATCAAGCTGGCTGCAGTGGTCCACATCTTTAATCCTTGCTCTTGGAGGCTGAGGTGGGAGGATCGTGCAAGTTGGAACCAGCCAGCCTGGGCTGCAGAGTGAGTTCCAGGTCAGCCTGGGCTAGAATGAGATTATGCTTCAAAAAGATAAAAATAAATGTGTCATGAACCTAGCATGTTTTCAGATTCTCAGATAAGCACATTGCCTGTGTGCTCGAGGGGAAAAGGCGGTCAGCTCCAGAGGGCAGTGGCCATGCCCTCCTCGGAGTCTTCACTCACCCTCTACTGTAAATAATTAACATCTCCCGCACCCTCTCACCCCAGAGTGTGGCTCAGGGTGGGTGACATTCTACCTTGTTGCTAGGCTGCCATTGTCAGGGCAGATACTATATAACAACTAGATCTCTCCCAGGAAATTGAGTCCCTCTGCAAAGGGTAGATTAAACCCTGTCTGATAAATTCAGTCTTTGCATGGCTCCGGAGCTCTTTGAGGGTCACAGACTCATGTGAAACAGCCACACACTGTCAGAGTAGCAACAGACACACACACACACACACACACACACACACACACACACACACACCAACTAAAGCAACTTGGAAAGTTTATTGAGGAAGAGATGGTGAAAATCACACGTCATTTTTTCCCAATGTCTTCTCATTAACAACTATGACTTTAAAAAGAATCTACACAACCGGGCATGGTGGCTCACGCCTTTAATCCCAGCACTTGGGAGGCAGAGGTAGGTGGATCGCCGTGAGTTCGAGGCCACCCTAAGATTACATAGTGAATTCCAGGTCAGCCTGAGCTAGAGTGAGACCCTACCTCAAAAAAAAAAAAAAAAAAGAAAAAGAAAAAGAAAGAAAGAAAGAAAGAAATCTACACAGTGAGTAAAAAGTAATACAGTTTATTCATATTTCCCTGCAATGAAGCTAATGTTCCAAAGGCGGAAAGATAGAAAGGCAAATGTCTTTACTTGTGTTTATGTCAGTCCATGTTTTTATTCTTTCTTGTCTGTGTGTGTGTGTGTGTGTGTGTGTGTATTGTTTATTTGAGAGAGACAGAGTGAAGCCAGGCGTGGTGGCGCATGCCTTTAATCCCAGCACTCGGAAGGCAGAGGTAGGAGGATTGCCATGAGTTCCAGGCCACCCTGAGATGACAGAGTTAATTCCAGGTCAGCCTGGACCAGAGTGAGACCCTACCTCGAAAAACCAAAAAAAAAAAAAAAAAAAAAAGAGAGAGAGAGACAGAGTGAGTATGGGTGTGCCAGATCCTCTTGCCAGGGCACCTGAATTCCATACACATGTGGCACTTTATGTATCTGGCTTTACGTGGGCACTGATGAATTGAACCTAGGGCATCAAGCTTTGCAAGCAAGTGCCTTTAACCACCGAGCCATCTCTCCAGCCCCATATTCTTTCCTCTTGAGGAGGAGAGAGAGAAGGAAGGTGTAAACCAGAAGGCTTCACACATTCTCCCATGTCAACGCACGTGCATTTCCTCAATGGAGAGACAGCCAAATGGAGTTCAAGCCTCACAGTGTTTGACAGGTAACCATTCTGATCAAGAATGCCTTCATCTGGCAAGTGGAAATAACAATTCCCACTGCATGGAATTATGAAAATCAAATAAAGAATATGAAAAATATGATAAATATGGAACCACTTTGACTTCTGAGGTGGTCTGACTCACCAATGAAATGGTTCACATTGCTGATAGAAATCACCCAACCATGAGCAGCTTGTGGAAAAAGAGATTTAATTTGGCTTGAGGGGAAGCTCCACGATGGCAGGAAAATGATGGCATGAGCAGAGGGTGGACATCACCCCTAGCCAACATAAGGTGGACCATAGCAACAGGAGAGTGTGCCAAACACTGGCATGGGGAAACTGGCTATAACACCCTTAAGCATACCCCCAACAATGCACTGCCTCCAGGAGATGTTAATTCCCAAATCTCCATCAGCTGGGAACCTAGCATCCAGAACTCCTAAGTTTATGGGGGACACCTGAATCAAACCACCACATTCCGCCCCTGGCACCCATAAACTGATAACCATCCATGAGGTAAAATGCAATGCATTCATCCAACTTTAAAAGTCCCCATAGTTTTTATCAAGTCCAATGATGTTCATACATCCCCATAGTCCAAGATCTTTCAACTGAGCCATAATACCAAAAATCCCTAAAAAAGACCATAATGGCACAGAATAAACATTCATACTGCAAATGATGGCATTGGGCATAGCAAAGAAATACTCAAGAAATACATAATTTAAACAGGGCAAACACCAAACTCTGTAGCTCTAAGTCCAACAACTCTAGCCAGTGACAAGTCTCCAAGTCCAATAATTCTAACCAACAACAATTTTCTGGAGTTCCAATTCCACCCCTCCAGCTGAGCTACTCACAGTCCTGGAAAACTTCATCCAGGGCTGGCAGCTGTCCTCAGCAACCATCTCATGGTCTCGACATCTCCACTGTGTCTCTGCTGCAATCCATGGTTCAATCTCATGGCCCCATGTGGTCACCATGCAGGCATCCAGCAAACCTACTTAACACTGCCCATGGCCATTTCCAAAACACAAGACCATGTTGCAAACTCAATGACCCTCTCTTTCCTGCATTTCTTATACTCTATAATACCAAGTAGGGTGCCAATTTTTTGAACTAGTGGGGAATAAAGCAGACTTTTAAGAACAGGACACTTCTGGAGCATTCAGGCCCTTTCAAAAGAGTCTACATTCTTTCTGTTGCCCCAATGCAGGTCAGCTGGCCCAATCTCAAAGGTTTTAATCTCTAAACAATTGCTGGTGAATAGGCAGCAGTCTAGGCCCAAAGATTTCTTTTTCTGGGCCATATCACTCTGCTCACACCAATCCATTTCTGTACAAGTTCTCAGGACACAGGCATAACAGCAAGCCTCTCACACAAAAGCCCCGTCCAAGCAAAGCTCTTTCTCACCCTCACAAGTCAAACCGCACAGTCTGTAGTTCTTACTGCATTCATGTATTTCAACTCTGACCAGAATAGTCCATCAAGCCGTACTTACAGCACTGCAAGGCATCGCTTAGGCTGAGGTTTCAAATCCTTCCACATTCCTCTTGAAAATCAGCTCCAAAAAGGCCAAAGCCACACAGTCAGGTGTCCAGCAGCAACCCCACTCTCAGTACCACTTTACTGTTGCAGTCAGGTTTGCATTACTGGTAGAAATCAATGAACCAAGAGCAGCTTGTGGGAAAGAAAGAGTTTTATTTTGGCTTACAGGCCTGAGGGGGAAGCTCTATGATGGCAGGGAAAATGATGGCATGAGCAGAGGTGGACATCACCCCCTGGCCAACATCAGGTGGACCATAGCAACAGGGGAGTTTGCCAAACAATGGCATGGGGAAACTGGCTATAACACCCATAAGCCTACCCCCAACAATACACTGCCTCCAGGAGGCTTTAATTCCCAAATCTCCATCAGCTGGGAACCTAGCATCCAGAACACCTAAGTTTATGGAGGACACCTGAATCAAGCCACCACACTCATTATGCATGAACCACATCGTGCATCTGACTCTGCGTGATACTGGGCAATCAAACCCAGTCCAGCAGGCTTTCCAAGCAAGAGCCTTTCCCCACTGAGCCATCTCCCCAGCCTTCTAGTATTTCTTTTTCTTTTTACTTTTCAAATACTTTTATTTCCTTGCAAGCAGGGAGTGCTAGAAGAGAGACAGGCAGACAGAATGGGCATGCCAGGGCCTCCAGCCACTGCAAACAAACTCCAGACCTATGCATCACCTTGTGCATCTGTCGTAACATGGGTACTGAGCAATCGAACCTGGGTACTTTGGTTTTGCTGGCAACCACCTTAACCACTAAGCAATCTCTCCAGACCTAGTATATTTTTAAAAAAAATTTTTTTGTTCATTTTTTATTTATTTATTTGAGAGCGACAGACATAGAGGGAAAGACAGATAGAGGGAGAGAGAGAGAATGGGCGCGCCAGGGCTTCCAGCCACTGCAAATGAACTCCAGACGCGTGCGCCCCCTTGTGCATCTGGCTAACGTGGGACCTGGGGAACTGAGCCTCGAACCGGTGTCCTTAGGCTTCACAGGAAAGCGCTTAACCACTAAGCCATCTCTCCAGCCCCCTAGTATATTTTTTAACAGAGTGCAATTCCTGATGGTTTTAATATCCAACTTACGAAGATGTGCTATCTCATACTTCACTGGACATCAATGATTTACTGATATTAATAAGCAACTAATGTGGTCTAAAGTAATAAGCACATAGGTCCTAAAATCTGAAATAACAAAAGGGGGTAAATTAAACTTTACCTTATAGAGCAGACAGCCCCCTGTTTAAAGGCAGAAAGAGGGTTTGGGGAGACGGTGCAGTGGTTAAAGGCACTTGCTATGCAAGCCTAAGTAAGACCAGAGCTCGTGACGAGTTTGTTCGGATCCCCGGTGGCGCACAAGCTGTAATGGGAGGCAGGGTTGGTAGAGCCCCAAAGCTCTCAGCCAGCTAGTCTGGCGTCCGCAGCAGCAAACAAGAGAGACCTTGTCTCAAGGTGGGTGATGGGGACAGACACTCCAAAGTTTTCTTTATTTCTACATGCCTGTGTTGTCACACACATGCCCACATGCACACGCATGTGCACACACACACACATACCAGTATCATCAACAATAGGTAAGAAAACATTTTGATTATCCCTCCAGCCTCTGTGGACGTCAACAGGGAGCCCACGTAACCGTCACTCAATTGCATTTCACATTCTGAGATGATTAGAATTTTTCCTCTGACATTCCTCCAACAGGCCGTTTTAGCACAACACCAGGAGAAAGCAAACTGTAGAAAGCAGCCTAGGCTCCAAAGGAGGGACCCTGGTGACTAGCCTAATCCTCCGAGGTGACACACGGAGAGAGTCTGAAATGCAAAAACTCCATCAGTTCATCCAGAGAATCTGAATTATAACTCATTGGGGATCAGAAAACCTGGGCAGGGAGGAAAGTGCTAGAAGTGAGTCGTACGTGCCAATACCCATGTGTGCTCTGCACTTGCCAGCTCCAGTTTTACTGGAACCTTGGGACGGAATTCTAGCCAACAGGATGTGGGTGGAAGTGACAGGGCTCACTCCAGGCCTGGCTTTCTCTCATCTCATGGCCTCCTCCAACTTGGACTTCTCTGTGTGCTCCAGGTGCCATAATTTATAAAACAGAGAGAAGTTTCTCAACTTGTATCAGACTTTTCACAACCAGAGAATTACTCTTTATTATGATAAACCTATCAAGACTTACCTATTTGTGATGTCATAGCTAAGCCCACCCTGATACACTCGGGGGACTCGGGAATGCCTTATCTTGTTGGACTGTGTGCAGGGGGCTGGCAAGATGGCTCGGCAG
The DNA here is from genome assembly GCF_020740685.1 of Jaculus jaculus. Taxonomy (NCBI): domain Eukaryota; kingdom Metazoa; phylum Chordata; class Mammalia; order Rodentia; family Dipodidae; genus Jaculus; species Jaculus jaculus. Next base: position 13,996,280 of record NC_059120.1, read on the forward strand.
TTAAAGGCACTTGTTTGGAAAGACTGCGAGGCCGGGTTCAATTCTCAATCCACCCACATAAGCTGGATGGATGCCCTGGTGCATGTAGGTTGAAAACCCCAAAGTCCAAGGGGTGGAGACCAGAGCATCACTGGAACTTGCTAACCTAAAACCGCAGCTTTAGGTTGAGCGAGAGATTCTGTTTCCAGCAAACAGGCATCTGGACAATACAGAACACCCATGTTCTCCTCTGCCCTCCACGGATACAATCATCTGTGCACAAACACATGTATGTACACACAGTATACTACGTATACTACCTAAGCACTCAACAGCACACACACACACACACACACACACACACAATGATGTACATTACTATTAATTAAAATCAGAAATCTGGGTTGGAGAGATGGCTCAGCTGTTGACGGTGTTTGCTTGCAAAGGCTGCAGGCCTGCCTGGCTAGTCTGGGTTCAATGCCTCAGTATCCATGTAAAGCCAGATGCATAAAGTGCATGCATCTTTAGTTCATTTGCAGTGGCAAAAGTCCCTTTCTCTCTCTCTCTCTCTCCTCTGTGTGTGTCTTTCAAGTAAATATTTTAAAAATAAATATCAGTGCTGCTCTCATTACTAGCTTGAGAACTCCCTGCAGGGAGATGGTGGCAGACACTGAAGAGACTCAAAACTCATCAAAGCTGAAAATCAGAGGCTGCTGAGAGCGCAGCAGAATAAATAAATACATAAATATATATATGATCAAGGGCTGGAGAGATGGCTTTGTGGTTAAGGCATTTGCCTAAAAAGCCTAAGGACCTGGGTTCGATTCTCCAGGACTCATGTGAGCCAGATGCACAAGGGGGTATATGCATTTAGAGTTCATTTGCAGGTCTGGAGGACCTGGCATGCCTATTCTCTCTCTCTCCCTTTTTCTCTCTCAAATAAATAAATAAATAAAATGTTAATATATATATATGATCAAAGTAATAGTATGTACATATATAAAACTTGTCAATACAAAGGTTGTAAAGGGTTGGAGAGATGGATCATCAGTTAAGGCACTAGCCTGCAGAGCCTAATGACTCAAGTTTGGTTCCCCAGTACCCACATAGAGCCAGATGTATACAAAGTGGCCCATGCATCTGGAGTCTGTCTGCAGGGGCTGGAGGCCCTGGTACACCCACTCTCTGTCTCTCTGTCTCTTTTCTATCTCCCTCTGCCTACCAATAAATACATAAAATTATTTTGTTAAGTTGAAAAAGGGCTGGAGAAATGGCTTAACAGTTAAGGTGCTTTCCTATGAGGTCTACAAACCCAAGTTCGAATCCTCAGTACCCATGTAAGCCAGATGCACAAGGTGGCACATGCATCTGGAGTTTGTTTGCAGTGGCTACAGGCTCTGGTGCACCCATTCTCCCTCTCTCTCTCTCTCTCTCTCTCTCTCTCTCTCTCTCTCTCTCTCTCTCTCTGTGTGTGTGTGTGTGTGTGTGTGTCTATATCTACCTACCTCTCTCTTTCTTTCAAATAAATAAATAAATAAAATATTTAAAAAATAAAAATGGATGTGAAGTGGTACATGCATCTGTGATCCAAATGTGCCTAGGACAATGGGAGGTGAGCCAGAATTCAATGCTGACTAACCTACCTTATTATTTTTTTATGAGACTGAGAGCAAGAGAAAACTGGCGCACTGGTGTCAGCTCCCCCGGTGGGTAGTCCTGAGGAAGGACCAGGCCGCTGGTTCCTCCCAAGGGGATGAGGAGGAGGGTGGGTGTCAACGGCCAGGAACACACTGAGCCGGGAGTCTCGTCAAAGCAGGATCTCGCTTTATTGTAACAGGCAGGTGTTTATATGGTATGGAGGACGAAGGCGGGGATCTCAGGAGGGGATGAGGTGTAAGGGCCCATAGCATATCTCAACTTTTGAGATGATTGGTTCTGAGCATGCACACGCGGGAAGTCTAACTGCTACGCGGAAGTAGCAATCAGAGGCCATTAGGGATCCTGCTGAGTCATAGTTGGTCAGAGACAGGTCGCCAAACTTGAGCTAGGCTCAGGAAGTTCCACCAGGCCTCATGCCTGGGCCTCTCAAGGCCCAACACACCAGGGCCTCCAGCCACTGCCATCAAATCCAGATGCATGTGCCATCTTGTGCCCACCTGTTGCCTCATTTTGGCCTGGCTGGCCAAACTTAAGACTTGCAATGTCCATTAATGTTTATCTCCACTGTTGACTTCTCTCTGTCTGAGAAAACTGCATGCAGTATAGCTCTTTCCAGATTTCTGTCAGCTGGTCTATAGGGAGGAGGTTTTCAGCTCAGCTCCAGCAGGACTTCTCAGTGACCTTGCAGCCCAAGTATGTGGGGTCTTCAGCAATAGGGTCTTACTATCTATTCCTGGTGGGAAACCAAGGGCCTCGGCAATGGCCTGTAATGTTTGGGGGCATCAGGAACCTCCCTGGCCAACAACTCACTGGAAGGTATCTCATCCCTGGCACTGAGTGTTCCATTGTCCAAAAATGTAGGTTTCTATATGGCTTACTCATACCCTCTTTGATTTTGATTAATCCTCCCCCACCCTTCCTTTACTCAATCTCTTCCCCTGACCTCACTTAGGCCTTTTCACCCCCCAGTTGTCTGTTTATCTGCTTACATATATACAATGCCATCCCCTTAAGTCCTCCCTCCCTTGTATCCTCTTTTAGCTTATTGGCCTCTGCTGCTTAGTTTTATTCCAACTCACATACAAGTCCAAACATCTGGAGCTAGGATCCACATATGAGAGAGAACATGCTGCGCTTGGCTTTCTGGGCCTGGGTTACCTCACTAAGTATAATCCTTTCCAGATCCATCCATCTCTCTGAAAATTTCATAATTTCATTTTTCTTTACCACTAAATAGAACTCCATTGTATCAATGTGCCACATCTTCATTACCCACTCATCAGTTGAGGGACATATAGGCTGGTTCCATTTCCTAGCTATTGTGAATAGAGTAGCAATAAACATGGATGAGCAAGTATCTCTAAGGTAGGGAGACGAGTCCTTAGGAGATATGCCTAGGAGTGCTATAGCTGGGTCATACGGTAGATCTATTTTCAGCTGTCTCAGGAACCTCCACACTGATTTCCACAATGGCTGTTCCAGATTACATTCCCACCAAGTGTAGAAGGGTTCCCATTTTTCCACATCCTCGCCAGCATTTACTGTCATTTGTTTTCTTGTTGATAGCCATTCTGACAGGAGTGAGATGGAATCTCAAGTAGTTTTACTTTGCATTTCCCTGATGGCTAAGGATGTAGAATATTTTTTTAGATATTTATATGCTATCTGTATTTCTTCTTTTGAGAACTTTCTATTTAGTTCCATAGCCCATTTTTAATTGGGTTGTTTGATTTCTTATTGTTTAGTTTCTTGAGTTCTTTGTGTATCCTGGATATTAATCCTCTGTCAGATGTATAGCTGGCAAAGATTTTCTCCAATTCTGCAGGTTGCCTCTTTGCTCTATTCATAGTGGCCATTGTTGTACAAAAACTTTGTAATTTCATAAGGTCCCAGTGGTTGATTAGTGGTTTTATTTCCTGAGCAACTGGAGTTATATTCAGAAAGTCATTGCCTATGCCAATATGTTGAAGGGTCTCCTCTACTTTTTACTATAGCATTTTCAAGGTTTCGGGTCTAATATTAAGGTCTTTGATCAAGTTGGACTTGATTCTTGTACATGGAGAAAATAATCTATTTTCTTTCTTATTTATGTATTGGTTTTTCAAAGTAGGGTTTCACTCTAGTCTCAGTTAACCTGGAATTAAGTCTCAGGGTGGCCTCAAACTCACAGTGATCCTCCTACCTCTGCCTCCCAAGTGCTGGGATTAAAGGAGTGCACCACCATGCCTGGCTAAAGATCTATTTTCATCCTTCTATATATAGATATCCATTTTCCTAGCACTATTTGTTGAAAAGGCTGTCTTTTCTCCAGTAAGTATTTTTGGCATTTTTGTCAAGAATCAGGTGGCTATAACTGCCTGGACTTACATCCGGGTCCTCTACTCTGTTCCATTGAGCTGTGTGTCTGTTTTTGTGCCACTCCATGCTGTTCTTGTTTCTATTGCTCCGTATTATAGGTTAAAATCAGGTATGGTGATACTGCCAGGCTCATTTTTGTCGCTCAAAATTGTTTTTGCTATTCCAGGTTTTTTGTACTTCCAAACAAATTTTAGGATTATATTTTCTATTTCCGTGTAGAATGTCATTGGCATTTTGATGGGGATTGCATGTAGTGTGTAGATTGCTTTTGGCAAGATTGCCATCTTCACAATATTGATTCTTCCGATCCAAGAGCAAGGGATGTCTTTCCATTTCCTAGTGTCTTCTGCAATTTCTTGCTTAAGTGTTTTAAAGTTTTTATTGTAGAGATCCTTCACTTCCTTAGTCAGGTTTATTCCAAGGCACTTTATTTTTTTGAGGCAATTGTGAATGGGAATAATTCTCTTGATTTCATCCTCTGCATGTTTGTTACTAGTCTATAGGAAGGCTTTTCATTTCTGTGTGTTTATTTTGTATCCTGCTATGTTGCTAAAGTGTTTATCAGCTCTAACAGTTTGCTGGTAAAGTATTTAGGGTCCTTTATTTATAGAGTCATATCATCTGCAAATAATGATAATTTGATCTCTTCCTTTCCAATATGTATCCCTTTTATGTGTGTCTCTTGCCTTATTGCTATAGCTAAGACTTCTAGTACTATATTAAATTAAAGTGGAGACAGTGGACACCCTTGTCTTGTTCCTGATTTTAGTGGAAAAGCTTCAAGTTTTCTCCAATTAGTATTATGTTGGCTGTAGGTTTGTCATAAATAGTCTTTATTAAGGTGAGATATGTTCCTTCTATTTACAAGTTTCTGTAGGGCTTTTGTCATGAAGGGATGTTGGATTTTTGTCAAATGCCTTTTCTGCATCTATTGAGATGATCGTGTGATTTTTGTCTGTCAATCCATTTATATGGTATATTACATTTATCAATTTGTGTATGTTGAACCATCCCTGCATCTCTGTAATAAAACCTACTTGGTTGGGGTGAATGATCTTTCTGATATATTTGTATATTCTGTTCACCAATATCTTGTTGAGAATTTTTGCCTCTATGTTCATGAGGGAGATTGGTCTGTAACTTTTTTGTTGTTGCTCTTCTTTGTCTAGTTTTGGTATCAGGACAATGCTGGCTGCATAGAAGGAGTTCAGTAGTATTCCTTCCTTTTCTATTTTGTGGAAAAGTTTGAGAAGCATTGGTGCTAGTTCGTGCATGAAAGTCTGCTACCTTGCCTTTCGATGACGACTCTTCCACACTCCTCTGCAGAGAAATGGGAATGCCTGACGCCGGACATGAACACACACTTTTGTACTGGGCTCATGGGACACACAAGGTCACAGAGCTGGAGCTGTCCCTTGAGGATTCATGGCCTTCCTTTCCTGTGAGGATGAGCCACTCAGCATACGAGCGAACAGTCCCTTTCTCGATAAACAGAACATACTTTCCATGGACGGCCATGCTGATTCCTTCCACGTGACTTTGCACCCACGCATACTCTTTAGCATCAGAAGTCAACACTTTTCAGTCTTTTCAGCCCCTCCCTGGACACATCCCATGCACTGCTTCTGTCACTGCTCTGAAGAGCAATGCATACTCTTCAATCCACAAATACAAGAAGTTTTTTTCCCCAGCCAGGCGTTGTGCTCACATATGTAATCCCAACACTTGAGAGGCCGAAGCAGGAAGATTGCCAACAGATTGCCTTGGCTACACAGTTAAGTTCCAGACCAACCTCTGGTAAGACCCTGTCTTAAACAAATAAACATTTTGTTTCCTTATTGTTTTCTAAGCCATGCCTCCTATTTCTACGGAGGAAGACATCTTCTATGACTCCTTGGCTTATCCTTTTTTTCCATATAGATAAAGTACGAAACATAATATGTAAAGTCTTTGCTGTCATTTCCCTCTAACTTTGGAATCATTTTTAGGAGTTTGCGGTAGGCTGAACAATGCTCCTAAAGATAGCCATGCTTTAATCCCCGGAGCCTGTGAATGTTACTTAATATAGAATTAAAGGATTTAACAGATAAAATCGAGGACTTGGAAAGATTTTCCTAGGTTATCCAGATAATTATGAGGAGGCAGAAGGAGATTTGACTGAAGGAGGGAAAAGGCCAGGTGAAGCCAGACAGGGATTAGAGTCTTGTGTCTGGGAATATGATCAATATGCATATGTGCTACAGTAAAGTTCCCAACTAATTTTTCAAAAGCCTATGACTGGTGTGGACATAAGCCCTAGGGAGGAAACCACTACTGTTGTCTGGCTAAATGGATATATTATGCCCACCAAACTGCCCTCTAAATATTTATGCCCACATATTAATGTTACTCTCTCTTTTGGTTAGAGAAACTTCTTTTTTTTAGATGGCATTGACCACTGGAGAAACTCCAAACTCAGTATAGTGCTGAGAAGAAGTGACATGGAGTGCTCAGCACTAAATGACCCATCTCTATCACACTCTCTAAGGCTCAGGGGCCATTGCAGAAGAGGTGATGGCAAAAATGTAAGAGCCAAAGAAAGGGGAGGCGTGCTTACAATGATGTCTTCCAGACACAAAATGGCCATGGCATTCAAGACCTCACATAGCTGATGCTACCTACACAAGACCTGTGTAATAGGACGGGCAAATAATAACACCAAAATCGAACAGGCACCAGTTAGAAAAAGGGATTCAGTGGAGAGGTGACAAGGCAGGGGGCAAAGGGAGGGTAACGAGAGGGGAATATGACCACGTTATAGTGTGTATAAGGATGGGGGTTGTCAATAAGAAATTAAAATGGGGACTGGAAAGATGGCTCAGCAGTTAAAGGCCCTTGAAAATTTGAAGGCCTGGGTTCAGTTCCCCAGTATCCCTGTAAAAACAAATGCACAAAGTGGCACATGTGTCTGGAGTTTGTTTGCAGTGGCACTGGGCCCTGGAGCACCCATTCTCATTCTTCTCTCTGCTTGCAAGTACATACATAAAAAATATTTTTAAAAAGTAAAAAGGCCTGGGGAGATGGCTCGGTGGTTAAAGGCACTTGCGTACAAAGCCTGAGGGCCCAGGTTCAGTTATCAAAGTACCCACATAAAGCCAGATGTTCAACATGGTACCTGATCCCAACGTACGTGCAACAGTGAGAGGCAGAGCCAGGAGAATCAGACGCTCACAGGCCCAGCTAGTCTGACACTGGCATCTACAAGAAACCCTGTCTCAAAGAAGGTGGAAGATCACAGACACCTTGACATTGTCTTCTGATCTCCACAAGCGTTCTATGGCACATGCATGTCCAGGCATTCACACACACACATGTGCATACACAAACATAAATAAAGTTTTACATTTAAAAATGGGTAGAACTTGGGCTGGAGAGATGACTTAGCGGTTAAGCGCTTGCCTGTGAAGCTAAGGACCCCAGTTCGAGGCTCGGTTCCCCAGGTCCCACGTTAGCCAGATGCACAAGGGGGCGCACGCGTCTGGAGTTCGTTTGCAGAGGCTGGAAGCCCTGGCGCGCCCATTCTCTCTCTCTCTCCCTCTATCTGTCTTTCTCTGTGTCTGTCGCTCTCAAATAAATAAATAAATAAAATTTTTAAAAAATGGGTAGAACTTTCACAATAACTTTTAAGCAAAGTGTGTTAACCCCTATCCATCATTAACACCCTAGGATTTCAATCAGGAAACAAGGCCACGTTCTTCCAGACCAGACTGCAGAATCCAGTGAAAGGTGAGCTTTCCCTGGAGGCAGAGTAGATAGTGGGAAGACCAGTGCTCTTGGGCACAGGACGGCAAGGAAAGATTACATGAAGAAGTAGAGACTGGCGGGTTCCTGGGGCTTGCTGGCCAGAGTGCTGAGCTCTGGGGTGAGTGAGAGACCCCTGATGTTGAGCCGTGGTCTCCATATGCACACATGCACGCATGGACATGCATCCTCATGCACATGTGAGTACCAACACATGCAAAAAAAATCCTTCAAAAATTAAGATAATAGCTTGGCATATAATCAGCAAATATAAGAAAACGTTCACGCTTAGAGGAGGTAGATAAAGGGTATTCGCTGGACTTTAGCATTCAACTTTCTATCTGAAAGTGCTCCTAATAATAAACTGTCAAGGGATCTATCTGAGCTCAAAGTGGCTACGGCTGGCATGTGACCACAGGACTATGGGAAGGAAAGAGTTGTCAAGAAGTGAGAATATGGCCCCATGTTTGGCAAGTCAATCGGGGTCCTTCACATCTGCGAATACGTAGAAAGTCATCACGTGATGTTCCCCGCTGCCGGATTGGCTCATCACTTCCATTTCTGGCTCCATGTACAGAAGTTCATCTTACAATACTTAGTCACTCTTGGGGGAAACAATAAAATCCATTGTTAGGAGACAGCTTCCTGTCCTTTTCCTGTGTCCGTTAGAAGGACAGCATTCATAACCTCTCAAGAGGAAGTGTATGAAATGATTGCTTCCGATTTCTCTGTGTCCCCCTCATTTTGTGCACCCAGAGTCACAAAGAATGACTCATGTGGTAGCGAATGGAGGGGTTGGAGTTGGCCAGGTGCCTTCCGTACTAGCTCACCAGTCAGCCTACTGGAGTTGTGAATTGTTTTTAATAGCACTGACAGGCCCTGCCATTGAAAAGTGTGAGACGCAGCTGGAGAGATGGCTTAGCAGTTAAGGCACTTGTCTGCAAAGTCTAAACAGCCGGGTTCGATTGCCCAGTACCCACAAAAGCCAGATGTTCAAGGTGGTGCATGTGTCTGGAATTGCTTTGCAGTGGCCAGAAGCCCTGGCACACCCATTCTGCACGCCACCCCCAGCTTCTTTCTTTCTCTCAAAATAATAATAATAATAATAATGATGATGATGATGATGAAAACGTGAATGATCAGATCACAGGGAGAATATGAAGAGGCCCATCTGGCTATGATCTATACCATATTCTAGTTTACCTTTATCAGTATAAAATTTGATATATTTTTTTTCAGATGCCATCTCCTACATCCTGTTTCTAAGTTTAGAAAAGAAAAGTAGGTCCATAACTGGTCTCCTAACGTCCTATGTTACAAGTAGAGGTGTCGAGGGAAAGACAGATTGGTACAAGAGTTAAGAGGGAGATACTCAGTTGGATACATGCTTGCCTTACAAGAAAAAAGAACTGGATTTAATCCTTATTGCCCGCATAAAATGCCAGGCAGCCCCTGTTTGTGATCCTAGTGTTGGGGAAGGGAGGCAGGAGGAATCCTGGCACTTGTTGGCCAGCCAGTCTAGACAAACCACTGAGCTCTTGGTTGACTGAGAGACCCTGCCACAAGCAACTGAGGAAGCTGCTTGATGTCGACATGGGGAGTCCACATGCACACGTGCATTGATATACGTACACTTGCATGTACACATGTGTACACACACGACTGGCCTATGATGAAGCCAATGCAGGAAAATGTTCACTCCTGTAGGTGGTAGGGGAAGGGTATCCCTGGACAGCGTCCAAGGTTGTATTTGAAAGTGTCAACAACAGTAAAATGTTGAGGGGGAAATGCTAACACAGGGCCAGAGAGATGGCTCATCAGTTAAAGGTGCTTGTTTTCAAAGCCTAAGGGCCCAGGTTCGATTCCCTGAGACCCATATAAGGCCACATGCACAAAGTGGTACATGCCCATTCTCTCTCTTCTTGCAAATAATAACAAATATTTTTTTCAAATGATAACACAGCTTCTTTAGAAAGTTTTGAGAGAGAGACAGAGAGAGAACAGGCACACCATGGCCTCCAGCTACTACAAATTCCAGATTCATGCACCACTTTGTGCATCTGCCTTTATGTGGGTTTTGGGGAATTGAACCCAGGCCATCAAACTTTTTGCAAGCAAGCAACTACTGAGCCATCTCCCTTATCCAGCCCTCTTATTTATTTTTCCTTTTTGGTTTTTCAAGGTAAGGTCTCGCTCTAGCTCAGGCTGACCTAGAGTTCACTATGTAGTCTCAGGCTGGCCTTGACTTCACAATGATCCTGCCTCCTGAGTGTTGGGATTAAAGATGTGAGCCACCATGCCCAACTATGTAGAGTTTGCTTGGCTTTGCAGGTGACAGTTGATGGAGAATACATATTTGTTGTGTCAGTTTTCCCACTCTTTGTTTTGAAGTAGTCCAGGTTGACCTGGAACTCACTCTCAGACTGGCTTTGAACTCACAGTGACTCTCTTACCTCTCCCTCCTGAGTGTTGGGATTAGAGAAACCTCCCCCCTGGGTGGAGGAGGGAGGCTCATAAGACTCAAGAAGCTACAATCTAACCCCAGGAAGCTTGGACAGGTAGATTCACAGAACCCGACACTGAGGGTTAGTTATATAAGCAGTAAACAACTGCTGGGCAAGAAGAAACTCTTCAGTGGAGCTGCCTGCAAACTGAGCTCCAGGGATGCAGCTTTCATGAACCGTCACCCATCTCGGGATGGCTTCTTGGTGATACAGCTGCCTTCGAGTCCCCTACGCTCCTGTGAGTGCCCTCAATAAGCTTACTGGCTCATTAAGTTGTGCGTGTCTGCAATTGTATTTCTGTTCTGCCACGGGTGCCGTATCTTAGGCAAACAGACATTTGTTCATGTCTCCCCAGGGAGAAAATAAAAAATCACCCAAGATCCAATGTAGCTTCCTAACCTTGGAAAGACAAGTCTATGTGCTGACATCTCTTATTTGCCAGTTCTGACAAGCAGTCTTCACTTACCTAACCATTCAAACTTGCTCTTAGGTTAGAGTGGGTTTGACAATGACTATGGGGTGGGGGGAGAAGTTTGGCAAGAAAAGACATGACAGGCTGGCGACCTACACCTCGTTTCACAAGCAAATGTCATGAACAAGGGGCCACTGTTCATCAGCAGCTGTGAAAGCATGCATGGTGCTGTCATAGCTTACACACACACACACACACACACACACACACACACACACACGGCTATAATTTTGACAATCATTTAGACAATTCTCCACTTAAAAGACACAAGGGAGATGGTTCATCCACGTAAGCACAAGAGCCTCTTTGGCCAAAGACCCCTAAATTCAACTGCCTAGAACTCATGTCAAGAAAAAAAGAAATCTGGGTGTGGCTGCGCATGTCTGTAATCCCAGCCTGAGGAGGGGCACAGACTGCAGAATTCCTGGAGTACGTTGATGGCTAGCAGCTCCAGGATGAGGAGGGCACCTGACGTTCTCCTCTGGCCTCCACAGACATCCACAAGAGATGTGCCATGTGCACACACACACACACATACACGTACCACACATATACCGCATATACCACACACCGCACCACACACACGCACACTTCTCCCATCCAGACGGTGGAGACTCAATCTATTCTCAGTGATGGGTGATGGCTTGGCAGTTAAGCGTATCCGCTACAGAAGCACGAGGTCCCCAGGCTTGGATCCACAGCACTTGGCTAAAAGGCCAGGTATGGCCGTACGTGCCTGCAAGCCCAGTGCTGAGGGAGGCGGAGCCAGGACAACCACTGGGTCATTGAGAAGCAGCAGCTCCGGTTTAGTGAGAGACTGTGGCAAAGAAACAAGACACATGAGAGGAAGATATCTGATGTTCTCCTCTGGCCTCTGCATGTGTGCATGTCTGTAAACACACACACGTACACATACATACAACCACTTCCCCTGCAAAAAAGCTACTTCCATCCAAAATAAAGTAAGGTCTTTCAAGTATTTCGGACTCTAGAAAACTCAATTTTTAAAGAATTAAACATTATATTTATGGAAAATATATTCAAGAATATTAACGTAATCAATCATGATAATAGCATGGCACTCATATTATAATCCTTTAATAAAACATTTACATTTCTGGAACAGTGTACTCAATTTATACAATATATGTGACATAGCAAACAGAAAGACTGTTTACTCATGGCATAAACTTGTTGCATACTCTTTCGGTTTCTAAATTGTTATACAAAGCTTTAAAAACATTTAAGTTTCATATGAAAATAGTTATTCATCTTTTTTATCAGTGGGCTTTCAAATCACATAACTAGCTGTTCTGTTTACCAATATGTATGGCATAAAAATGGTTAAATACTTTAATTTTAGAAAAACATTAAGAAACCAGTTTTTGAATGGTTGTTTGCTATACTTTGAACTCGGTAATTCAAGTTTTAATTATCTTAAAAATTATACATTCTGTAGGTATAAAAGTTAAAAAAATACATTGTAATTATTTAATTTTAATTTCCATTTTACAACACTGCTGTGATTGCCATATCTGTCCTATAGATATATTTACCCAAAATAAGTTAATTTTTAAAAATTCATAACCTGTAGTATGTTGGCAAGATGACTTATTTCTTTAAAAACAAATGCAGGCAATCTGAGTATTACTACAAATAAATACTTAAAGCATCAAAGACTACAGAAATGCACAGAGTAGGTAAGGCATGTTTTACTATTACGTCACTAGTGCAGAAATCTAGTTACTTGATCCCTTAAGGAGGTGGAGGGCGCCAACTTGAACTATGACTTTTCACAGGGCTGTGAGCGTCTATAAATCAAAACAGGAAGGCCTGCTGCTTCTACTCGAATGCTTCTGAAGGGTTTATTCACGTGACTTCTTTAGCTTAAATGTACTTTCCCTGAAAGAGATATTTTAAGCTAATAATTTTGGCCTCATGACATACTACAGTTTTTTTTTTTTTTTTTTTTTTTTTGGGTTTTCGAGGTAGGGTCTCACTCTGGTCCAGGCTGACCTGGAATTAACTCTGTCATCTCAGGGTGGCCTTGAACTCATGGCGATCCTCCTACCTCTGCCTCCCGAGTGCTGGGATTAAAGGCGTGCGCCACCACGCCCGGCTTCATACTACAGTTTTAAAAAATAGATGGGATTCTACAGTCAACCCCTCCCCTCATTCTAAAACCTATACACATATGAACTTATATACATATTTTCAGGATCATAAAAATATTTAATTTTTATAAGTTTAAATAATTACTGAATGTTAATAAAGAATACATTAATATTTGTATAACTTTATTTTTATCCATAAAAATGGTTTCTTGTAGCAGCATTTGTATTGCAGATGAAACGTGTCCCAACGACATAGCAGTACACAGGGTCCTGCTGCACATCAGCCTACCGAGCTGCAATGTTCCTTGGCAGCATAGGTCCCAGGCACAGAAGAGCAGGTCCCACGATGCACCACAACCGTGCACTAATAACTTACTGACCTTTATAAGTGCATTTGAAAATATCCTCCATATATTTGGCATGGTTTATTAAAATATCCCAAACGTCCAAGTTACCTTTACCTCTAGAAAGTTTCTAATGAGAGAAAACATTGTAGTAATGAAGTGTTTTCTGATTGAACCATGTAGATGTACTGGAAACTAACCGAATTCCAACGGTAGAAAGAGAGAGGGAGGGATGGAGCGAGGGGGAGAGGGAGAGAGGGAGGGAGGGAGGGAGGGAGGGAGGGAGGGAGGGAGGGAGGGAGGGAGGGAGGGAAGGAAGGAAGGAAGGAAGGAAGGAAGGAAGGAAGGAAGGAAGGAAGGAAGGAAGGAAGGAAGGAAGGAAGGAAGGAGGGGACAGAAGGAGAGAGGAAAGGAAGACACAGAAAAGAAAAAGAGCCGGGTGTGGTGGCTCATGCCTTTGATCCTGGTACTCAGGAAGCCAAGGTAGGAGGATCACTGAGAGTTCAAAGCCACCCTGAGACCACCTGAGACTGGTGAATGCCAGGTCAACTGGGTCTAGAGTGAGATCTTACCTCAAAAAAAAAAAAAAAAAAGAAAAGGGCTGGGTATGGTGGCACATGCTTTTAATCCCAGCACTCAGGAGGTAGGAGGATCGATCGCCAAGAGTTCAAGGCCACCCAGAGACTACATAGTGAATTCCAGGTCAGCCTGGGCTAGCATGAGACCCTGCCTCAGAAAACAAACAAAAAAAAAAAAAAAGAAAGAAAGAAAAGAAAAGAAAAGAAAAGAAAAGAAAAGAAAAGAAAAGAAAAGAAAAGAAAAGAAAAGAAAAGAAAAGAAAGCAGCCCTACTGAGAAATGTAAGAAAAGAAAAGTGAGGAGAACTGACTCGAAATTTAGGATATTACTAATCAACAAAACCTGTCAGTCTCACACACTCATATTCAGCTTGTTTTTGTTGAGCTCACGTTCCAGGTTGCCAATCAGAGTGTCAATACTTTCCTGCAGGTCTCTGAGGTTAGCTTTCCGATCCACTGTGGACTCGACTGTCTGCATTGTCAAGTATGTCTGAAGGGTGCACTCTCTGGACCCGGGGATTTGCTCTCTGATCATTATTTCTGGTCCATCCAGTTTGCTATAATCCTCTCTATCATCTAAAGGCACATCATCATAATCCACATCCTTGACATTTCCTTTTGAAACATAGTCTTCTCCACAGCTGCTCCAGTCTCCCGCATAGCGATTGCTAAGCGCGCTGTCCAGTCTGGTGGGCCTGGGCCTCAGGACGCCCGAGGAACTGGGACTGCTCAGATTCCACACGTAAGGCCGGTCTCTCTTCCGCCTCAGACAACTGAGAGAAGATGACTGCTCCGGGTTCAGATTATTTGATTTTTTGACAGTTAAACGTTGCACTAGAAATGAGCAATAACTTTACTTTAGGTAACAGAAATAAAAATGACCTTAAAAAAATAGAGTTAAAAAATAAAGCCATTTAATCATTAACTACAAACATGCATTTAAACAAAGACATGCACACTATCAAAAGAAAGCATTCCACAACAATGTTTTCTACCACTAGACTCAATTAAGATTAGGCACAGAAGCTAACAGAATGTTCAGTGGCACTAATTCATGCTATATAACATTCCCAAATAAATAACATTTCCAATGTTGGTTAACTTTCTGTGCAAGTTAATTATTAACTAGATATAATTCAACAAGTAGCTAAGCCAGTAGCTTCTCCTAAATTAAAGGCCACAGCAAAGAGCAGGCAAGGCATGTGGGTGTACAAACAAATGAAACAAAAAGTTCCTTTGTCTGTAAACATCTCAGTGCGGCAAAGGCGTCGGCAGGGGCCACTCTGAGGCCCGACTCAGCTTCTGGGCATCGCAGCACTGTGAGCATTTTCTACGCAGCCCAAAGTCCACCTTCAGAAAATGCATGAATACTAGACTTGGGCATTTGTTACCTGAGTTTGATTAAACAGCATTAGCTAATAAGAGTCTTCATTTAGTGCCTGGAAACAGTACAGATATTTTATTTTTCAATTCTGGTTAGAAATTCCAAATAACATTCCCAAATAACTTTCTTTGCATTGAGGTAAACCCCACTGTATATCCTGACAGCATGCTGGCCACACGAGAGAAAGAGAGTGCCACAGACACTTACAACTTCAAACGATCCAAGGCTTTACTCCTTACCCTAAGCGAAGTATTGGTGCACTGCTCTTCTGCATATAAAACAGACTTAAGTTAAAATGCTGAGGCTAGGTGTGGTGGCGCACGCCTTTAATCCCAGCACTCGGGAGGCAGAGGTAGGAGGATTGCCGTGAGCTTGAGGCCACCCTGAGACTCCATAGTGAATTCCAGGCCAGCCTGGGCTAGAGTGAAACCCTACCTCAAAAAACCAAAAAATAAAATTAAAAAGCTGAGACAGGAACTAGGGATGTTGTTCCCTCGAGAGTACTTGCCCAGCATGCATGCAGCCCTGACTTCCACCCCAGCACCACGTCAACCAGGGAGGGTGGCACGTGCCTCTAATCCCAGGAGATGAAGGTAGAGGCGAGAGGATCCGCAGTTCAAGAAGCTCACCTTCATCTGCACAGCACCCGAGGCCGGTACAGGCTACATGAGATCTTGTCCCCAGAAAATGTGCACGTGCGTGTTTGTATAAAGCAGTGGGCTGCTGTGCCTTAGCCATGAAAGATTATTCACAACACCTTTCTCTTTCTGACTGCTTGTTCAGCTAGCAAAAGTCCGTGTTTTATAAATCCCTTACTAAGTTAAAGAGAATGTCAACCAGGGGTAACACACCGGCTTACACACAACGTAGAGCGAATGTGTCTGCTGTTCTGTTGCACATGACTGAACAAGGAGACCACCTCTCTCACCCTCCACCCATCCTTTGACTCTGGGTCAAAGTGTGCTTCTGTTTTCTGACATTATTGTAAAAACCAGATTTCTTTGGTGCCAGTTTCTTAAGACTGTTTAGCCAAACACTATTCAAGTTCTACTTTTGTGTCATTACTCGGAAGGACGTCTAAGATGCCAATTAAATTGACATTTTACTTATTTTAAGCTGAAATTTCAAGTTCTGAAAAGTCCATCACTGCCTTTTAAAAAATAAATTCTTTTTTTTGTTTATTTTTATTTATTTGAGAGTGACAGACAGGGAAAGAGGCAGAGAGAGAGAGAGAGAGACAGAGAGAATGGGCACTGCAAACGAACTCCAGATGCGTGTGCCCCTTTGTGCATCTGGCTAACGTGGGTCCTGGGGAATTGAGCCTTGAACCGGGGTCCTTAGGCATCACAGACAAGCACTTAACCACTAAGCCATCTCTCCAGCACTGTCATTGCCTTTTTAAACCGGTGAAATTAGAATGTTTTCCTACTAAATTTATAAAGAAATGGCTTATTTTAACCCCAAAAGAAAAAGTTCTGGTTTTCTTTACACACTACCCACTTTCAACAGAATCAAACAACATTACATCTAATAAGGTTGCTGAAAAATTTCAAACTGTAGTAATACTAAGAAATTTATTTTCCCTTATGTTTTTGACCTTTTTTTTTTTTTTTTTTTTTGGTTTTTCGAGGTAGGGTCTCACTCTAGCCCAGGCTGACCTGGAATTAACTCTGTAGTCTTAGGGTGGCCTCGAACTCACAGCAATCCTCCTACCTCTGCCTCCCGAGTGCTGGGATTAAAGGCATGCGCCACCACGCCCGGCTAGATTTATTTTTTTAATATTTTATTTATTTATTTATTTGAGAGAGGGAGAAAGAGGTAGGGGGAGAGAGAGAGAAAATGGGCATACCAGGGCATCCATCCACTGCAAACAAACTCCAGACATGTGCACTACTTGTGCATCTGGCTTATGTGTGCCTTGGGGAATCAAACCTGGGTCCTTTGGCTTTGCAGGCAAGAGACCTTAATCACTAAGCCATCTCTCCAGCCCTAAGATATATATATATTTTTTTGCTATGCTAACTTTTGTAGGACAATTGCTTTATTTGACAGAAATATATTGATTGTCTACTAAGGATAAGTATTCTGCTAGATCTAAGAATATACAAGTGGGCAAAAATATAACCAATGACCTTATAAAAGCTACAATCAAGTGAGGAGAAATAAAAGAATAAAAAGGACTAGTACAGGGCTGGAGAGATGGCTTAGCGGTTAAGCGCTTGCCTGTGAAGCCTAAGGACCCCGGTTCAAGGCTCGGCTCCCCAGGTCCCACATTAGCCAGATGCACAAGGGGGCGCACGCGTCTGGAGTTCGTTTGCAGAGGCTGGAAGCCCTGGCGCGCCCATTCTCTCTCTCTCCCTCTATCTGTCTTTCTCTCTGTGTCTGTCGCTCTCAAATAAATAAATAAAAAATTAAAAAAAAAAAAAAAAGGACTAGTACAGAAGTGATACTATCCCTGTCCTCAAAGAAAAAAAAACAAAACCTGGCTGAAATCTATTTATCATGGAGTGTAGGAATAGTAAAAATCTAGGAGTTGTCCTTTCACCAAGTCCATTTTCCTGTCTGGAAAGTGAGCGGGGGGGGGGGGGGGGGGAGTCTCTTAATAATTTCAGTATTCTTTTTAAAAAAAATCTTACATTTATTTATTCAACAGGAAGAGGCAGGTAGAAAGAATGGATGCACCTGGGCCCCCAGACAGTGCAAACTAACTCCAGTCGCATGTGCCACCTTGTGCATCTGGTTTTACATGGTACTGGGGAATCAAAACTGGGTTCTTAGGTTTGCAGGCAAGTGTCTTAACCACTAAGCCATTTCTCCAGCCCATTCAGTACACTTTTAAACAGAAACCTTAGGTATATTTTTGCTTTTTAATCTCTTTTTAAATAAAATTACAATGCATTAAAAATATATGAAAAGAAGACTGTTCTGGGGACAAGGGACATATATTTTCACTGTTGCCAGAACCCCGGCTCATCTGGCCCCAAAGCTATTGGCAGACCTCTGGGCCTGGTGGAAGACGATGGGAACAGCTACTGGTGGACGGTTTTCACCTTGCATGGCTGATGCCATAGGCTTCTTTGAAGACAAGCCTTGTTGTTGTTATTGTCTTAATTTATTACATTGTTATTTATTTATTTTCAAAGGGATGGGGAAGAGAGAAATATGGATGTGCCAGGCCTCTAGCCACTGCAAACAAACTTCAGACACAAGTGCCCCTTCGTGCATCTGCCTTTACGAAGGTACTGGGAAATTGAACTCTGGTAGTTAGGCTTTGCAGGCAAGCACTTTAACTCTCCAGCCCCCTATCTTTTTAAACTATTTTTTATTGACGGCTTCCATAATTACAGACAATAAACCATGGAAATTCCCTTCCCACCCCTACAAATCCACCCTCCATCATTCGTGCCCCTCTTTTCAATTAGTCTGTCTTTATTTTGATGCCATTATCTTTTCCTCCTACTAGAAAGGTCTTGTGAAGGTAGTGCCAGAAACTGTGAGGTCACAGATATCCAGGCCACTGTGTGTGAAGACAAGGGTTGTCAAACAGAAATCTTTCAAAGTAAGTTATCTTCTTACCCAAATGAAATTTTAAAAAGTAACAGAACACAGGATGCTCTGGAAGTAACTGTTTTGTGCCTACAGAAGCCTCCCACAAAAGGACTGGGAGGAGCTCTGGCCACCTCACACATTCTGTGGGCCACTGTCAGCACCTGAACCCTATTTACTTGATTTTAATAGCAGGTAGTTTAGAGGGCAGAGCTAGTTTCCCTCAATTTCTGACTTTCTCTGTCCTTTGTCTGGGTGCTTAAAGAAAATAACCAGTTATGGAAAAAGAAGTTATTAAAGTCAGCAGTAAAGATCTTTAGAATAAGATGCTGAACATGAGGCAGCTGCTTAAATAGCTGTGATTAAAATGCTAAGAGTATGAGAAGCTGAGGAGACAGCGATGGCTCAGTTAGCACAATGGTTGGTCTGTAAGTATAAACTGTTCAATTTCCAGAACTCACACAGAAAAAAGCTAGATGTAGTGGCACACACACTTGCACACATGTGATCTCAGAGCTGGACAAGCATGACGAGGCAGATCCCTGAGGCTCGCTAGCTGGCCAGTCTAGTCTAGTTGGTGAGCTCCAGGCCAGTGAGAGACCCTGGCTCAGGAAAGGTAGCTGGCACCCAAGGAACAACAGCCGAGGTTATCCTCCGGGTTCCACTCGCAGCCACATGCACACATACAAAGTATAGTCAAGATGAAATCTGATTATATATAATGTGTATAACACATGAAAGTTGAGAGGGAGAGGAAGAGGTCTAAAAGGAGGGATGGGGGATAAAAGAAACTCATGGGAGGCTAGAAAGATGGCTTAGTGGTTAAGGCACTTTCCTGCAAAGCCAAAGGACCCAGGTTCAATTCCCTAGGATCCACATCTGGAGTTTGTTTGCAGTGGCTGAAGGCCCTGGTTTGCCCATTCTCTTTCTATCTGCCAATCTCTCTCTCTCTCTCTAATAAATAAAATAAATAATTTTTAAAAAGAAAACAATGGAATATATGTCACAAAAGCCATAGGGAAATATTCTGGCAAGAAAGGGGACCAGAAAGGGGGGCGGGCATAGGAAGAAAATGAAAAGGGGCTAAGTAAGAACAAAAGCTAATATATATGTCCAAAAATGTCACCATGACATCCATCTCTCTATACACTAACCAAAATAATAAAAAGGAAAACAGAGCCTATCCATGACGACATCCTCTTACACCAAAGAATGAGATCCTGCTGCTGGGCTGGAGAGAGGGCTCAGCAGTTAAAAGCACTTGCTTGCAAGGCCTGACAGCCGAGGTCTGCTTCCCCAGTATCCACATAGAGCCAGATGCACAAAGTGGCTCATGTGTTTGGAGTCCATTTGCAGAGGCAAGAGGCCCTGACACTTTCTTTCTCTCTCTCAAGTAAATAAATAAATAGTTAAAGAAATCCTCCTGTCTGCCACATGGATGAAACTGGAGGCACAGAAGGATGAATACCAGCCCCGCCACAGGAGCCCAGAAGGGACAGCGTTGGACTGGGGGATGAATACAGCATGAGCTCAAGTATTTGAAGACTCTAAAACAGCCAAATATTGAAGGAAAACAGCGTGGGAGTTGCAATAGTAGGGAGCTATGGAGAAGCACGACTGTGTCAGATGTCACTACGGTATACAAAGACAGGGCAGGTCTCGGTTGTTGCTACCCACTTCCCCAGCAGAAAATGGTAACTCAAGGGCTGAATGTTACTATCCCAATGACTGATTATCTCACAAGGCATGCTTCTATCAAAACATCAACATGAGGGCTGGGCATGGTGGCGCAAGCCTTTAATCCCAGCACGAGGGAGGCAAAGGTAGGAGGATCGCAGTGAACCGTGAGTTCGAGGCCACCCTGAGACAATATAGTAAATTCCAGGTCAGCCTGGGCTAGACTGAAACCCTACCTTGAAAAACCAAACCACAAAAACAAAACAAAACAAAAAAACCTAGTTTTTATTTACCAATTATACTTTAATAAAGCTGATGGGGGGGTCAGATAAAGGAACTGCCATGTCTAGCCTTTGGCTTTGACTAAAAAAAATAAACTACTGAGTTCAACTCAACAAGTATTTAATATCCAGAGGCAATAGATATGTGAAAATGAGCCTGCTATCAGGGTGAGTACAGGACGGTTATAGGAGCGGCTCTGATATGCAGTAATGTGCAATAAATATATGTCTGATAAATGAAAAATATAAAATCTGAATCTTCTATGATTGTTTTTTGTTTCTTTTGAGACAGAGTCTCATGTAGCCCAGGATAGCATCAAACTTATGCTGTAGCCAAGACCAGCCTTGCCTTGATCCTCCTGCCTATGGCTGGGATGACAGGAATACACCATCACACTGGCTTGAACCTGTTTTTTCTTTTTTTTTTTTTTTTAAATTTTTTTATTTATTTATTTGAGAGCGACAGACACAGAGAGAAAGACAGATAGAGGGAGAGAGAGAGAATGGGCGCGCCAGGGCTTCCAGCCTCTGCAAACGAACTCCAGATGTGTGCGCCCCCTTGTGCATCTGGCTAACGTGGGACCTGGGGAAGCGAGCCTCGAACCGGGGTCCTTAGGCTTCACAGGCAAGCGCTTAACTGCTAAGCCATCTCTCCAGCCCTTGAACCTGTTTTTTCTATAACAGAATATAATTTAAATTTCTGCCTCCTCACCCCAGAGTAGGTGCCTACCACAAGTACGTTCTGATGTACAGCTAATGACAAAACTCAGGAAGTAATAGTTTCTCCATGCAGACAAGTTTTCACTTGTGATTATGATACAAAGGTTGCTCTTCTAATTAGTGATATATACTACAATACTTACAAATTGCTGATTACCATTTGTAGGAAAAGTGAGAAAACACACAGTTAAAATTTTAGCCAGAGGGCTGGAGGGATGGCTTAGTGGTTAAGGCACTTGTCTGTGACACCTAAGGACGCAGGTTTGGTTCCCCAGAACCCAAGTAAGCCAGATATACATGGTGGTGTTTGTGTCTGTGGCTGAAGCCCTAGTGTGTCCATTCTCTCACTCATAAATAATATTTAAAAACTTAACCTGAGAGGCTGGGCATGGTGGCAATGCACCTTTAATCCAAACACTCAGGAGGCAGAGGTAGGAGGATCACTGTGAGTTCAAAGCCAGCCTGGGACTACAGATTGAGTTCCAGGTCATCCTGGGCTACATACAGTAACACCTTACCTCAAAAAAAAAAAAAAACCCTAAATAAATAAATAAATAAATTATTTTTTAAAAAATTAATGTTAGAGATTCTTTATGTTTGGCCCCAAGAGCAGAAATCAACCCAGTTACCCAGAAAATGTTGATTCAGGACTTTTTAAGTAATTAGTAAAAATGAGTAAACATAAAATACAAGTCAGAAATAATTTTAAACCTGTGTAAAATTGTAACTTTGCCAGTGTGAGTAAATTTTTTTTTTCTTAATTTTTAACTCCTTTTAAAACTCAGACTTATTTTTAGAAGACTAGATCAGCTCTTCCTTTGCACTTTGGTGTCTCCCTGTCATACAAAATAAGAGGACCAGAGAACACTTCCCGAGGGCTCCCTTTGTGCTAACAACTGCTCATGGCCTCAGCTGAGCAATCTTCGTGACACTTTGGCTTAGAGAAGCTGCCGCGTTTGCATGAGTTCACCCTATTGGCAAGTGCCACAGTACAGATGTGGATCTACCCTGACTGGGGCAACAGCATTTTTACCACTAAGCATCTTAAGTTCTTTCACGCTGAGGCTAACACACTGCACAGACAGAGAAGCAGGGAGTTCTAAAGATCCGTTATGGAACACACAATTAAAATACATATTCTCAGGCTGTGAAGCCTAAGGACCCCGGTTTGAGGCCCAATTCCCCAGGACCCACGTAAGCCAGATGCACAAGGGGGCACATGTATCTGCAGTTCATTTGCAATGGCTGCAGTTCCTGGCACGCCCATTCTCTCTCTCTTTCTCTCTCTGCCTCTTTCTCTCTCTGTCACTCTCAAATAAGTAAAAATAAACAAAAAAAATTAAAAATCAATAAATGAAATATATATTCTCGTTAGAACTGAAGCTGTCTAAGCTACATGAGGAAAATAACTGCCAGCCTTTTGTTACTGACTGGAATAGCTGGATAGATAAGAAAAACCAAAATGTCAGACTGCCAATTCAAACTGGGTTAATTTGAAGAAATGACCATTAACATTGTAAATCTGTCAAGGAATGGACTTAGGGAGGAAAATGAATCCTGCTTCATAAAACATGAACAAGTAATGAGAAGACTTAATATTCAACTGACTATTATGTGCCAAGAGCTGTACTGATACTTATGTCCATAATTTTGGGTTTATTTCTCATATGCATCTATAAACTTATGAAAGAAATATAACAAAAGGCAATGCCACCTCCAATGTTGAGGAGCATGCCAAAGTCAGAATGCTAACTGGAACTTAGAGATGACCAAATCCAAAATGTACAATAACCTATTTGCCTATGATGTCCTCAGTAAAGGAATAAAATATACATTGAAAACTCTAAGGCAACTGTCAATTGTTCAATATTAAAAAAAGGAAAACCTAGAAAAAGTGTTCTTCGATCCCATATGGGCATTAAATGATTAGCTTATTCATACACCCTATCACTGCAAAAGAAAAATATTTCCAGAGGATCATTTACCTGGCCAGAGTTGAAGTAAGTAATGAAGAACTTCAATGTGTTTTTTAAAATCCAAGGCACTTGCAAGCTCTTCCGAATCCGTGAAGACTCTGTTGTTGTGGGCGGCGGTCTCTTGCCGCTGACTTAGCAACACTGGTCCGAAGCACACAGCCAAATTCTGACAGGTCATCTTATTCACTTCATGGTAGGAAGCCACCAACTTCAAGTGATCCAACAGCATCTTTAGAGTTGCCTTAAATGAAAGGATATTCTACTGAATATGCTCATCCAGGGATCAGTATGAAGGTACAATTTATGACACACACACACAAAAACCTTATAAGAGGGTTATTTCAAAGGTTAGGTAGTAATCTGAATGTTCAGAACCTGGAAAATATTTTCTTATAGAAACTACACAGAAACCAAATTATGTCTAAGCATTATTTAGTCCCTTAAGTAGTTATCTGTCCTTTTAAAAACACTTGTGATTTTCAAATTTTAATTGGAGCCCTTAGGAAAATGCATCTATCATCAGCTGTCTCAGACATGTCAGCAGAGCTGTGTGGGATGAAGAGTTCAGTTCTGAGCACAGATCACTGCCAAATCGTCCCAGACTAGGAAGCCTTATCATGTCAGAACATGGCCAGATCTACTGTGAACAGCATATTCTATAAACGTAAACACTTCTTTTTTTCTTCCCAACATGCTTCTTAACTAGTAAGTATTTTAAGCAGACAAAACTAAGGAAAGGGGGAAAATAGTACAGTTTGAATTTTAGAATTTTTTCCTGAAAAAAAAAAAAAACAACCTGTTTTAGATTAATAAGGCAAGTTGGCTTAAAAAGAGGAACGGCAAAGTCGGGCATGGTGGCACATGCCTTTAATCCCAGCACTCAGAAGGCAGAGGTAGGAGGATCGCTGTGAGTTTGAGGCCAGCCTGGGACTACATAGTGAATTCCAGGTCAGCCTGGGCCAGAGTGAGACCCTACCTCGAAAAACCAAAAAAAGAGAAATGGCTACTGGGTTTTAAAACATTTGAAAGAATGGTGCTTTGTGAAGTAGTGGCATATGATCACCATTTTTAAAAGTGAGCTGCAATTTCTTCTTTACAAATGTTATTGAAGAAATGAGAATTGAGACTGTAATTTCAAAATCTTATTGAAAAAGAAAAGTGGTGTTTCTAGAGCTGAAAGGGAGTGCTGCCTGGCGGTGGGAGGTCACAGAGGTCTTGGCAGCACCAGGCCAGAGAGGCGAGGTAGGAGCAGACTGGCGCTGGCTGGGGCGTGAAGAAGAAATGGTGGGGAACGACAATGTAAACGCTCGCCCAGTGCTGGGGGGTAAAAAGAAGGAACGAAGAGAATGCACGCTGGAGAAGATTATAAGAGATGTTCTGAAATCAAAATAAGTGAAGTAGTTGGGTGTGGTGGCTCATGTCCGTCATCCCAGCACTGAGGCAGCTAGGGTGGAAAAACTGCCACAACTCAAGACCAGCTTGGTCTACATAGCAAGTTCCAGGACAGCCAGGGCAACATGGCAAGACCCTGTCCTCGAGACAGTAAAGCATAGACCACAGTGTGCGCTTCTGCTCACTCCCAACAGGTGCCCCACACAAAGCACTCTGTGGCTGCGCTGCAATCGTGCAGCACCTGCACACAGCAGTTACACAGACTTAAACATGGTAGCTAACGCTCAACAGCAAAGGAAGAAACTATCTCCAGTAAGACAGGGTATTGCTTGTCTTACTAAGTAAGATGGGCCAAACATTTCAACTGTGTTTTAAAAAATATTTTATTTTTATTTATTTACTTAAGGGGGAAGAATGAGCATGCCAAGGCCCCTTGCCACTTTAAACAAACTCTAGACACATACGCCACCATGTGCATCTCGCTTACATGGGTTCTGGGAGTTGAACCTAGGTCCTTAAGCTTTGTAGGCACTAAGCCATCTCTCCAGCCCTCAACTGTGTTTCGAAATGTGAAATTTGGTATGAATACATCTATTAAGAGCCTTTAAATGTTCACAGCACTGAAATCCTTTTACATATAAGTTACTACAGCCAGGCTGGTGGCTTATGCCTGTAATTCCAACACTTTTCAGGCTGAGTCAGGAGAAATGCCATGAGTTTTAGACTAACCTGGGCTACATAGTTTTAGAACAGCCTGAGCTATAGAGTACAAATCTTACTTAAAAAAAATTATTAGCCTGAGCTATAGAGTACAAATCTTACTTTAAAAAAATTACTACAGCTAAAAAGGAATTTCCATGTACAAATATATACAAATGGTTTCAAAATCAAAACATTATATCAAAGGAAAGAGTGATAAATTAGGTAAAATGTACTCCAAATATGCAGTGCTTCCAAAAGAATGTTAACAGCATGAGTCAATTCATGTGACAGACTGCAACACTCATAAAAAACTTTGATCGTAAGCTTTAAATTCCTGACACTTATTTCGTCCCCTAAAAGTGGCACTCATGTTTTAAAAAAGACAAAGTGGCACTTGTAGTTTCCCTGGGGAGGAAGCATTCTCATCTTTAATGCTAGTACTCTAGCTATCCTCTTCCCCCACCCAGAGGAGGCACCCAGGACATTCGGGGCCACTCATCCTTGCCCTCTCTGCCTCCAGATGACAAGAAATGTTGGCAAAGTTGGCCTCCTGAGTCAAGCTCAGCCAGCCTTTCTCAAAGCAGCAGTGAGTTAGGCCAGGGCTGCTTCTGCCGACCAGGCAGCTGTCTCTCCTGCAGGCCTACCTGATGAAGGTGGTGCCAACATTAGATGTGGGGGAGGGATGAGCAGGAAGAGGCAAGAAAAGGAGGGGTCCACAACTGAGCCACACATACAACAGTTGTTGTGTTTTTAGAATACTAAAAGGAAACACACTAAGTATTAATTATAGCTGCCTTTGGATATTGATAGTTATAATTTTACATTCTTCTCTGTTTCTTCTCAATTTTTCTAAAACATTATTTTCGTAAGATAATAGTATACTTTAAAAACTTATAAGGCACATTCATGCCTAGGCTAAATAAACATAAGCTGATTTTGAGATATACTATTTAAAGAAGTGGTGAAGGCAGAGCTTAAACCCCAGCGTCACTAATGTCGGATCTAAAATACTGTAACTATGCAACTAATCACCAGTATCATTTGCTGGCTTTCAGGAACAATGGATACCAATTATGCTTACCTTCTCAACATCTGGCAGACAATTTAGCAGATCAACAGTGTACTGGGAGTCACTGGGCTCATTCTCACAACCACTGGACGACATTTTCAAAGGACTTTTTGCCATTGTATCTAATACGGCCTCATACAGCTGCTTTGTTATCAGAGGAGAAGGAAGCTCTCTCAAATAATCTTTAAGGACACCTTGAAACAAACCACATGGCTGGTGATTGGTCTTCAGAGTGAAATCAAGAACTACAGTGAGCTTTTGTTTAATGTTAAGTACTATTATAGTCAACTTTTAATATTCTGAAAACAATAAAACCAAAAACATAAAGCATATTATCACAAAACAATAGCATTTTGTGTTCTTTCAGTATCTAGCTTTGTTTTGAAAGTATGCCACAATGCACACATATAAATTCCAATGACCACACACAGTAGAGTTGTGATATAAGTTATTCTTTTTTAAATTTTTTTTATTTTTATTTTTTGAGAGCAAGATAGAGAGGGAGGACATGAGTGTGCCAAGGCTTTCAGCCACTGCAAACAAGCTCCAGATGTGTGCACCCCTTTGTGGCACATGTGTGACACACTTGTGTCACTGTGCGTCTGCCTACATGGGCCCTGGAGATTCGAACATGGGTTCTTAGGCTTCACAGGTAAGCGCCTTAACTGCTAAGCCATCTCTCCAGCTCATAAGTTATTCTTGATACACTGACTCTGTTGTACAACAGAAATCAAGAAAGTAAGAGAGACTGATTAATGTAAGATAAATTATCTCAACTTTGAATTTCTATACTTTTAATTAATAGTACCAATGGTCCAAAGCCCATGCCAATAAATGAGGCATGTCAGTGCATTTCCTTTCTAATACTAGGCACATGCCTTAGACTGGATGGTTGGATAATCTCTAGTGCCACCCTGTCAGACAAGAAAAAGACCTCCCTGAAACCAAATGGATGAAAGCAAAGGAAGGCGAGAAAGCGCCAGCCTTGTCACTGCAGGAGGAAAGTCACTGCTGAGGGCAGAGGGAAGCAGGGCGCCGCAGGGGCGAGCACTCAGAGCAGAGCAGAGCAGACGGCGCACTGAGGAAACGTGTTCGTTCACAAGGGAGAACAGGCGAGAGCTTACGCTCCCTAACCCTAAATACGTATCACGACAGATTCAACAGCTGCTCTCCACATGAAAACTCGGCCTGTTCTCATTTGACAGTCTTGAATAGTAACAAGTTCATCACTTTTTATGTGGCATTCTAGTATTTTATGCAAACGTAAGCATGTCCTCCTTTATTCCATGCTTTTTCATTTCACATCCTTGAATCATCTCCGACACAGACTGTGGCCTCAGTCACTGTGACGGCCACATCACCATCTTCCAGAGACTGGGGTGCTCAGTCCCACGAAGGTGAGCCCCGGGATTGTCCCTTTTATTCTCCCAAAACATGCCACATGTATAACCCTGCACACCACTCCTTTGTATGAAGACCACTGTGTCTGCAGCCCACGTTTCTAAAGCAAGGCTGCCAAGTCAAAAGGGCCTCTGTGATTCCGAGGGTCAGGAAATGACAGCGTTTCTCTGCTCTGCTGGCTGGAGCACCAGGTGGATACGGGCTGTCACTTGAAAGAGGGAGAGCAAGGGCACTGCAATTCAGTGGCTCACTTTGACTGTCGGCGTGTTTGTATAGTATGTGGACTGTGTGTGCATGTGTACATGCACACGTGCAGCCTGGTGCACATGCTACATATGCAGAGGCCAGAAGAGGATGGCACGTGTCTTCCTTGATGGCCCTTATCCTTTGGGCGGGCTCTCGTGGACCTGGAGCTCACTGCTCCTCAGGCTGACTGGCTGACGAGTAAGACCAGCAATCCTGTTGCTCCTCTCAGCAGGGGCGCAGCTTTGCACACTGGCCTAGCAAGCACTGCTGCTCACCAGCTGAGCTGTCTCCCCAGCCGCGGTACCTACGTACCTACGGCTTCACAGGTGGGAAGAAGCTTCCTCCGAACACAAGGAGCTAGCTTACAGTGCCAGTGGAACATTTAGAGTTGCTGGATATAAAAACCCGAGGCCTGGGAGAGAGGGAACCAAAGACATAGCTGTGCAAACAAGGGCATTCAGGACAACCGGGATCACCAGGGATGCGCACACAAGAGAAGACTAGAAGACAAGCCGAGGCGCAACCTCTCTCCAGGGAACAGAGCTCTCCCACGGCAACAAAGAACGACAGCAGGCCAGGTCGGCCAGGAGCAGAGATGGAGGTGGGAGGAAAGCATGTCTGGGGAAGGAGGTGGTACCGGAGGACACCCTCGAGTAACGGGGTAGCGGGGCGTGGCAGCAACGCGGAGGGGAGCACTGCGCACTCAGCGGGCCTCCTGGTCTCGGAGGCGGCACTGCCTCGCAAAGTCCTCCTGTGAGTCCGCAGCGGAAGGTTTGTAACTAGGTACAGGCAACAATGATCTAGAGGCAATGTGAGATAAGGACCAAAAAATATCCAGCAGAAAAGGAAGTCAGCAACCTTGGCAAGCAGTTTCAGGGGAATAAAGGACATGAGCCAGACAGTTGGCTGGAAAACAAATGGACATTAGAAAAGACAGCAAAAGGTTCCCAAGACCGAGGAGAAAGGGAGTGTACTCAACTGAGCAAAGTCCCCAGGGGGAAAGAAAAGACTCCTGAGAACACAGGAAGGATTAAGCCAGGCCAAGATGTGAGGAAGAGAACATCTCTAAGGAAAGAAAGGAAACGGGAAGTGCAAAGGATGAAGGAAGAAACACTGGCAAACCCAGCATGAGAAATCACGTCCATCTGATCATTAGGAGGCAGGACCATCACTAAGTAATACAGGGGATGTGGAGCCTGAGAGAAGAAAGAAGGAATTAAAGGATGCCAAGGGCAAAAGAGGAGAGTGGGGGGAGCAGAAGCACAGTGGGCAAGACAGGGTACAAGGACAGAAGTCTCCATGAGCACCACTAAGGACTGGGCAATTTTCAAGTGCAGGGATGTACTATTCTTGTCCTGACGTACGCTCAGGTGACTGTGGGTTTCTTCCCTCATAGCTTCAGTAACACATGCACGGGCTAGAGAACCAGTCCATGGCTTCAAGGCAAGATGGTGTGGCAGAGTCCACACTCACACTTACCTTTTTCTTGTAAAGACTGAAAACACTGCACAAGAAACCTACAAAAGGCTGGGAGATGGCTTAGCAGTTAAACGCACTTGCCTGCAAAGTGTTCAATTCTCCAAACACCCTAGTATGTGTGTGTTTTACACTTACAGCAAATAAATAATTCTTTATTGTTTTTTTTAAAGATACATTCAAAAAACTGCAAGACATTGGATATTAGATCGAGACAGTGACCCTGAGAGATGGGAGCCACACAGGGCGAGGCCAAAATTTCCCCAGCTCATTGCTGAAGAGACTTTCCAGGAGCAGAGAGCAAACAGACAGTCTAGCTATGCTGGGCGGCCGCTAAGACGTCCTGCAGGCCGAAGCACAGAGACTAAAGGGAAGCTGCCCGCAGCTGGGGCTATTTGCTCGTCAAATCAGGAACAAGATGGAGCTACCCATTCTTGACACTTCTAGTCAATGCTATCTGGAGGCTCCAGTGTAGCACCTAGGTCAGAAACATGGAAAAGATCTGCCTCTGTTTGCAGATGACATAAGCTGATACAGAAAACTCCAGAGAATGAACTAAGAAATGCTACAACTGGTTAGTTGGCACAGCATAAAATCGATATTTAAAATCCATTTATTAATTTTATTTCTATACACTAAAGTGAACACTCTGACAAGGAAATTAAGAAAACAGTTTCAGGAGCTAGAGATACAGCTCAGTGACAAACACTTGCTAAATTCAATCCTTAGTGCCCATCTACCCTCACCAAAAAACAAAAAAAAAGAGGGGGGAGGGAATTCCATTGCAATAAAATCAAAAAGAATTAAACACATCGGGGAAAAAAATGTAAGAACTACAAATGTTTACCCTGGAAACTAAAAATCACATTTGGATACTAGAGATCTAAATAAATGTAACTGCAGCCCATGGTTATGGATCAGAAAACCTAATACTGTGAAAACATCACTACTCCCCAGACACTGATAGCTTCACTGCAAATCCTATGCAAATCCCAGCTCGGGGCACAGCTCAGTGATAGAGCACTGCCCATCAGGGGTAAGGCCCTGGGTTTGATTTCCCAACTCTAGAGTAATAAATATCCCACCTAACTTTTTCACAGAAACTTATAAACTGAGCCTAAAATTCTCAGAATAGCCTAAAAATTTGGAAATGAAGAACATGGAAGGAGCAATCTCTCTCAATTTCAAAGCTTACTGCAGATCTTCAGTCATCAAAACACTGGGACCCAGGCATCAACGTGGGCAGACAGAGCAGTGCAGCAGGAACGACAGCCCAGAAATAAGTGCTCACATGTATGGTCAGCAAATGCTAGAACAAACAGATGTCCTCTTGCAAACGACTAATTAAATCCCTTCTACAATGCACAAAAGTTCACTCCAAAGAGGTAACAGATCTGCATTATGAAGTTATTAGAAGAAAATAATGTAAACTTTCATGATACTAATTTAAACAAATGCCATAGATACAATGCCAAAATTGCAAGTGAAAAAAAAAGTTGAAGTCACTAAAATTAACAACATTTTTGCCTCAAAGGACACCATCAAGAGAGTTAAAGAAAATCCATACAACAGGGCAAAAATAATGATATACCATGTATCAAATTGAGGACTTGAATCAAAATACACAACAAAGAAACCTAGTAATTTAGTAATAAAAAAAGGAAATAATCGAATTTAAAATGGGCCTGGGGGCTGGAGAGATGGCTTAGCAGTTAAGGCGTTAAGGGAGATGTCATTAAAGTAGAGCTGATATAAAGGTCATTTGGGATCGTGAGAGGTGGCACATACTGTAATCCTAGCACTAAGAGCTGAGCAGAAAGACTGCAAGTTGGAGGCAAGCCTAAACTACATAGCAAGATCCAGTCTCAGTAAGTAAATAAACAAGTCACTTTGGATGACTGAGAATTTAGTGTTATGATCGTCATTTGTATGTTAAAGTCGCTTAGAATGACTAAAAGACTTGGCTTGAAAATATAACCTTAAGTCAAAATAGCAGTTGTACCCTGAGTAGATGAGAAAAATCTAACTTTTTACTAAATTTTGTACCGTGGTGGCACACACTTTAACCTACTTACCACTCAGGAGGCACAGGTGGGAGGGTCTCAGAGAGTCTGAGGCCAGCCAGGACTGGAGAAAAACCCTACTTCCAAAAAGAAAATGGCTGGGCATGGTGGCACACACCTTTAATCCCAGCAATTAGGAGGCAGAGGTAGGAGGACTGCTGTGAGTTTGAGGCCAGCCTGAGACTACATTGTGAATTTCAGGTCAGTCAGGCTAAAGGGAGACCCTACCTAAACCAAACAAAAAAACTGAACTTGCTTTAAAGAAACATACAAAATGAGTTTGTCGGGCATTCCATTTTGTGTTCCAGACAAAACAGCTGAGAACACACACACTGACCAGACGGCATCACTCGGCTCGTCGGGTTCTCGGGTTTTGGGCTTACTTGGCTATTATTTATATTTCAGCGTTTACTTAGAAATGTGAGCTCATGTGGAATGGATAAACACAATATTGGCCAATTCACTGTGTCAACAATACCCTTTCTTTTGAGCCACAATGATTTTAGATGCATTTATTATAATTCCAATGATGCTTCTCAGGTAATTTTTAAATCATTTCACTGGCTCTTTATCAAGAAAGAAAACAGTTCTATTTTTTTAAAATAGCTTTACTGAAATGGAATAATACAAACAGAGCTAAGAAATATTCAACAAGTGTATTTAGAAAGTCATGTTTTTAGGAAAGAATGTTAGAAATCTACCACTCGTGTCTTCTGCAGGTGTTGCCAATATCCAAACCTAGGAATTCCTGCCTGTAGCAAATAAACAATTCAGACCACACCATTTCACCCTTAAATCATATATACTTAATACAGTTTTTTAAAAAGTATTTTGTTTGTTTATTTATTTGAAAGCGGGAGAGGGGGAGACAGAGAGAAAGAATGGGCGCACCAGGGCTTCCAGCCACTGCAAATGAACTCCAGATGCATGCACCACCTTGTGCATCTGGCTTACATGGGTCCTGGGGAATCAAGTCAAGGTCCTTTGGCATTGCAGGCAAGTGCTTTAACTGCTAAGCCATCTCTCCAACCCTGGTTTTTATTTCTAAACCAAAGCTTCTCAGAGACAAAATTTCACTTTTGTTTAGTCTTCTTTCCTAGAAACTTGTATCTACAAAATATTTCTTTAATGGATTCATAAAGTACCTTTTATGATTTTCAAATAATACATTAATAATAGCCTTTTAGAAATTACCTCTTTTTAAAAAAAAAAACTCTTTGTTTACAAAACATAGAGCCTTTTGATCTGTTTAAATTCATATGAACAAAAAATCACCTTGGTCTGTTTTCTCTTAGTATTACAATGCTTAGGATCAGTTTCCAATACTCTCGAGTATGTGTTAAGTGCTCTTGAAAATAGTCATTCAGCATTCAGGGACAAGCCTCAATTCTAGAAAACAGCTTGAAATGTTTACTATGGACAAAGTAAACTTCCCTCACATTCTCACTAAAACAACTGTATTTAAAGTAAGAAAACACCTCAGAGGAGATAAGCAGCAGCATAGAAAGAAGCAGGGCAGCTGACAGGAGAGAAGAGTGACCACCACCGGACCCCAGGAGGCGCACGGAAGCAAGGACTAAAGCCCTGGGTTGTTCCCAATAATCCAGGCTTGAAGAGGACCAAATGGGGGACATAAGGAGAAGTGTGTGGTCATGTGTTGAGAACGATGAAAATACGGTGGTGAATAACAGGGATGGATCACTGTATATGTTTGAAAATGTCATTAACTAAAACGTAAAGAAAAAACAGTTATAAGCCAAAAATAAAAATTAAAAAAAAAAACAGATTCTGCAGATTATCACTAAGATTGGCCAATGGAAACAGCTCTTTCTGATCCCGTGACTCCACAGAAGAGCACTCCTCTCCGCCCCTTCCTAACCTGTCAGCTCTGCTCTCCCACCTCCCAACTCCTTTCTTCTCGGTATCTTTGGAGGGTTCTTCCTTCTTTTCTTGCCTGCCTCCAGAGCTTGAAACTTCCAAAGTGCCTGTCTCTTCAAACATTACAGACGATTCAAGGATTTAACTCACTTCCATCACTCAGCCTCCTCTCTAGACATACTGTCTCCCTGCTACACGACGGGTCAGCATGCGGATAAAGAAAAGAGCCCTCGCAGCATGCATGGTGGCGCTGGCCAGCAACCTCAGCAAGCAGGACTGTTCAGCTACCTACTGAGACTGCCTTTAAATAAAGAAATATTTAAAAGCCCCCTCAGATTCACCTGCATCTTCTCCTTAGCAGCAGATGAGTACTTTGACCTTCGCTTGACAAATCCATTTACAGCCCTCCTTCAGATATGCTATGCATACACAACTCAACTAACAACGGTCTTTTTCAACAACATCCCACCCAGCTCTTACTTCTGTGCCTGGCACATGACGAGCTACGCTTTAGCATCATGCCCAGGCCCTCCCTCAGCACACAGCCTTTCACCTTCCCCTCCCGCCAGGCCCTACTAGAGACCACACTGGCTCCTGACGCTCTCTTCTCTTTAATTTCAGTCCATCCATGGTCACCAGATTAGCATCGCTCCCTCAAAACAATCTCTAATGACCTCACTCGGAAATCTATAATGGATTCCCTCTGCCCAGTAAATCATCTACATTGTGAATCAGATAGTCAATCAACACCTAAGTTCCAAAGTGAACTTCTGAAACATTTGTTATCCCTCCCTGAAGGTACAGATCTGCTAGCTACTAGTGAGATGAATGTAGATCTTACTCCCCACATCACTTGCTGTCCGTTTAAGAACAGGGATCCTATCTTAATATAGCCTCACAAAAAACAACATGGAAGTAATATGTCAGAATAAAACCAAATCAAATTTAGGTTAAAAAAAAAGCATTTCAATTCTCTCTTTTTAAAAATTCTTATTTGTATGTGTATGGGTGCAAAGTCCAGACACATGTGCCATTTTGCATCTGGCCTTAATAGGTGCAGAGGAATCAAGATGGGCTGGCTGGCTTTGCAAGCAAGCACAATTAGCTGGGGAGCCATCTCCTCAGTCCTCAGTCTTTCCTGTAGATGCCATCTTTCCACAGTGAGTACATAAAATAAAATCCATTTATTACCTGTTATTACATTTATATCTGGGTACTGGTTTTCACATAGACCAACAGTTTTGCTATCCTTCTCAAATGCCTCCCGAAGTTCTTTCTTGACTGCTGCTGAGCCACATAATCGATAAAGGCCCACTACCTAGAAATAAAATGGCCACATTATGGTAAAGTTAAAAAATATACATAATAATACAATCACACGAACCTTGCAAATTCATCTTAATGGCATGCAATTAAAGTACACAAAAGTGAAATAAAGTTCCAAGTTGAAAATTTGCACAGACATTGCTCACTCTAGAGCCTGCACTGGAAAGTGTTTCTTCTGTAAGCATTGCTAGCTCTTCAAACACGTCCTAGGAAGTTCCCTGTGTGTCCAGTAAGGGAAAACCAACCTAGTCTCTGTGTGAAGAAAAGCAAACATTTCTGATTAACCTGTAGGAGTCAATTTAAAGAATAAACCTCAAGAAATGTAAGGAAAGTAAGGGAGCAGCCCCAATTTTTCCAAATCAAAGATTACTTTGAACTCAAGGATGAGTTAGGGAGAAAAAAATATGTCAAGACAGAAAAAGCAAAAACAATCCACAAAAATTTATAGCATGAATTACCATAAAATATTGTAAGTGATCAAGAATATGGGGAAGACCAGTGAAATCTCCAGATTTACTTACTTATGAGTCTCTTCCATTTCATAAGAGCTACTAGAACATACTGGAGAGATGGGTCTTAATATGAGATAGTGCCAATAACAGGCAGAGGTCAATAATATCCAAAATACTTAGATGATTAGTTGTATTAGCTAAAAGCCGGTCAAGAACCTAAGACTACATTATATCCAAAGGATAGGCATAACATGGAGAACCAAGGAATACACTAGGAAGAAGGTTTATTTCCTAATTAACTAATCCTGATTCATTTACACCAAGAATAGCATATATCAGGGCCAGTCAAATCATATCAGAAAGGCATAGTGAAAAATCCAGAAAGTGAAAAACCAGGTGTAGTGGCACACACCTTTAATCCCAGCCCTCGAGAGGCATAGGTAGGAGGATCACTGTGAGTTCGAGGCCACCCTGAGACTCCAGGTCAGTGAATTCCCCAGGTCAGTTTGGGCTAGAGTGAGATCCTACCTCAAAAAAAAAAAAGAAGAAGAAGGAAGGAAGGAAGGAAGGAAGGAAGGAAGGAAGGAAGGAAGGAAGGAAGGAAAGAAAGAAGGAAGGAAAGAGAGAAAGAAAAGTGATTATCAGCCTTATATATCTGCTTTATAAATACTTGAGAAAATGAATTAAAAATAATAGTGCCACTTAAGTTACTTACTTTAATATTCAACTGCAAAGTTTCTGTTTAATCATTAACTCTAAAGTCTGCCTAATCTCTGAGCTCTTTACACAATGCCTGGAAAATAAAATGAAGGAAATAGAAAACCCAAGAAAGAAAAGTAACTGACAAAAAGTTTCACTCCACAAAGACAACATAATTGGGAGACAGAATCATGTACCTAAGCTGAAGCAGTCTCAGAAGTCCGTGTACTCTACGCGTAGCTTCGAGAAGCCGCTGCCCCCATTTTTACATATGTGAGCAAATAAGGTCCGAAGAGAGAAATGGTTCACCCACACCACACAGCTAAGCACTAATAAAGAATTCAAAGCCAGGTGAGGAAGCACAAAGCTATCATCCTAGCACTCAGGAGGTTGAGGCAGGAGGATTGCCACAAGTTCAATATACCCTGTGTCAAACACAAAATCCGAAGAAATCAGAATCCAGGTGATCTGTATCTGAAGATGAAATGACATTACCCTGTGCAGGCTCTGCAGTTCCCACTTGAAGTTCAAAAAGGTATTCTAGGGCAAAGGATGTGGCTTAGTTGTTAAGAGTTTTGCTTAACATACATGAAGCCCTGGGTTTGATCATACCACCACATAAACAAAAAAAATTTTTTTAAGCATGATCAAAAAGATATTTTAAATAAACATTTTAGATTTTGTGATGTTTTCCTTGTGTCTTTTATCTTTTTTCACTGTAAATTCTGATAGCACTAAAACAAAATGTCTCAGAACATAAATGGTCTTTAGGCTCAACATGTCACAAAAATGAATACATATAGGTTTTATACCTCAGTAAGATCCTCAGTGACATGCTGTTTCTCACTGCCACCATCCACGTGTATTAAGGAGAATAAAGGTAGGGCCAATTAACTGGGCAAATTTTTGAACATCATTACAATCACACAAGGTTCTTGTTTCTTCTTAAAAAAAATATTTATTTGACAGACAGGAAAAGAGAGAATAGATAGATGTACCAGGGCGTCCTTCCACTCCAAGTAAACTCCAGATTCACGCATCACTTTGTGCATCTGGCTTTACATGGGAAATGCGGAATCAAACCTGGCTGTCAGGTTTTTGCAAGCAAGCACCTTTACCTACTGAGCCATCTCCCCATCCTTCTTGCTTCTTTTTTAGGCTGTAACTGCCTTCCTATTTTGCCTAAAAGGGGTTGAGGTGTGTTCATATCAGTAGGATCTCTCCTCATCTTATATGCCACCCAGAGTGAAGTGACAGGAAAGTCTATGAATTCAAAGAGGAAGACGGAGAGCACACAGCTTTGAAGGACAGGGAGCTAATCTTAGGACCAAAGGTTATAGGCTTCACTGCTGGAACTTTCACAGAATTTCAAATCATCAAAAACATTTCTCAAGTGAATTAGCCTTTCCCAAGGTTATCAGCTTTTTCTGGACATGCGATTATAATCAGTTTCTAGTGATAAAACCATATCCCAACACAAGACCATCTAGCACGCTCTCAAAATCATGTCGATTAAAGTACGAATTACACCTTAAACAGTAACACAATTAAAAGATTAGGAATGGGAAATGTCTACATTAAAATTCCTTACCTTACCTTGAACGCCTTCTCCCAAGACCTACACTCAATCAACCAACCAACCAACAAAGGAGGCAGAGAACCAGTGACGCAATACCTGACAGCCTCGCTTTTCAATTTCCACAATACATTTCTGTATCAGGAGAGGCACCATCAAGCCCACGTTCTCTTGTTCTACAACTTTTTGAATATCAACACCAAATATTACTGATTCTCGATTTTTATCTAGGCCATGCAGAGAATTCTCCCACTGTTCCATCAGTGTCACTTTCACATAAATAAGACCTCTAGGCTCGAGCTTGACAGCCAGCTGGTGAGTCCTTGTCACTCTGAATAAAGTGGGGAGAGTGACAGTTCCGTGACAGCATACTCGGTTTTTTCTTGGCGTGGGCTCCCAACTGAACACCACTAGTTTCAAATGCTGTGCATTTTCAATTTCTATGTTGAAAGTGTGATCCATGTCTAAAAATGTTGTTCGACATGTGAGCAAAGCTGTTCTTGCTTTGTTTACTGAGTCAACCTGAATTGCACAAAAGACATCTTTGGAATCTATCCGGGGCGGTTTCAAATCCTCCGCGCCATAGAAATGCACACTCATGAGTCCAGATATGTACTGTGAGCACTTGGGTTGATCAGAAAAACTGTAATGTCTAAAAGCATCGATGTCTATTTCATTTTTGTTACAACTGTTTGTAATGATTTCCTTCCCTTTTCCAATTTTGTTTTCCGATCCATGTTTACTAGACTTCGTTATGAGTTCAGGTGAGTCTCCATCGCTGAGGTAACCACCTCTGCAGGAATACTTTGAGCTCACTGAGGCTTTCTTCTGGTAGCTGTGCTGAGAAGATACAGTGGTATCAAGATGGTACCTGCTTATAACATTCCTTTTAGCAGCTGGCGTTGGGTTCCCAGAAGGCAGAATGACAGTATGAGGAATTTCTCGACAGTGACATTGAGACAAGGGATGGGTGTTATCTGGACTGTTTGTATAGTGTGAGGTTCCCTTAACATTCAGTTTTCGGCTAAATTCTGGCAACCTTTTCATTTTCATGGACAGTTTTCTCACTGTGCGTGGAGATTTGATTTTATCAGGCAAAGACCAGTTAATAGAACTGCCTTTCTTTGCAGGGCCAGGACTTGGAGAAGGTGGCTCCGTGACTCCCAATTCGGTCCTACTTGTAGCAGCTAAGTTCCTAGGACCTTCAAAAAAAAAAAAAGGATAGAAAGATATTTGTTATAAAGTGGTATGCAGTGATCCTTCATTCCTAAACAGACAAGACCTGAAAGAAACAGAAATTCTTGCTTCAGGGCTGGAGGGTGTTGGCTTAGCGGTTAAGGTGCCTGCCTGCAAATCCAAAGGACCTAGGTTCAATTCCCCAAGACCCTCTTAAGCCAGATGCACAAGGTGGCACATGCATTTGGAATTCATTTGCAGTGGCTGGATGCCCTGGCATGCCCCACTCTTTCTGTTTTCCCCTTCCTTCCTTCCTTCCTTCCTTCCTTCCTTCCTTCTTTCTTTCTTTCTTTCTTTCTTTCTTTCTTTCTTTCTTTCTCTCTCTCTCTCTCTCTCTCTCTCTCTCTCTCTCTCTCTCTCAGTCTCTCTCTCTCCCCCCCCCTTTTCTCTCTCAAATAAATAAATAAAAATAAAATATTTTTAAAAAGAAATTCTTGTTTCACTTCGATGGGGATATTTCATGAGGAGCTGAGGTCAATCTCCATGCCCATGTTCAAGCAGTGCAGCGAGCGTCTCCAGAGGGCTTTCAGGGGACAGCAGTTCTGAAGGACAGGAGAAGGGTACCCATGCTCCTTTACTCCTTCTAATGTTCCATGACAAGAGAGCATGTGATTGTATGGCCTCAGGTGGTGTCTTAACAGTTTGGAGAAAACTAGAAAATCCTTCTAGCTTAAATGTGTATTTTAATTAGAAACACAACTCTAATATTTCTTCTGTATATATAGTCTTCAGTTAAATATTATCACAAAGCAGTGATGGCTGACAAAAAGTCAAAAACCAAATAAATTTATAATTTAGGCAGCCAAGAGTCCTTTTTTTTTAACTTCTTTTTTGGTTTATTTTATTTATTTATTTGAGAGAGAAAGAGGCAGAGAGAGAGAGAGAAAGAAATGGGCACCCCAGGGCTTTCAGCAACTGCAAATGAAATATTTTAAAATATATATACAATTTTTTATTTGAGAGACATAGGTAGACAGTATGGGCTCCCTAGGGCCTCTTGCCCGGCAAGCCAACTCCAGATACACGCACCACTTTGTGCATTTGACTTCAATAAGGTTACTGGGGAGTCGAAACTGGATCAGCAGGCCTTGTAAGCAAGTACCTTTAACGACTGAGCCATCCTTCCAGCCTAAGTTCATCAGTTTTTTTTTTTTTCTTGTTTTTTGTTTGTTTGTTTTATTTTTCACAGTAGGCTATCATCCTAGTCCAGGCTGACCTGGACCTCACTCTGTAGTCCCAGGCTGGCCTTGAATTCACAGCAATAGCCAGGTATGGTGGTAATGACTTTAATCCCAGCACTAGGGAAGCAGAGGTAGAAGGATTGAATTTCAGGACAGCCTGGACTAGAATGAAACTCTACCTCAAA
Source organism: Jaculus jaculus (assembly GCF_020740685.1). NCBI lineage: Eukaryota > Metazoa > Chordata > Mammalia > Rodentia > Dipodidae > Jaculus > Jaculus jaculus. Next base: position 14,036,533 of record NC_059120.1, read on the forward strand.
AAAAAAAAAAAAAAAAAAAAGAAACAAACAAACGGGTTGGCATCATAACAATTATTTAAAATTTAAGTTAATATTTCAGATTTGTCTACTAGGCATAGATAAAAATCTAATGATGTTACTAATATCAGAAGCTAATCTATGTGAACTCTTTTATGATTAAAATGTACAAGTGTTTTTTTTTTTTAATTAGATCAAATGGCCTTTCTTTGAAGTATTAATGGAACAGTTTTCCTCCACCCATCTCTGTGTATCCTAATGACAAAGAAGTAGTTTCTTCATAGAGAAGAGAGTATTTTACATGCGCACATGGGGCTTTTCTGGAAAACAGTTAGTGAGAAATAGAGTGTTTAACATAGTGTACAAAGAAGACCCTTGTATTACAAATCACAAAACAGTTTTATTGGTTCTCAGATCTAAAGCATTCTATAGTAATCAAGGTCTTACTGTAGCCTACAAGTATTAATCTATTATGCATAAGGTGGAAAACTTTTCAGTATATTAAATTTCTGTGGGTTTTATTAAATTATTAAGGAGTTTAACATTCTGATTCTATTTATAGACTGTCAGTAAATAATTCCTACTGAAGTGTTTAATTGTTAAAATGAATTACTGTACGTTATCAACTTTTGCAGACAAGAGTGAATTTATAAAAACAAATATGCTTTTTTTATAAAACCCACAAATTGAAATATTACCAAGTTCAACATTCACTTTAAATACAATTAAGCTAATAAAAGCACAAAATATATATGAGAAGCAAGTTCCAAATGAAAACCCTTAAACAAAAATTTATGTCCCAGGCTAAATTAAGTAAACCTGGCAAATGTGCTCAACAGTGGGAACAGTCAACTGCACAGAGCAGAAACTGATCCTAATGAAACAAAAAGTACCATTATAAAAGACTGGGGTCGACCTATTACCACTGAATACCAGCTCAACAGACAAAATGATTAGAAAGCATCAACCCAACTAACCTCCATGAAGCTTGGGCTACAGTGAGAGCCTGTGTAAAAGAGAATTAAAGAGAGAGAGAGAGAGAGAGAAAGCTGGGCATGGTGGTGCATGCCTTAATCTCAGCACTCAGCACTCGGGAGGCAGAGGTAGGAGGATCACCATGAGTTTGAGGCCGCTCTGAGACTACATAGTGAATTCCAGGTCAGCCTGGGCCAGAGGGAGACCCTACCTTGAAAAACCAAAAAAAGGGGGCTGGTGAGATGGCTTAGCGGTTAAGCATTTGCTTGTGAAGCCTAAGGACCCCGGTTTGAGGCTCGATTCCCCAGTACCCACATAAGCCAGATGCACAGGGTAATGCATGCATCTGGAATTCATTTGCAGTGGCTGAAGTACCTAGTGCGCCCATTCTCTCTCTCTGCCTCTTTCTCTCCCTGTCTTTTGCTCTCAAATGAATAAATAAAAGTAAACAAATAATTTTTAAAAATAATAAAAAAAAGAAAAACCGAGAGAGAGAGAGAGAGAGAGAGAGAGAGAGCGCGCGAGCGCACGCACACTGTTTCCTATGGGAGCATATCTGCACTAACAGAAGCACATCAGAAAAAAATCAAGGAAAAACAAATGATTAGATTGAGCTATATAAAATATTTTCATTGAACAAACCAAAACCTGTTGAATATTAGCAATTTGATATGACTTAACCTAAAATATAAGATAATTCAACTACTTCCTTTTATATAATATATAACTATTGTAGCCTTTAGTTAACAAGGCTTTAGATTTGTTTTTTTTTATTTTAGAGATGGCAAGAGAGAGAATTGGCTTGACAGGGCCTCAGCCACTGCAATTGAACCCCTGATGCTGGTGCCACCTAATGGGCATGTGCAACCTTGCACTTGCCTCACCTTTGCGCATCTGGTTTATGGGGGATCTACAGAGTCAAACGTGGGTCCTTAGGCTTCATAGGCAAGTGCCTTAACCACTAAACCATCTCTCCAGCCCTTAACAAGGCTTTTATTTCTACCACTTGTTTCTTTTCTTTGCTTCCTCTCCTTTGCTCATGGGAAAACTCAGGCATAAAAGCCTAAACTAATGACTCTAAGTACAATTAAAAGCCTACTTGTCAGGTCAGGCATGAGTAAATGGATATATAAAACAAAATAAGGTTTACAAAGAGCATATCTGCCTTCTTCTACTCTCCATGATTCTACTCTTTTTTAATTTAAAGAAAAGTAACTTTTGTCTCAAAGAATAAAACACTACAACGAGGCTAGACATGATGGTAAACACCTACAGTACTATAATATTCAGGAGACTAAGGAAAGAGGAACAAGAGTTCAAGGTCAGCCTGAGCTATATATCAAGACCTTGTCTCAAAAAAAAAAAAAAAAAAAGAGTAAAGTGAGCTGGGGAGACAGCTCGGTGGATAAAGTGCTTGTCATGTAAGTGTGAGGACCCAAGTTCAGATCCCAGAGCCCACGTAAAGGTCCGCAGTGGCTACTTGAGTATCTGTAACTGCAGCATGCCTGCAGCAGGATGGGAGGGAGAGAGAAGACTCTTCAGAAACTCAGGATCAGCCAGCCTGCTGAACACAGGGGTAAACAAGAGACTCTGTTTCCAGATGGACAGCAAAGAATCACACCTGAGTTTGTCCTCTAACCTCCACATGTATATTTTGACACATGAGGGCACACACACACTCATTACTTTGCAAAATTAATATTGCTAATAAAAAATTAAACTAACCAGACATAGTGCAGCATGCCTTTAATTCTAGCACTTGGGAGGCTGAGGTAGGAGGATCACTGTGAGTTCAAGGTCAGCCTGGAGCTACAGAGCGAATTCCAGGTCAGCCTAAGCTAAAGTGAGACCCTACCTCAAAAAAAAAAAAAAATTAAAAATAGGTCAGGGGAAAATGACAGTATGAAAAATTTTATAAGAAACTGAAATCTTAAAAAGTGTAACTACGAAAACTAAAAATTTAGAAAACCTCATAGACTTTAATAAATTAGAGGGCTGGAGAGATGGCTTAGTGATTAAGACACTTGCCTGTGAAGACTAAGAATTCATGTTCAAATCTCTAGGACCCACATAGCCAGATGCACAGTGATGCAAGTGTGCAATTTAGCACATGGCCACAAGGGAGCGCATGCATCTGGAGTTTGTTTGCAGTGGCCCTGGAACACCCATTCTTATGTTTTTCTTATATGTTTTTCTTATATTATTCTCTCTCTCAAATAAATAAACAATAATAATAAAGAAATTAGAGAACTGCGAGATACCTAACAATTTCAGTGAGGCACAAAGAAAAACGATGGGAGGAGGACGTAAAGATATGGAAGGTACATGTGATTAAAGTTCTTCGGGGAAGCACAGAGCAGAATTGTGTAATCAGCATTCACCTAAATGTGAAAACTGGAAAAAGCTAGCAAGTTTCAAAACTGAGGAAAGTATGCAAGGCATGACAGCTCATGCCTTTAATCCCAGCACTTAGAAGATAGAGCAAGAAGGACTGCCATCAGTTCAAGGCCAGTCTGCTTACAGAGTGTGTTCCAGGTCTTTATAGGCTGGACCAAGACCCTGTCTCAATAAATAAATAAACAATAAAAAAATAAACTGAAGATATTAAGTCATAGACTGAAAAATTATATAAAAATTTAAAAACAAAACAAAACATACTAAAGCACATACCAAACTATAAAGTCAAGCCTGTGATAAAAATAAACCTCCACATGTATTAAAATATTTAGTAGGCTAGGGTGCAGCTCAGCAGTAAAGTGATTATTCAGGCAAGGGCCTATATCTGATGCAGCTTTATTTTTATTTTTGACAAGTGCTTACTTTATAAGGCAAGTAGACACTTTCTACTTTAGCAACTATCAAAGAACTGACCAGAAAAGGCACATCTACAGTCGTCTTTACCTGCAACCACAGATTTCATCACGGGGCTGTCATCCATCATTCCTTCATGTGTCTTGTGCCCAGGCCTTTGCATACACTGCGGCATAGCTTCCACAGAATACAGTGGATCTACAGGACTCATCCCATTTGATTGTGTGCTCTGAGCATCACCTGTGTGTTGGCCAGGGCACAACACATCTTCAGTAGATGGCTCTACTCTCTTCATGTCACCAACAAACAGAGCAGGAAGCTTCTGACCAGCAGGGTTTGCCTCTCCACAACCCAAAGCACTGGATCCGCCAAGATCGCCATCCTCAGGGATGGGGTTGTACCATATCTCTCCTTCATCATCGGCATCATTTTCCTCAGTGAAGTCTAAAGGACAGTTTCGTGATGGTGAAGAGCTGGGCACATTACACACCATATACGTAAAGTTTTCTTCTGTTGATCTGAAGGAAGGTTGTGATAGCTGATGTTTAGGAGGGGACAAAGGTGAAACAGGTAAAGGACCTCGATCCTGGTATTTCTTATTTTCTTCCACACTCTGAGATCTCAGGGTACTCTGATAGAGCCAATTGCGTTTCTTGGAAACAGTGATGCTGTTAAGTGGCTTATGATCTCTGAGTTCAGTGTCATCCTTTAGGTCTTCAAGTTCTCTCCTCTTCACTGAAGAACCATAAACATTTTCAAATAAGTCTGTTTTAAAGGAGAAAAGATGGAACATAATAATGCTAGGTTAACATGAAAGACATGTCAATTCAGGCCATTTATTAAAATATTTAAAAATAAGTGATATTAATCACACTCAGATCAAAATAAGACCAAAAATATTGTTTTTCCATCTAAATATAACATCTATTATTTAGACATCCAACTGCTTAGATGCCATCGCAGTCACTTTCTCGTTGCTGCACCAACACCAACCGCAGGCAGCTCATGGGCAGACAGGGTGCAGTTCAGGCTTACAGCATCGGGGGAACGCTCCACCACGGCGGAAGCAGCGAGCTCACTCCAGCACCCACAGCACAGAGACAGAAAAACCACCACCAGCAAGCACAAGCAGCCAGAGCTCAAAAACGACTCTGAACACACCTAGTGCTGGACTACAAGATCCAACCCCAGCGACAGCTCCTCCAACATGCTGCTGTAGACTTTAACCTTAACCAAAAACCCCCGAGGCATTAGGGGACATACTTTTACATTCAAACCACTGGAAGCACAGACCCTACTGCAGAAGACCTCAGATATTTGGGCTTCAGGAATAGAAAATCAGGCTGGAGACCATCTGGAATCCACCTCTTTAGATGACTAGCTGTTAATACAACTGGAAAATGCTATGTAGTCTGTTGGAGGGGGGGTGTAGTCATCTATGGCTTTAACCAGCAGTGGACCCTGCAGGCTATAGAGCAGGCCAGCCAGGCTAAATGTACCAACTAGTGTAATGGTGGCATGTCTCTAATGAGGGAAACCAACTGCTCTCTGAGGCCCACTCCATGGGAGGGAATTCATACCCAGTACTGAAAATCTAATCAAAAGCCTATGGCTAGGGAGGTCATATGCCCTTATGGGAAAGCTACCACTGTTTGGCTAAATGCACATACTATTCCCACTAAACTGACCTCTAAATATTTATATTTATGCTCATGTAACAATGCTACTTTCACTTTTGGTTAAAGAAGCTTCTCTTTTCAGATGAGGGGGACCACTGAGGAGACTCAAAAGTTATCAAAGTGCTGAGAAGTGACAGTGAGCGTTCGGTGCTAAGTGAGACGTCTCTATCACACCCTTCCAGGCTCAGGCGCCAGTGCAGAAGGTGGTGGAAAGAATATAAGAGCCAAAGGAAAGGGAGGAAGGGTTTGGAATATTGCCTTCCAAACACAAAAGTGGCCTTTACATTCATGACCTCACAGCGGCTGACACTGCCTACACAAGACCTGGCTAAGAAAAAACGGCGTCTCAGTGGCAGAGAAGCTAGTTGAGAAGAGGCTCAGCGGAAGGAAGGGGACAAAGGAGGGCGGTGAGTGATTACAACCAGGGCTCACTGTGACGTGAAGGGAGCTTGTCAATAAAGTTTGAAAAAATATAACTGCTAACATAAATGTCAAATCATTCTAAGAAAAAGCACATACAATTTGGCACCATCTATAAAAACCATATTTGTAAGACTTAGCCTAAGCAAAACAGATTAATCTAAGAAGCACTTCCATAGAGTGTACTATATACAAGAGTATGCTTTTAGTATTTGTGTAATCCCAACTCCCTACTTACAAAGATAGAAGACATTAATTAGAAAGCACAAAAATATTTCTCTTTTTACATAAAGATTTTAAATAACCTAACAAAAAATGTCTTATTGATTATTAAAATCTTAGCAGGAGGTTGGTTTCCTAATCACTGCACAGTAACATCTTACAGAGCCTGAGTTCTAAATATCTAAGGTAAAAATAAAGAGAGAAGCCACGCGTGGTGGCGCACGCCTTTAATCCCAGCACTCGGCAGAGGTAGGAGGATCGCCATGAGTTGGAGGCCACCCTGTGACTACATAATAAATTCCAGGTCAGCCTGGGCCACAGTGAGACCCTACCTCGAAAAGCAAAATAAAGAAAGAAAGAAAGAGAGAAAGAAAGAAAAAGGAAGGAAGGAAGGAAGGAAGGAAGGAAGGAGTCTCTGAGGGGTTACAATAGCACCCAATACAACTGCTATCGTGATTAGCCAAACCTAAACCTAAGTAGTAGCTAAAAATATAAAACAAATCAGTCCTTGCCCTTAGTCATAGCCTAGAAGACCTCAGATATTTAAGTGTGTATGTGTACACATCCATAATACATACATATATATATGTGTACATATATATGTGTGTGTGTATATATATATATATATATATATATATATATATATATATATATGTTACTACATTGTGGTTAAGACTCTAAGAACGTAACATTTCTTTGTCTAACGACAAAATTGGAGTAGGGAGGTGGCTCAGCAGGTCAGAGAACTTGGTGTGCAAGAAGGAGGACCTGAATCAACCCCAACAGTCACACAGAACGCCACTGGCTGGGTAGGCCTGCAATCCTAGCGCTGAAGGGATAGGGACAGGAGAATCACTGGGGCTCTCTGGCCAGCCAGACCAACCAGAAATAGTAGACCCAGGCTCAGTGCACGGCGCTCAAGGAGAACAATCAAGGAGACCACGTGACGTTCTACTCGAGCCTCTGGGATGGTTAACCTCTGACTGTCACACTGATAGGGTTCAGAGTCACCGTGGAGGAAGTCCATGGGCATGCCAGTTAGGGCTTTTCTGGATGAGGTCAGTAGAGATGGGAAGACCAGCTTGGCTGTGGGTGGCAGCATTCCATGAGCCAAGGGCCCCAACTGCATAAAAATGAGTCATTGTCTCTGCTCCTTCACTGAGGAACTGCTACAAGCTCCTTCAAATTACTGCTCCATGCCTACCCCATGACGGACTGTTCCTAAAACCATAAACTGACACGAACCTTTTCTCCCTTAAACTGATTTTTGTCACATGTTTTGTCCCAGTAACAAGAAGGTAACTAATACACCTCTGCATGTGTACTCACTGGGCATCCATAAATGCACATACTACCTACATGTCACACACCACACACAAAAAGAAGAAGACATCACATTTCCAAAAAGTTGTATTATGTGGGCTACAGTAACAGTAAGGTAAGTAAATATACATCTATCAAATAAATAAATCACTATACAGATAATTAAAGGAGAACCACATTGAGTGTGCATATAGATGACTCAGTATTAAAGAAAAAAAATAATGATTTATTAACTGTAACTAAACACATTCAGCTATGAGAAGCTTAATAACAAACAAAAATTAAGTTTATGAAAATCAAGGCATTCAGCACCTCCGTTCTACTGAAAAAAAAAAAATCCTTTAAAAATGTAAATTTAGCCAGGCAGTCTTTAATTCTAGCACTGGAAGGCAGAAGTAGGAGGATCACTGTGAGTTCAAGGCCATCCTGAGACTACATAGGGAATTCCAGGTCAGCCTGGGCTAGAGTGAGATCCTACCTCAAAAAACTAAAATGTGGGTTGGAGAGATGGCTTAGCAGTTAAGCGCTTGCCTGCGAAGCCTAAGGACCCCAGTTTGAGGCTCGATTCCCCAGGATCCACGTTAGCCAGATGTACAAGGGGGTACACGCATCTGGAATTCTTCTGCAGTGGCTGGAAGCCCTGGCGCACCCATTCTGTCTCTCTTGTTCTCTATCGCTCTCAAATAAATAAATAAAAATAAACAAAAAAAATTTTTTTAAAAACTAAAACGTAAATTTATGTTTTTGTCTTTCAAAACGTTAACCATAGCTGGGCATGGTGGTGTTCATCTTTAAATCCCAGCACTCAGGAGGCAGAGGTAGGAGGATCACCCTGAGACTACATAGTGAATTCCAGGTCAGATTGGGCTACAGTGAGATCCTACCTCAAAAAAACAAAAACAAAAAAAAAAAAACAACAACAACAACAACAAAAGCTAAGCACGTACCCAACCAAGCAGATCAGTCAAAACAACCTGCAACACAAATGTGGGTTTAAGTTCAGTTTGTACCATCTGCAGAAGCTAGACTAGCAATCAGAAGGGAAGGAGAAGTGCTGAAAAGAAGTGACGGTGACGGCGGTGCTCAGAGCTAAAGGAGACTCCTCTATCACGCCCTCCACGGCTCAACGAACACTGCAGAAGAGGTGATGGAAGGAATGTACGAGCCAAAGGTTGGGAAAGAGTGCTTTAGAATGCTGTCTTCAAAACACACAGTGGCCATTGCATTCATGACCTCACAGTAGCTATCTACTGACTACATAGTGAATTCCAGGTAAGCCTGGGCTACAGCGAGACCCTACCTCAAAAAAAAAAAAAAAAACAGTTAAGGAAAGGAAGCTTCAGTGAACTACTATGTCAGCCATTTATTACTGAACAGAAGAGTGACTTTGGCAGGCAGGACAAAAAGCAGTAGGGAAGCCCTAAACTTCACTGAGCCTCTACAGCAACCCTGTGAAATGAGCATGAGAATTACTGTGAGCCTCAAACACATGAGGGATCCAGGTAAGGTCTTAGTATTCAAAATTAAGTATGCTTAACTCTCTTGTCCCTCTCCCTAGAATGCTTTCCATTAACAGTAGGGAAATAAGCAGCTCGCAGGACATCATCAGTTCCTTATCAGGTGGCCCTTAATACTGAAAACTAAAAGTGTTACTCAGAAAAGCTAAGTAACCTGGAGAGCACCTGTGGTCAGCAGACAAGCGCACTTGGAGGGGTGACCATCTCCACGGCCCAGGGCTGAAGTGCAAACGTGGAACACACACCCAATATATCCTAACTCGATTTCATTCTTAAAATTTAGTTATGAAAACAGAAGATTCCAGTGTTTTTCTTTGCCTTTTTGTTCATATCAAAAAATAACCAAAAATTAACCACTTGCTCAAAAAAATCGCAGGGACTTCTAGGTTCTCAGTGATCACACTCTCTTGCCAAGCATGCTGGGATCTAGATCTACTTCACGAATCAATTAATGGCATACGAGACCTGCACAGGACATTATGTACAAACGTTTTGACACAATTATAAATTTGAAGGAAAAAAATGTAAAACTATTTAATTTACTACATCTTGTTTTATCTTATTCTAACACATATGTTACCCAAAATTTATCTGGACACATTAGAGTCCTTCAGAGTTTCTGAATACTGTGCACTGTACATGATTCCTGAAACATGCACCTACCTGTACTACATTCCAAAGTACTACAATAAAAAATAAAGCTATTAGCATCCTGTATTTAAGCAAGTTGATATAACTAATATGTTTAATGAAAGTGTAATAGTAGAAGGAGTAATTACATTATAAGACACACTATAACTGTTTTTAAGGAAATAAGCTACAAATGCTTGAAACCAGGTAGTTTGATATTGCAATATACATGATGCTGAATTTAAATTTACAAATAAGTACTGACATAGTTAGAATTCTCACAAAGACCAAAGTTACTCAGTTATTAAAAGTGATCTTGGGGGGCTGGAGAGATGGCTTAGCGGTTAAGTGGTTGCATGTGAAGCCTAAGCACCTCGGTTCAAGGCCCGATTCCTCAGGACCCACATTAGCCAGACGCACAAGGGGACGCACGCATTGTTTGCAGTGGCTGGAGGCCCTGGTGCGCCCATTCTCTCGCTCTCTCTATCTATCTGCCTCTTTCTCTGTCACTCTCAAATAAATAAGTAAAAATAAATTTAAAAAGTGAACGTGGGCTAGGAAGACCACCTGCTGCACAAACACAGGGACCTGAGTGGTCCCCAGCCCTCACATAAAAAGCCAGCCTGCCCACACACGGCTGAAGCCCTAGAGCTGTGTGGGGGACAGAGACCGGAGGACGGCCAGGGTTCGTGGGTCTAGCTAGTGTAACTGAGAACTGCTGGGCCTCAGGGTTGGTGACGTGCTCAGTCTGAAGTGAGCAAGGTGAAAAGTAATAGAGCACCAGCACACCTCCTCAGCCTCTGAACACATGGCAGGAGCACGCACATCTGTGCACGCGCGCGCACACACACACACACACACACACACACAAGCTAATCTACTCAGCAATTACTTATAAACTATTTTGAACATTTAATTTTTATCTCAGTTAATATAAGATGGATGCAGATGTAAATCCATGTCCATGAGAAGCTATATGCACTCTTCCTTTCCCTCCTTGTGCTAAACTTGATGCTTAATTCTGCTTCACTTATAAGAAGGCACAAGGAAAAACTTAAGACTAAGTATACAAAGTTACAAGGCACAAACCTATCCTCCTATAACTATACATGTTATAGCATTGATATAATTTTCAGATTCTAAATAAAGCCATTCTTTGAAAATCTGGAAGAGAATGCAGCAATGACCATTTTTGCAGGTTTTCACTAAGAATGATATGCTACACAGTGGTGAGCTACTCAAGCCATTTCTTCTTGATAATTATTTCATAATAATTCCAAATGATAGCATTATTAAACATTTAAGTAAAGCCTGGTGAGCTCAGTCAGCAGAGCATGAGACTCTTGAACATTTAACTAGTGCCCCAGATATATTAGCAAGTCAAGCAATTATGCATTTACACAACTGAAAATGTGCACCATGCAGTCATCTTTTTAAAATGTTTTATTTATTTATTTATTTGAGATAGATAGAGGGAGAAAGAGAGAGAGAAAGTGAGAATGGGCATGCCAGGGCCTCTAGCCACTGCAAAGGAACTCCAGATGCATGTGCCACCAGGTGCATCCAGCTTACGTGGGACCTGGAGAATTGAACCTGGGTCCTTAGGCTTCACAGGCAAACACCTTAACTGCTAAACCATCTCTCTAGCCCATCTTTTTATCATTTTAAGATTTCTATTCAATTCAAAGGGGAAAGTGGGGGGAGGGGGAAGGGAGGGTATTACCATGGGATACTTTTTATAATCATGGAAAATGTTAATAAAAATTGAGAAAAAAAAAAGATTTCTATTCAAGGGCTGGACAGATGGCTTAGCGTTAAGGTGCTTAACTGTGAAGCTTACTAAGGACCCAGGTTCAATACTCCAGGTCCCACATAAACTGGATGCACATGGTGGCACATGTATCTGGAGTTCCTCTGCAGCGGCTAGAGGTCCTGGCATGCCCAGTCTCACTTCCTCTATTTCTCCGTCTGTCTGTAATAAATAAAATAATCTTTTTTGTTTGTTTTGTTTTTTGAGGTAGGGTATCACTCTAGCCCAGGCTGACCTGGAATTCACTATGGAGTCTCAGTGTGGCCTGAAACTCATGGCAATCCTCCTACCTCTGCCACCCAGAGTGCTGAAATTAAAGGCATGTGCTGCCACACCCAGTGAAAAGAAATATTTTTTAACAATTTCTACTCTCTTTATTGCTTTCACTTAGCAGTTAATTTGCAGAGACTGGAAGTCCTGAAGCATTATCTCCCACTCCCTCTGCCTTTTTGTCTCTCTCTCTCTTTCTAGCAGATAATATATAAAAATTAAATACTAAAAAAAAAAAAAGTAAAAATCCAAATAAAAGTATTCTCCCCCTTGGTTTTTTGAGGTAAGGTCTCACTCTAACCGAGGCCGATCTGGAATGCACTTTGTAGTCTCAGGCTCACCTCGAACTCATAGCGATCATCCTACCTCTGCCTCCCCTAGTGCTGGAACTAAAGGCACGTGTTATCAAGCCTGGCCCCAAATAAAAGTATTCTTATGAACATGGTATTAGATATCTAAATCCATGCCTAAATTTTAAAATAAAGTGTGTGTCCCAGGTAAACTTAGAAATAGGTAGGGGCTGGAGAGATGGCTTAGCAGTTAAGGTGCTTGCTTGTGAAGTCTAAGGACCCAGGTTCGATTCCCCAGTATCCATGTAAGCCAGATGCACAAAGTAGCGCATGCGTCCAGAGTTTGTTTGTAGTTGCTGGAGGCCGTGACATGCCCATTCTCTCTCTCTCTAATAAAATAAAAATATAAAGGAGGTAGAAAGAGATGAAGCATTTTTTTTTCTTTTTCAAGTTGTCTGCTTGCTTTGGAGACTAGAAAATAAAAGAAGGAAACTTTGAGACTGCTTCGGATCCACAGCTCCACAAAAGAAACCCAGAAGAGCAAACACAAGCACAAAAGGTGAGCAGAATAAATAATAAGTGCCCCTGACAGGGTTTCCAGCTTGAGCTCCAGGCGGTAAGAAGCCCTCAGCTCCCAATCTTTCATTCTCCACCCAGCATCCCAATGACCTGGGGCGACAGTATTCACACAAAGCCTGCAGCCTTTCCTCCTGATAAGGACTCTAAGTGTCTGTCAGACACAACACCAAGCCATTATCTTTGCAGGCTCATAGCACACAGAGGACAGAGACCACATGAAGTTGACTTACTTGTCTAAGGTCACAAGACAGGTCAATGGTAAAATCTGATCCGAAACCCAGAATCTCAATTCTGTTAACCACTGTTATTATATTCCCTTCTGGAAGATCCCAAAATCTCACTAAGAGTGACTAGTGCAAGGTGAGACTAATATGAAGAACTACCTAAACACATCATGTTCTATAGGCAATAAGTATTAATTCATACAAATAAGATGAAGTAGAAAGAAAGCAATCAAGTGCTTTACTCTATTAAATGTATATGGTATTAGAAAAAGGAAGACTGCCTTTTCAAAACTTCTGAGCAACTCTATCTAGAACCTTACTACTCTTAAGTGTGGGCTACCAAAAGCATTACATTAGAAGTCTACAATAAAAGGCTGTTATAATGCAGAAACTCCTCAGGGACAGAATATATACTTGAACAAGATTTTCAGGGAACCTATATGCATTAACTTTGGAAAGCACCACTCTAAAACAATGAACACAGAAAAGTCTAGAAAACAGCCTGATTCTCAAAAGATCAACAGACATCTCAGAATCATTGGTCTAGAAACTAAGGACTTCCAAGTCAACACATTACTTTCTCCTGAATCTGTAATTCTTGAACTTTTCCAGCTACAAGCAACTCCAATGTTCCATGGCATTCTTTAAAAAAAAAAAAAAAGAAAAAGAAAAAAGTCCTGCACTGTTTCTAAGGCCACAATGCCAACTTCTCTCAGAAAGGGATTTAAAGCTTGAAGACTGTCCAAAAGTGGTGTTGCACACCTTTAATCCCAGCACTTGGGAAACAGAGGTAGGAGGATCACTGTGAGTGCAAGGCCACCCTGAGACTCCATAGTGAATTCCAGGTCAGCCTGGGCTAGAGCAAGACCCTACCTTGAAAAACTAAAAACAAACTAAAACAAAAAGTCTACATGCCTCTTGCTACTAATTGGGGGGGCGGGGGGGCAGGGCAGCAACCCAGAAAGGATGAAGTATGATACAAAGAAATCAGACAGCATTTCAAATACTTGAGAAAAGTAAGTGGCAACCTCCACCACAGTCACCTTCACTTAGGATGGTTACAGACCACACCAGCTAATTACAGAACTGTCAAAAATTTGAAGATAAAATGCTAACAAATGAAACCCTGTCAACAGTTTCTTCCAAAGATCACGTAGCAAGAAAAGCAGGTCAAAGGCGGCTAATTATGCTTTAACACAAAGTAAAACTAACATAGCTCAACCTGGTGCTTCTGAATATATTTCTAAGAATTGGATACTAATTAAAACTTATTTATAAAGACTTCTAATGAAGTACACTTGGGAAATAAATTATGATTCCATCATAATTTTAAGGCTTGCAGAAACTTGCCAATATTTACTATGTGTAATGACTTTAAATTTCTTAAGTAACTGTCCCAATTAGGAACAAATTGGCCAACTTGTGAAGACTATACACTTAAATGCATCAGATATTGACATTATAATACCATTAGAGGGTTGATGGTTCCTGGTGGAAGCCAAAAATCAAAATAGGAAAACACTTTGGCTTCCATTTGTCATAATGGTCTCAGACATTTTCAAGATACTTATGTAGATTGGTTATCTATTCCACTATATAGTCATTTTGAGTCTACATTGTGATTGTATTCTAAAGGATAATATACTCATGTATATGATATTAAAATATGGTATAAGCCTTTTGGAATATTTATCATGTTTTATACAACTAGGAATCTATTGCTTCCGTTGGATTTGGTATTATGTTTTCCAAAACTGTTTTTATTTTATGTACTTATTTATTTGCAGGTCTATGATGGAACCTTAGGTCTTGAATATACTAAGCACGCACTATCTACCACTCAGCTACATAACAAGCCCAACAACCTGATTCAAACTGTACTCCAAGACGGTCATGGTGGCACACACCTTTAATCCCAGCACTAGGGAGGCAGAGGTAGGAGGATTGCTGTGAGTTCGAGGCCACCCTGAGACTACATAGTGAATTCTAGGTCAGCCTGGGCTAGAAAGTGAAATGCGACCTCAGAAAAACAAACAAACAGAAAAACTATACCCCAAATCACATCAACATCAAGCAAACATTTAAAGGTAAAGGTTAAAAAAAATGGATATAGCAATCAATTTTTTTTAAAAGTTCTAGAACCTATTCTTGGATTCCCTCCTCTTCCTTGACATTTTGAGGAATTTACTTAGCCCTCAAAACCCTTTTGAAAATTCCATTCATTTCCTCAGGCCAAGCAACTTAATAAAATTAGTTGGATCAAACCTCTAAAGAACTTTGGAGTCTCTTTGCCCTCATATAAATAGGGGTTTTGGAATCATGAGACCAGAGACTGGATTCACGTTAACAGTCTGAATACCAGCTGAGAGATCTTCTACAAACCCCAAGACCTCTTTGTTTTGTTGTTAAATGACAATTGTCTTATCTTTGGGAGGGCTTAAAATGATATAAGAATCACATGAAGTATCCAGAATGGTCTTAGTAAGGGCAACTAACCATCATGAAAAGTTGTTCTAAGGGCTGGAGACATTGCTTAGCGGTTAAGCGCTTCCCTGTGAAGCCTAAGGACCCCAGTTCAAGGCTCGATTCCCCAGGACCCACATTAGCCAGATTCACAAGGGGGCGCACACGTCTGGAGTTTGTTTGCAGTGGCTGGAGGCCCTGGTGCACCTATTCTCCCTCTCTCTCTATCTGCCTCTTTCTCTCTCTGCCTGTTGCTCTCAAATAAATAAATAAAAACAAACAAAAAAAAATTTTTTTAATGTTGTTTTAAAAAGTTCTGCAAGGGCTGGAGAGATGGCTCGGAGGTTAAGGGACTGCCTGCACATCCCTTCGACTCAGGTTCAATTCTCCAGAACCCATGTAAGCCAGACACACAAGGTGGCACATGCATCTGGAGCTCATGTGCAGCGGCTAGAGGCCCTGACATGCCCATTCTCTCTCTGTTATCTGTCTCTCTCAAAAAATAAATAAATAGTTTTAAAGAAGTAAAAACAGAAAGTTCTACAACAGGCTGGAGAGATGGGTCAGTGGTTAAGGTGCTAGCCTGCAAAACCTAACAACCCTAGTTCAAGTCCCAGTACCCACGTAAAGCCAGATGCACACAGGGACATGCCTCTGGAGCTCGTCTGCAGCGGCTTAAGGCCCTGGTGCACCCATTCTCACTATCTCTCTTCTACCTCTCTCTGCTTGCAAATAAATTAATTAATTAAAATACAAAAAAAAATTGCTGGGCATGGTGGTGACACCTTTAATCCCAGCACTTGGTCAGCAAAGGTAGGAGGATCACTGTGAGCGTGAGGTCAGCCTGAGACAACATAGTGAATTCCAGGTCAGCATGAGCTAAAGAAAGACCCTATCTCAAAAGAACAACAACAAAAAAAAAAAATTAAGTTTTACAAATCTAGGGCTTGGAGAGATGGCTTAGCAGTTAAGGCATTTGCCTATGAAGCCTAAGGACCCAGGTTCAATTCCCCACTACCCACAGAAGCCAGCTGAACAAGGTGGTGCATGCATCTGGCATTTGTCTGCAGTGGCTAGAGTCCCTGGCACACCCATTCTCTCTTTATCTGCCTCTTTCTCTCTCTCAAATAAGTAAATAAAATATTTTAAATTTAAAAAAAAAGTGACTGAAGAGATAGCTCAGCAGTTAAGGTGCTTGCTTGCAAAGCCTAACGAAGCGAGTTCAACTACCCAGTACCCATGTAAAGCCAGATGCACAAAGTGGCTCATTTATGTGAAGTTCATTTGCAGGGGCTGGAGGCTCTAGCACACCCATTCTTTCTGTCTGTCTCTCTTCTCTGTCTTGCAGATAAATAAAATGACTGAAAAAAAGTTCTACAGATCTATATACTAGATATCTGAAAATTACCCAAATTATTTTCATGTTTCCTACAAGAGATTTGAATTTGTGATTTGAAAGGCTTTAACAATGGTAAAATTAGGTCAGACATGGTGACAGTTTTTGCTTAGATTTCTTACAAAACACAGTCATTGTGATATTTGGTTTTAACTTCTTTTAGAGTTGATTAAGTTTCATCTCTAATGCTTTAGTACAAAAGTCAATAAATTCACTCTTTGAGGAAATACACTTACTTAAGTCCTTGAATATTTATACTATTACTGAGGCCACTGTTAGATGGCAAATGCTCAACCTTTGCAACGAAAGGGCAAAATATTTGATTAAAGTTTACACAGATCTTTATGATTGAAATTCAAATTATCATAAGTGAACCAAGATTAAGGGAACCAAAATATTGTGCAAAATATAAATAATTCCAAATACTTTAGTCCTAGAAACACATATTTGTTGGCATGAAGCACACACGTCTTCAACGACATTCTATTTCTTTCACTCAAGTGAAATAACATGCACTTGGGTATGAAAGTTGACTAGTATATAGAGATTTACAGATCTAAAAAGTCTTAACGAATTATTTCACTGCCCCTCTGAGTTTAATTACAACTTTTGTGAACTTTGTTTCTCCCCACGGTTGAATATTTAATGGTTAAATAAAGTTAATGTGAAGCCCGGTGTGGTAGTGCACACCTTTAATCCCAGCACTGAAGAGGCAGAGGTAGGAGGATTGCCATGAATTTGAGGCCACCCTGAGACTACATAGTGAATTCCAGGTCAGCCTGGCTACAGTGAAACCCTACCTCAAAGAAGAAAGAGAAAAATGAAATTAATAATAATAAAGTTAATGTGTATTAGCCTGGACTTGTAAGATTTGTAACTCTTACCAAAGAAAGTGCCAAATGCTTTTACATTTCTGCATTTGATTTTTAAAAGATTTTTTAACATCGAGCTCTTTACGCTCACTAAAAGTTTTTAGATTTGAGATTGTAGCTCAAAAAACTATGTTGTTTTACCTCAGTTTCTTTCACAATAATTTTCTGATATTTGCAACACTAATTAGTAAGGGATTTCTGAAACTGACAGCCTAAACTTACTTAAGCGATAATAAAAAATCGTGCACATGCAAACTAAGGAGCGCAAGTTAAGGACAAATATACTTTAACAAAGATACTAATTCACTCCTACTACAAATAAGATTCAAGTTGAGAAATGACCTAAAGTGCCTGGGCTTAAAAAAAAAAAAAGTACACGAATGACATTTTCTTTTCATTAAAATACCAATAGTCTTGGTTTCCCACAAGTGAAAGAATTCGTACACTTTGGGTTTGTTTTGATTTGACGTGTGTGTGTGTGTGTGTGTGTGTGTGTGTGTGTGTGCACCAAAAAAGTTTAATGAGTAAAATGACAGTTTATCAAGCCTGTAAAATTCTACCTTGGCTCAAATTCAAGCTCACAAACTTCGCCAAAGTCTCTGGATTTGCCTAGAGCTATAAAGAAAAATCAAGGCAGCACCGCCCATCCCTAAACCTACAGAAAAAGCCTGTGGTGAACTTAACCTTTACGCATTGTTGTACTAAGGGAGTAGACACGCTGGTGCTAGAATTAAAAAGAAAGAAAAGCAAAGAACCCATAGGAAAAAGGGAGAAAGAAGAGCGGTGCAAGGGGGACAGAGTCCGTGCAAACATGTTAAGTAAATAAATAAATAAATAAAAGTAAACACACACACACACACACACACACACACACACACAATTTTGGCAAACACACCGGCAGGGACAGAAGCCCACCCGGTAATAAACACGAAAGCCACCTGCCTGCGCAGTGTCCTCCTACCTGTCAAAGTGATCTTTTGGTCTGGAGACACCGAGAAGACGTGGTTTTCGGGCACTTTCCAAGGGTCCAGATTTGGAGGGGCCGCAGGGGTCCCTTGCACTTGGGGGGATGGCCCACGGGGGCGGCCCTTCATCCCCAGGGACAGCAGGCGCCCTTTGTACATCCACTTCTGCAGTTTCTTGACTGTCACCGCCGGCGGCTTGAGGAAGGTGGACCCGTCCCGACGGTCCTCCCGGCCTCCGCGTCCCACAGACGAAGCCGCAGGGTCTCCGCCAGGACCTCCCGGGGATCGAGCCGCCGGGTGCCCGCGGTACCCGGGCGGCAGGAGGGCGGCGGGTGCTGCCGGGGGCGGGCGGGCGCCGCCGCTCCAGCCGTCCATCGCGCCGGCACGTGGCGGGCGCCCGTCTCGGTCCCCGCGCGGCCCGCACCCGACCCAGCCGTCGCTGGGCCAGCGCGGGAGGAGCGGGACGGACGGGGACGAGGAGGGGGGCGAGGCTTGGGAGCCAGCGGGGAGACTCTCGAGACTCCGGCTCCGGGACAGTCGCATCCGCGGAGGCAGCGGCCGTCGCCTCCCCGCCCCCGGTGCCCTCGGAGGGGAGCGGGGCGGGGACACCTGCAGCGGAGGGCGGTCGCCGCGTCCCCGCCGGCCAGCGGCGGCCGCGCGCCGGGA
The DNA here is from genome assembly GCF_020740685.1 of Jaculus jaculus. NCBI lineage: Eukaryota > Metazoa > Chordata > Mammalia > Rodentia > Dipodidae > Jaculus > Jaculus jaculus. The sequence continues at coordinate 14,055,642 of NC_059120.1, forward strand.
CAGTCGGGCACCGGCCGGCCGCGTGCCCGTGTCCGGGGGCAGGTCGTGCATGGCCCGGATCAGCAGATAATAGGCCTCACGCAACTGGGTCTGCAGCCTGCCCGTCTCCCCGAGGCCACCCTCCGCCCCCGGGGAGGAGCCCGCGGCCGGGGAAGGCGGGGGCCGGGGCCGGGGCCGCCGCTCCGCCTCCGCCCCCTCGGGCTCGGGCCGGGACGCCGAGCCGCCGGGCAAGTTCTCGTAGTAATCGGCGTCCTCGTCCCCGTCGGAGCCGCTGTCGTCCGAGCCCGGCTCGCGGCCCGCCGCCGGGAGGCGGTGCGGTTCCCCGTGCGAGCGAGGTCCGAGCGGCCCCGGGGACCGCGACGGGGAGGATGGCTGCCGCGCCGGCCGCTCGGGACCGCGCTTCTCGCCGGGTCTGCACGGAGTCCTCCTCACGGGCTCGGCCATCCCCACCCGCTCCTCCACTTCCGGCCTCGAGAACCCGGCTCGGCGTCCCCGAACAGAGTCCCCCCGTCGGCGGTGGAGCCCGCGGCGGCCCAGGCTTCCCATAGCCGCCGCCGCCGGCTCCTCACATACTTGGCATAACTCAGCCGCGGGATGGCGGGACGGGCGGGCGGGGGGGGGGGGGCGGGAGGAGGAATAGGGCGCGCGCGCCGCAGTGCGCATGCTCCGCAGGGGGCCGTCGGGCCGCGCGCGCCCGCCCGCCTCGCGTTCCTGGAGGTGCGCGCGTGCGCGCGCGCGCGCGGCGCAGGTACAGACGGCCGGGCGCGCGCGGGGGGCGCTGGGTAGACGCCGAGGGTGGGGTGGGCGCGAAAGGCGCGGGAAAACCGGGGAGCGCACCGGGGCGCGGGAGGGAGAACGGTGGAGCGGGAAGGTGAGTCCCGGGGCTCGGCGGCGGAGGAGTTGGACTCTCTGGCAGTCAGAGAATGAGGAAGGGGCGCACGGAGGCCGCCCGGTCACCGACCACACCCCTCCTCCGGGTGGCCCGAGGGGAAGCCGGGTGGCGCAGGTGTACCTCACCCGGCCAGGTGTACCCGAAAAGTCCCCAGCGCTGAGCGGCATCCGGAGCTGCTGGAAGGGAATTTACAGCGGTTCCTTTCCCCGCACCCCCCAAAGAGGAAGAAGAGAAACTTTGTCCAAAAGTCAAGTCTGGGGCTGAGAAAAGGGACTTGCTTATAAAAAAAAAAATTTTTTTTCGTTCTAATGCAAAAGGCATGCATGTTCATCCATCATCAGTTCTTACCTCAACCAGACTCGGAAAGTGGAGGCACAAATGGCAGTGTCCTGACTGCAGACCTACCACGTTAAAAATACAAGTTCAGCATTCATGACCCCACAGTGATTACCCGTAACCCCGCTGAGCAGGACCCTCCGTGGAATGGGGACTATGTTTATATGCTTTTAAAATACAAAAATGTTAACTGTTCGTTTCAGTTCAAGTAGCGTAGAGAAGCACTAATTTGGAAATAGCAGCTGTCCCCTAGAGGCCCTGGCACGGCTATATTCTCCCTCCACTCCTCCCCTCTCTTTCCCCTCTCTCCCTGCTCTCTCTCCTCTCTGGGAATAGGTTCCCCGTCACCTACACTTGCAGAAGTCTTCCCCACCCTACCGTGTGTGGTGGCGCAGGTCTGTCATCGCACCAGGCAGAAACAAGCTGAAGCAGTGGGTCTGGTTCATGGAGAACAGCCTGGGCTATCTAGTGAGGCTGTTTCAATAAAATAAAGGAAGAGGGGGATCCCTTTTTGCACCATTAGTCACCTCTGATCTCAGGTGGACAGCTCAAGGTCTTCGGGGCACTTGGCTTCACTCCTGCTTAGCCATCACGCACAGTCTCAGTAGTACATGGGTAGGTACTCCTCTAGGTACTGGGTGTTTAGTTGTCGTTGTTTCTTTGTTTTATGCGATCAGTACACACATCCCATCTCCCTTATAGGAAAGTTCATAAGCTCTCTAAGGGCAGCAACTACAGCTACCTGCTGTATTCCCACATGGTATAAATACGGCATCTTAAATACTGAACATTCTTAATTAATAGTGATTTTAACTGAGAAAACAAATGGCTTTAATTTCCAGTCTGTTGCGCAACTCTCCACTAGACCATATTATATTCTGGTTGCTTTTAAATTCTTTCAGAGGTGAATAGGGAACTTTAATATCTCAGTTCTAAATACAAAATGCACACTGTGATGTTCACGCGTTAATCTTGGTTGTTCTCTAGTGTTTTGTTCCATATACCCAAGGTTATTTAATAGTCAAGGCATAAAAATATTTCCCAGTGAAATATTCCCACAGGAAATGACTTGATAGCAGAGCTGCCAATAATGGTTTCTACAAACACAATTTGATCTCTATCTCTGAAATTGTTTCCATTCCAACTCAGTTGCACAATCTTCTTTATCCTTTGTAGTTAACAGTTAAGAACACTATAGGCTGCATATACACAGTATGTGTATTTATATATATTCTATATATATATATATATATATATATATTTAATTCAATTTGTCAACATGTTCAGGAATCAGAAAGCATACTGGTCAATGTGATATGTCATGCACTGTTCCAGACAGTACTCAGAGCTAAGTCTGGTGTGGTTCAGCACAAGTGTGCTTAGTGCCACTTTGAGACAGACTGTTCTAGCAGAGGAATTCACAATTTTAACTCTTAGTAAGTCACAGCACATTTATAGTGTAGCTATGGCCATGTGACGCTCACTATTCACCTTAAAAATATAAATCCTCTTTTTCCGTATACACTACAGTTCAGTAAAAAGTTTGTAAAACTTTAATTCTAAAGAAACAGTACCCTCAGAACTTACGTTATACATAATATAATTCACAGTAACAAGATGTGATCATAAGCTGTACTTCCTAAAAATTGTTTTGAGGGCTGGAGAGATGGCTTAGAGGATAAGGCGCTTGCCTGCAGAGCCAAAGGATTCAGGTTTGATTCTGCAGGACCCACATAAGCCAGATGCACAAGGTGGTGTGTGCATCTGGAGTTCATTTGCAGCAGCTGGAGGCCCCAGCTTGTGTGCTCTCGCTCTCTCCCCCCTCCTCCCTCTCTCTCTCTCCTTCTGCTTCTTTCTCTCAGTCTCAAGTAAATAAGTAAATAAAAATAAAATATTTTTAAAAACTGTTTGTTTTGACAGTTTTTACTTATTCACTCAGTTACCCCAATAGCTGTAGCTTTCTAATTGGCAGATTCCCATGAAAATTAGGGGGTGGCTGGTACTCCAGTGTTTGTACTTGTTTCTCAGTGACTTGGAAATCATTTTGCTGCCCCATGAGTTAACGACTGTGTTGGCACTGTGGCAAAAGATAGAACAGCTATGGCACAATAGGGCTTCAGAAAGGCAGGAAGCCAAACTAGGGATGGGAGAGGACTGAGTCAAGTTGAGAGGGGCGAGAGCAGGGCAGGTCGAGGCAAGGGGCTCAGCCCAACAGTCACAGAAGGGCCGTCTGTGCGCGGTAACGGTGGTTTGCTAGACAGAGTGTGTTCATGTCTCACTGGTGCTCAGTCTTCCATTGTACTCTTAGTGCTACCAAAGGCAAGCTTAGCTCTGGCGTTTTTCCAGTTCTCTCCCTAAATTGCTTCTCAGGGATCCTGTGGTGTAGACCTGTCTGTCTGGCTCCACCATGCAGATCCATCAGTACTTGGTAAAACCTAATGCTAAATGCACCCAACTTCCGTGAGACTCACACGGCCTGGTTTCCGTACAGCAGTTTTTATCTTTCATAATTAATAGCGTCTGGCAATTTGCACCATTCCTTATCTCTTCTCCATCTCCAGCCAGAGTAATGAGAAGAGAACTTGCTAAATGTGCATGTGTTTCCTAACATTTGGAAATGTTTAAGGTTTTGGAATATTCACAGATATTTCACAGTCCCTGAACATATATAGGAGGTATATTGCTACTTTCTTAAGTTGACCATAATAAGAGAACAGAAAATCAACCCTAGCTTCTGAATGCAAAGCTACTGCACCCCTGTGGCATTTTCATGAACAGAAATAGATCCCAGGTACTTGCTATAATTGTTCTTGCACTTGCTTGAACCTCCATTGTTATAAATTAGCTATCACCTTTCCGAGAAGAGTTAATGTTTTATGAATCTGTGGAGAATGTAGCTGAGCATTGGAAAGTCTCTCACGGTGTTTGAATTGTCCATGCCTTCTTCTTCCAGGCTGTTAGAACCAAATCCTGTATTCTTATTTAACTAAGTCTATTTGAGTAAAACAACAAAGCCAGGCATGGTGGCACACGCCTTTAATCCCAGCACGTGGGAGGCAGAGGTTGGTGGATGGCTGTGAGTTCTAGGCCACCCTGAGACTACATTGTGAATTCCAGGTCAGCCTGGGCTAGAGTGAGACCGTAGCTCAAAAAAAGGAAATGTGAAACTGCATCCTGAAAATGTAGACTGATTTTAAAAGTAGGATACAGGGAGCTGGAGAGATTGTCTAGTGGTTAGGGTGCTTGCCTGAGAAGCCTAAGGACCCATGTTTGACTCTTCAGGTCCCATGTAAGCCAGATGCACAAGGTACTGCACATCTGGAGTTTGTTTCAGTGGCTGGAGGCCCTGGTGTGCCAATTCTCTCTCTCAAAAAAATAACAAAAGTAGGATACAAGGCTGGAGAGATGGCTCGGTGTTTAAAGGTGCTTGCTTGCAAGTCTGATGACCTGGGTTTGATTTCCCAGTACCCAGGTAAAGCCAGATGCACAAAGTGGCACATGCACCTGGGGTATCTTTGCAGTGGCAGGGGCACCCATTCTCTATATCTGCCACTTTCTTGGTCTGTCTCTTTTAAATAAATAATTTTTTAAAACAGTAGGGGCTGGAGGGATGGCTTAGAAGTTCAGGCACTTGCCTGCAAAGCCAAAAGACCCAGGTTTGATTCCCCAGGACCCACGTTAGCCAGCTGCACACGGGTTCAAGAGCATTTGGAGTTCGTTTGCAGTGGCCAGAGGCCCTGGCTCGCCCATTCTCTCTCTCTTTCTCTGTCAAATAAATATATAAATAAAAACATTTTTAAAAATTTAAAAATAGGACACAATTTAGTATTGTGTTAGTTGCTTTTCTCATTGCTTTTGTGACGAAACCTCTGACAAGAAGCAGCTTAAGGGAGAAAGGATTGATTTGGGCTCATTGTTTGAGGATACAGTCCATCTTGGTGAGGAAGGTGTGGTGGCCGAACATGAGGCTACTTGCCCACATCTTAGAATAAACATCTTTCGATGCTCAGCTTGCTTCCTCCCTTGTCCTGTCTTATTCCATCCAAGGTCAAAATCTATGGGATGCTGCTATTATATCCATTTACGGTATGTCTTTCCGCCTAAGTCTGTTCCGAGATGCCCTCTCAGATGCACCTACAAGTGTGCCTCAATCTCCTACCAAGACGATTCTAAATCCACTCAAGTTGACAGTGATGAAAAACCATCACTATTTTTTGTTTGTTTGTTTGTTTTTTGGCCAGGGGCTCTCACGTAGCCCAGGTTGGTTCCCCAACTTACTATGTAGAGGAAGATGACCTTGAACTTCTGATCTTCCTGCCTCTACCACCCAGGTGCTGGGATTATTGACATGTGCCACTACACCTGGCCTAGAAGTGTTTTAAAGGCAAAATACACGCGACACTTATGACTTCATGTCTTCAGGCAGCCCCACGTATTGATACAGAGTCTTATCTAGCACAAGGCTGGCTTGGAACTCACTATGTCATCTAGGCTAGCCTCAAATTTGTATTAGTCCTGTACTTCAGCTAGAATTACAGGCATGCATCACCCTATCTACCTTACAGGCATGCATCACCCTATCTACCTTAGATGCAATCTCAAAAATAATAGTTTTTTTTTTTTTTTTTTTTTGAAACAAGATCTCACTCTTGCCCAGGCTAATCTGGAATCGAACTCACTCTGTAGCCCAGAATGACCTCGAATTCGCATCAGTCCTCCTACCTCAGCCTACTGGGGTGCTAGGATTAAAGGCGTGTGCCCTCACACCCAGTAATTCTTTAACATTTAGAGAAATATTGAAATACTGTTAAAATGTTATGTAGTCAAAGACTTATTTCAAAATAATAGAAATGGTAGGAAACTGGGAGTGTGGAAGACTGAAGATGAGCCTTGAAATAGAAATTATTTAAGCCGAGTGACAGGTCCATAGGAACTTTGTTATACTAGTATCTCAGCTTTTATGTACTAGAGATTTTCCATGATAGGTCACAGGAAGCAATCATTTACATTAGATCCCAGCAACCGGTTGGGAGCCAGATTCAGCAAGGATAAGAGAATGTTGAAATATGGGTTCCAAAGCCAGAATCCCAGTCCAGACCTGAGCTGCTATAATGAAAATATTGGCAATCAGATGGAACTAGTTCAAATTATTCCGTTATCAGTACCTCGAATTCCTGATCATGAAAATGAGACTCTGACTCATCTCCGGCAAACACCCTCAGCTCTTTTGAAATCCGGGGCTTTAAACAGCCCGGCTGCTCTCTGCATTTGTAAGTCATGCTTCCCCTGTGCGCCTTCTAGCACCTGCTTCACTGGGGCATTCCCTTCCCGGCTCGTCTTGTCATCTTGCTGATTTCGTTATCCACTCCATTCCTCAGCACGCTACTTTCTTTAGTTTCTCTAATGATTTCCACCCACCTCAGCCACCCTATGGCAGAGGCTTGTGTCAGCCTTCATGGTGACACGCTCCAGATATCACATCCTCTTCTCTAGCATTCCAATTTTTCTGACCCTGACCTCATTCTTGGCACTTCTTAGGACACTGAGAAAACAGAAGAACTTCCTCATGTTCCTTCATCATGGCTACCAGCCTTAAGCTGTTATTTCACTGTGGCCTTCTTTCCCCATGATACCAGCTCAGCTAGCCCTGCCCCTGAGGCTGAATCTCCGGCCTCCTATACCTCTCTCCTCAAACTGGTGTCTTGTGACACTCGCTTCCTTGTTGCCCTAACACACCAAAGATGTTCCTGCCTCGGGGCCTTTTCTATTATTATTATTGACAAGTTCCATACTTACAAACAATAAATCATGATAATTCCTCCCTCCCCCACCTTCCCCTTCACAAATCCACACTCTATCATATCCCCTCCCTCTCTCAATTTGTCTTTTTATTTTGATATCATCATCTTTTCCTCTTATTATGAGGGTCCGATGAAGGTAGTGCTAGGCGCGGTGAGGTCATGGATACTGAGGCCAATTTCTGGGCAATTGCATTGTAAGGAGTCCTATTCTTCCTTTGGCTCTTAAATTCTTTCTGCCACCTCTTCTGCAATGGACCCTGAGCCTCGGAGGGTGTGATAGAGATGTTTCAGTGCTGAGCACTCCTCTGTCACATCTTCTCAGCACTGCATTGCCTCTTGGGTCATCCCAGTGGTCTCTACCATAGGAAAAGAGAAGCGTCTTTAACCAAAAGTGAGAGTACATTAACATACGGGTATGTACCTTTTGTAAAGCGCTTACAGGGAAGTTTGGTGAGCATAATATATGCACTTAGCCAGACAAGAGCAGGCATTACCCTCCTAATGCTCATGATCACCCCCATCACAGGCTTTTGATTAGGTTTTCAGTACCAGGCATGTATTCCCTCCCATAGAGTGGGCCTCCAGTCCAATTAGAGAGCAGTTGGTTTCCCCCATAACAGACATGCCACTATCGCACCTGTTGAGTCATTTGGCCTGGCTGGCCAAACTTGAGGCTTATAGTATCCGCTGTTTTCACCACTGGTAACTTCTGCCTCCCATAGGACTACATGCAGTGCAATGTTTTCCAGCTTTCTGTGAGCTGATCTACAGGGAGGAGGTTTTCAGCTTAGGCCCAGCCTGATTTCTCAGTGACCTTGCAGCCCAGGCATGTGGAATCTTCAGTAATAGGGTCTTATCATCTATCTCTGGTGGGAAACCAAGAGCTTTGGCAATAGCCTATAATGTTTTGGGAGCATCAGAGACCTCCCGGGCCAACAACTCACTGGAAAGTGTCCCACCCCTGGCATTGAAAGTTTTTCTAGCAACAGTCTATGGCTTCTGGGTATGCCATTACTCAAAAAACTAGTTTTTCATATGGCTTATTCACAATTTCTTGAATTTTGATTAACTCTTTCCCCACCTTCTTTTTACTCAGTCTCTTCCCCTGACCTCACTAAGGCTATTTCACCCCCACAAATCTGTTCATCTAGTTACATATATACAATGCCATCCCCTTGAGTCCCCTCCTCCCTCTCTTACAGCTCTTTTCTAGCTTACTGGCCTCACACACAAGTCTAAACATTTTAGCTAGGATCCACATATGTAAGAGAACATGTGACATTTGACTTTCTGGGCCTGGGTTGCCTCACTTAATATAATCCCTTCCTGATCCATCCATTTCCCTGCAGATTTCATAATTTCATTTTCCTTTACTGCCAAATAAAACTCCATTGTGTAATGTACTACATCTTTATTAACCATTCATCAGTTGAGGGACATAAAGTCTGGTTCTATTTCCTAGTTACTGTGAGTAGAGCAGCAATTAACATGGATGTGCAAATATCTCCAAGGTAATGAGAAGAGTCCTTAGGTATGCCTAGGAGTGGTCTAGCTAGGTCATATGGTAAATCAATTTTTTAGCTGTCTCAGGAACCTCCACACTGATTTCCACAGGTTGTATCAGATTACATTCCCAGCAACAGTGTAGCAGGGTTCTTGTTTTTCTGCATCCTTGCCACAATTTACTGTTATTTGTTTTCTTGATGATAGCCATTCTGACAGGAATGACATGAAATCTTAAAGTAGTTTTAATTAGAATTTCCTGATGGCTAAGGATGCTGAAGATTTTTTAGATGTCTATATGCCATCTGCATTTCTTCTTTTGAGAACTCTCTATTTAGTTTCATAGCCCATTTTTTAATTGGGTTGTTTGATTTCTTATTATTTATTTTTCTGTGTTCTTTGTGTATCTTAGATATTAATCCTCTGCCAGATGTATAGTGGGAAAGATTTTCTCCTATTCTGTAGTTTGACTCTTTGCTCTATTCACAGTGTTTTTGTTATACAAAAGCTTTGTAACTTCATGAGATCCTAGTGGTTGATTAGTGGTTTTATTTCCTGAGCAACTGGGATTATATTCAGAAAGACTTTGCCTATTCCAATATGTTAAAGGGTTTCCCCTACTTTCCTGTAGCAGGTTCAGAGTTTCAGGTCTGATATTAAAGTCTTTGATCCATTTGGACTTGATTATTGTGCATGGAGAGAGAAAAAGGACCTATTTTCCTCCTTCTACATATAGATATCCAATTTTCCCAACACCATTTGTTAAAGAGGCTGTCTTTTCTACAATGAATATTTTGGGCATTTTTGTTAAAAATCAGATAGCTGTAGCTGCCTGGAATTACATCTGGGTCCTCTATTCTGTTCCATTGATCTACGTGTCTGTCTTTGTGCCAGTACCATGTTGTTTTTGTTACTATGACTTTGTAATATAGTTTAAAATTGGGCCTGGTGATACCACAAGCCTTATTTTTGTTGCTCAAATTTGTTTTGGCTACTTGAGGATTTTTTGTGCTTCAAAATGAATTTTAGAATTTTTTCTTCTATTTCTGTGAAGAATGCCATTAGAATTTTAATGGGGATTGCATTAAATATGTAAATTACTTTTGGTAGGATTGACATTTTCACAATATTGGTTCTTCTAATCCAAGAACATGGGATGTCTTTCCATTTCCAAATGTCTTCTGCAATTTCTGTCTTGTGTGTTTTAAAGTTTATTTATTTTTCTGATGCAATTGTGAATGGGAGTGATTCCCTGATTTCATCCTCTGCATGTTTGTTGTTAGTATATAGGAAAGCCGATGGGTGTTGTGTGTTTATTTTGTATACTGCTACATTGCTAAAAGTGTTTATCAGCTCTAACAGTTTGCTGGTAGTATTTAGGGTCTTTTATGTATAGACTCATATCACCTGCAAATAATAATTTCATCTCTTCCTTTCCAGTTTGTATCCCTTTTATGTGTGTCTCTTGCCTTATTGCGATAGCTGAGACTTCTAGTATTATATTGAATAAAAGTGGAGACAGTGAACACCCTTGTCTTGTTCCTGATTTTAGTGAAAAAGCTTCAAACTGTAGGTTTGTCATAAATAGCCTGTATTATGGTGGAATATGTTCCTTCTGCTTAAAGTTTATGTAGGACTTTTATCATGAAGGGATGTTAGATTTTGTCAAATGCTTTTTCTGCATCTATTGAGATGATCATGTGATTTTTGTCCTTCAGTCCATTTATATAGTGTATTATATTTATTGATTTGTGCATTTTGAACCATACCTGCATTCCTGGGATAAAGCCTATTTGGTCAGAGGGAATGATCTTTTTGTTATATTCTTTTATAAAAAAGAAATCTCCTTTATTTTTAAATTTATTTGACAGAGAGAAAGGGGGAGAGAAAGAAAATGGGTGTGCCAGGGTCTCCAGCCACTGCAAACAAACTCCAGACACATGCACCACCTTATGCATCTGGCTAATGTGGGTCCTGGGGAATCGAACCGGTGTCCTTTGGCTTTGCAGGCAAATGCCTTAACTATTAACCCATCCCTCCAGTCCTCTGTTTTTTCTTTTAATTTACAAGTTATAAGCCACTTTGAGCATCTGGCTTTACATGGATGGGTACTTGGGGCTTAGATTTATATGGTTATTATATATAGAAACTGAGGCAGGAGAATGAGTTCTAGACAAAAAAAGCCTTGTAAAATTAGCATATGAAAGCTGGGGATGAAACTAAGCTGGAAGCATGCTTGTCTAGCATGTGCAGAGCCCTAAGTTCCGTTCTTAGCACTGAATGAACTAAGCATTGTGGCCCCTACCTGTAATCCTACCACTTAGAAAGTGGAGGCAGGTGTGGCTCCCAGCTCCGCAAATTCAAGTTCCTCCTTAGTGCTACATAATGCAAGGACAAGAATGGCCTGGTGCATGCTCTTCATCCCAGCACTTGGGAGGCAGAGGTAGAAGGAGTGATGTGAATTCAAAGCCAGCCTGGGAATACAGAGTGAGTTCCAGGTCAAGACCCTTCCTTGAAACACACACACAGTTGAAGGGACTGGAGAAAATGAATGGCGCTTGCTTGCAAAGCCTGATAGCCTGGATTCCAGTCCCCAGTGCCCACATAAAGCCAGATGCACAAAGTGACACATGCATCTGGAGTTCATTTACAAAATAAAGAGGCCCTAAGGCACCCATACTCACTCTTTCCTCTGTCTCTTTCCTTGAAGATAAGTGAATAAAAATATTAAAATATTCTTTATAAAAAAGAATAGTTCATGGGCTGGAGAGTGGCTTAGTGGTAAAGTGCTTACCTATGAAGCCTATGGGCCCTGGTTTGAGGCTTGATTCCCCAGGACCCACGTTAGCCAGATGCACAAAGGGGCGCACGCATCTGGAGTTCGTTTGCAGTGGCTGGAGGCCCTGGCGCACCCATTCTCTCTCTCTCTCTCTCTGCTTCTTTTGCTCTCTGTCACTTTCAAATAAATAAATAAATAATTTTTTTTAAAAAAAGAATAGTTCAAATTGGACGCAGTGGCACACATTTACAGTGCCCACACTTGAAGAGGCTTAGGAAGGAAGATCGTCCAGAGTTTGCAGTCAGTTTGGACTACATAGTGATGTCCAGGACAACATAGCCTACCCAGTGGGACCCTTTCTCAAAAGCAGACAAGAACAGTTTAAAAACAATTTCACTGAGCAGACCCTGTCAGAAATGGTCTCACGTCTGGAGCCCTAGTCTTTCCCCAGGTCCCTCAAGTCTTTGTATTCAGTGCCTGAAAATACCCAAGAACTCAAATGTAGACTTACAAATTAAATCAACAACAGGACTTTTCTGACTCCACGGTCTCTCACATCTACCACCAAATCACAAACAAAAGCATGCAACATTTAGAAATAACAGCCTTTCCTATAGCTCTTCCCTGTAAACAAAACAGAAGAACATCACTTAGCCTTATGAGCAAGACACTACTGATTTAAGCCATAATTATGCTGAAAGAGATGTGTCAGTAAACAGATCTTTAGTCTTTGTGTTCTTGCATGGAAGAATTTTCTCTGAGAAGGAGGGAAAGAGCTACCTACTACCTAACATTTTAGAACGACAGAGCCAGGTTTGGGGGAAAACTACCCGCATAACTTCTTTGCTAATAGAGTCCTCTGATGATTCAATTGTATGTCAAGAGAGATATATGGGTAGGCATTAATTATTTATGATTTTAATATCAAAGGAAGCTAGATTCCTTTTTACTATACAAAGTCAGTTACTTTTCTCTCAAGTTTAATTCTGTAATACCACATACGCGTACTAATTACATTTTGTTTTTGCTATAGGAAAACATTTCAATTTTCCCTCTTTCAACTTTACATTGTGGTGTGTACATGTAATTCTTGCATGTACAGGAAAGTGGGACACAGTATATATGAGAGCAGAAATGTCCAGTCAGTGTAGGTATTATTGAATTCAAGAAGCAGTTCAAATGGGTTCTGTGAAGCAGGGTGTTTTTCTTTGTGCGTGTGGTGTGGTGCTGAGGATTGAACCCAGGAATCTGTGCAGACTAGGCAACCTTGCTCTACTACTGAGCTAGGCACCTAGCCCAAAGCAAGAGAGTTATTTTGTATTTATTTATTTATTTTGATTTTTCAAGGTACGGTCTTGATCTAGCCCAGGCGGACATGGAATTCACTATGTAGTCTGAAGGTGGCCTCGAACTCATGACAATCCTCCTACCTCTGCCTCACAAGTGCTGGGATTAAAGGCGTGCACCACCACACTGGGCTCTATTTTTTTATTTATTTATTTTGAGACAAAATCTCATGAAGTCCAGGCTGGCCTTGAACTACTGATCCTCCTGCCTCCACCTCCTAAGTGCCAGGATTACAGGCATGTCCTACCACATCCAGCTACAGATAGAAATTCTATGCCGGGTATGGTATGGAAAAGTCCTATAAATCCAGCACTCAGGAGGCAGAGGCAGGAGGATGGTGAATTACAAGCCAGCCTGGGCTATATAATGTGACACTACCTCACAAAAGGAAAGAAGGGAAAGGAAGGGATAAGGGGAAAAGGAAGAAAATGCATTTTTTTAAAAATATTTTTTGTTCATTTTTTATTTATTTATTTGAGAGTGACAGACACAGGGAGAAAGACAGATAGAGGAGATAGAGGGAGAGAGAGAGAATGGGCGCGCCAGGGCCTCCAGCCTCTGCAAACGAACTCCAGACGCGTGCGCCCCCTTGTGCATCTGGCTAAAGTGGGACCTGGGGAACCGAGCCTTGAACCGGGGTCCTTAGGCTTCACAGGCAAGCGCTTAACCGCTAAGCCATCTCTCCAGCCCCAGAAAATGCATTTTAAAGTAACATTTTCTAAGGATTATCAACAAATAAAAAACTAGAAGATTTAGTTTTGCAGTGTATTAAAGGTGAACACTGATGTCACCCCAGAAAGTCAGCACAATTTCATTGCACTGAAAAGTCTACCTCTAATTATGTGTCATGTATGGCAGTCATCTCTAAAGAAATCTAGATGGAAGCTGGGCGTGGTGGTGCATGCCTTTAATCCCAGCACTGGGGAGGCAGACCCTACCTCAAAAACAAACAAACAAATAAATCTAGGTGACATTTCTTTGAAGGTTGACATCATGTGCTCTTCTGTGAATCCATAGGACCTACTATCCTTCTTTTCTACCTATGAACTATGAACACCAGACTCAAGCCATATTCCTACTCAAAAATATACCTTCTTGGGCTAAAGAGATGGCTCAGCAGTTAAGGTGGTTGCCTGCAAATCCTAGTGACTGGGGTTTGAGTCCCCAGTATCCTTGTAAAGCCAGATGCACAAAGTGGCACATGCATCTAGAGTTCATTTGCAGCAGCTAGAGGTCCTGGTGCGCCCATTCTCTGTCAGTGTCTCTTCTCTTCTCTCTCTCTCTCTGCTTGAAAATAAATAAAAGGGATTTTTTTTTTTTTCGAGGTAGGGTCTCACTCTAGCTCAGGCTGACCTAGAAATCACTCTGTAGTCTCAGGGTAGCCTCCAACTCATGGTGATCCTCCTACCTCTGCCTCCCAAGTGCTGGGATTAAAGGCGTGCGGCACCATGCCCAGCTAAAAGTATTTTTTTTTTAATGCCTTCTTACCAGATTTAAGACTGGTTATCGTGGAATTAATGAAATTCCTTCACTCCCCAGTACCATACTACATGCACAAAGAAAAACACCCTGCTTCCACAGAACCCATTTGAACTGTTTCTTGAGTTCACACATTAGTAGTGAATTCCAGATGAAGAATAGCACCCATCTCTTTTGTCATTAGGATCGACAAACTCACCATATGCAGTGACTCCTTGAAGAGGAAGCTTGATGACAGCTTTCTAGAATGTCACTAGAAATGCTGAAACAATACGAGAATTGGTTCATTAAGCATTTGCTTTCAGAAATACTTCTACATCCATGTCTTATCTTGTTTTGTTTCCATAGAGCTTTCAATTCTACAGTGCTTAATGTAAATACAAGTTGTTTCTACAGAGTCGTCACAGACACTGATGGCCAAAGATGATCAAAAGATGATCCAAGGATAATCAGAGTCCTTACGGCAAATCACTGATTGGGCTAGGGAGGTGGCTCTGCAGTTAAAGATACTTGCTTGCAAAGCCTCCTGACCTGAGTTAAGTTCCCAGCATGCACACACACAATAGCACATGTAAGCCAGGCATGGTGGCGCACACCTTTAATCCCAGCACTCGGGAGGCAGAGGTAGGAGGATCTCTGTGAGTTTGAGGCCACCCTGAGACTGCATAGAGAATTCCAGGTCAGCCTGAGCTAAAATGAGACCCTACCTCAAAAAAAAAAAAAAAAAAAAAAAGGCACATGTCTGGAACTCCTTTGCAGTGACAAAAGACCCCTGGTGCATACCATACACATGTGCAAATAAATTTTTCAAAAAGCCAACAATTATGTTGAAAACAAAATTTGAATTCATGTAAAGACAAGTTGATCTTACGTGTCAACCACAAGGTCTCTAACTCAATGTTTTCTCATCCAGCAGGTCCTGCCAGCAAGTGTACCAGCCCAGGTGCACAGCCAGACGGCCTGCAAAGAGGGACCAACTTCTTGTTCAGCTCAAGGAATGGACAACTGCTAACATCAATCACTCATCCATGTCCCATGTTCTTCTTTAATTCCCCTTTGGCTAAGTACATGAGGTTTACATTTGTTATTTATTTCTTTATTTCTTTATTATTTGAGAGCGACAGAAAGAGAGAGAGAGAGTGAATTGGTGCACCAGGGCCTCAGCCACTGTAATCAAACTCCAGACGCTTGCCCCACCTAGTGGGTATGTGTGACCTTATGCTTGCCTCACCTTTGTGCATCTGGCTTGCATGGGATCTGGAGAATTGAGCATGGGTCCTTAGGCTTCACAGGCAAGAGCCTTAACCACTAAGCCATTTCTCCAGCACAAGTTTTACTTTCTTTGTTTTGTTGTTTTGTTTTTCAAGGTAGGGTTTCACTCTACCCCAGGCTGACCTGGAATTCACTATGTAGTCTCAGGGTGGCCTCAAACTCACAGCGATCCTCCTCCCTCTGCCTCCCAAATGCTGGGATTAAAGGCGTGTGCCACCACGCCCAGTGAATTTTTCATTCTTAAAAATGCTACATAGGCTAACCTTGGGTAAGTCAAACAAATACATGTATGTGCTGGTTGCCAGACCTTTGACCTGTGATCTTCAGGGAATATTACATCAAGGTTGATTCCAGAATAAAAGAACACTAAAAAACTAAATGCTATAATTTTAACTCATATATCAGAATTATGACCCCAAAGGGATGATATCCACAGCAATAATTATATTTCCTTTTCTTATTGAATTTTTCATTATTATAATTTCAGTATTTGTATGAGGTCCATGCAGGCACAGAATGTTATAAATAAGTAAAGGGTTTTTATTTTCTCTCCTCATCTAATTCTCACCATAAATCTTTGGGAGTGAGTAAGTAGAACAGTGATGATCATAACCTGTGCACATGAGCTCACTAGACCCAGATGGAGAAGCCAATGGGTGATGGGTTTACAGACCTAAGGAGGCTCCTGACCCAGTTTTCCAAGCTGGCTGTGGGGTGTACAACTGTTGCCTCAGCACTTGAGACGGAAGGGCCTTAAGCTTGGGTTACCCAGTAACAGCCTGCCTCAAAATAAAATATCCAACAATTTTTCTAAACCCCTAATATAAATTCAGCCATTTTTATAAGTATTATTTTGTCAGATAAAAGTGATACCTCCTCTGAAGTCATACATTACTTGAAAATGCAGAAAAGTAAAAATAAACAACTCCTTCCTCCAAAAAAATACCCAGCTCATGAAATGCCCCCCTGACATACATAAATACACACATCTACAGTTACTAAGGTGGATTAAGTTCTCCATGAAGAGTAATTGCTGTTGGGAAGCTAATTTTCAATGTTTCAACAGCATCATTAGTAACATTAAAATAATACTCTGGTAATAAAAACAGCTATTTTAGAATACAATGTTTTGAGTAGTATGTTTTATCTAACATGTCAGAAGAAGAAAGGAGATTAAAGACAAAACTTACTTTACAATTTCAGTGACCCAGTAGGAATGTCATCTCTATCAGGAGCTTCTGTGGGAAGGAAAGTGTTTTTCTTTAAATGCAGAAAAGGTTCACTAATCTGAAAACTTGTTTTTTACTATACATACTCATCAGCAACCTCATAATTACATGCCCAGAGATTGTTCAAATAAAAAAGGAACAAAGCTCCTGACAAAGTTCAATGCCGAAATCAAGACTGCCTGGAGGTAGGAGAAGTTTTATGGCTCTGTTTACCCCAGGAAATTAAATGGATGCGTAGTTAATACATGAATCATGGCTATATTTAGTCCACATGTTACAGACGGGGAGAAAACAAGAGAATTCTCTCTCTGATACAACGTATTAACGAAAACTGAACCTACACCCACAAGTCTGGATACTTCCCCAGAATGTTGTGATGACAAGCATGCTATGAAACAAGTGTGAAGCAAACCGAGAAACTGGGTTTTGGGGTGCCCTGGCCCCAGGTGTCTCTCAATTGTGAAGCATCGGCGGGATGCAGGCAGCTCCTTTGTGAGAGCTCTGAAATGAGTCCCGGCTGGTCTGGGGGGAAGGGGCGTGCAAAGGACTGCCAAACTGGTGGTGAGCTGACCTTTCTATATTTTCCCCTCAGTACCCCTTGCCCAGCCTGCAGTGCAGTCTCAAATCTGGAAATGGGACCAAGGGCCCTACAAGGAAAGCTCTCAAGTTCTCCAGTCTCCTTAGAACCGGGTGGAAAGTCCTGATTGATGTTCAGAGAAAGTGCCGGCGTCCTCCCTGGACTTCTCCCTCTTTCTACCTCTCGTGCTCCAGCTTCCAAAGGATCCTGTGGTCATGGTGACATAGAGGCAACCCCAGGAGCCTAAGGGGAGGCAACACCGAGAGGGGCAACTTTCTGAATGCCACCAATGGTACCAAGAGGGGGCAACTTTCTCACTCCCTCTTTCCATCTCTATCACGTACTGAGACAAATCACCCAACCAAAAGCAACTTAGGGAAGGAAAGAGTTTATTTGGGGGCTGGAGGGATGGATTAGCAGTTAAGCACTTGCCTGCAAAGTCAAAAGACCCAGGTTTGATTCCCCAGGACCCATGTTAGCCAGATACACAAGGTGGCGCATGCATCTAGAGTTTGTTTACAGTGGCTGAAGGCCCTGGCGTGCCCATTCTCTCTGTCTGTCTCTCTCTCTGCCTCTTTCTCTCTGTCAAATAAATAAAAATAAATTTTAAAAAGAGATTCATTTGGCCTATAGTTCCAGAGGATAGAGTCCATATCGATGGGGAAAGCATGCCAGAGGCAGGAAGTCAGGTTCACATCATTATGCCAGCAGGGAGGAGGTAGAGAGCAACAAAAGCTGAACGTCCAGCTAGCTCTCTTCTTTTCCTCCAGGAATCCAGCTCATGGAATGGTGCCACCCACGGACAGGGTGGTTCCTCCTACCTCAACTAATCTAATCTAATCTAGAAAATCCCTCACAGACATGCCCAGAGATTAACCATCACACCATCCTTCTGCAGCTTGGCCCCAAATGCAAGCACGGTAATGGAGGTATGCAGGATAGCTGGGTGACTAACAGTTCTGCTTGATGGCAAGAGACTTGAAACAGTGCTAGAGAGGCTGAAGACACTGAGAAGGTCGATTGCCTCCTGCACTTACCACTGAGCTATGCATAAATGGATCTGAGCCCAGTTAGTATGCCAAAGATCTTAGACCAACACAGCAGATATCCCGCCACCCTTGAAGGGTCAAATATCTTTAAAGGCTTGGTTGCCGGTTGATGGGGATTCCAGAAGTGATTGGATCAGGAAGGCTGAGGCTTTATCAGAAGATTAATTCACTGATGGGTTCATCATTTGATGGTGTTATTGGAAGGAAACAAAAAGCAGGAAGTGGAGGTCTCATTGTGGGAAGTAAGGCAGGGGGAGTGTGCTTTGAAGGTTCTGCCTGGCCCCTTCTGTCTGCGGGCTTGCTGCCCACCACACGCTGAGCAGCCCTGCTCCCCCATGCCCTTCCGCCTGCGCGCTCTACCCTTCCACAGGCCCAGAAGTAATGGTACCAAGTGACCATGGGCTGAACACTCTCAGACGGAGCCAAAATCCCTTCATCCCTTCGGTTTTTTTCTCTGGTATTTTCCAGAGTGCATGGAGTCTGACCACTGTGACTTGGGCAGGTAGCATCTTCCATAGACTTTCAGGACAGCAGGTAGAACTTTGACTCTGAACAGAGAAATGTTCTGCAGCAGAGGAGACGTGCCGCAGGAAACGTGCCCAGAGTTCACGTCTCTACCCTCTTCCCAACCCTCAGAAGCAGTTGCCTGCTAGAACAGCGGAGTGGCCTACTAAGGGACTAATTGTGGTGCCAACTGTGACCTTGTGAAAGGCTAATGTTCTTTTTCAGGACACAGTATACATTTTTATACAAATAATGAATGATGTTGTTTATACCAGAGCTTCTTAAACTTTTTCCACTTATGACCCCTTTTTGCCTTACAAATTTTCCCATGATCGTAGATATGTAAGTATATAAAATAGGTATACAACTCAAGCATTTACTGATAATAAATCACAAATAAATTTATTTTAAAACAATCCTTTGAAAAATATACTTTTTAATTTTTTTATGAGAGAGAGAGAGAATTGGTATGCCAGGGCTCCCAGCCAATAAAATCCAACTCTAGACATGTGTGCCGGCTTGTGCACATGCATGACCTTATGTATCTGCCTCACGTGGTTCTAGGAAGTTGAACCTGGGTCCTTGGGCTTCACAAGCAAGTACTTTAACTGCTAAGCCATCTCTCTAGCCCAGATTCATATGCTTTTATAATTTATTAAAGACTAAAACAAAATTTTATACTACCAAGGTAAATTTCCTTATTTATTTTACGTGAAGAATTAAATCTTGGAGCTGGAGAGATAGCTTAGTGGTTAAGGTGCTTGCCAGCAAAGTCATAGGACCCAGGTTCAGTTCCCCAGTGTCCATGTGAAGCCAGATGCACAAGGTGGTGCATGTGTCTGGAGTTTGTTTGCAGTGGCTAGAGGCTCACCAGTTCTGTCTCTCTTTCTCTCTCAAATAAATATTTGGTTTTTTTTTTTTTTTTTTTATTTTTCGAGGTAGGGTCTCGCTCTAGCTCAGGCTGACCTGGAATTTACTATGTGGTCTCAGGGTGGCCTCGAACTCACGGCGATCCTCCTACCTCTGCCTCCCAAGTGCTGGGATTAAAGGTGTGCGCCAACATGCCCAGCTAAATAAATAAATATATTTTTTTAAAAAATGAATTAAATCTTGTGCTGAGGAGATAGCCCCATTAGTAAAGTATTTGTCTTACAAGCATGAAGACCTAAATTTGATCTATACAAACCATGTAAAAAAATAAATCCACTGGGCATGATGGCACCTACTTATTATCCCAGTGCTGGGGAGGTGCAGACAACTGGATCTCCGGGGCTCCCTGACCAGTCATTCTAGCCTCCTTGACAAGTCAAAGGCCAGTGAGAGACCTTGTCTCAAAAAAGTTGAATAGTGCCTGAGGAATGTTACTGAGATTATCCCACAGCATCCGCACACAGCCACGTGTACACATGCACATAGAAGAATTAAATCTTGGCTGAACGTTTGATTCCACCATCAGTGTTTTTCAGAGTTGACCAATATTTTTGTTTTATTATGGCCAATGATGAGAACATTGATTTGCATAAATATGTAGCACAAAATGGCAGTTCTTGATAGAAATCATGTCCTAATACTAACTAGAATATTTATTTTTAGTGAAACTCAAGTCAACTCAAAAAGCAGTTTTAAAAACTTTTTATCAGGCTGGAGAGATGCTTAGCAGTTAAGATGCTTGCCTGCAAAGCCAAAGGACCCAATTCTCTAAGACCCATGTTACCCAGATGCAGAAGTTGGTGCATATGTCTGGGGTTTGTTTGCAGTGGCTGGAGGCTCTGGCATGCTCATTCTCTATCTACCTATCTCTCTCTTTCTCAAATAAACAAAAATAAAATATAAAAAATATTTAAAAAGCTTTTTATGAACAACTATCAGTATAAACAATATACCATGATCATAAACCTTCCCATCACCCTTTCTTTTCTCCCTCTCCCCTTCCAGTGAATCCTTTCTTCTTTCCAACTAGTCTCTCTTCTTTTTTTTATTTCTTTTTTTAACTTTTTTATTGACAACTTCCATAATTATACACAATAAACCATGATAATTCACTCCACCCACTTTCCCCTTCACAAATCCACTCTCTATCATATCCCTTCCCCTTCTCAATTAGTCTCTCTTTTATTTTGATGTCATCATCTTTTCCTCCTATTATGAGGCCCTTGTGTAGGTAGTACTAGGCACTGCGAGGTCATAAATATTGAAGCCAATTTGTATCTAGAAGATTGCATTGTAAACAGTCCTACCCTTCCTTTGGCTCATACATTATTTCTGCCACCTCTTCTGCAATGGACCCTGAGCCTTGGAAGGTGTGATAGATGTTTCAGTGCTTAGCACTCCTCTGTCATTCCTCAGAACTACGGTGCCTTTTGAGTCATCCCAGTGGTCATGGCCATCTGAAAAGAGAAGCTTCTGTAACCAAAAGAGAGAGTAGCATTAATATATGGGTATGAGCATTAAGAAAATTCTTACAGGGCAGTTTGGTGAGGTAGGGTCTCACTCTAGACTGGGATGACCTGGAACTCACTCTGTTGTAGTCCCAGGTGACCTCAAACTCACAGCAAGCCTCTGCCTCCCACGTGCTGGAATTAAAGGTGTGCACCACCATGCCTGACCCTCTTTCTTCTATTCTGACATCATAATTTTTTCCCTCCTATTATGCGGGTCTTGTGTAAGTAGCAGCAGCCACTGTGAGGTCATAACTGTCAAAGGTGGAAGACAGCAAGGTAAGCAGTTATTTCTCTGGTTTCTGCAGCCTCTTCTGCAATGGTCCCTGAGCCTTGAAGGGTATGACAAAGATGTCTCATTTAGTGCTCAAACAGAAATTTTTAAAATAAATTATTCAAATCCAATCCAATCCAAACGTATACTGATGTGATACATGCTAAGGAATAATGGTAGGAAAATGCTGTTTTCCATAATGAGATCATTACTTTTCTATAAGAGCAGAAAGCTTCATATATGCAGAAAAAACACTGGCTAATAGCATACAGTTGTCTTGGATCTGAGGCCAGGTGTTCCAGGCAGCATCTGCCGGTGGGTGTGGTGTGACATGATGGCGCATGCGTTGTCCAATGTGGACGTTGTGAGGTTGCAGTGAAGTCAAGTGACGCAACACGGGTGAGTGCTGCCAGAAAGACCTCCAATTCATTACACATCTGATTTTGAAATCACTTTTGGTCTTTGCACACTCAGGAACCTGTTACTGTTGCCAAATATTTCATGACTCCCACATTCAGCTATGTGAAACACAGTTTAAGAAGCCGAGGTTTGATAGTACTGAAATATAGAAATCTCCACATTCTGGGGGAAGAGTTTTCCTCTCACTATTAGTTTGTTTTGTTTTTGAGGTAGGGTCTCACTCTAGCCCGGGCTGGCCTCGAACTCACTCCCTCTGTGGCTCCAAGCTGACCTTGAACTCACCATGATCCTTCTGCCTCAGCCTCCCCAGGTGCTAGGATTGGAGGCATGCACGGCCATGCCCAGTTTACTATGATGTTTTAACAACTGTCTCACAGGACTTTTGCTTCTTCCCTGAAACTCCTGTTCTTTGCTGGCTTAGAGAGTTCAATCCAGATGGGAAGGTGTGCATCCAGTAAGGAGTGCAAGTACATACGTGTGTTTCCATTGAATTGTGATTTGAAACTACTACCCTGGCCTGTCCTGAAGGGAAAGGAGCATCAGCCAGCGACTGCTGCCACAGAACTGCGCAGTAAGCCACAGAGTCTCAGGGCACACAACAGCGGGTACCTGTTCCTTGGTCTGCAGATGGGTTGGGGCAGCTATGCTGGCGGGCGATGTCGGCAGAGGAGCAGAAGCTGCCTACAGCATGCTCTTAAGGCCTCCGCGTGAAGCTGGCATGTTACTTTGGCCCACATTCCGTTGGCCTAAGGAAACGAAGGCCACAGGCCATGCATACGCGTGGTCACTGCTCCTGTCCTTGCGTGTTGAATTCTTAGCTGGTGCCCAGGCTGCCCTGCGACTCACACAACTTCCTAAATGTCACTGTCCACTTCTGATGCTACCCGGAGGCCTTGGGCAAGTGCTGACCCTCTTCCCTCTGTGGTTTGTAACTTGCAAGGATTCTCGCCCTTTCCCCACTTGTTGGTCCTTGTTCCCAGCTGCACACTAACTCACCTGAGTTTCTGGGTGCAAGTAGGAAGTCTGGGCCAGTCCCTTCCCTCCAACGTGATAGAACAGAACTCGCCTCTTTGAAGATTCTACTGCGTCCCAAGCACTGAGTCCCAAGCAGTGTGGCCTCGTTTGCCCGCAGCTCTGAGAAACAGGACGTCCTGCCCTCTCCTATCAGATGAGGACCTCATCTGTAAATGAAGTGACTCACTCACCTGGGGTCACGGAATGTAGAGGTCACGGCAAAAACTACAACTGTTTTCTTGTTCTTTCTTGGTTTTTAATTTTTCATTTTTATTTATTTATTTGACAGCAACAGACAGAGAGAGAAAGAGGCAGATAGAAAGAAAGAGAGAGAATGGGCACGGCAGGGCCTCCAGCCACTGCAGATGAACTCCAGATGCGTGCACACCCTTGTGCATGTGGCTCACGTGGGTCCCGGGGAATCGAGCCTCGAACCGGGGTTCTTAGTCTTCACAGGCAAGCGCTTAACCGCTAAGCCATCTCTCCAGCTCTCTTTCTTTCTTTTATTAATATTTCATTTATTGGCCAGGAGACAGAAAGAGAGGAGAGAGAATGGATGCTATGTGCCAGGGCCTCTAGCCACTGCAAACAAACCCTAGATTACATGCGCCACTGTGCACAGCTGGCTTTACGTGGGTACTGGGGAAATTGAACCCCAGTTGTTAGGCTTTTCAGGCAAGTGCCTGAACCGCTGAGCCATCTCTCCAGCCCCTACAACTGTTTTCTAAGTGCAGGCTTTCTTTTGCTTGCCGACTTCTTCCCTAAACAGCTGTTTTTCTCCCCAGTCTAGCCACAGGTTTAACCCTTTAGTCAGATCTTGGCATCCAGCTGCCGTCTTTGGGAAATCTGAAGAGGTGCCTCTGTGGTCCAAGGGGAAGTCAGACTCCTGAGGAAAGAGTGAAGGAGGCCGACACAGAATGTTGGCGGGTACCCCACTGGGGAGGCCCCTGTGGAATGGGGGCCAGGAGGAGGCAAAAGATGGTACCACCACAGGATGTATCCATACAAAATATGTTTTTAATTAAACAAAAAATGCTGGGGCTGGAGAGATGGCTTAGCGGTTAAGGCACTTGCTTGTGAAGCCTAAGGATCCAGGTTCGATTCTCCAGGTCCCACGTAAGCCAGATGCACATGGTGGCACATGCATCTGGGCTGCGTTTGCAGTAGCTGGAGGCTGTGGTGCGTCCATTCTCTCTCTGTCTGTCATAAATAAATAAAAATAAAATAAAATAAAAATGTTGGCTGGACAGAGGTGAGTGGGAAGTTCTACACTGGTGGGATGAATGAGCAATGGCCCGGAGGCAGAAATAAGAGAATGTGCTTCAGCATAGGAAGAGGTCTGCTTTCACAAGAGCTTGGGGTCTTCTGTTGGGGTGGAGAATGAGAGACAAGCGGCTCAACAAACTTCCCGTGAGGAGGCATATCTGAGTCAAGACTGGGGGTAAGAAGAAGAGTGAGTGGTTTTCTCCCCAACTCCCTAATGGCAATATCAATGAAGTAAGTAGCAATTACTGCCAAGAACTGTCAAGGCTGGAGAGAAGCAAGGATTCCATTCCATCGTATAATGTTAACAAACGAATGAGTCAAACTATCAACGAATTCTCTGGGTAAACATTCCGAGCTGTTCTTGGAGAAGCACAGAGTAGTATGCTCTGGGACCCGAAAGTGTGAGTGAGGTCAGCTCCAGGAAAGGCAAAAGGGAATTAGGAAGATGTGTTATGACTAAAAAGCCAAAGACGCTCACCAGTAGTCTCCGTTTGGGAAAACAGGGAGCAGATGCTTATCAGTGTCAGCAGCGAGATAGCCAACAGGAAGAGCCATGGCATCAAAATCTGGCTCAATGAAACGTTTCTCCCTAGTTGCTTAAAATCCTGGTAATACATAATTGCAACCCGTAACCATAATGTGGATACCTGGAAAGGGCACTTTCACCATAAATGATCACTTTCACAACAAATTATCACTCGTTGGAGGGACAGTCATTTCTGAGCCCAAACCAATAAAGTAAGAATCACTTGTGGGCTGGAGAGATGGCTCAGCAGATAAGACACGTGTCTGCAAAGCCTAATGACCTAGGTTCAATTCCCCAGTACCCACATAAGGCCAGATGCACAAAGAGACGCATGCATCTGGAGTTCATTTGCAATGGCTGAAGGCCCTGGCGTGCCCATTTTCTCTCTCTCTCTCTCTCTCTCTCTCTGCTTGTAAATAAATAAAATAGCTTTTTTTAATTTAAAAAAAAAAAAAGAATCACTTGTGATTTCCAATTACCTGTGGTTAGAGAAAAAGAAAGGAGTGATACTGTTCTATGTCCTTTCAAAGACAGGCAGTGGATCAAAACTGCTCCCTTGAGTATGCTAAATCCATTTCAAAAAGATGTGCTTGGTTTCATAAACCATCCAGTGCAAAATTCCAAAGTTTTGGATTTCAATTAATTTTTGACTAATGATAGAGGTTGGGCACAAAAGACTGCTTTAGTTATCCATTTCCATTCAAGATTCTAAACGTGATGCTCTTCCCTGAATTTTAACAATTTTACCACACTTGGGTCTCTGCATCTTGGGATGTGACATCACCTCGTACAGTTTATAGAATACATTCCAAACTCTGAAACAGCCTACAAGGCCCATGTGATTTGGCTTCTACTGCTTTTCCACTCTCACTGCTTTACCAGCAAAATATCACGAGCTGGTGGCTTATAAGCTGCAGTTGTTTTCCACCCTTATAGAGGCCAGGAAATCCAACATCAAGGTGGTAAATTTGGTGTCTGGGGAGGGCCTGCTTTCTGGCTAATATGCTATGCTTTCCTTCAGTGTCTGCACATGATAGACAGAGCAAGGGCTTCTAGAAACTCTGATCAAATGATAACAATGAGGGCTGGAGAGATGGCTTAGCAGTTAAGCACTTGCCTGTGAAGCCTAAGGACCCCGGTTCGAGGCTCGATTCCCCAGGACCCATGTTAGCCAGATGCACAAGGGGGCGCATGCATCTGGAATTCCTCTACAGTGGCTAGAAGCCCTGGCGCACCCATTCTCTCTCTCTCTCTCTGCCTCTTTCTCTGTAACACTCAAATAAATAAAAATAAACCAAAAAGTTTTTAAAGAATGATAATAATGACATAAAATAGAAGAGACTACTTGTAAAGAAAAAGGGATTCAGTGGAGGGGCTGGTCAGGAAGAGGACAAGGGAGAGTCGTGGGAGGGAACTATGATCATGGTATATTATCTCTGTATGTTTGGAAGTTGTCAATAAAAAGTTTTTTTTTAAAGAAAACAATTCCATTCATAAGTTTCCATCTCCTAATACCAAAAAATTGGCTGGGGAGGTGGTACCTCACAAACATACAAACCACAGCACTCGCCTCACCCCTCTTCCCTCACCTTCCAACCATTCTGCCGGCCTTTCTGGTTGTGTCTTGGTATGTGTGTGTAGTGTGTGTGTGTGTGTGTGTGTGTGCGCGCGCGCGTGCGAGCGTGTGTGTACAGATGTGCAGAGAGGCCAAAGGAAACCACTGGGGGTCCTCTGCTATTCTTTGTTGTTTTCTTGAGAGGGAATCTCTCACAGAACCTGAAACTTCCATTTTTCCACTAACCTGGCTGAACAGCGAGCCCCAGTGATTTTCCTGTCGCCCCATCCAGTGCTCACACACAGGCTGGCATCTAGGTTGCATGGATACTCTCAACTTTATGTGTGTATGTGTGTGTGTGGAGAGAGAGAGAGAGAGAGAGAGAGAGAGAGAGAGAGAGAGAGAGAGAGATACATATACATCTTTATTTGAGAGAGAGACACAATATAAGCATACCTGGATCTGTTGCCACTGCAAACAAATTCCAGACACTGTGTGCATCCGGCTTTATGTGGGTACTAGGGAATCGAACCCAGGCCAGTAAGCTATGCAAACAGGCACCTTTAACCACTAAATTATCTGCCTGCCCACTCCCAGCTTCGTATGTGGGTCCTGGGCTAGAACTTGGATTCTCTCAGACCCTCTCAGGCCCTCATGGTTGTGTGTCAAATGCTCTAGCCTGCTGAGCCATCTCCCAGCTTCCCCTTCTGTTTCTTGAATCTGCCAAGGCGCTTCCTGCTCCAGGTCTTTGCAAGAACTCCCTTCAGAGACTGCAGTACTGCCTCCTGCCATCCTTCAGGCGAAGCACTAATGTCAAAGTGTCTCCTCAAAGCACATCAAAAACTGTGTTTTAGCCGGGCATGGTGGCACACAACACCTTTAATCCCAGCACTTGGGAGGCAGAGGTAGGAGGATCGCTGTGAGTTCAAGGCCACCCTGAGACTACATAGTGAATTCCAGGTCAGCCTGGGCTAAAGTGAAACCCTGCCTCGAAAAACCAAAAGAAAAAGAAAAAAAACAAGCACTATGATCTTCTTTATTGATCTATTTTGTTTACTGTCTGTCTCCCCACTGAGATGCAAGCTTATAGAAGACAGAGGCCAAACCCAGGCAAAACCTAATGTAGTTTTCAAGTCTCGGTTCAAGTATTGTTCTTTTATCCTCAGGCTTGACAAGTATCTATAGCTGAAGACTGAGTGGATAAACAAATGAATACAAAAAGAGTGAGACAAAATGCTCTTAAAACAGAAGCACAGGGGCTGGAGAGATGGCTTAGCGGTTAAGGCGCTTGCCTGTGATGCCAAGAAGGACCTCGGTTTGATTCCCCGGTACCCACGTAGACCAGATGCACAAGGTGCACGTACATCTGGAGTTCGTTTGCAGTGGCTGGAGGCTCTGGCATACCCATTCTCTTCCTCTCTCTCACTCACTCCGTCTTTATCTGTCTTTCTCAAATAAAGATAAAATTAGAAAATAGAAACATAAATCAGACTATGAATGTAAGAAAATATAAGATTTCTGAAAACACAAAATCTATGGTGTTAACAATATAATACCATATATAAACCTCATAGTTATTTGCTCTCACATAAAGAAGTAGAGCATCAATTGCTTCAGATTTTACAATGGATTGCTAACCCTAAAACTTGTTCAATATTAAGTGTGGTAGTATTTTTTTGTTTAAATATTTTTTATTTTATTTTATTTTTTATAGAAAGACAGAGAGAGGAAGAAAGAGACAGAGAGAGAGAGAGAATGGGCACTCCACAGTCTTTTAGCCACTGTGGACAAACTCCAGACACGTGTGTCTCTGTGCGCATGTGCGACACTGCATGCTTGCGTCACTTTTGTGTCTGGCTATACGTGGTAACTGGAGATTCAAAGTGTTCTTAGTCTTCTCAGGCAAGCACCCTAACCTCTAAGCCCTCTCTCCAGCCCATGGTAGTGTTTTATAATCTGAAAATTGGGCAGCATCGACCCATCTACCAGCACCCTCTATCCCAGAGCTCATGATGCAAACAAATGCTTATAAAGTTCTTTCAACCTCAACACATGCCACTAAATCTTGTCTCCAAAAAAATAAAAAAATAAAAGGTAGCCCATTAGCAGGATGACGTGGCACATGCCTAGAACCCCAGCACTATGAAGGTGGAGTCAGGAGAATCAGTTCAAGGTCAGCCTCAGCTACATACCAAGTTCAAGACTGGCCTGGGCTGCATGAGATCCTGACCTCTCTAAAAAAAGAATGGCATATGAAGCAAAATGTGATGGCTTATGCCTGTGACACAAACTCTAAAGAAACAGATGGAGTTATAAGCCACCCTGGCCTATAGAAACTGCCCAATCAAATAAAAAAAGAGAGATGCTTGGTTATCATTCACCATAAGGGATCAAGTTCTGTCGAAGCATATCTCTTACAACGTGTACCTTGTCATATATATTAAATGATAAATATATTTTGAATAACTGGCACATATAACTTGTTTGGATTATCTAATATGAACCTTAATAGGTCAGTTACCGAAATGTCATTAATGAAGGCAACATTTTAATAGTTCTTATTTTAAGAGTTGTTATCATTCAGGGTAAAAGCCTTGTTCCTTCCCCTCCCCTCCACTTCAAACACAGAATGCTACTCTGACAAGGACTTTTGTTATTAGAAAGGACAATGTCCAGAGATACTTAAAATATTTACATTATTTGGTGGCTAGAATTCTTAATCTATCTTCTAACAAGTTTTTATTCCAAGCAACCTGCCAAATGACCTTCATAGTAATAATTTATATTTAAGTAGCACTTTCATTTTTTTCCTTTTACTCAATTGTCTAAATCTTAGGAATAAAATAGAGTGAAGCTTGGCTAGGAATTTCATGGTGAATGTCAAAGATTACTCTAGGGTTAGGGAGTTTGTTTGTTTGTTTTTTCTCCACAAATTGAAAACAATTCTCTGAGATATCAAGAAAAAAATTAAGAAAAGTTAGAAAAAACTCAGAAGCTAAGAACTAGGGCTAGAGAGATGGCTAAGTGGTTGAGGCATTTGTCCTCAGACCCTAATGACCTAAGTTTGATTCCCCAGTACCCATGTAAAGCCAGATGCACAAAGTGGTGTGTACATCTGTAGTTTGTTTGCAGTGGCTAGAGGCCCTGGTGCACCCGTTCTCTCTGTCTCTCTCTGCTCTCTATCTCTTTCTACTTGCAAATAAATAAATAAATAAATAAATTTTTTTTTAAGTAAGAACTAAAGGCCAAGAGTGTGAGTATTGTCTCAAATGAGTAAAGCACAATCATTTAATCATTCATGCCTGAGCTGAGACCAGAGATCATAGGAAACTGTCAAGAGCTCTTGCTAGTTTGTTATTGTAGGGCATCTCCTAAGAGCTACAGCTATAGGAAAGGCCTGGTTCCCATTGGGTGCTATAAATAAAGATTGAGTCATTATATCATGTCTTGAAAGGGTTTTATAGAAATACCAGGCATAGCTTCAAGTATAGCAATTTATACAAGTAGCTCTCTAAATATATGTCTTGGAAGCGTTGCTAAGCCACGTAACAAGGGGCATTACCACTTCTGCTAAGGCATATTTGTGTGACAGATTAGACCCTGTTTAGGCACCTATTTACAGGTCAAAGCCTGCAGGCTTTGCAAGGAGAAAGCAGGGAGCTCACCCCGCCTGGCCTCCACCTCTCAGGCAGCTGTGTAATCCCACTGAACCTGCCCGGCAGCTCGGGTAGTAACTGCTGCCACTTGTAGATAAGACCCTCTTGGAAAGCCTGATAGCCCTTGTCAATAAGGAAACTGCAGAGTGCCACTGGAATTTTCCAAGCCATTAAAAAAATAAATAATAATAAATCTTCGATTTGATAATGTGCCCAGATCTGATAGGAGAGCTGCTGAATACTGTTTTTACTAAGATAGATGGGGCAACTCTTCCTCGAGATAAGTCCTGTGCAAATCCCAACCCTGATGCAGAACCGAAGCTCCGCTGTCCACTTAACCTGTTGTCTCCCCGAAGTAAAATAAGACACAATAGTCCCAGCAGCGAGATGAAGAGAGCAACAACGATCTCCCCAGCTCTCGCCGAAGCCCATGGAAAATGCTATCAAAACATGGCTAGTGTTTCACAATTTCCCTGTCAGAGAGGCACTGCAGATACCAGTTTTGAATCAGCATGACTTTTCTTGCCTTTAGAAGGCAGAATTGGCTTAGCACAGGGAGCAAGTGAATGCCCAGCCCACAAGCCAGGATAAGGTGAGGCTTCCAGCCAGAGGACAGCGAGCTGCTTGGTCAGATCCCCCACCAGATTTCACAGGTCCATACTAACCAGTTGTCCCTCAGGGGGCCCGGCAGGGGGAGGGCGCCCCCCCCCCCAAGGGCTGAAGAGTTTCAATTTCTTGCTTTTCAAAAACCCTGTTGCCTGAAGTATAAAAACTAGTTTAAAAACAGGGAGGGGGCTGCTTGAAATCTAATACCCAGAAGGAGCAGGAAGGTGTCTGAGAGTCGGGAAGAGAAGACTGTGTGGGTGGACAGAGGTGAGAGGGCTGGAATGCAAAGCCCAGGGGAGTCTGGAACAGACATGGGGTGGGTCCACTTAGCTGGGCTGCTGGAACAGGGTCCTATCTGTGTGCAATCAGTCACGGTCTATTTTGATCCAGCCTTCACATGCCCGTCCTTTCCTGGAAACACCTCTTCAGTGTCAGGGGAGAGATCCTTCCAGGGTTATGACAGCGTTGCGTTGATAAACAGCTCTGTGGTGGAAAGAAGTGGCCTGAGTGGACTCACGAGAAAAATCACTGAGCATTCTACAGAGAGGCCTCAGAGAGGAACTGAGCTGTAGTAAATTTCTTGGAGGAAGAGGATCGCCATGGAGCTTAATCAACTGGGCCTGGCATGGCGCACGCCTTTAATCCCAGCACTCCGGAGGCAGAGGTAGGAGGATCTCTGAGAATTCGAGGCCACCCTGAGAGGACATAGTGAATTCCAGGACAGCCTGGGCTAGAGTGAAAACCTACCTCAAAAAAAAAAAAAAAAAAAAAAAAAAACAAGAAGAAGAAAGGGGCCTGGGGATATGCCTCAGGGGTTAAAGGAGCTTGCTTAGGAAGTCTGCCAACCTGGGTTCAATTCCCCAGCAGCCATGTAAAGCCAGATGTACAAAGTGACACATGCATCTGGAAACCCTGGCAGACTGATTCTCATTCATAGTCTCTCTATTTTTTGCTCTCTTGCAAATAATTTTTTTAAAGAGTTATTTGCTTTTATTTATTTATTAGAGACACAGAGAGAGGGAGAGACAGAGAGAGAGAGAGAGAGAGAGAGAGAGGGAGGGAGATAGAAAGAATGAGAATGGGTACGCCAGGGCTTTCAGCCACTGCAAATGAACTCCAGACGCATACTCCTCCTTGTGCATCTGGCTAACGTGGGTCCTGGGAAATTGAGCCTTGAACCAGGGTCCTTAGGCTTCACAGGCAAGCGCTTAACCGCTAAGCCATCTCTCCAGCCCCCAAATACATTTTTTTGTGTTTTTTTTTTAAAATTATTTATTTATTTATGAGACAGAAAGAGACAGAGAGAAAGGGCACGCCAGGGCCTCTAGCCACTGCATATGAACTCCAGACACATGTGCCCCCTGTGCATCTGGCTTACGTGGGTCCTGGGGATTCGAACTCAGGTCCTTAGGCTTCACAGGCAAATGCCATAACCGCTAAGCCATTTCCCCAGCCGCCTTGTGTGTGTTTTTGAGGTAGGGTCTCACTCGAGCTCAGGCTGACCTTAACCACTAAACCATCTCTCCAGCCCTCTTCCCTCTTTTCTGAGGTAGGGTCTGGCTCTGGCCCAGGCTGACTTTGAGTTCACTATGTAGTCTCAGGCTGGTCTCAAACCCATAGTGATCCTCCTACCTCTCCCGAGGGCTGGGATTAAAGGCATGTGCCACCACCCCAGGCAGGTTTTTAATGATTGTATAACTTTTCCATTGGTCCACAGGATAAGGCATAATTTACTTTATTTATTTAAGAGAGAGAGAAAAAGACCCAGAGAGAGAATGGACATGTCAGGGCCTTCAGCACCTTGTGTATCTAGCTTACATGGGTCCTGGGGAATCGAACCTGGGTCCTTTGGCTTTGCAGGCAAGAGCCTTAACTGCTAAGCCATCTCCCCAGCCCCTTGTACCCCTTTTTAAATCTTTGTCAATCAGATATCTGTGAAGAGATATCTTGTTTGGTTCTTTAATTTGAATCCCTTGACACCTCATGAGTTTAGTCATTTTGAGCATATTTTCTGTTTTGTGGCCATCTTGGATTGGTTCTTATATGAATTATTTATTTACATTATCATCCTTTCTGCAGGGTGGGAAGAATGTTGGGGATCAAACCCAGGACCTCACACATGTTAACCTTATTCTACTGTACTACATTCTACAGCTCCTATGCAACAACCTTCTTCCCATTTTCATTCAGATTCCCTTTTTCTTGCCTGGTTTTACAGTAAAACTCGTAACTCACTGTTTTTCACATGTGCTGGTTATTTTTCCTAATCTGCCACTTATCTGTTGAACTTGCTGGTGATATTTTTTCCACACTGTGATACATTTTATAGTTGAGTCGTTATTATCATAGCTCTGGATTTCCTGCTTAACAGTGCCTCCATCTAGGGCTAAAATCCTTTTTACTTTTTTAATTTAAATTTTTTCGAGGTAGGGTTTTGTTCTAGACCAAGCTGGCCTGAAATTCACTATGAAGTCTCAGGGTGGCCTCGAACTCTCAGCGATTCTCCTACCTCTGCCTCCCGAGTGCTGGGATTAAAGGTGTAAAGCCATCATACCCAGCTTTTTTTTTTTTTTTTTTTTTTTGGTTAATTGGCAAAATTAAAATTGTATACGTTTTTCTTGTATAACATGATGTTTTGACATACGTATGCATTGTAGAATGGGTCAGTTGAGCTAACATAAGCATTTCCTCATGGACTTACTTTTGTGGTAAGCACACGTGGAATTTACTCTCAGTGGTTTTCGGGGATACAGTGCATTGTCTCTATGGTCCGTGTTCACAATACAACACACTCTCTTTCTGTCTCGCTCACTCGCTCCCTCCCTCTCTCCTCTTGAGACAGGGCCTCATGGATCTCAGGCCAATTTTACATGGAGAGTATATGCAGCTAAGGGTAACTTTGACCTTCTGCTCTTCTGTCCTCATCTCCCAAGTGCTGGAATTATGTAGCCTTTCACCACCACACCCGTTCATCACGTGCTGTGGAGCAAACCCAGGGCTAGGGCAAGCTACCCAAGCACTCTACCAACTGAACTATGACCCCAGTCCCACACAGGAGACTTCTTGAACTTATTTTTCTATCCAAAAATTTTTGTAGGGCTAAATTTACATTCATTTATCTTTTACGCTTGTATCTCAAATCCGATTTGTTTACTTTTCTCATTGTTGTGATCAAATACCTGACAAGGAGCAACTGAAGGGAGGAGATTTATTTTGGCTCCTGGCATGTGAGGGGCAATCCACCTGCCAGGGGGGATGGGCGGGGGGGTGACTAGGAGGCAAAGAAAGGGGCGAGCCAGGCCTCCGCAGGCTTTCCTGCTCCAGCTGTCCTTTTCATTTGCTCTGGGCGCTCATCCCAACCGAGGGTGGGTCCTCCTTCCTCACCGACACACCTCCAGGTGAATCGAAATTCATTCAACTTGACAATGAAGATTAGCTATCTCATCTAGTAGAAGAGGATTGTTTTACTTTTTAAAAAAATTTTCTTTATTTATTTGAGAGCAACAGAGAGAGAGAGAGAGAGAGAGAGAGAGAGAGAGAGAGAGAGAATGGGCATGCCAGGGCCTCCAGCAACTGCAAATGAATTCCAGACGTGTGCGCCCCCTTGTGCATCTGGCTGACGTGGGTCCTGGGGAATGGAGCCTCGAACCGGGGTCCTTAGGCTTCACAGGCAAGCGCTTAACCGCTAAGCCATCTCTCCAGTCCTTACATTTTTTTAAAGAAATATATTTTTTAATTTATTTGAGAGAGAGAGAATGGGTACGCCAAGGCCTCCAGCCACTGAAAAAGAGCTCCAGACACATGTGCCACATTGTGCATCTGGCTTATGTGGGTCCTGGGAAATTGAACCTCCGTTCTTTGGTTTCGCAGGCAATTGCCTTAACCACTAAGCCATCTCCCCAGCCCTGTCTTACTTTTTAAACCCCATATAGGGTGAGCTTCTTAGTGATATATGAAGAATAAGTCATGTTTAAGTGCTGAGTTAAAGTTCAACACTTTGCATAGACTGTTACCACATATCCTAGGATCAGGTATCTTCAAACTCTGAGGTCCCATGACTGGAGAGATGGCTCAGTGGGTAAGAGCACTTACAGTACTAGCATGAGGTCCTGAGTTCAATTCCCAGCACCCATGTAAAAATCTGGCATGCTCACACATGCCTGAGGGACTCATTCCTGAGAGACTCTCTCTCGGGGAGACAAGGTGGGCAAGTGACAGAGAAGGACGAAGGACATGCATCACCTTTCTTTAGTCCCTGACACATGTGTACTGGGCACACACATCTGCACACACACCACACACACACACCAAAGCGAAAGCAGGTAATAAAAACAGCCTGGCGGGGCTGGTGATGTGGGTCAGTTTATGAGATGCTTCCCGCAGAGCCAAGCTCTGAATTCAATCCCCAGCACCTCATAAAAGCAGCCATGGCAGGGCAGGTCTGTAAACCCAGTACTTGGCAGGTAGAAGCTTAGAGGATCTGAAGTTCAAGTGTTCTTGGCTGTCTTTGACCACGTAGCAAGTTCCAGGCAAGTCTGGGATATGTGACACACTGTCTCAACAAAATAAAACGAGAGAGAGAGGGGAAAAAAAAAAAAAAAAAAGGAAAGAAAGAAAAATAATTGCAAAATCCCAGAGCAGTCAGAACAGCCACTGCCTGTCAACCTCTGGTACCGGGGTATTGTACAGACAGAGTGGACAACAGCCCTGCCTGGAGGCTATTTCTGGACTCCATTCTGTTTCGCTGGTTTGTCTGATCCTGCGCTGGGAGCATCTTGTTCTGATTTCACAGGCCTTTGGAGTATTTTAGTATCTGAGCAAGCAACATTAAAAGGCGTTTTTGTATTGTTAAAAAAAAAAAAATAGCCTCTTAGGGACTAGAGAGATGGCTCAGTGGTTAAGGCGCTTTCCTGTAAAGCGTAACAACCATGGCTTATTCCCCAGCACCCAAGTAAAGCCAGATGCACAAAGTGGTGCATGAGTCTGGAGTTTGTTTGTAGCAGCTTGAGGCCCTGGTGCGCCTGTTCTATCTGCTTCTCTTCTCCTTACCTTTCTCTTTTTGCTAATTAAAAAAAATATATTTTAAGAGCTGAGCGTGGTGACGCACATGCCTTTAATCCCAGCACTCCGGATGCAGAGGTAGGAGGATCGCCATGAGTTCAAGGCCACCCTGAGACTCCATAGTGAATTCCAGGTAAGCCTGGGCTAGAGTGAGACCCCACCTCGAAAAACAAAACAAAACAAACAAATAAATAAATAAATAATAAAAATAATAATAAAAATAAATAAATAATAAAATAAATAAATAAATAGCCTTGTCGGCTATTCTCTTTATTTTGTTTAGCTTCATTCAAGGTAGGTAGGGTCTCCCAGATACTTAAGGCTTCAGGTCACTGAGCAATCAAGCTGGAAGCTGTCAGCTTGTTGAGGGAGAAAAGTCATCGACAGTCTTTTTTATTTTTATTTTTTTACTTATTTGAAAGCTTCTTTTTTTAAATATTTTTTTTACTTATTTGAAAGCTTCTTTTTTTTTTTTTTTTTACTTATTTGAAAGCTTCTTTTTTTTTTTTTCTAAATTATTTATTTATTTGAGAGAGACAGACACACAGAGAGAAAGACAGATAGAGGGAGAGAGAGAGAATGGGTGCGCCAGGGCTTCCAGCCTCTGCAAACGAACTCCAGACGCGTGCACCCCCTTGTGCATCTGGCTAACGTGGGACCTGGGGAACCGAGCCTCGAACCGGGGTCCTTAGGCTTCACAGGCAAGCACTTAACTGCTAAGCCATCTCTCCAGCCCGTTTTTTTTTTTTTTTTTTTTTTTTAATCATCGACAGTCTTAATCAGCAGTGGACCCTGCAAGCTTTATGGCTGACCAGACAGGCTAAATGTACCAACGGCTGAAGTGTCTGTTATAGAGGTATGTCTGTTATAGTAGAAAGCAAAAGCTCTCTGTGATTGGACTTGAGACCCTCTCCATAGGAGAGAACTCCTGTCTGGTACTGAAAACTCTATGGCTTGGGAGGCCATAAATCCTAAAAGCTACTATTGATGTCTGGCTAAATGGATATAATATACCTACCAAACTATCCTTTAAATACTTATGTTTATGCCCATGTATTAATGCTACTCTCACTTTTAGTTAGAGGAGCATCTCTTTTCAGATAGTGATGACCACTGGGGAGACTCAGAGCTCCTCAGTGCTGAGAAGTGGCAGTGGGGTGGGTCATTAAGTGAGACATCCTACCCACCAAGGCTCAGGGATCATTGCAGAAGAGGTGTTGGAAAGAGGGTAGAGCTAAAGGAAAAGGAAGAGTGCTTACAATGCTGTCTTCCAGACACAAAGTGGCCTTGATATTCACGACCTCCCAGAGGCTGAAGCCACCTACATAAGACCCGCATAATAAGAGGAAAAAAAAGGGCTGGCAAGATGGCTTAGAGGTTAAGCGCTTGCCTGTGAAGCCTAAGGACCCCGGTTCGAGTCTCGGTTCCCCAGGACCCACGTTAGCCAGATGCACAAGGGGGCTCATGTGTCTGGAGTTTGTTTGCAGGGGCTGGAAGCCCTGGCGCGCACATTCTCTCTCTCTCTTTGTCTGTCACTCCCAAATAAATAAATAAAAATAAAAACAAAAAGAATTAAATAAGAGAAAAAAATGACGGCATCAAAATGGAAGCGAGACTGGTTGGAAAGAAGAAGGGACTCGGTGGAGCGGCACTTGGGGGGTGGGAAGCGATTCTGATCATGTCATAGTGTTTATATTTATGGAAGTTGGCAACGAAAAAGTTACAAAAGCTAGGTGTGGTGGCGCACGCGTTTAATCCCAGCACTCAGGAGGCTGAGGTAGGAGGATCTCTGTGAGTATGAGGACAGCCTGAGACTACATAGTGAATTCCAGGTCAGCCTGGACTAGATGGAGACCCTACCTCAAAAAACAAACAAACAAAAAAGTTAAAAAAAGAAAAGGGCTAGGCAATGGTGGCAGGTAGAGTTGGGAGGATCAACTGTGAGTTTAACGCCAGCTTGGCACAAATGAGTGAGTTCCAGGTCAGCCTGAGCTAGAGTGAGACACTACCTCAAAACAAACAAACAAAAAGATAGGCAGGATTTCACTCTAGCCCAGAAGCTGACCTGAAACTCACTCTGTAGCCCCAGACTGGCCTCAAACTCATGGCTATCTTCCTACCTCAGCCTCCCAAGTGCTGGGACTAAAGGTTTGAGCCACCATGCCTGGTTATATGATTTACACGGGTGGCTGGATAATTGAACCCTGGGCCAGCAACCTTTGCAAGCAAGTGCTTTGTGCCATTGACCATCCCCCCAACCTCTCTTTGGCTATTGAATATTTGCACTTTAAGTTCTGTTTATCCATCTCTAAAACTTTTTTGTTGTTGCTCTTTTGTCTTTTTTTTTTTTTTTTTGCGGTAGGCTCTCACTGTAGCCCAAGCTGACCTGGAATTCACTATGTAGTTTTAGGGCAGCCTCGAACTCATGGAGATCCTCCTGCCTCTGTCTCCTGAGTGCTGGGATTAAAGGCATGCGCCACTATAGCTAGCTCTCTAAAACATTTTATTTGTGTGTGTGTGTAGCATATGTGTGCAGATGTGTGAATGCAGAGGCCAAAGGAGGACACGGGTGTCCTTCTCTTACTGCTTATCTGTGTATTACTTGTGATGGGGTCAAGTGCACCTGGGAGCTGTTGTCTGTCAGTAAACCGCAGCAAGTCTCTAGTCTCCTGCCTCCTCTCCATGATAAATGTGTGTGGCCACGCACAGCTCCCATGCATGCATTCATGACATTCAAACTTTGCAGGTTCCCTGCTCAAGAGGCCCTCATGTTTAAGTGTCAAGAACTCTTTTTCTTATTTTCTTTTTAATTTTTAAATATTTGCATTTACTTATTTGCAAGCAGAGAGAGTAAGAGAATGGGTGCATCAGGGCCTCTATCCACTGCAAATGAACTCCAGACACATCCGCCACCTTTTGCATCTGAATCACGTGGGTCCTGGGGAATCGAACCTGAATCCTTTGGCTTTGCAGGCAAATGCCTCAACTGCTAAGCCATCTCTCCAGTCCCTAAGTTGCAAGAACTCTTAACAGCTTGAGCTATCTCCCCATCCCTAAAACATTATTTTTGTGTAAATAAGTTTTGAAGCTATATCACTCTTGAAAGATGTCACAAAAACTACTTCTTTTTGGTGGAGTGGGGGTGGTTTAGAGATGGGGTCTCACTGTAGCCCAGGCTGACCTGAAACTCACTATCGAGTCTCAGGGTGGCCTGGAACTCACGGCAATCCTCCTCCTTCTGCCTCCTGAGTGCTGGGATTAAAGGTGTGTGCCACCATGCCTGGCTACTGCCTTTTTTAATATTAATACTCTTGTTATTCCTTTGCAATAAAAACTTTAATTAGGCACACAGCTCTTCCAAATAAAGCCTTTATTCCCCAGCCTGTTTTTCAGGTACCATTGGCCCTGTGACTAAGTTCCAGCCAGTGAGCTCTTAGTAGAAGTCAGATACTTGCCTTCCAGCTCCTGCCTTTAGGGATGTTATAGACCACTGCCCAGGTGGACGCATGCTGTGTGAGGTTGAACATGACGTGTCCCCCATAGCGTCATTTTTTTACTAAGTACAAACTTTGTATGGACACATCATGTGTTGGTACCATCATTTCCCTCCTCCCTGTCCCAGTTCTGCTCGGGCCCCCCTTGGTGGGATTGCCGGTGTTCCCCATGGGGATGTGGCTTATGAGTTGTGAGAGCAGCAGTCAGCCATTGTGGGTGCGGGGGGCAATGCCTCTGGATGTGCCCTTCCAACCTGTGGCTCTTACAATCTTTCTGCCCCCCTTCCGCAAAGTTCCCAGAGCTGTGGAGGGTGTGTTTTAAGTCTACTTCAGGGCTGAGCTCTCAGGGGCTCCGGGATGTCTGTTGTGGTAGGTGTTGAGTGTCCTCAGCATCTGCCTGCCGCTGCTTGTCAGGCTCACCATGGAAGCAGCATGTCTCCCCACTTCCCACGTGGTTTCACCTTGGCCTTGACTGGGATGCAAGGGGTGGTTTAGCTCCTCGGTTCTCGCTACCCTCTGAAAAAGGAAAACAGATTATCCAACAGAGAATGATGTCAGCGTAGGTTCAGTGGGATAAGTGCTGTTAATTTAGAGAGATTCTGATGGATGTAACCCTTCTCTTGGCCAAAGACTAGCAGGAGCTTGTCCTTGGGAACATGACCTTGGTCTCCAAAGGATTCTGACCTGGCTCCCAGTTCCAGCTATGGGTTCCCTCCCACTGAGTGAATCTCTTAGCCCATCAGAAAGCCAATGGTTATCCACCAACCCTGGGTGTGCCATTTTGCACTGCTGTGCATGTCATTGAATAGCAGTGTCCCCTGCTCCTTACAGTGCTGTTGGCCACTTTCCCCAAGCAGCTCATGTAGCACTTCCCATCACAAATGGGCTAGCCATCTGGGAACTGGCTCCATGCCGGATTCCAGCCGGAACTCTCGGTGTCCTGTGTTGGCTGCATATGGTGTCTTCAGGGATAGCATTGTGTGTGTGTGTGTGTGTGTGTGTGTGTGTGTGTGGTGAACCCTCATACTCAGCCCCCAGCTTGTGGCACCTTAGGAGGTGGAGCCAAGCTGGGGAGGTGTATGGCTGGGGGTGGATCTTGAGGTTTATTAATTCAGCCCTACTGGGTGCTCACTGGTTGGCTCATTCTTGTGGCAACCTCCCTCCCAGCTGATGGGACAAGATATGACGTCCAGCCTCTGCTTTGTCAGGCTTTCTTCATCATGATAAGACTTTCCCTGGGGACTGCAAGCCAAAGTAAACCTTTTCCTTCCATCCAGTTGGTTTGGTGTTTGGTCCCCACGATGAGAAAGTACCTGTTACACGCGCTCCCAGCTCTTGGCTGAATCCTGCTCCAGGCACCGTCCTCAGCTGCAGAGAGCCAGGTCAACCTAGAGTAGCCATCGCATCACAGCTGGAACAGTGACATGCTCTATAAACAAAAGCTAACATTCAAATCCTCCGTCTGTAGCCCTTTATCTTCACATAATGGTGGTTAGAGTCGCATGCCAGGACTAGAAAGCTTCTTAGAGATACTACTGCAATCCCTTCTGCATTCTTGAACAGAATCATGTGTGTCAGGACACAGTGAAGTCATACAGTGACTTAGAGAAGTTTCTTTTTCTTCCATATCCCAGTCTCAGTGTGAATGGCCCATTTCTACAGGACAGTGACCCATAGTCACTCGGGGACCTAGGCTCCTCTCAGAGCAGTTCTGAACCCCTTCTAAGGCTGGTCATCCAAGCGAGGCTACCATATCCCAGTTCCAGCCAGCAAGAAAGGAGGTGATAGAGGCTGTGGAGGTGGTTCAGTGGGTAAGAACGCTTAGCTATGAGGACTTGAGTCGCTCCCTGTGTATGTGGGACCAAAGTGCTGAGGGCATGGGGACAAGAACACTGGGCTCTTTGGTTAAACAGTGTAGCCAACAAGCAGAGCGCTCCAGGTTCAGTAGGAGACCATCCCACCAGGAAGTAAGGCAGAAGAGCAACAGAAGAGGATACCAAACATCCTTCTTGCTTCTGTATGTGTGTGCGCATGTTCTGACAGGTGCATATGCCACACACCCCACATACACATCAAGACAAGAAAAAAAGAAAGAAAAAATAAGAGAAAGAAGGAAGGAAAGGGAAAGACAGTGTACAGGATGTGTGTGTCCAGGCTCTGGCTTCCAAAAGCTGAAATGAAGAACGGGAAAAGGGAGAAAAGAGAGAATGGCATTGCTTTTCTAGCAGATGGAGAGATGCTGGACTAAAAGTTGGCGTTAGCAATTTCCTCTATTTTGAACCATTTCCTCTTGGAGGGAGGCGCCGTATGAAGTTCCACATTAAAACAGAGGCTCTTTAAGGCTCAGAAGGTAAGCATCTCCATCTCAAGGGCCCTCCCCAAGGTCATAGATGGAGTAAGAACTGTTTCAGAGAAGCAAAGCTGTCTACAAGTCACGCTTGGGCTGGGCTTTGCTCAATCTTGGCTACCTGCGAGTTACCCACACTCCTGGAAGTAACCCCTCGCTCATTTTAAGTGAACTCAATGAACTCATTGGCTCACTAAGTTGGATTTGGGTGGAATCATTACTTTGGTCTGTGGTCTGTATCCCAGGGTGATTAGACATCTGTTCATGTCTCCAAGCAAAAGTTTAGTGCAACAGTAGGGAATCCTCCACAGGTAAAATAAAAATCAAAATAAACATCTGTGTTAGTTATCTGCTGCTGTGACAAAACTAAAGGTATTTTGGCTCCTGGCATCAGAAGTTCAGTCTGTTGTTGCTTGACCCTGGGCCAAGCAGAGTATTGCGGAGGCAAGTTCGGGTTGG
Source organism: Jaculus jaculus (assembly GCF_020740685.1). Taxonomy (NCBI): domain Eukaryota; kingdom Metazoa; phylum Chordata; class Mammalia; order Rodentia; family Dipodidae; genus Jaculus; species Jaculus jaculus. The sequence goes on from NC_059120.1 coordinate 14,097,526, forward strand.
ATCCAAGCTGCCACACTCACTGTGGCTGGCAAGCAAAACAGAAGAGAAAGAATTCAGCCAGGCGTGGTGGCGCATGCCTTTAATCCCAGCCCTCGGGAGGCAGAGGTAGGAGGATCACCGTGAGTTCGAGGCCACCCTGAGACTCCATAGTGAATTCCAGGTCAGCCTGGGCTAGAGTGAGATCCTACCTCAAAAAAACAAAAAAAAAAAAAAAAAAGAATTCAGGACCCCAGTAGCCCCTTCAAGGGCACACTCCAGTAACCTAACATCCTTCCACAAAGCCACACCCCCTAATGGGACCACCACCTTCTCCAATAGTGCCACACGCTGATGACGGAGACTTCTAAGACAGGCCTTTGAGAGACACGTAAGGTCCACACCACAAGCACACCAGAGGAAAGACTGCTGTTTGGCTTTCCCTCTGGACCTCCTTGCTTTACAAGTATTTACGAGGAACTCTGGAAACTGCAGAGGGTATCTCGAGACTCTGGACAATGATGCTAAGGAGTGGAGCATGTTCCTGTGTTGAAGAAGTTCAAAGGGATGTTGGGACTGAGGGTCTCTGGTGAGTGGAATTTTTGATTTAGCCATAATTAATCAGAAAAGTTTTTTTTTTCTAATCCAAGTGCAGTGGCATACCCCGATAACCCCAGCACTTGATGAGCTGAGGCAGAAGAACTGCAGGTTCAAGTACAGCCTGAGCCACATAGGAACTTTGCCACCACGGTGAGCTATATAGTGAGACCCTGTCTTAACCAAACAAAAATTTATCTGTTTTGTATTTTTTAAATTATTTATTTATTTGTCAGAGAAAGAGGGAGAGAGAGAGAGAGAGAGAGAGAAAGAGAGCGAGCGCCAGGGCCTCCAGCCACTGCAAATGAACTCCAGACGCGGGCGCCCCCTTGTGCATCTGGCTAACGTGGATGCTGGGGAATCGAACCTGCATCCTTTGGCTTTGCAGGCAAAAGCCTTAACTGCTAAGCCATCCCTTCAGCCCTGTTTCCTACTTTTTTAGTAAATGTAGTACTGGTGTGTGATGGCCCACATGTTACCTGTGGTGTGGGGCGCCAAGCATCAAGGTTCCTGCTCCGTCCCTCTTCTGCCCTCACCCTAATTCTACTGATGACTCCTCAAAGCCTTTCAAACTTTAGTAGTTGACTCAGGAGAAAGGTATCCTCTCTCAGGCAGTTTCGGTTAGGGACAGAAGCCCAAAGAGGGAACCCAAAGATGGCATCCCGCCTTGGTAGGAATGGAACTCGCGTCTGATCCAGATTCATCCACAACAGCTGCAGAGTGGCCCCTGCGGCCCGCAGCCCGGCGCACTACCTAGATGGGCTGGCCTTCCAGATCTGCCCTTTAAATCTACAAACTAACTGGGTCTTCCCGAGGTAAAATATCAAATACCTGAATCCGATGTAAGAATCCAGTTTCAATCAACTAGAAAGACGTCCCTACGCTCTGCCTCTCCTTGCTCTGCCCTGTGATCTCTGCTTGGATGCTCGAAATCCTGGCTCCCCACAGCCCGGCTGGGCGGGAGGAGTGGGACAGAGCGCAGTATCTCGGCATGGGTAATTTTCTGCTTGTTTCTGTTTTGTGCTTTGGGGTGACTTCTCACATGCATGATTTTCCTCCGATCTCTGAACCTACCACCCTAGATCTAGTACGTGGGTGTCTTCTCTGCACCCTAGGCCAGTTACTAATGTAACTTCTCTAAAATCAGGACAACCACGGGTACAACTGTCTTTATGACCCATTTCTCACTGGTACGCTCTCCTATTCTCAAACCATCACCACTTACTTTTAACTTTCTTCTTTGGGGAAGCTCAAGATAGAAGCCTTGCACACGAGTGCATGTTTCTCCTAATTCTCTCCACGCAGACTCTTAGGTGGTACCTTCCTTATGCTTGTGGCTCCACACCAGTCTTTCCCCGACAAGACCCCAATTTCTCTTAAATGAACAAGTGTGTTTCTTATCTTCCATGGGCTTGCGACTCTGTTCTACACTTTTTCCTAGATGCCAGTTGCCCTTAAATAAACCCCACACTTTGCGATCTCTCCCTAAATAAACTCAATAATTCATAGTTCATCCTTCTTGGGTCCATTTTTATCAATTCTTTGTGAACAGTAGGATAGGAAGCTGGGTAAGGTGGCTCACACGCCTTTTGTCCCAGCACTCGGGAGGCAAAGGGAGGCAGATCGCCTTGGGTTTGAGGCCACGCTGAGAATACACAGTGAATTTCAGGTCAGCCCTGGACTAGAGTGAGACCCCAACCTTGAAAAAAATAGACTAGGACCCCAAATTGTGGTTCATAAACATGGGAAACCCCTCCTGAGCCCCCGAATCCTGCATCACTGTTATTTCTATTATGAAGACGAATTCTAGACTATGTCAATAGACTCCTCTTTTCAGAGCACTTACAGGCGGCTTCCTTGGAACCCATCTTGAGAAATATTAATGAAGTAGTGTGTTAGGAGGTTGGGTAGTGTTTATACTTAGTCAATAACCAATCCTGAAAAGTGATTTTGTTAAAAAAAATAGCATACTGAAAAATATAATCTTCAATGAGGGCGTGGAGGACGATTTGGTAAGATGGGCCCTGGAGGAAGTGGGATGAAGCCTAACCCTAAAATATTTGGCACTGGCTGGTAAATCCCAGTACCAGAAATGGGTTACAATCCACATTGAGCTGTTGGTTGGACAGAACTATGAGGGCCCTAAAACAAACAGACTTCCATCAAAGCACTTGATTGCTCACCTGAGGGGAAAGGTAAGCCCCTATGGCTGAAGAGAACACGTGCTGCCAATGCAGAATATTGGGAGATCTGGCTGAATCTGGAAGGAAGACTTCTCCTAGAAAATTAGCCCGCGTAGTGCTGAAAACCACAACATGAGATGCTGGGCGAAAACAGCCAACGATGCTGTGAGCAAGAGGGGCCCCTGCTTTATGCAACCAGCCAGCCTGACAAGATGCACACACCTGTGCAGCCATGGCATCCACCCTAGGTAGGAAAGCAATGGCTGGCTGATTAGTTAAGAGATCTGCTCAGTGGGAAGGAACCGTTATCTGAAATGGGAAACCAAGTCAGAATCCTATGGAGACCAAGGTTATGGGCTCCAGTGAGAAGCTCCCACTAGTCTTTGCCAAAAGTGAGGCAACACCCATCAAAATGCCTCTAAATTAACAAACAATGTTTATACCCTTAACCTATCTTGATCTCCCTCTCCACTGGAGAATCTGTTTTTCTTTTTAAGAAAGCAGCGAGAACTGAAGACAACCAAAATCTGTCAACAGGGCAGGCAGGCTGACTCCCTGTCAACAGGTGAACCACCCCTCACCCAGCAGCCAGGGACCAGGTGAAACCACAGAGAGGAGCTGGCGAGATGAGCAGGAGCGCTGCTTCCCCCGTGAGGCTGACAACCAGCACCAGGGCGATGGAGACAGACACTGAGGAGACTCAAGACTCACCACAGCAGCAATCAAGAAGCTGCTAAGAGCTCAACGCTAAAGTAGTCTTAAAGCACATCCACCAGGGTTCAGGGAATTTTGTGAAAGAGGGATGGAAAGAATGCAAGAGATACAGGGTGGGAGGGAATAGCCAGAGGCATTGCCCCTCCACCCCAGTGGCTAGCCGCTGCTCTCACCACATAACCCACAACTCCATGGTGAATACCAGCGATCCCACCATGGGGGGCCCTCAGTGGAGCGGCGGCAGGGAGGAGGGCAATGATGCTACCAACACTTGATGTATCCATACATAGTTTCCACTTAATAATAATAAAAAAATCCAGCTGGGCGTGGTGGCGCACACCTTTAATCCCAGCACTAGGGAAACAGAAGTAGGAGGATTGCTGTGAGTTTGAGGCCACCCTGAGACTCCATAGTGAATTCCAGGTCAGCCTGGGCTAGAGTGAGACCCTACCTCAAAAAACAAAACAAAAAAATCCCTATTAGAGCTGCGTGTGTAATCCCAGCACACAAGAGGCCAAGGCAGGGGGATCACCATGGATTTCAGACTGGCATAGGCGACAGCGTGAGTTACAGACTAGCCTGGGCTACAGCGTGAGACCCTATTTGAAAAAAAGAAAGAGCTATCTTTTTTAAATTTTTTTTTGTTTATTTTTATTTATTTATTTGAGAGCAACAGACACAGAGAGAAAGAGGTACAGAGAGAGAAGAGAGTGGGCGCGCCAGGGCTTCTAGCCACTGCAAACGAACTCCAGATGCATGCGCCCCCTTGTGCATCTGGCTAACGTGGGTCCTGGGGAGTCGAGCCTCGAACCAGGGTCCTTAGGCTTCATAGGCAAGCGCTTAGCTGCTAAGCCATCTCTCCAGCCCCGAAAGATCTATCTTAAATTCGTGTACGTGTACTGTGTGGGCACGTGCATCCTACATTGTGCACACAGCAGTCAGGAGACAGAGTGTTAATCCTCTTTTTTTACTTGTTTTTGAGACAGGATCTCTCTCCTCTTTCTCGCTATTATAAAGGCTAAAATAGCTGGCCTACTAGCTTTGGGATTCTCCCGACACCTCCCCAAACTGCTAGTGCATCATAATCACAAATCCTTGTGCCCCTTTTGCATCCGGCTCTACCAGGTTGCTGGAAATACAAGCTGTACTCAACAGGCTGGCCGAGCAAGTGCTGAACCATCTTCCCAGCAGTCTGGTTGTATATTTTGGGTCAGGGTCTCATGTAGCCCAGGCTGGCCTTGAACTCACTATGGGATGGAAGATTATCTTGAGCTTTTGATTCTCCTGCCTCCATCTCCCCTCAAAATCCCTACTGTTTCCTGATTTTTCCCTAATAATAGAGGAAGAGGGGAGAAGCTTTCAGTTCACCGAAGGTTGTTATTAGTTGGATTAACTGAGGTCTAGCACTCAAAACCCAGACTTGGTCGGCTGTGCTCAGGGCCAGACTAGGGAAACCAGGTCACTGGGGAATGCTCTTTCCCAGGCTCTTCTCCCCTGGGCTGACTGGCTCCATCTTTCCTTGTGAACAGTCCAGCAGAAAAAAAGACCTGAAGCTCATTTGCGGCCAGATATTCCAACTGTGTTGCTTTGTGCTGCTCCCCCTTGATGATCAAGGCTCCACTGGACTCCCCAGCAGCCCTAAGCTGCTTAGGAAGAGAAGATGCAGCCAGCTTCAAGGTAGCAGTGTGGATGTGATTACCCGACAGGACAGGAGAGCCAGGGTAACATTACTCCTGCACGCCTCGGCTTTTTAACCCTCTGGTAGTGTTTGATTAGGAACTCGGTATGGAATTTCCCCAACTGCACAAGCCACAATTAGCAGCCATTTTCTTTCTTTTATGGAGAGGAGAAGTGCCCTGATACTCCCCTTCTCCCGGAGCCAGCTCTGGGTCCTCTTGCAGAGAGGCAAGCCCGTGACAAGGGGACTGCTTGGCTCTGGAGACTGTCCAGAGGTGGGTGTTTGCTCAATAGCCTCTGGCTCCACCTAAGGCTTATCTCACTAATTACAGCACTGTTGCCAATAATGCAGGAGCGGTGATGGGAGGGGGAAGAGTCTTTTTTTTTTTTTCCTAGCCCACTTTCATCTCTAAATCTGCCTTTGGTTCACCAGTGGCCAGCAATTCCTACTGCTGAAGGGAAAATAACCAGGTTCTCAACTTGAGCACCTGACAAGTGCCTTTTTGGACAGTCTAAAAAGAAATGTGGCTTTTGAGAGCCACTAAAAAAAGGACAGTATTAGAAATGCCACCTTGTTGTTATGAAGAGTTGGCTTCTGGCAAGAAGCTTAACAGAACTTGAAGGTGTTGTTATGTAAGCGCAGGCCGAGAAGTTAGGAGCAGCAGACTGGCCTGCCAGCTCATGGGGGGCGAGACAGGAGGATGGGGAGTTCAAGATCATCTACCCTCAGCTATATAACAACTCTGAGGCCAGCCTCAGCTATAAGAGCCTGTCTCAAAAACAACAAAAACAGGGCTGGAGAGATGGCTTAGCGGTTAAGCTCTTGTCTGTGAAGCCTGAAGATCCTGGTTCGAGGCTCAATTCCCCAGAACCCACGTTAGCCAGATGCACAAGGGGGCGCATGCATCTGGAGTTCGTTTGCAGTGGCTGGAGGTCCTGGCATGCCCATTCTCTCTCTCTCTATCTGCCTCTTTCTCTCTCTGTCTGTCGCTCTCAAATAAATAAATAAAAATGAACAAAAAAATAAAAAATAAAGTTAAAATACAACAAAAACAACAGCAGCAAAACCAACCAAAAAAACAAGATGATGGGATCAGAAATTTAAGATTGATTTTTATTTTCATATATTTTATGTTGAAAACTTACAAAAGCAATCTTATAATCAAACACTGCAAATACCTCCTTGCAATGATATAAATTCACTATAGTGTTATTGATAGTAGCAAAAAACTTTGGAAACAATTTAATGCCTAATATCTAAATATTTAATTAAATAATAATACAGTAAAATTGAACAAGCATAAAAACTGGGTCTTTGAAGAATTCTTATGGCATCAATCAAGCTAATAAATATTAAGTCAAATAAGAAATATCTATATTGTCTAGAATATGCACATAGCACACATAGAAAAATAACAAATTTCTAACAATTTCCATCTTATTCATTGTTTCTAACTTTTACAGTGAGAATGTGACATTTTTGTAATCAGAAACTTTTAAGTAAATATTACTATTGTAAAAATTTTATATCTAACATTTAATATAATGAGAATTGAAGCAATGTGACTCAAACATAATAAATTTGTATTTTTGGTATAAATATTACTCTGATCCTGAATATATTTGTAGCCAAAAAAAAATTGGTCTTTGGTGTGTGGACTTCTGTGATATATGGATTTGGATGGATTATGTTCCTAACATGACATGCCTGGGAGGCAGTTGGTATTTGCCATCAATGTTTTCCAAATGTCTAGAATTCCTGTTGGAAAAATTATCTGTAAACTTTGCCCTCTGTCTATTACACTCCTGAGCTAAAAAAAAAAAAGTCAGGGAGTGAGGAGATAGCTCAGTGGTTAAGGAGCTTGCTTACGAAGTCGGCTGGCCCAGTTTCAATTCCCCAGTACTCATAAGTCAGATGCACAGAGAAATGGATGCATCTGGAGTTTGTTTGCAATGGCAAGAGGCCCTGATACAACCATAATCTCTTTCCCTCTGAAATAAATATTTTTAAAAAATGTAGTACAGGGTGTGTGATCTAAAATAAACCTTCAGAGCAAAAGATTAAATAAGAAGCCTGTGCCCAGCAACACGGCCAGGGTGACACAGGATCACCTTCCTAGGGTTACAGTGGAAAGAAAAGTGGAAAGAGAATTGAAAAGCCAGGTAGCTCCCAACCAGCTGGAGACATGGGGGCGGGGGGAGAGAGCTCAGCAACTCCCACAGCAGCTGAGGAGACAGAGCACTGGTCAATTTGTCTAGAAAAGGCCATTTGCTATCTGGATTTCAGGTCAGCATTCGTGCTGGAGGCTACCACCTGCCAGTACTGTATTAGGGCGGCAAGACTAGGGGATCCTTGGCCTGTAGTAGTGAATTCCAGCGCTTTCTTTCAGAAGCGAACCAATCACCTCCAGGGTTCCAGACAGTCTGGGAGTGCGGGGTGAGCCGCCTCTCCTGGGCAGCAGCTGGTACAGAACGTCTGAAAACTCCAAAGCACACGACAAATATCAGGGTGATTATCTTTCCTCCCCAGCTATGGAGCAGTGAAGAAAAATTAACCTTCTCATTTGTTAACCTCAATCACAGGCCTTAACTGATCTGTAGCTACGGAGGGTGCAGATAATTGCACCAATTAGTTTGGTACAGAGGGAAGGAGCGGGCAGGGAGCATTTGGAGCTCAAGTAATTAAGCCTATATTGAAGAAGGGGGGATGGGGAGGAGAGGAGGGGAGAAAAGCAGAGCCTAGAAAGAGGTAGGGGAAAGAATCTGGCATACTGCTTTCAGATGTTATGGCAGAAATTCTACTGCCAAGGCTCTTGGGTCACTGTTTCTAAAAGCAGGGCTGGAGAAGACCTCAGGATGGAACATGGTGAAAACAGAAACGTTCCCACTGACTGCTCAAGAGAGCTGCAGGCCATAGGGATGGATCTATCCAAAGCAAGAACCAGCAAAAACAGCAAGAGTCTTAAAGTCCCCCTAGCACGAGCCTCTGCAGTTATTTCTGAGTTGGCCTGCTCATACTTTGCTGGCAGACAAGTTGCCTCTTTAGTTGGAAGTGCTTGTTTTGTTATTTCATTGCAGTCTCCCTCTGGACTTCTAAATTTAAAACGTGAGTGCAAACTCCCTGTCATGTCAGGGGTGGTTGCTAGGATTTGGGTCCCATTTAGAAGTGAAGACAGATAATTACACCTGGAAAACAGCTACTATACTCTTACTTCAATGATATGCATCGAATCCTGTTTCTTTTCCATTTTCAGGAAACGGTAAACACGGAGAAAGAAAGAAAAGTACCAGACCCAGGGTGGGTACCAAAATATTACAGACATACAGGAAGTGACCTTTTAAGTCTAGTTTGTGAGCCTGTCATTTCGTGGGCTTGTCTGTGAGCCTAGAAAAGCCAGGCAAAGATCACAATGGAGACATTTCTAGCTGTGGTAAGGCTGTCCCCATCTAGTCCCCGGATGTTTGTCCCTAGGTGCTATGATTTTAAATTCAAGCCATAATTAGAAATGCCAGAGAAAAGTCAGTGAAAGTTAAGAGGAATGTTTGTGGCTGTCTCACTCTGTACAAGGCCTTTGGTTTGATTCCCAACACTGCAGAAACGAACAGAAACCATGTGAAATACTGCAAGTATGTGTATTCATCAGCACACAAATGCTGAGCATGAGCCAAAGGCCTTATGCATGCCATGTAAGCACTCGGTATGTTCCCTGACCCTTGACAAGTATTTCTGGAGGGAGGATATATATTCTTAGCCTCACTAATATATCTACATATATTTTTAATTTTTTTAATAATTAACAACTTCCATGATTGTAAACAATATCCCATAGTAACTCCCTCCCTTCCCCCCACTTTCCCCTTTGAACCTCCATTCTCCATCATATCCCCTCCCCTCTCACTCAGTCTTTTATTTTGATGTCATCTTCTTTTCCTCCTATTATGATGGTCCTGTGTAGGTAGTGTCAGGTGCTATGAAGCCATGGATATCCAGGCCATTTTGTGACTGGAGGAGCACCTTATAAGGAGTCCTACCCTTCCTTTGGCTCTTACATTTTTTCTGCCACCTCTTCCTCAATGGACCCTAAGCTTTGGAAGGTGTGATAGAGATATTACAGTGCTGAGCACTCCTGTCACTTCATGCCTTCTGAGTCATCCCAAGGACAACTGCCATCTGAAAAGAGAAAAGTTCTCTAACAAAAAAGTGAGAGTAGAAAGTAGGGGCGGGGGGAATTACCATGGTATATATTTTTTTATAATGGAAAATGCTAATAAAAATTAAAAAAAATAAAGGTGAGAGTAGCATTAATATATGGTATGAACATTAACAGGAGTGCTTACTGGGCAGTTTGATGAGCATAGTATACACATTTAGCCAGACAGCAGCAGACGTTACACCCCTTGGGCTCATGACTAACCCTGTTGTAGGTTTTCACTATCAGGGATGTGTTCCCTCCCATGGAATGGACCTCCAGTCATATTAGAGGTGTTGGTCTATTTGGCCTGGTTGGCCAAATGTAAGGCTTGCAGTGTCCACTGTGGAGTATCTTCACTGGTGATTTCTCTCCCATTGAGCTGCATGCAGTGTGGCTTTTTGCAGCTTTCTGTCAGCCGGTCTGCATGGAGGAGGTTTTCAGCTCAGCTCCAGCAGGATTTCTGAATGATCTTGTAGTCCAAGTATGTGGAGTCTTTAGCAATAGGGTCTTACCATCTATCCCTGGTGGGAAACCAAGCTTACTGCTACATTTTAAAGCTTTCAATTAAAGATCCTTCAAATAAGTCATAGGCTAAGTCCTTGAAATCTTCCTAAGACATTGACATACTGGCTTTACATTGATAAGATCCATCTGAAGGAGGTACTAAACTGATACTGCTGTTCTGGTCAGTGATGTGTTTGGGGCTTAATTGTCCAAATATCTGTGTTCTGAGCAGCTGCTGGGGTGAGACATTCTTTGGAGTAAACCCATTATGGGTTAGCTCTGGCTTTCAACTCTAATATAGTGAGTGCATTGGCTCTCTGTACCTCAGTCTTCTCTCCTGAGTTAAATGGGTTCATATATCATGTCAAGTTTTATCTCCTGGGCCCTAGTAAGTATTCAGTAAAGTTTGGATGCTTAGTACCAAGCATGGAGAAAAGCAATGAGGAGGGGGGGGGAGAGAGAGAGAGGGAGGGAGAGATGGAGGGAGGGAGGGGGGGGGAAAGAGAGAAAGAGAGAGAGGGAGGGGCAGGAATGAAACCAAGGGCATAAAGGAGGGAACAAGCACTTGAACTGCAGAAGGGTCAGGCCAAGCAAACACCATAAGCAAAGACACAGAGCTGTGCAACTAAGCCTGTCTGAGGATTGTGATTCACTAGAGCTGGACTAGGAGGTGCGTGAGAACGAGAGGCAGAAACCACGGGGTGTTCTGAACAAACCTATGTGGTGCTGAGGCAGACGGTGACCTTCTAGGTTGATGGTGATGCTGTACGTGGAAATGAAATATGGGAGATGGTGCAGCTTTGGCACAGGATGTTTGGTTTAGAATATATGGTAGGTGAAGGGCCTGTGAGAGACAATGGGGATGTACAATGAGACACACAAATCTGAGAGCACCCTGGCAAGCCATAGCATAAGGAGCCAGTAGAGTTACAGTGGCAGCCACGAACTTGTCTGGGATTGCCAAGTGTCAGGGGAGAACAGTGTGGGTTATGCTGACATTAAGGAAATCTGGAGAAGGGGCTGAGAATAGGTTCAGGTTACGACGGGGCCCAGGAAGACAGCAGAGTAAAAGAAGTTTGCTGCCCTGGATTCTCCAAAACTATGATTACTAACTTAGAGGGTACTAGGGAAATAGCTCAGCGTGAAAAGTGCTTCTCTGCAAAGCCTGCTGGTCTGGGTTCGATTCCCCACCTAAAGCCAAAAACAAGAAATAGTGCGTGCATGTGGAGATCCCCACTAACTACAACAGAGAAGTACATGGAAAAGATGACAATTAATGCAGTTCTTAAAGATGACCAGGGTTTTATTAGTATCTAGATGCTTCAATAAGATTTTGGAGTTAGTGTCCTGAGTTAAATTCCTTATTTTCACTACTAGCCATGCAGCTTTGGACAAGTTACTCAAAACTCTCTTCAGTATAAAAATGAGAATACTAACACTACCTTCCAGAGATGCTTGAGGAAGAGAGATAATATTTATACCAAGTCCCTGGAATACAGGAGGCACTCTCTAAATGATTCTTAATCACTACTACAACAAAATGCCACAAGACAAAAGAGAGTGCTTGTCACAAATACTCATGTGAACATTATACAGTAACAGCAATACTGAATACGTCATTTTATTTCCATGATCATCTATTTACACTGTACAAACACAGATGAAAAGCACCCACACGTTCACAGTATAATATATTTACTTTAAAAATATATTCCTTTATAAAAGGTTCATAGAACATTGGCTTGTCAATATGTGACAAAACTCCCAAAGCCTGTCACCAATTCTGTGATAGCAAGAATGATTCTAAGTACTGTCGATTTCACAATCACAGGTCACCAGGTGAGCTATAAATACATACAGGTTTTAAATAAAAAAAAAGGGTCTTCTGGTGGAAAGTTCGTGGGCATGAATACTCATTCGCTCATTAGCACACTTCCACGGAGACGCTCCGCCACGGCAGTCACACGGAGTCAGTCCGCGGCGGCGCAGGCTTGCTGTCCTGGTCTCTACTTCTTCCTCTTGGCTGGCTCTCCTGGGTCTACTTTGCGCTTTTTGGATGTATGCTCATCTTTTTCATCATCTTAGGAAAGGAGGAGTTTCAATCAGACATTTTTAAAAAGCCATCATGGAAAAAACACGAGGATTACATTCGCTTTATGCCAAAACACTCTCATCAACAGTGTCTTTCAAATTTCCAAATTAAAGCAAAGATGAATTTTTAGAGCCCTCATATTAAGCTGTATAGAAAAACAAGCATTTTGTTCAATTTGAGCAATACAAAATTTGCAAGCTGATTCTAGCAACATGTTGAGTGATTTCACTTTCATAATAGTCTGCTATAGTCATTTCTGTAATTGTCCTCAAACAGCTGCTCCCACACTACAGCATACAATTTTATGTACTTAAATAATCTACACTGCACAATAAATTACATGTACTTAATACAATTTATTCTGCGTAATACAGCATATTGTTTTCTTGTATATAACCATATCTACCTATCTATAGTGCTGAAGAGCAATCAGCCACACTTCCCCATTCTCTTCCGAGTCCAGCTTTACTCTCCCAATTTCACTCTCAAGCTCTGCAGTTCCTCATATTTTTAGGTTAAAAGCAACTCAAAAGTAAGAGGTCTGTTGACCCTCTATTACATGATATATTTGTCCTCATTCTTTCCTAGAAGAGTCAGAACATTATAATGGCAACAGAAAACAATTGTTCCCCTACTTCATATTGTGGAAAATTTGGTTGAAGGAATGCCACAGAAAAATCCTTTATCCTTTACAGACATTTCCAAAATGTTGTGTCTGCAGCTATAAAAAATTTCTAGTTAATAGAAATGTCAAGCCTGGAAAGTAGACTTATTGAATATCTTTTTTAAAGTCCAATTATGTGGTTCTAACCCTAAGCCAATGTCTGATACTAAGAATTCCACACAGGTGTGGTGGTGCAGGCCGGTTGCAATAGGAGGGCTGCTGTGAGTTCCGGGCGAATGAGCTCTATATAGTGAGTGTGAACAAGCCAGGGCTACATGGCAAAACCCTCTCAAAAGAACAAAACACCAACACAACACATTTATACAGAAAGAATAAATAACATGTAGAAGAGGCTGTGATTTTTATAACGCAAATTTGTTTTGAGTACACTGAATTACATTGCCTTCCCTCTGTGGTGGTGGGAACTATGAGTGTTGACAAGCAGTCTATTATTAAACAGTATCTCCAGCCTTGACTTTACTCCTCTTCCCAGCCCTTTTCCCTCCCCCCATGTAACCCAGACTGGCCTGAACTTACAAACCTCCTGCCTCAACCTCCCAGGTGCTAAGATTACAGACATGAGCCACCAAGCATGGCTCTGCTTTATTTTCTTTTTTTTTTAAAATTATTTATTTGTTTAGACAGACACAGAGAGAAAGACAGACAGAGGGAGAGAGAGAGAATGAGCGCGCCAGGGCTTCCAGCCTCTGCAAAAGAACTCCAGACGCGTGCACCCCCTTGTGCATCTGGCTAACGTGGGACCTGGGGAACCGAGCCTCGAACCGGGGTCCTTAGGCTTCACAGGCAAGCGCTTAACCGCTAAGCCATCTCTCCAGCCCTGCTTTATTTTCTTGATCAGTAACGTACCTAAGGTCCAATAGGTATCATATAGTGGCATATACAGTATTTTTATGTTGAAAGGTGCTTCTAGGGTTCAGTGGAAGCGGGGGGGGGGGACGACAAAAGAAAGTAATGGGAGGGGACTGTGATAAAAACAAGTTAAGTACATGTAAACTAGAAGAGAGACTAGTTGGAAAGAAGGGGTTCAGCAGAAAGGGGATGAAGAAGGGAGTATGAACAAAATACATTATGTACATGTATTAAAAAATTGCAGAAACTCATGAGATCAAATCATATTCTTTGAAGGAAATATGATTACACTGTTAAGACTTTCTGCTATCAGAAAACGTCATGTGTTGGTGTGGACAGTAATTATTATCGAGTGAATCATTTTCATCCATGTGCATAGGAACTTGACCAACACAAGAATGGAAAGTGCTTTCTGTCTCCCCAAAATCTCTGGAACACACGTGAAGACTACTGCCACTGGTTACAACCCACTCTCTGGTAACACTAAAACCACCAACTGAGGTTGAAGGACAACTTCCAGTCAGTGATTTGAGGAGAAAAGCTACTGCCACCTAGTGTCATGATAAGCTACTGCCTTAAAAACTCGCCCAAGCATATATCCAAAGGACTCATCTCATTTCCTTAGAAGTACGTGCTCAATCATGTTTATTGCTGCTCAATTTATCATAGCTGGGAAATGGAACCAGCCTAAATGTCCCTCAACCGATGAGCGGATAATGAAGATGTGGCACATTTATACAATGGAGTTCTACTCAGCGGTAAAGAAAAATGAAGTTATGAAATTTGCAGAAAAATGGATGGACCTGGAAAGTATTATATACTAAGTGAGGTAACCCAGGCCCAGAAAGCCAAGCGCCACATGTTCTCTCTCATATGTGGATCCTAGCTACAGATGACTGGGCTTCTGCGTGAGAATGAAAATACTTAGTAGCAGAGGCCAGTAAGTTCAAAAGGAGACATAAAGGGAAGAGAAAGGAAGGGAGGAGGATACTTAATAGGTTGATATTGTACATATGTAATTACAATGATTGTAATGGGACATAATATGATGGAGAATGGAATCTCAAATGGGAAAGTGTGGGGGTGGGGAGGGAGGGAATTACCATGGGATATATTTTATAATCATGGAAAATGTTAATAAAAATTAAAAAAAAAAAAAAAAACTCGCCCAGGAAAAAACCCTGAAAATGGTCATCAGCTTTGAGGGACTTTCACTGTGTACAGAGTGTGTGGGAACAATGGTTCTAGTATGGAAGTCCAATCACCAAGGAAAACAAGCTTATCACCTGTGCTTTCCAAATGGAAAGTAAACTAAAATAAAAACCATTAGTTGCATTATCTAGGCTTGTTAATAAAGCTACAAGGACTATCTTAAGTTTTACTCGTCCACAAGCTGGTTACTGAACAAGAAGCACTGGTTAGCAGAGTTGCAAGAGAAAAGAATGCTTCCATCTTTTCCGATTCCTCCACCTCTGAGGAAGGTAACTGGCAAAAAAGGACAAAAGAAAATGGGAAGGCAAAAGAAAAACAAGGCTGACTTGGTAATTAATTTAATGAGAATTTTGAATACATGATTCTTTTTTTAAAAATTTTTTTTTGTTCATTTTTTATTAATTTATTTGAGAGTGACAGAGAGAAAGAGACAGAGAGAGAGAGATTGAGAAAGGGCGTGCCAGGGCTTCCAGCCACTGCAAACGAACTCCAGACGCATGCGCCCCCTTGTGCATCTGGCTAACATGGGTCCTGGGGAACCGAGCCTCGAACCGGGGTCCTTAGGCTTCACAGGCAAGCGCTTAACAGCTAAGCCATCTCTCCAGCCCATGATTCTTTTTATTTAATATTGTTAAGTCTATATATTGGCTTATGTCATGGAGGTTAAATTTTTTTTTACTATAGCAAGCTCAAATTGTGTCAGGTACTTTTTGATCATCTGCCACAGTGCTGCTTGCAACAATATATGGTTCTTTATGAAGTAAAACAACGGAAGTTAAAATGTCAGGAAAATTAGTATTTCTCTGTGATGGCAAAATTCATTTCTCAAAGCCAGTCCGCAGACGCTTAGCCTGTCTAGTGCTGGAAAGCACTACATGAGCTACTGGGGGGAAGTGGTCAACAATGGTCTGAGCAACCACAGGTCTAAGCTACTCAGAAGCAAATACAGTGACATGATGTACACGCCAGTGCAATAGTGGCACATGGCCTTGGTGGTAACCAACAGCTTTCTGACTGGCTAAGAGTTCCCTCAGTGTAAAGGAACCCATACCTGGAATTGGGAACCAGATCAGAATCCTATGGAGACAAAAATTATGTTCTCCAGTGTCAAGCTCTCATTAGTCTTTGGCTAAAAGAGGGGTTATATAAATCAAATTCTCCTTAAATTAATAATGCTTGTCCCTGAACTATGCTGCCTTCACTCTCCGTTGGAGAATCTGTTCTTCTTTTTCAGAAGGTTCTGAGACCTGAGGAGATAAACCACCCCTCACACTTCAGCCAAGCCACAGCTGAAACCGCAGAGGAATTGGGGAGAGAAGCAAGAGTGCTGTTTCCATGCTGAACCTGATAATCAGTGTCAGGGTGAAGGAGTCAGACCCTGAGGACACTCAATCTCTACCAAGCAGAGATCCAGAGGTTCCTAAGAGCTTGTCACTGACGTAGACTTCAAACTCACCCACCGCGGCTCAGAGGATTTTACAGAAGAGGGGGTGGAAAGACTGCAAGAGCCACAGGTTGAGACTTCATGCCCACAGGCATTCCTTCCCCCCAAATAACTGACTGTTGTTCCCACAACACATAACCCACAACTCCATGGGGAATACCTGCAACCCCACTGAGGGTCTCCAGCAGAATGGGGGAAGGACAAGGGAAAAGAGGGTACCAACACATGATGTATCCATACAAAATGTTAATAATAATAAAAAAAAAATTCTCAGCTGGGTGTGGTGCCACACGCCTTTAATCCCAGCACACGGGAAGCAGAAGTAGGAGGATCGCCATAAGTTCGAGGGCAGCCTGAGACTACATAGTGAGTTCCAGGTCAGCCTGAGCTAGAGTGAAACTCTACTTCCAAAAACCAAAAAATAAAAAAAATAAAAAATCATTTCTCAAATAGCAGCCATTTTTATTAAAAAAAGAAGTAACATCCAGCAGCCAATACTAGAGTCAAAATGAGCTGAGCATCAAAAGGCACCATAGTGGGCTGAAGAGATGGCTTAGTGGTTAAGCGCTTGCCTGCAAAGCCCAAGGACCCCAGTTAAAGGCTCAAATCCCCAGAACCCATATTAGCCAAATGTACAAGGGGGCACACACGTCTGGAGTTTGTTTGCAGTGGGTGGAGGTCCTGGCGTGACCATTTTTTCTCTCTATCTGCCTATTTCTCTCTCTGTCTGTAACTCTCAAATAAATAAACGAACAAACATAAAAATTTTTTTAAAAAGGCACCATAGTGCTGAGAAGAAGTGACAGAGGAACAATCAGCATTGAAATATCTCTATCACACCTTCCAAGGCTCAGGGTCCATTGCAGAAGAGGTGGAGGAAAGAATTTAAGAACCAAAGGAAGTTTAGGGTTACTTACAACACATTACTCCAGACACAAAATGGCCTAGATATCCATGACCTCACAGTGCCTGACACTACCTATACAAGACCATCATAATAAGAGGAAAAGATGACATCAAAATAAAAGACCGATTGAGGGGGGAAGAGGTATGATGGAGAGTGGACTTGCAAAGAGGAAAGTTGGTGGGAATTATCATGGCTTATTGTCTATAATTATGGAAGTTGTCAATAAAAGTTCAAGCCTGGGCTAGAATAAGCCCCTATCTCAAAAAAATTAAACAAAAAAGTCCCTAACAATTTTAGAATGATTATTTTTCCCTCTGGAGTTGGGGTCTCACTCTGAACCCAGGCTGACCTGGAATTCACTATGTAGTCTCAGGCTGGCCTCCAACTCACAGCCACCCTCCTACCTCTGCCTCCTGAGTGCGCCATCACACCTGGATCTTTTTTTACATTTTTACTTATTTGATAGTGAAGAGGGGGAGAGAGGAAGACAGAGAGAAGAGGTGTGCCAGGACCTCCAGCCACCGCAAATAAACTCCAGACACATGCTCCATCTTCAGCATCTGACTTATGTACTGGATATTGGGGAACTGAACTGAGGTCCTTTGGTTTTGCAGGCAAGCACCTTAACTGCTAAGCCATCACTCCAGGTCTCAGAATGATCTCTTAATAATATGACTTAGCTTTACATCAGATAAGTTGGGGCTGGACAGATGGCTTAGTGGTTAAGGTATTTGCCTGCAAAGCCAAAGAACCCTGGTTTGATTCTCCAGATCCCATGTAAGCCAGATGCTCAAGGAGGGGCATGTGTCTGGAGTTCCATTTGCAGTGGCTGGAGGCTCTGCCACACTGGTTCTCTCTCAGTCTCTTTCACTCTCTCAAATAAAATAGTATTTTTAAATCAGATAAATCTCGTGCCTCTTCTGCTATTGCTACATTTATTTTCTGAGAGGATAAACTATTTATGGTACCATCGGTTATGTGCCAAACTTGCAGTATCTTGTAAATGCAAAGGTTGGAAAGACAGGTGCATGCGACCCCTTTTCTTCTCCCTCCCTCTCTCTGGTGCATGTACCCTCTTTTGTTTTTTTCAAGATAGGGTCTCACTCTAGCCCAGGCTGGTCTGGAACTCACAGTGATTCTCTCCTCTGTCTCCCCATGTGCCAGGACACCTGGAGTGTTTTTTTTTTTGGGGGGGGGGGCAGTGTTATTTTCCAGGTAGGCTCTCACTCTAACTGGAACTGACTCTGTAGTCTCAGGCTGGCCTTGAACTCACGAGAATCCTCCAACCTCTGTCTCCCAACTGCTGGGATTTAAAGGCAGGGGCCAACACGCTATGCTTAACTACATTTTTTAATTACCACTTATTTGTCAGCAGAGAGAGGAGAGAGGAAGAGAAAAGGAGGGGAACAGATAGAGAATGGGCGTGCCAGGGCTTCCAGCTGCTGCAAACGAACTCCAGATGCATGTGTCACTTTGTACATCTGGCTTTACATGAGTACTGGGGAATTGAACTCTGGTCATTAGGCTTTGCAGGCAAGTGCCTTAACTGCTGAGCCATCACTCCAGCCCTTAACTAGATTTTTAATGTGTTCATCAATTATCTTTTTTTTGAAAGGGTATTTCACTGTTAGCCTTAACTCATGGCGGACCTGGAGCTCCTCTGTAGCCCCCACCTTGCCCTTTACTCAAAAGGACCCTCTTACCTCAGCCTCTGCAGTGCTGGGATTAAGGGTGTGAGTCATCACACCAGACTTTAAACAACAGCACATGATACCTTAGCCCTGCTTACCAGATTCCACTGTCTCCTCCCCTTCGGGCAGAAGCCTGGCTTTCTTAGCATTCTGGGGGGCATCGTCACCATTGTCCTCATATATGTTCGACCATTTTATTGCCATATCCAACTCCGGGGGCGGGGCTTTCTTCTCACTGGCGTAGCTCTCAGGAGGTGGCACATAGTTGGACTTCCAGATTTTGAATTCCTTTGGAGGCTGTGAAGTAAGCACAGGAAGAGACCTGTGACGAACCCGGTTCCTAGGATGGAAACGTGCGCATGCACATCCCTACTGCCATTTGCTTATTTTTCTGGCTCACTTTTTCACTTTTAGGCTTTTAAAGATACAATATTTTCCACCAAAAGAAAAAAAAAAATCACAACAGTGTTCAGTGACAAGTCAAAATGGTTCCTTGGATAAGTAAAAAGCTCAATTAACTTTTAGTTACCAAAGAAGAATCCATGGTCAGATACTACGGCAAGGCAAGGCCGACCCCTTCAGGAGGCTGCGGCGGACTCTTGGAGGCAGCAGCGCAGGCACTTCGGCGTCAAGGGAAAGGGGTCTCAGGGAGAAGCTGCAGCGGGGGTGGGGGGCGGGGAGTCACCACCGTTAGTTGTCACCCCTGCGGGTTGGGGGAACCCCGAGCGCCGCGGAGGTGGGGTGTGCTCATGAGGGGCGGGGCCCGGGCTCCCCGGGGGCCGGGTGGAGGGTGAAGGGGTGCGGCATCCCAAGGGGGGGACAGTGACTGCGAGTGGGGGGCGGGATGACACAGGTAGGGACGGAGGAAGGGGGATGGGCGCGGGGAGGGACGGAGGAAGGGGGATGGATGAGGGAGGGACGGAGGGAGGGGGAGGGGCGAGGGAGGGACAGAGGAAGGGGGATGGGCGCGGGGAGGGTTGGAGGAAGGGGGGATGGACGAGGGAGGGATGGAGGAAGGGGGATGGACGAGGGAGGGATGGAGGAAGGGGGGATGGGCGCAGGGAGGGACGGAGGGAGGGGGATGGGCGCGGGGAGGGATGGAGGAAGGGGGGATGGACGAGGGAGGGATGGAGGAAGGGGGATGGGTGGGGGCCCGGAGGATGGCGGAGACCGCGCGGGGGAGGGGGGGCGCCCTGGGTCCGGGGACCTCACCTCCTCGGGCGCCTTCACGACGTGCCGGTCCCAGTCGATCTGCTTGTTGAGCGGGTTGTAGAGGAAGGCCGGGCGGGTCACGCTCCGGAACAGCTCGTCGGGTCCGGGCAGCCGCTTCTCCGCCCGCTCCCCACCGCCGCCCGCCGCCGCCTTCGCCGCATCCGGGGCCTTTCTGCGACTCGGCTCTTCTGGCTCGCTATGGTCCTCCTCGCTCGAGGAGTCGGAGCTGCTGCTCCCGTAGGCCGCGAAGTAGCTCAACGGGTCCTTCTCGTCAGCTGCCATGACGGCTGCGGGCGACCGCCGGGCTCCACCGGAAGCCGGAAGCCGGCGCAGGCCCCGCCCCGCCCCGCGCTCGGCCCCGCCCCGCCCCGGTCGCTCGCCTGCGCCCTCCAGCGGCCGCGCCGCGCTCCTACGTCTGGCGGAGGGAAGGAGGCTGGGGCCGGAGGGAGGGCGCATTCCTAAGCAGGGCTGTCTGTTGCTCCTTCGTGGGCAGTCCCGGAGGAGAGGAAAGGCCCTGAGCCTGCGGGCACAGCCAAACTCTCAGTATTGAAGGCTTAGAAAAGCCAGGTACAGCGGTGCATTCCTGTCATCCCATCACTTAACTTGGGAGTCTGAGGCAGGAGGATGTCCATAAATTCAAGGTCAGTCTACGTATGAGGGGTACCAAGCTATCCAGGGCTATGTAGGGGGCTCTTTATCTCAAATAACAAAAATAAATAATAAAAGCCGGCTGGGTGTGGTGGCTCACACCTGTAATCTCAGCACTTGGGAGGCTGAGGCTGGAGGATTACCACAAATGCGAGACCAACGTGGTCAACATAGCATGTTCCAGGTCAGCTATGGTTGCATGGAGAAGTCTTGTTTCTTAAATGAAACGAATAAAATGAAATCTATAATAGCATAGAAGTTCTTCTTTTCCTGTCTGTCCAGAGGCAAGGATTTCTTCCTAGTTCCAGTGCATCTCTCTTTCCAACAAAGTTTAGTTTTTAATGCACTTCCCTTGTTTGTCGTGGAAGACTTCTGGGGGATCAGGGACACTCCCTTCCCCCCACTCCAAGTAAAACCCCCGAATCCTTTTCTGCTTCACCTCATTCAAGCGCACTCTGAAAGGCTTCTCCGATGAAACTCCTTCACTCGCCCCTCACCTCTCCAGGGCTCTTACAAACCCTCTTGATTTCTCATCACCAATCTGTCACGCCTGCTTTGCTCTTAATGGGCCTTAGATGTTGGCATTTCCCGACACACTATGCTGTCTTTTAGCAATGCTCGTGTTTTGCAGGGCGTTTCACAAGGATGCCTGTCACTCCAGCCCACACCTTGGCCTTAACGTATGTCTCCAAACCCAGTCTCTCCCCATGCATCCCAATACATCCAGCTTCCACTGGTTTTTAAACTACCCATATGGGCAGACTGCTGGGTCTTAATGCTCCATTTAATGGAACTGTATATTGTCTTTCCACAAAACTTAGTCTGTGTTTGTGTTCCCTCTTTCTAGATGACATAATCACATGTCTGATCACCAAGGAAACCACACACCTTTGACTGGCGAGCTAAGCCCGCACTTAATGCCTGTGGTGACACACTTGTTTATAACTTGTTGTTCTGTCTTGTTCACTCCTGAGTTCTAGAGAACCGTGTCTATACGAGTCCTATAAAAAAAAAAAAAAAGGCCCTAGAAGGTTCATACTTTTGTTTCTTGAGGTACTGTCTCAATCTAACCAGGCTGACCTGGAATTCACTACAGGGTGGCCTCGAACTCATGGTGATCCACCTACCTCTTCCTCCCGAGAGCTGGGATTAAAGGCGTGTGCCATCACACCCAGCTCATGTTTCTATTCCTAGTACTTATTTTGGTGCCTGTCCTCAGAGATAATATTGTTGGATTATGATTTATGATAAAATGGATCTAGATGTTTTTCAAAACTTTTTTACCCAAGTACTTATATTGACAGTCTCCCCCTCAAGCCATCCTTACTTTATTTATTGAGAAAGGCAGATAGAGAATGGGTATGCCAGGGTCCTTAGCCACCACATACAAACTCTAGACACATATGCTATTTTGTGCACCTGGCTTTATATGGGGACTGGGGAATCAACCCCTGGTCCTTAGACTTTGCAGACAAGTGCCTTGACCACTGAGACCTCTCTACATCCCCAAGATGACACTCTAAAAAGCAAACTGCACTTACCCTGTGGATTTTATGATTCATCCACTGTTGTGTGCCACTGTGACCCAGGCACCTGTTTTTGGCAACGTGAGTCATTGTCAATAAAGCCACTGGCAGCCCTTGTGTGACCGTTTGACTGCTTTCACTATACCAGGGTTTCTCAAACCCTTTCTACTTGTGACCCTTTTTTTTTTGCTTGTGAAATTTTTACAGAACCCTGGGTATATAAAATAGGTAAATCAAATGTTGACTGATATAGTAATTTATTTTTAAAGAATTCATACACACACATACACACACACAAATTTAGTATTTTTAAACACTAAGGCAAAATGAAATTGATATATTTAATTTTATATAAAGATTTAAACTTTGAGGAAAGGGCTGGAGAGATGGCTTAGTGGTTAAGGCACTTGACTGCGAAGCCTAAGGACCCAGGTTCAATTCTTCAGGTCTCAAGTAAGCCAGATGCACAAGGTGGTGCATGCGTTTGGAGTTCATCTGCAGTGGCTAGAGGTCCTGGTGTGCCCATTCTGTTTCTCTCTCCCCCGTCTCAAATAAAAATTAAAATATTTAGCTGGGCATGGTGGTGCACACCTTTAATCCCAGAATTCGGGAGGCAGAGGTAGAAGGATTGCCATGAGTTTGAGGCCACCTTGAGACTACATAGTGAATTCCAGGCCAGCCTGGATTAGAGTGAAGCCCTACCACAAAAATAAATAAATAAATAAATAAATAAATAAATAAATAACTTTGGGGAGATATCTCAGTGGTTAAAGGCACTCGCTTGCAAACTCTGCTGGCTCAGGTTCAGTTCCCCAATACCCACGAAAAGCTTGCTTGTGGGCAAGAAGAGGCCCTGTCTCAAAGAGGATGGCACACAGACCCCTCCTCTGACCTCCACACATGCTAAAGAGCACGCGTTAGATGGTCCTGGTACTTGCAGCCCCAGTACTCAGGAAGCTGAAGCAGGAGGGGCTAGAGTTCCAGGCTGGCCTGGGCTACCTAACATGCCCAAGGTTAACCTAGACTTGATTTGTACCTTCAACCGTGAATTTTAAAGAACATCAGAGAAAGGCTGGTGATATAGCTAAGTTGGGAGTCTGCCTGCCTAGCATGCCAAGCCCTGCCCAGCACCACGTAAACTGGGCACAGCGATGCAGATCTGCTATCCCCACAGGGGGCAGGAGGGTCAGAAGACTGCGGTCATCCTCAACAGCTACATTAAACTTGAGGCCAACCCAGGATACATGAGGCCCTGTCTCAAGAAAAAGAAAACTTAAATAATAAAAAAGGAACATCATTTAAACAAGGGCTAGACATTTGAAGATTACACATTTTGCTTTTTTACTCTAAAACACAGCACATAATTAAAAAAAACACTTTTATTGTTAATGACAACATTTTCAATTTTTGGTATTTTTAAATAATAGAAATATGTAGGAGATGAATGTCAGGAAACAGAACTATAACTTAAATGATAATAATCAGATCATAAAATTTATAAGTTCATTGTTAGTCATACTTTGTTACACAACAAAAAGACAGATGTGTTTAATGGTCTGTTTGTTCAAATTAGAAACAGGATTGTCATACACATATTCCAAAATCAATTGTTCTAGTTATTTCAACAATGCAGTAGTATTCGTTATAAGAAAAGTTAAGTTAAAGAACTTTTCAAATCACATCACGTTACTTGTACTGGAGCTCAGGTTCATATCAAGGTATTTTTAATAAAAATAATAGACTGAAAATCCAAAGGTGCATCAATTAATGTGATTAGCAGAGAGTGGATTCTGACAGACTGCAGTCACAGGGGCTCAAACTCCATCTGCTAGCTCCTCAGCACGTGACCCTGTAGGACCGAGTGAGTGGCAGAGTCTTCTCAGAATGGCAACTGGCTTTATAGGAACAGCTTACTGCTGAAGATTAACTGAGTAACTGGAGACTACTAGACTGAAAATTGCCAGTACAAATGCACTGAGACATTCTCAGCCTAAGAGGTGATTTCCAAATTGAGAAATGTTTTCTATTAAAATAAGTCATACAACATAAAAAAACTGAAATCACTAAAATGCCTAAAATGAAAAAAAGAAAAACTGAAAAGCATATGACCACCATGATATACATCTAGCTCTCCCTAAAAGTGTGCTTCATTTATTGTGAAAAATTGTATTTACAAAGTATGTTTACAATGTATTTTAAAAGACCTGTATCAAATGTAAGAAAATCATTATACTGGTTTTATAAAGATTGTATCCTTTAAAACATTTTTAAAATCTTAATTAAGAAAAGGCAGTAAAGTGTCACTGCCGTGAAAGAGCACGCGATCTCAGGGGAAGAAACATCTCACTTGAGTTCCCACAAGTTCCACCTTCTAGCTGCAGCTCTGGAGGCAAAGGAGGGCCCCCAGGGTCCCCAGGTCTAGGGAGGGAAGAAGAGAAGCTGGTGTTTTCAGTTCTGCCTACTTCCAGCACAGGCAAGTTCAGGTAGGAATCAGTAGAAAAGAAGGGAGCTGTGCTGGACTCTCCTTCTGGATGGTACGTGACTGTGGACGCTCTTCGCTTTTCTGAGAAGCTACTCTTACCAGAATCCGACCTTGACAGGTTGTTTGTGGCTCCACCGGGAAAAGGCTCACAGCCGCTGCACTTCAGTCCTGTGATCAAATTATCAAGATGCAAATGAAAACGCTGGAATCCACTTAAGGATTATAAGCTAATTACCACACAACCAGAATTCTGTTGTCTGTTTTTATGAGACAGGGTATCATGTACTCCAGGCTGGCCTTGGCCTCCTCTTGATCTTCCTACCTCCACTTCTTAATTGCTGGCATTACAGGCTTATTTATGCCAACCATGCCTGGCACTAGAAATTTAAAGTTCTGTCATTTGCTTTTCCCAACAAACACACTATTATTTACACTTTCTAGATCAAGAAATAGTCTCAAAGAAGCTAAATACCATACTATTAACTCATGCTTAATGTATACTTGCATACTTAAATACTGAGGGCCTAGAAAAAATTAAGAAGTCCCTAAAATTTCTCATAAAATAAGAAAGTGGGCTGGTGAGATGGCTTAGCAGTTAAAGGTACTTGATTGTAAAGCCTGCAGCCTTGGTTCAGCTCCCCAGCACCTACATAAGCCAGATGCACAAAGTGGGGCTTGTGTCAAGTTCATTTGCAGCGGCAAGAGGCCATAGAACACTCAGTGTTTGTCCCTTTCTCTCTGCTTACAAACAAAAATTTTTAAAAAAGGTTTCATAGCTAATAAATATTCTTTTTTAAAAAAGTATTTGAAAAAGAGAGAGAGAGAGAGAGAGAGAGAGAGAGAGAGAGAGAGAATGGGTACGCCAGGGCCTTTAATCACTGCAAACGAACTCCAGAAGCATGAACTACCTTGTGCATCTGGCTTACATGGGTCCTGGGAATCAAGCCTAGGTCCTTTGGCTTTGCAGGCAATTGCCAGCACTAAGCCATTTCTTCAGCTCTCTCTCTCTCTCTCTCTCTTTTTAGGTGGGTTCTTGCCATGTAGTCTAGGTTAACCTTGGGCATGTTAGTAGCCCAGGCTGGCCCAGAACTCTGGATACTTCAGCTTCCGAGCACTGGGATTACAAGTACCAGGACCATCTAATAAATACTCTTTAGCATACTGGAAAAAAAAATCAGTTGATTAAAAACAAAATTTAGGGCTGGAGAAATGGCTTAGCACTTGGTAAAGCCACAGGACCCAGGTTTGATTCCCCAGTACCCATACAAGGCCAGATGCACAAGGTGACACATGCGTCTAGAGCTCATTTGCAGTGACTAGATGCCCGGGTGTGCCCATTCTCTCTGTCTCACTCTCTCTTTACACACACCTGTGTATCTCTTTCTTAAATAAATAAATCAGATAAAAAAAATTTAATGGGGCATATCTGACCACTATGTCAACTAATAGCAATTAATGATTCATTTTTCTTAAAAAAAAGTTTCATTTATTTTCAAGCAGAGAGAGAAAGAGCAAGTGAATATGGGTGCTGACAGCTCTTGCCACTGCAAACGAATTCAAGATGCATGTTCCACTTTGTGCATCTGGCTTTATGTGGATGCTGGGGAATCAAACCCTGGGTCAATCATGCTTTGTGAGCAGGTGCCTTTAACCACTGGGCCATCTCTTCAGCCTGCAATTTGAGGTTCTTAGAATGCCAAGGGACTTTAGAGACCATTAATATGAGAGATGAGAATACAGACACTGAACGCCAGTCGTGCCTAACACTCCAGGACAACTCTGTGGGAATCGAGAATTACAATCAGACATTAATTCACTCCAACAGTCACTTAGATGACAGTGACAGTGACCAAGCCCACAGGGAAAGGTGGACACTGGCCTCAGGACTGACATGATGAACAGCACATTCACCTTTCCATTATGCTCAGCAACTACGTGACCTGGCTGTGTACGCGCACTCCTGAGCTGACGAATTGCAGGAGAACGACAGTCTTAAGGTGCATTTACACGCCGCCTTTCTGCTAACTTTTCATCACCTTCAACACATCCAGTTTCCCAACTGTATCCGCATGCACGTGTGGGTATGCGGAGGTCAGCGGTCAACCTCAGGTGCATTCCTCACTTTCCACCTTGGTTTTTGTTTTTGTGGGGGTGGGGACAGGGGTGGGCAGTCTCACCCTCACCCAGGCTGACTTGGAAGTCTCTCTCTCACTGTGTAGCATGGGCTGACCTCAAACTCATGGCAGTCCTCTTGCTTCAGCTTCCTGAGTGCAGGGTGTGCCACCACACCCAGCTTTCCCCTTAGTTTTCTGAGACAGAATCTCTCACCTGAACTCAAAACTCACTGATTTGCTCGACTAGCTGACCAGCAAGTCCCAAGGGTCCGCTGTCTGCTCCCCCAGCGCTGGGCTCACAGTACATACTGCATGGCAGCTCTCTTGGGGTAATGGGGCTCCAAACTCAAGCCCTCCTGTTTGCATGGCAAGCACGTTGCTCACGGGGCCACCTCTCTAGTCCCAAAGGTTATTTCCGAATAGCTTAATTTTAATTCTACTTTAGAAATAAACGTTTTATGTACCCCCAGGAGTTCAACATATTAAGGTATCTCTAAATGCCCTTGTTAAATGAATTCAAATACAGGAAATTGAGAGATACACTTCTATCGCTTTCACAATGTGGTATCATATCAAAGTGCAAACTGAGTTCTGAAACTTAGGCTTTCGAAGGGCTTGTTTGCCCTGCGGTTTGTGGCTGTGTTCAAGAACGAGCTGGGATGCCCAACGTAACTCACCCCTGAGATGCTCCAGCTTCAGGTTTCTGAGCTTTAGCACTTCATCTGTGATCTTCTGGATCAGGAAGTTCTGGGTCTTTTCTCGCCGGATAGACTCAATGAGGGTGTCTAGTCCTTTGGGGTTTTCTTGTAAGTAGTCTAACAATTTTCCAGCCCTTTTTCTACTTGAAGTTCGGCAAGAAATTTCTTCAGTGTCTTCTCTACTGAGAATTTTTTTGGCACGGAGATGATCAAAATGTCTCTCAGCTATGATTTTCTCACACAGGTACACACGCAGATTTTCTAAAGCCTAGAAGACATAATACATGCTTTAGTTTGTTTTGTTACGTCAACACTGACCATCAGCTAGGGATCTTGCATGGTGCCAGGCACTGTTCTGAAGCTAGGCCCAGGCACTCCGGCTTCTGCCCACCCAGAAGGTGGAGAGCCTGGAGAGCCTGCCGCACTCCTGTCAGTGCTCAAGATGAGAGTCGGCACTACTGCGCATGCCTCTTACCATGTAGTAACCACTCAACTTAGGATAGAAGAAGAAAACTGTGATAGTTTACACTGAGTGTTAGCCTGACAGGATCTAGAATCACCTGTGAGGGATTTCGTAGATTAGGCTCGCCTGTGTGCAGGCCTGGGAGGGAGCATCCTGGAAGGGTAACTGAAGTGGAAAGACCATCTTAACAGTGGGTGCCATCACTTTATGAGCCGGGGTCCTGGACTGCAGAAAGGAGAGTGCTGGCTGGGCACGGGCGAGCCCCACTCCGGCCCGCTTCCTCTGTGGGCTGAATGTGACCAGCTTCTGCTGCCACGTGGACTGTGAGCCTGGAACTAACTGTGAGCAGGACTAAGTGCTTCCTCCCTCAAAGCTAGCTTTTGTCAGGTACTTTGTCTAAGAAACAAAAAGTTGACTAATACACTAACTTAAGGTGAGATGCTTTAACTTATAACTTTCTCATGCTTGTTATGAACTATTCCATCACACTAGAGGAAAACCAATGAACTAAACACAACAAACGAGGGGCTCAGGGAGACAAGTAAAGTTCATGAATCAGGACATAAGTTTTGTTTCTTTATAATTATTTTTTGTTTTTTCGAGGTAGGGTCTCACTCTAGCCCAGGCTGACCTGGCCCTCACTCTGTAGCCCAGGCTGACCTGGAACTCACAGTGCTCCTCCTAACTGTCTCCCAAGAGCCAGGATTAAAGGCGTGTGCAACCACACCCAGGGACCTACACTTGAATCCCAGTACCATATAAAAATCCGAGTATGGTGGCCTCCACCTGTCATCCCACTGCTGGGAAGGCAGACAGGAGGATCCTTGGGGTTTCCTGGGCAGACAGTACTGCTAAATCAGTGAGTTCCAGATTCAGTGAGAGGCCCTGTTTCAAAAATAAGGTGGAGCCTGGCATGGTGGCACAGGTCTGTAAGCCCAGTAGCTGGGAGGTGGAGGCAAAAGAAAAAAGAATTCAAGGCCATCCTTGGCAACATGGTGAGTCTGAAGTCAACCTGGACTACATAAGATGCTGTCTCAAAAAAAGGAGGGGGGTGGGCTGGAGGGATGGCTTAATGGTTAAGGCACTTGCCTGCAAAGCCAAAGGATCCAGGTTTGATTCCCCAGAACCCCCGTAAGCCAGATGCACAAGGTGCATGCATCTGGAGTTCACTTGTGGTGGCTCAAGGCCGTGTCAAGCTAATTTTTTTCTCTCTCTCAAATAAATAAAATAAAATATTTTTTTTAAAGGAGGTGTTTAGAGAGTGACCCAATGTCAACCTCTGGCTTCTACAGATACATGCTAGCATGTGCATATACACCTGCACGTGTGCACGCGCGCACACACACACAGAGAGCGAGAGCGAGAGCGAGAGCGCGAGAGGGGGAGAAATAAATGCCCTATATCTTTTAAAAGGGCCATAATGCATCTGCCTTTGAGGCCAGTTAAAGATTGTACAACAACTCAATGAGTCAACCTTAATCAAAGGAAGAAAGGAGGATGTGAGGAGAGAAACAGCACTGGAAAAAATAAATTAAGAAAGAAGAGATCACAGAAAACTAGCCTAGATCAAGAAGGATTTAGGGTGCTTAATCAGCAAAAAATCATGTTAATGTTAGTCTGTGTCTTTTTCCTTTATTTGATATATAAAAACATAAAACTTGTGATATTGGGCTGAAGAGATGTGGTTAAGATGCTTGCCTGCAAAGCCTACAGACCCAGGTTCGATTCCCCAGTATCCATGTAAACCAGATGCACATGGTGGCACATGCACCTGGAGTTTGTCTGCAGTGGCTACAGGCCCTGGTGCACCAATTCTTTCTCTCTCTTATAAATAAATGAAGTACTTTTTTTAAAAAAAAAATTTATTTGAGAGCAACAGAGTGAGGAAGAGGCAGAGAGAGAGACACAGAAGAATGGGCATGCCAGGGCCTCCAGCCACTTCAAATGAACTCCAGATGTGTGCGCCCCCTTGTGCATCTGGCTAACGTGGGTCCTGGGGAGTTGAGCCTATAACCAGGGTCCTTAGGCTTCACAGGCAAGCACTTAACCGCTAAGCCATCTCTCCAACCCTAAATGAAGTACTTTTTAAAAATTGTGACATTGGTAAGTGATGTCCCGGCCCATGGTGGCACAGAGTGAGGAGGCCCAGCCTGCACTGCGATGTGAACAGACGAGGCCTCCTTCCTGTCCTGATGTGGTGGGGGCTCGGGGAGCCGAGCGGAGGCTCAGGCAGCGGCCGGGCAGCAGACGGCGGGGCTGCTCGCAGGCGCAGGTGGATGTGGCGCGCTTCGCGCTGTCTTCTCTTCTGCAGAATGTGATGCTGTGATTGGGTGTTTGGAGGACGTCTTCATGGATGATGAGCTCCAGTTACTGCAGAGAAACCTCATGGACAAGTACTATCAGTAGGAGTCTGAAGACACTGAAGAAAATCAACTCACGTACACACCCATCTTTAATGAATGCATTTCCCTGGTAGAGAAGTACACGAGGAACAGCTGCTGAGCAGAGCCCTGGGTAGACGAGGTGGCCCTCGCGAGGTCACTGCACACCGTCCAGATGAAGGACTGGGCCGAATTTCACGTGCTGGAGCAGGACAGGCCGGCCACGGGCTGGCTGTCAGCAGTGGCTTGTGCAAGTCACTTTGCGGACCCAGGTCTCTCCTCCAGACAACAGGGGGGTCATTCTGATGTCAGCAGCTCCGCAGGCTCAGAGACGGGCTCATGACAGCAGACGTAACTCGGAAAGACCAACTGTGCCACCGTGCTTCCTTCTCATGAAGTACTGATGGGTCACCAACACCATGACCGACACTCCTCACCCTTTTCTCCTGAAACACCTCGTATCCAGTCACCTTAGCTACTGTGCGGCCCCTGTCCCAAGGCTTCTGAGTGAGACTCCTCTGGAGCAGGCCTGGAGGCCCTTCCTCCGCAAAGATGGTGACGTGTCAACATGGATAACCTCCTGTCACGACCCCTTTGTCACAGCAAGCTTTTCACGAGTCTGTGTGCACCACAGCTCTTTTGTTCATGGGTCGGCTTCAGGCCTCAGCCTCAGTAGGTTTTTTGTTGGGGAGTATTTGTCCAGGGTGTCCTGAACCTCCTATGATCACAGCTTGGCTTGGCTGTAGGAATGAAGTTAGAGACAACTTCTACCTAAAAGCTGCTTATGGAAATGAAGTACCAGCATTTCATCTGCAGGCCTTACAACCCTGTGTTCTGCCAGTCCTCAAGGATCCCACTGCTTCTAGAAGTTTCTTTTAGGCATTATCTTCAAAAACTATTTTTATAGGTGAAAACTCAAGGCTAACCTAGTGGATATGATCTTGGAACATCCATGGTTACCCACATGAAGATCAAAGGATTATATGCTGTGTGCTTATTAGTTGCTAGAATGTGAACGCAAAAATGCTTTTCTACACTGGTGTGCCTGTCTTCCCAGGAACCAGTGAAAACTGGCTGTAATGCTGGAAATAAGACCAAAAGCTGTCTTGGTATTATAGCATGTTAAGTAGGTCTCTGCATGTGTGCTTAAAATCCTTCCTGTGTAAGCCAGTGTGGTAGGTCCTCTGCGGTCAGCGGGGCTCTCCAAGTTCTTCATCCTGCCAGACTCCCATCAGACAGTGCTCCACTGACGGGCTCAGCTCCGGCAGGCAGTGCACAGTGCACAGTTTTGCTGTCACCTGTCAGCTCTGGTAGATGGTTAACAAGGGAAAAACTTGTGTCACATCTCAACAAAGAAAACAAGGGTTCAAGTCCTAATGTACACCTTTGGTTTGTCTAAATCAGGTCCATGATGGTCTTAGTAAATGGCCCTGATTTTATTTTAGCTGCTCTATTTACTAGATAGGTGATCTGAGATGAGTTACTTAATGTCTCTGTGCCTGTTTCCTCATTTGATTGTTAGGAGGAACATCCTAACATATGCAAAGTGCGTATGAGAAAAGTACATGGTACACAGGCGATCAATCCTACTATGATGATGATGATTAGTTTGACTCACATTGATAATGATGAGTTACAGGCAGTGGAAGATTTTACCAGAACCCTAATAAGTACATAATGGCAAACACATCATCTGTGTGAAGGCTTCCTGCAGTTCTCTACCTACTGAATTCCCACATCCAACTTTTTATATGTCTAAATTCATAGGAGGCCAGATGTTGAGCTTAAGTACACAAATACGAATAAAATTTGAATCCTGTCATGCAGGTCTCTTGGTCTAACTGGGAATATACATCACACACAAGCCAGTTAACACCATGTTATGTGGCCCATATGGAAAAAGAAGAAGACTATAGGCCAAGTCCTAGGGAAGCAGAGAGCAAACAATCCTCTCTCCAGAACCTGGGGAATTTACAGAGGCTACATTTGAATAAAAGCATGAAGGTGTACAGTCAGGAGACATGGAGAGGTCTGGGGTAGCTGGAACACACGGTTATCTGAGAGTTGGTAAGGTTAGCTCATGGGAGAATTTTTACAACACATTAAGGACTATTTCCCTAATAATCAAAAGGAAGTGTCATCAAAGGTCTAAATAAGGGCAGAAAGGGACCTTTTCTAGAGGACAAGGAGGAGGGTCAGCGAAGACAATTAGAAGAGTGCTATGACTATGTAAACTATGTCGAATGTATGCATGGAAGCTGTGGGCACGGGAAGAAAGACTATTTAAAAGATGAACTCTTAAAAACTTCATCTATGGTTGTAGGGAGCCAATGCAAACGCCATTACAAGATGGCGCTGGCTTCCTGCCAGTCTTGAGGTAAACAATTCCTTATTTAGGCAGCGCCTTGGCGCCAACCTCGCTTGAGGTTGCGCATGCGCTTGACGCACCTTGTCTTAAGCCTATCCCGTGGCTCCTGGTGGCGGGTGAGCTTTGGCAGCCAATCAGTAGACGCCCCGTAGTGCTCGGCCCTATAAAAGCAGCTGTAATCCTACCCTCCTTGCCCCTCGCCATCAGCTTTCCTGTTAACCAAGAGGCTCTCCAATAAAGTGTGATCAAGAAGGATCTTCGTTTGCTGGTCGTTCTTCTCCTGCTGGTCAGGGGGTTCGCTGCATATGGTCATTTTTTTCCATATATACTGACTCCCAAATTTATGTCTATAGTCAAGACATTTTCTACCTAAGACATTTCAAGGTACTTAAAATTCAACATGTCCAAAACTAAGCTTATCTTCTCTATTCATTTCCTCTCATTCTTAATTTACTTGGGATTACTACCAGCATTCAGCCATGCTACAAACCTACAACTCATTCTTGAGTCTATGCTTTCAATCTTGCCCATCACAATCACCTCAGCTCTACTTTTTTAAAAAATATTTTTTTATTTATTTGACAGAGAAAGAGGGGGAAGGAGGGAGGGAGGGCGGGCGAGAGAATGGGCGTGCCAGGGCCTCCAGCCACTGCAGATGAACTCCAGGTGTGTGTGCCCTCTTGTGCATCTAGCTAACATGGGTCCTGGGGAATCAAACCTGGGTCATCTGGTTTTATAGGCAAGCACCTTAATCGCTAAGCCATCTCTCCAGCCCTCAGCTGTACTTTGGCATGGTCCTAGGTCAGTTCTACGTCCTGCAAGAACTATTAACAGAAGACTAACTACATTTCCCCTTCCTTCCTCTTTTTCAAACTTAAAATTTTTTTTTTGTTTATTTTTATTTATTTGAGAGTGACAGAGAGAGGGGGGGGAGGGAGAGGGAGGGGGGGGAGAGGGGGAGGGAAAGGGTGCACCAGGGCCTCCAGCCACTGCAAATGAACTCCAGATGCATGTGCCACCTTGTGCATCTGGCTTATGTGGGTCCTGGGGAATCGAGCCTCGGGATCAGGGTCCTTAGGCTTCACAGGCAAGTGCTTAACTGCTAAGCCATCTCTCCAACCCTCAAACTTCTCTTTTATACAACTCTTAGATCTTCTAACTTTTCAAGAAAAAACAGAAATGTGAAGTCTTAGTTAAATTCTATTAACACTATTTTCCCCATGACCAAAACCATGCTAGAATGGTAAGCAAACTAAGACCAATGATCTCTTTATTGCTAAATGGGGCACGTTTTATCTTCATCCTACTTGAGTTTTCAGTAGCAAGAATACAAGTTGGCCACTCCTTACTTGAGACCGTCTTTTCTCATTATATAAAATACAATACCATGTGACTATAAGTGCTTAAACCTAATTCTCTCTGGAATCAAATGAACTTGTACTCAATCTTGATTTGACTTCATACTCCTAGAGAGTTGGGGCAAATTACGTAGGCAATGTTACCTTTAGGACTCTTATTGCTAAAATGATGAACTGAACTCACAGGGTTGCTAGGGATAGTGTAGGTAAAGACTTGATACATGGCAAATGCACAGTAACCATTTAGCTATTGCTGGCAAGAATCTTTTTGTTTGTTTCAAGGTAGGGTCTCACTCTAACCCAGGCTGGCCTTGTACTTACAGTGATCCTCCTACCTCTGCTTCCTGAGACCTAGGATTAAAGGTAAGCATCACATGCCCAGCAGCCGGCAAGAAATCTTAATATGGTTCTTGCCTCCCTTTCAAGCTTAGTTTATCATGACTCCTAGAACTGCATGCTCCACCTAAAACTGCGGGCTGGCGTTCTACCTTACGCCATGACCTGTCTGATTTTCTCTTCTCATGCCCTCAGCTGCCACTCATCCTTTAGGGTCTGGGTCAGTGGTCATCTCCTTTGAAAAGCCCTCCCTCACCTCCCAGGATGAACTAGACACCCTCTGCCCTGTTTGTAGTCCTTTGTAAACACCTTTCATCATCATCATCTTCTTCTTATTTTTTTTTAATTAAGGTAGGGTCCTCACTCTAGCCCAGGCTGACCTGGAATTCACTATGTAGTTTCAGGATGGCTCCAAACTCATGGCGTTCCTCCTACCTCTGCCTCTGAGGGCTGGGATTAAAGGTGTGTGCCACCACGCCCAGGTTCATCTTTTTTTTTTTTTTTTTAATCACAATTTATTTTATTTTACTTTTTGAGAAAGAAAGAGTGAAAGAGAGTTGGCATGGCGGGGCCTCTGGCCACTGAAACTAACTCCAGACATGTATGCCACCTAGTGCATCTGGCTTATGTGGGTTCTGGGGAGTTGAAGCTGGGTCCTTAGGCTTCTCTGGCAAGTACCTTAACTGTTAAGCCATCTCTCTAGCCCTTTTTAAAAAAATTATTTATTTATTTGGAGGGGCGGAGAAAGAGTGAATGGGCACGCCAGGGCCTCTAGCCACTGCAAACAAACTGCAGACACATGTACCTCCACGTGTATGTGTCCAGCCCTTTTATGCAAATCACGTTTTTTTAAACAACAGATAAAAGACTTTTCATCTTTTCTAAGTGCCAGGCCTCTCTACTCTTTTCACCTCATCCCCCACTCATCCAGACACTTCCACTCTGCCCAGAGTCCTCAGTGACCTCCTCACTCCCTTTATCTCACTTGATGTTTCAGCAGCACAGACACAGCTGACTCCTGTCTCATAAATCCAAAAGGTTTTATCTCTGTGAAAATAACTGCTTATGTGTCAAAACTCCCTCTCGGCCTCTTTCTCTGTTATAGCCCTGACTAGCCTCAAACTCATCATCTGCTTCCCCCAGGCATCTCAAGGCTGTGCACAACAAGAGAGTGTGACACCATGCGCAGCTTCAGGCTCTTACAAACCTTATCTTCTGGTTCTCACTCCCTAACTTCCTCAGTCTCTGCTTCTGTATCTGGCTCAGATCTCTCTTCTGGTTTCAGACCTGGGAGGTCTTCTTGTTCTACTCTTCTTCGGCTTTTATATCAATTCACCACTAAGACTGCTTTTCTATAACTTGAAAACAATGTATCTGGAATTTTCCTGCTTCTTCCATCTCCACTGCCTTTACCCTGGTACAAATCGCCATCTCCTTTCATTACAGAAATTCAAGTCTCTTCACTCTTTTTACATTCTCACTCTTCTCCTCTATCCACATGAAAGCCAGAGGGATCTTTGAAAGAAAAATGTAATTCCTCAATATATCTCTAACCACTGTCCTTCAGGTACTGAGTTCAGCCTAGCTTTCTAATTTCACCTCACATTACCTTCTTCCAGTATTCTGAACTCACAAATTATCACTTCAGGTCATGGGTTCCTGGCCAGTTCTGTTCTGCCTCAAATCTTCTCCTCTGTCAGTTTTCAGGAATAAGCTTACAGGTAACCACACCCGACCATCCTGTCCCAAGTACATTTTATTTTCCCTGTTATTGTCTCAGTATGTCTGCCTCTTCATAGCACTTACTGAATTACTGAAACATGTATTCGTTTCAATTCTAATGACCTTTGTTTTTGAAGTAGGTAAGAACCAGGACTATTCTGTTCAATGCTGCATACTTTGCACTTACCAGAGTACCAAGTAAGTAGTGTTATGATGAATGCAAACTTTCTTGTATTCATCTTGTGATTCAAAATTATCATTTTATATCTCTCCCTCCAAGAAATTGGACTCTCTTAAACAGGTAAGGACAGACACTACACATATGCCAAGAAGTGACTGAGCACTTTTAATAGTAGAATGTCTTAGTTCTTAATTTCTGAACGAACTACATTACCAGCCTCACAGTGCCAAGTAATCCACACTTATTAAAATGAACAAAATTTGACAGGAAAAAAAAAAAAAAGATGTGGCAAAGGACTTGATGTCTACAAAGAAGAGGAAGAGGAAGTAGTGAAGACGTGGGTGTTCTTAGGAGGACTGGTGGTAATGCTCCCATACTTACACAAGGACAACAGATATTGAGACTCAATGGATGCCTGAAACCGTAGTACAAACCCCCATCACGCTAGTCCTGTGCTAAGAACTGACCTAGTAATGCAGACAGCTACTAAGTGACCAGCGGGCACATAAAATACACAGCTAGACAGAGGTATGATTCACACCCAGGTGGACTGGGATGGTACGCAATTTTAGAACAGTGCACAACTTAAAAGATTATAATTTATGGAATTTTCCATTAGATATTTTTGGACCACAGGCAACTGAAGCCACAGAAAGCAAAACCTGAAATGGATACAAAGTTGTCCTCACAGGGACAACTGCCTATCACTCATCAAGACAGATAGAAGGAACACCAAGCAGCTTGGGGTGATAAGGATGGCAATGCAAAGTCCAGCTTCTGTTAACATAACATGAGCAACCTGAAGGATATAAAAACCTGATTTCCAGTGGGTACTTGGACTTGGCTTGAAGTTGAAGGAGGGGAAAGTTTACATATGTGGAGGGATTTTGAAACTTACTATAAGCCATTTTGAAAATATGACAAATATCTAAGAAAAATGAACAATTTTTTTCATAAATAGCCTGAAATTAATCAAAGTTATAAATGTCTTCCTTCTGGGGTGTGTATGTGTGTATACACATCATGGCATGAGTGGATGGATAGTCAGAGAACTTTTAGGTTTTGGTTCTTGCTTTTCACCTTGGCCTGACGCAGGGTCTCTCTCTTCTCGTTGTCCATCTCTGCTAGGCCTGTTGGACCCACAAGCTCGTCCTCCTTCCTGCCTTTGCCTCCCTCCTTGCGGGTCAGCATGCTGGAGTTACAAAAGGTTGCAGCTTCCAGCTTTTATGTGGGACCCAGGGATCCTAATTCACACTTGCATGGAGAGCATTTTATCCACTGGGCCGTCTCCCTAGCCTAAGGTTACACATCTGTAATACAGGTGTAAACTGGAAATGTGGGACTGGATAGCATCCTGGAATCAACAAGAGAATAGAAAGGTCTGGAAGCTACTCCTTGCATCTGTATTTGTACACAGGTCCTAGGTTTCTCTAGCTTATCATCTCAGGTCCTATTGTGTGTTACAGCTATGCGCTCCTGTGTGTGTTTGTATATGCAAGTGTGCACACCTGTGCATGGGGAGGCCAGAAGTGGATGGGGGAATGTCTTCTGCAATTGTTCTCCATGAGACAGGGTGTCACAGGAGTTGCAGCTCATTTATTTGGCTACATTAGCTAGCCAGCAGGTCCCAGGGATTCTCCTGGGTCTACCTCTCCAGTGCTGAGGTCACAGGTGCGCACTTGCTGCTACAGAAGCCTTTTACATCAGGGCTGGGGAATCCACACTCCGATCTACACGTGTGGGCAAACACTTCACTGGGGAGCCATCTCCCCAGCTTCTCTTTTATTAGCTATAAAATGAAAAATTCTCTTCCTTACAGGTTGTGTGGAAAACTAAGAACGAAAACAGAGTCTGCAGCACAGTGGTCATCTCTTTTGACATTCATGGCCTTACTGGAATCCTAAGACAACAGTTATGTATTCATCCTACAGGTAACTCATGAGTGTAATTTTCTATATTCTTCCAGGCCAAAGGGTACTCTACTCTCCATTCAGTAAGTGCTCTTTAAACTGCTGGATGAGGAAATTAAGGCACAAGTGTATTTGCCTTCCAATACTGAGTCATACCAATGGCAATTACAGTAAACAGTGTAATAACTCAAAAGGGTGAGGGAACCAAAACCCACAGACATCACCAAAGATTTGCTGTCAAGTTCACAAAGATGCTTCTGTAAAAGCACTGCTAAGAACACCCCTTC
Source organism: Jaculus jaculus (assembly GCF_020740685.1). Lineage (NCBI taxonomy): Eukaryota > Metazoa > Chordata > Mammalia > Rodentia > Dipodidae > Jaculus > Jaculus jaculus. Next base: position 14,135,936 of record NC_059120.1, read on the forward strand.
ATGGTGAATTTATCTTTTGGATTTGAATTCATGTATGTAATCATGAATTGAAATCGTGTGTGGAAATGGTGCTCATCTGCGTTTTACCTGGCAAAACAAAGTAAATAAATACAAAATAAGCTATACTCTCAACAAAGCCATTCTTCACAAATATTCAAGTGCACGCATAATTCCGGCAGAAAAGCATAATCCGGTGGCCACAATTTTCAACGTTTCATCTATATTCTCTGCACTCACTCCCCCCCCCCCCATTCAACTATGTGGGCGTCGCTTACTAGGGGAATTCCAGACTGCTGCACTTCAGCTGGTGAGCCCTCCCCAGTCCCCAAAGCAAGGTTTCACCTATCGGCCGTCCTGCCTGGGGTCCTCCACCCGGTTCGGGTTTTGCTGTAGATTGCTTATGCAGGACCGACGGGGTCTCGCACGGGTGGACCTCAACAAATGGCTACCGCCAGGCGCGGCTCCCAGGACGCCGCCGGGGTTCGAGCGGACACGGGAGGTCCGGGGCGGGAGCACCCCGCCAGGGAACCCCGAGCCCAGCGCTGGGTGATTGACAGATGACCGGGAGGGGGGGGCGCTTCCCCCAGGATCCCCGGATGTGGACTCGCCCGGTCCTGCAGAGCCAGGACCTTCGGATCGCACTGTTCCCGGTGGTGCTCGGACTCCCGGTTTCCGCTTCCCCCGTCGGCCCCGCGGCGCCAAGGCAGACAGTGCTACTCACGTCCTTCTTCACTTCCGTCAGGTCCTCCTCTGTGAGGGACAGCGCGGGGGACTCCATGGCCGCGGAGGGCGCCTCTTCCGGGTCCCGGCTGAGGACCGAGGGAGGAGATGGGTTCCGGACCCGGGGGAAGACCGCCGGCTACGGGGAACACCGCACGGGGGTCCCACCGCGCCGCTTCCGGCTCCGCCTCGGAGGCCCCGCGAGCCACAGGTGCCGCCGTCGGGAGTCGGCGCTCCGCAACTTCCCTTTCCCACGGGCTCGGGCGCACGCGCCGCGCCTCGGAGAGGGCGGGCCTACCCTCAGGCCCCGCCCCACCTCTGAGCCAGCCAATCAGCGATAGACAGTGCAGCTCTGTCTCCGCCCACCTTCCCGGATCGACTCCTCCCACGGCGCTCGTCCCTCAGGCCACGCCCCCGCGGTTCATTTGCATAAGGCTGCAGGTGGGCCTCCCTAGAAGGAATCATTTCCGTGGGAGGGGCGGGACGCTGCTCAGCCTAGAGGGCAACTTCCCTGCCTGGACTTGGGTGGAGTGTGGTCCGGGCTTGACACGGCCTTCCGGTTCCTCCCTTTCCCAGGCTTTGTCTTTAATTTCCTATTGCAGTCTTGAGCCAGGTGTGTAAATTAGATGGTCACACACAAACAAATACACGTGTGCAAACATGCGCATGGACTTACCACAATATTCAAGAAATCGCTTTGTCAGCTAAGCCCTAGGGAGATAGATGCGCAGAAGGATCCAGACTTCAGAAAATAAATTCTGAAAAAAAAAATGAATAGGCTCTCTTAAGTCCCTAAAAGAACATTGCTCTTGGTTGCCTACCAGAATTACCTAGCCCAGACCCTACTGCCCAAGATAACACGTACGGAGAATCGAACCCATGTCCTTAGGCTTCTCAGGCAAGCACCTTGACTGCTAAACCATCTTTCCAACCCCACCAACTGCTTTCTAATTGAACGTGAGACCTGTTCCATAGGAGGAAATTCACATCTGGTGCTGTAAACCTGGTCAAAAGCCAGGACCTGAGTGGCATCCACTACTGCTGTTTTGCTAGATGGACATGTTGTGCTGATCAGACCCCCTCTAAATATTTATATTTATGTCCATAGATTAGTGCTAAATGCTAAATGGACATGATGTGCCTGTCAAATTGCCTTCTAAATAGTTATTGTTTTTCTTTTTTTAAATATTTTTTTTGTTCATTTTTTATTTATTTGAGAGCGACAGACACAGGGAGAAAGACAGATAGAGGGAGAGATATAGAATGGGCGCCCCAGGGCTTCCAGCCTCTGCAAACAAACTCCAGATGCATGCTGCACCTTTTGTATCTGGCTTACATAGGTCCTGGGGAATCAAACCTGGGTCCTTAGGTTTCGCAGGCACGTGACTTAACCGCTAAGCCATCTCTCCAGCCCAATTTTTCGCCCCCTTTTATCTATAGATTTGTGCTGGTTTGAGTTTTGGTTAGAGACGCTTCTTTTGTACAGTGCTGGTGGTTACTGCAGACTTATAAGTCATCACAGTGCTGAGTATAAGCCACCATTGAATGCTGGGCCCTGGGAACATCTATGTCACCATTCCACCAGTGCTCAGGGAACATAGAGGAAGAGGGAGGGATGGAAAGCAGGTAAGATGAAGGAAGGGGTGGGAGCATTGTGAAATGCTGTCTCCCCATCATGACCTGGCTGTTGAACTCTTGAACTCTTAGCTCCTATGAGACCTGCACAAGACTACCGGAAGATTGGGTCCATCAACATTTCGTAAACTGGAGAGGATCTTGAGGCCCCTCCCCTCCCTGAGGACATACAGGATTTTCTTCAATGGTATTGTCATTGGTAACTTGCCCATGCTCCTGTAAATAATTCCTTACCTACACTCCTGTAAGCATCCCTAATTAAATTCAATTGCTCACCCCCCCCAAAAAAAAAAACTAAAAAAGACAAAAAGGCGGGTGCGGTGGCACACACCTTTACATCCTGCACTTGGGAGGCAGAGGTGGGAGGATTACCTTGAGTTCGAGGTCACCCTGAAACTATGTGAATTACAGGTCAGCCTGAGCTAGAGCAAGACCCTACCTCGAAAAAAACAGAAAGAAAAAAAAAAAACTTGAAAGAAGTAAAAGTAGAAGTGGAGACTAGTTAGAAAGGGGATGAGTGGGAGTAAAGGGAGATAAGGGAGAGTCATGAGCAGCGAATATTAGCAAAATACATTCCATATGTGTACGAAAATACAATGAAACCCATATGTATAGTTATTTTGCTATTAGAAAATTAAAAACCGAAAAAAGGAAAAAGAAGAATGTGTGTGAAAAATCACCTACAATCCCACCTCTTCAGTACCTAATATGTTTGCATAATCTTTAAAAATATTTTTATTTATTTTCAATCAGAGAGAGAAGGGGGAGGGAAAAGAGGGCCCTCAGCTGCTGCAAACAAACTCTAAATGCATGTGCCACTTTGTGCATATGACTTTATGTTGGCACTTGAGAATCAAACCTGGCTTTTTAGGCTTTGCAGGCAAGTGTCTTGACTGCTAAGCCATCTCTCCAGCCTCCAATGTTTGCATACCTTTTGGCCATTGCCTATTATGAACACATTTTCTCCACATCTATTCAATGGAGACAATCTTAGCTCACAGGCTGCTGGGAGTATATGTGAGTTATGAGGTACTTGGCACACAGTGGTACTCTATTACCTATTGATGTTTATTATTCCTTACTATGTGCGGTAGGAATCTTGTGCAGTGGGAGCTCTCTGCTTTATTGGAGGATACTGATGGCTATCCCGGGAATGGTATTCTAACCAATGGCAGTGTGTACAGAACACAGGAGAGAGTGGAAGAGAAGCTCCATGTAGAGCCATGGCTCCCAAATTGCTGCATGGACAATATGGCAAATAGGCTAGATGACATTCAATGCTACAAGTGGGGCTGGAGAGATGGCTCCAAGTTAAGGTGCTTGCCTGCAATGGCTAACGACCCAGGTTCAAATCCCCAGTACCCACATAAAGCCAGATGCACAATGGTGCATGCATCTGGAGTCTGTCTGCAGTGACCAGAGGCTCTGGCAGACCCATTCTCTCCCACTGCCTTACTTTCTCTATCCTTGAAAATAAGTAAATATTTTAAAACAAAACCAAACAAAAGCTACAAGTATAGATTGTACTGACAAGAGGACCAAGGGCAAACTGGAAACTTGGGAACCCCAATGTTTATGTGAAAAGGTTTTTTTGATCACAACACAGGAATCTTGTTTTCTTACATTGTCGTTTATATTATGTCATATGTCTTTTTTTGTAAGTATCTTTTTCTGATTGCTTAATCTTCTATTATCTTGGTATAACCTGAGTTACGTAGTCACATATCCTTTCATTTAACAAGTATCTGTTGAATGCCAGCTATGTGCCAGACACTGTAGTAGGTGCTGAGGACACAGTGATGAGCTACAGAGATAAAAAGCCCTTTCCTAGAGCCAGGCATGGTGGCACAATCCTGTAGTTCCAGTGTTTGGGATTGCCGCAGCCAGTCCGGGCTACATAGCGAGTTACCAGCCAGCCAGGGTTACATAGCAGGTCTCTGACTCATCAAACAGAGAAACAAAAATATAATCATTGTCCCTCAAAAAATAAATATGTTATAGCATATGCATATCTTGGACAGGACAGGTAGACATTTGAATCGCTTTATGTGTAAGTTACTTAATATGGTAGAAGCTGATTAGTAAGAGAGAAAATGAAGCAGGGATGCAGGAAGAGGCTGCCTGAAGTAAAATTTAAAATAGGGTGATGGAAGGCGGACACGGTGGCGCAGGCCTTTTTTAATCCCAGCACTGGAGAGGCAGAGGTAGGCGGATGGAGGCCACCCTGAGACTACATGGTGAATTCCAGGTCAGCCTGAGCTACAGTGAGACCCTACCTTGAGAGACGGCTTAGCGGTTAAGGTTTGATTCCCCAGGACCCACGTAAGCCAGGTGCACAAGGTGGTGCATGTGTCTGGCGTTTGCGGTGGCCAGAGACACTGGCACTCCCGTTCTCTGTCTCCACCTCCCCCACTCTCTTAAATAAATAAATATCTTTGAAAATAAAGTGATGATGAAGACCTCGCTGGGTCCCACTGGCAGGAAGTGAGGGAGGAGCACCGGGAGGGGAGGACTCAGCCAACGCAGGCTGCGCGGCTGGAGGGGTGACCTCGGCGCCACGACCTGCCTTGACTCGGGCCTTGCTGTGACTCATGCGGGTTTGTCTGAGTCACGCGGGAAGCTGCCGAGGCTGATGCTGAACACTTTCACGGTCGTGCTTTATCCACTCGGCCATCTCCCCAACCCCACAGTTTGCCTTTGAGGTTCCGTTCTCAACCTTCCCGAGACCCATTGCCCAATTCAGAGAAACACCGCCATTTGCCTGCGCAGGGCCTGCGCTTCTCAATTCTTGCTTTCTAGTGCATTCTAGTTCCTCCAGGAGCAGACACATGCTCCCTTCGCTGCTAAATCACAAGGATGAGAGATTTGGGCGTATTCTCAAGGAATCACTCCTGGCCTTTCTGCACCATGCACTGATTCCGCCTGTTTTCCATCCACTAACACAGCCTCCACCTCCACCTCAACTTACAGGTGCATGTATGAAACACGAGGTACTGGATATATGTACCATGAAGTATAAAGTGTAGGTGCTACAAACACAAGCCAGCATATGAATTTAGCATCTGACACCCCCAGGCTGGCTTACTCCTTCCTAAGGGCTGCTGAGGCACGCAAGCATAGGGAATAGCTTAGAAACCCAGGAGCCACTTGGCTTGGGCAATAAATATATCCCTTTGCAAACAATGCATCTAGCAACCTGTTTGAGGCCTGGGCTCTCACCACCATCAAATCAGGCATAGAAACCTGATTTCAACAATGGGAATGAATTATTTCTCTTACACCCCTTTGAATATTATATTTCTATTTGAATACACTTCAGGATATATCTGGGATTGGGGCACTGGGGAGGGGGGCAGTCCAGCCTAGACTGGTTTTGGGTGTGGGCCTACAGTAAACAGTGTCCACTGAATGAACTTTTAGGGGGAATTTCCTATTTATCATCTTATGTCTAGTTATGATTGGGTGTACATATGCTTAAAATCAGATGCATCATGGGAAAGGACATACACAGTAGGGGAAAAACATGCATAACCCAAGCCTGTCAATCAACATAGAGAACCACCCAAGTTATGCCTCCTAGTAACCAGCCCTGCCTTCTACTAGACCCCATAAAAAGAAGCCCCCTGGGCTGAAGAGATAGCTTAGTGGTTAAGGCGCCTGCCTGTGAAGCCTAAGGACCCTGGTTCAATTCTCTAGGACCCACATAAGCCAGATGCACATGGTGACGCATGCATCTGGAGTTCGTTTGTAGTGGCTAGAGGTCCTGATGCATCCATTCTCACACACACACTCTCTCTGTCATAAATAAATACATAAGTGAATAAATAAATAAAGCCCCCCAAAGTAACCTGCTACTCATGAACCATCTAGTTCAAGGAGCCCACTGTTTCTCGCACAGTAAATTCCTCTCCTTTTTTTGTTTTTGCTTTTGTTTTTACTTCTAATAATTCTTTTTTAATATTTTATTTTTATTTATTTATTTATTTGACAGAGAAAGAGGGAGAGAGAGAGAGAACGGGCACACCAGGGCCTCCAGCCATTGCACGAACTCCAGGTTCATGTGCCTCCTTGTGCATCTAGCTAACATGGGTCCTGGGGAGTCAAACCTGGGTCCTTTGGCTTTGCAGGCAAGTGCCTTAAAGGCTAAGCCATCTCTCTAGCCCTATTTTTCTCTTCCTTCCTTCCTTCCTTCCTTCCTTTCTCTCTTTCTTTCTTTCTTTCGTTCTTTCTTTCTTTCTTTCTGTGTATTTTGTAATTTTGCATGTAAGTGTTCATATGTGTGTTGACTGTGTGTGTAAGGGACATGTATAGAGGCCAGAATTGACTTCAAGTGTCTTTATTGGTGGCTTTCCACCTTATTAATTAATTAATTAATAAGCAGAGAGAGAGAAGAGAGGGTGGGCGCCCCAGGGCCTCCAGCTACTGCAAATGAACTCCCGATCCATGTGCCACTTTGTGCATCTGGATTTACATGGGTACTGGGGAATCAAACCCAAGTCATTAGGCTTTGAAGGCATGTACATTAACCACTGGGCAATCTCCCGAGCCCCACCTTATTTTTTAAGACAAGATCTCACATGGAATTTAGAACTCACCAATTTGGCTAGACTAGGTAGCTAGCTAGCAAGAAAGCCCTGGGGAGTCATCCTGCCTCAACCTCTTCAGTGCTGGAATTACATGTGTACACCCCTACACCTGGCCTGACCTTTACATGGACACTGGGGTTCTGAACTCAGCTCCTCATGCTTTCGTGGGAAGCGCTTTACTTACCTAGCCATCTCCTCAGCCCCTAGAAAAGCATTCCCAGTTCCCTTACACCAGTGTTGCTTTCCTCATCCTTGTCCTTGCCCAGTTCCTCTCAGCTGCCTCTATCACTTCTGTGACACACCAGGAAGAAGGTGTGGAGAACTGACTGTTCTGTGGCTCTTCTGGCCCAAGTTCTAACCTGATTGTACCAACCTATCCCTTCCCCATCCTCCATCCTCTATCCTGAGCATTGTCTCTCTCTCTCTTTCTGTGGTTTCTGACTCACCCTCTGGTTTCCAGCTTCTCTTCACTTGGGTTTGAGTCATTCCTTTACTACCTACTGTTCGAGCTCAGGCAAGTTTCCTGACGACTGTGCCCCAAGTTCCTCATCCACCCCTGCAAACAAGTTTCAAGTAAGTGAGGGCGAGTAACAGTGGGACAATGGGAAACATTTTGAAGAACAGAAACATCAAACTATATCTCATAGACGGAGGCAAAGGCGTTCGTGTCTTGCATGGACTGCACAGGCAGTAGATGGCAGCTGCTGTCACAACTTCACTGCTCTTGGGGCTGACCATCATTATAACTGTCATTATCTCCACCATTACTACCACCATTATCACCACCATTACTACCATCATTATCTCCACCATTACTACCATCATTATCTCCACCATTACTACCACCATTATTACCATCATTATCACCACCATTACTACCATCATTATCTCCACCATTACTACCATCATTATCTCCACCATTACTACCACCATTATTACCATCATTATCACCACCATTACTACCATCATTATCTCCACCATTACTACCACCATTACTACCACCATTATCACCACCATTACTACCATCATTATCTCCACCATTACTACCACCATTACTACCATCATTATTACCACCACCATTATCACCACCATTATTACCATCATTATTACCACCACCATTGCTATCATTGTCACCATCATTAGAACTATCACTCTTGCCATCATTATTACTACCACCATCACCATCACCACCACCGCAATGAGTCTCCTCGTTACCACCATCACCGTTATTACTATCATTACTACCATCACCATTACTACCATTATTGCTATCATTATCACCATCATTATTGCCACTATTATTACTGTCGTTATTACCACCATTATTACTATCGTTATTACCATAATCATTATCGTCATTATTGCTATAATTATTGCCATCATTATTATTATTATCATCACCATTATCATCACTATTATCACTATCATTACCACCATTATCACCACCATTATTACCATCACTATCACCATCATTGTTACTATTATTATCACCATCATTATCACTATCATTATTACCATTGTTATTACTATCATTAGTGCCACCATTATTAACACACCTGGAGCTGCTAAGCCCCATCTTCGTTTTCTTTTTTAAAAACTCTGTGTGTGTGCTCACATGTGTACATGTATGTTCATGTGTGGGAGTGCAGGCACATGTGAATCATGGTGTGACAGGAGATCAGAGGACAACCCCAGGTGTAGGCCCTTGCCTTGCACCTTGTTTGAGACAGGGTCACTTGCTTTTTGCTGGTACATAGGCCAGGCTCGTTGTCCTTTGAGCTTCTAGGCGTTTCTTCGGTCTCCACCTCCTGTTTCATCTGGGATCACAGACGTGTGTTCTTGCATCTGGCTTTACATGAATTACAGGGATCTGAACTCAGGTCATCACACTTTCACAGCAAGAGTGTTACTCATTGAACCATCTCCTCAGCCCTCAGTCCACCTTCTTAATTAATTAATTAATTATTTATTTATTTGAGAGCGACAGACACAGAGAGAAAGACAGATAGAGGGAGAGAGAGAGAATGGGCGCGCCAGGGCTTCCAGCCTCTGCAAACGAACTCCAGACGCGTGCGCCCCCTTGTGCATCTGGCTAACGTGGGACCTGGGGAACCGAGCCTCGAACCGGGGTCCGTAGGCTTCACAGGCAAGCGCTTAACCGCTAAGCCATCTCTCCAGCCCAACCTTCTTAATTTTTTAAAATTTACTTTTATTTATTTATTTCTCAGGAACAGACAGAGAAAGAGGCAGATAGAGAGACAGAGAGAATGGGCACGCCAGGGCCTCCAGCCACTGCAAACGAACTCCAGACACATGCGCCCCCTTGTGCATCTGGCTAACGTGGGTCCTGGGGAAACGAGCCTCGAACCGGGGTCCTTAGGCTTCACAGGCAATCCCTTAACCGCTAAGTCATCTCTCCAGCCCTCAGTCCACCTTTTTCATGCTGACCTTAATTCATAGCCATCTCTTCCCTCTACTATGCTGCCTTGGGGAAACCCAGCCTCCACACTGTCCCTTCCCTAAGTGTGGGTTTCCCCTCGGCAGTGCTCACCCCACTGACTGGCCTTCAGAGCAGAATCAAAACTTGCTGTTAGGGCTGGAGGGATGGCTTAGTGGTTAAGGCATTTGTCTGTGAAGCCAAAAGACCCAGGTTTAATTCCCCAGGACTCATGTAAGCCAGATGCACAAGGGGCACATGCGTCTGGAGTTCATTTGCAGTGGTTACCAGCCCAGGTGCACCCATTCTTTCTCTGTCTCTCTTCTCTCTCTCTCTGCTTACAAGCAAAACAAAACAAAAACAAAACCAAAAACAACTTGCTGTTAGAAGCTGGGCGCACACCTTTAGCTCCAGCATTTGGGAGGCAGAGGTAGGAGGATCGCTGTGAGTTTGAGGCCACCCTGAGAATCCAGAGTGAATTACAGGTCAGCCTCGGCTAGAGTGAGAACTAGAAAAACAACAAACAAACAAACAAAAAACCCACAGAAAACAAAAGCTTTGCTGTTGCTGTGGCATCATCATGGCTCCTGTGGGTCTGACTGAGCGGTGGGCTCTCTTGTTCGCTTTGGGCCATGTTGAGCTGGTGAATGTGAGGCTCCTTCTCAGCCTCACGTCACGAGATTTAAATGACTTGGTACCAACTCTGAGAGTCCCAGACCTGTGTTGTTGTCAAAATTAGTTTCAGTCTATCAATGACTGGTTGTTTCCTGGGATCTGGTGTTCTTTCCCACCACAGGTAGTTCCTAAGAGGACGACAACTGTGTCACCCCTCTTTTCATATGATAGCATTTTGTTCTTGTGTCCGGAGAAAAACTAGCCTCAGGTGCTCTTCTGGGTGCTCTTTCACGGACTGCTGGGCCCTGCCTCTCGCCTCTCACTGTTTCTTATCAGGAGATCCTTAGAAAACCCAGTGCTGATTTATAATTAAATTTTATTATTGGTTTATTATCGTGTGTGTGTGTGTGTGTGTGTGTGTGTGTGCATGCACATGCATGTACCTGTGCACCAGGGTCTCTTGTTGCTGCAAATGAATATGCCCATCTGGCTTTATGTGGGTGGTTGGGAATTAAACTTGGGCTAGCAGGCTTTGTAAGCAAGTGTCTTGAACTCCTGCTCCGTCTCCTCAGCCCCCATATTGCGAATTTAGAATGTGGGCTTTTGAAAAGTGGTAGTGACGGATTGGACCTGTGTTGTAGAGGATGAATCCCCAGACAGCAATATGGGAGACAAGATACTGGGGAGGAAGACAGGAGCTCTGTAGAGAGCATGAGGTAGATATTTAGCCAGAACCCACCACAGGGAGGCAGTTGAGAGAGGAAGGTGATGATCTGATGGAGGGAATTTGCCAGAACTGTCCCCCCCCACAGAAAAAAACCCAACACTTTAACTCTGTTGTCCATAAGAAATGCATTCACCATTAAGATTTTGAGGTGTCTTAGGAATTTACAGGGCTGGGGGATAGCGGGGTAGGTAAAGCACTTGCCACTCTAGAAAGAGAGCCCTGAGCTGGAGAAACGGCTCAGCAGTTAAGGCGTTTGCTTGCAAAGCCTAAGGGACCCATGTTTGGCTCCTTAGAACCCACATAAGCCAGATGCACAAGGTCATGCATGCGTGCCAGGTGGCACACATGTCTGGAGTTTGATTACAGTGGCTAGAAACCCTGGCTTGCCAATTCTCCCTCTATCTCTCTGTCATAAAAAATAAAATAACCAACCAAACAAACAAACAAAAAAAAAAACCCACAAAATAAAGAGGACCTGACGTTGAATCCCCACAAGCCATTTAAAATATGGGGCATGGTGGCGCATGCCTGTGATCGTAACACTGGGGAGGCCAAGACAGGGAGTCTCTGGAGTTCCCTGGCTAGTGAATCAGACATTGTGAGCTCTCAGTTCAGTGAGATACCTTGTCTCGAAGAAAAAGATGAAGAGTGATTGAGGAAGACCCCTAGCATTGACCTTCCGTTACCACAAGGGCACATGTGCATGCAGGCGTAACACACGTGCACACGCGCGCACACACACACACACACACACACACACACACACACACTTGGAATAAAAAGAATTTATAAGATTGTTTGGGGGTTTATGCTCACTTGGAATAAAAAAGAATTTACAAGACCATCTGGGGGGATATGTTGGAAGAAAATCTCACATTGCCCTCTGAGCCTCTGATATGTGCGCTCCTGCCTCCAAAGCGCAAAGCCTTGGGGCAGTTGGAATATAGTCTGCTACATACTTGCATTTATGGTGTCTTCCCTTGTATCATGTAAACACCATAAGGGCAGAGGTCTTGGTTGACTGCTGTATTCAAGATGTTTACAGCAGAGCTTGGTTTATAATAACCTTCTAAGTAAATATTTGTCCAAATGGAATGAGCAAGGCAAAAGATTGTTCAATATGTTGGATGCTGTAAAAAATTCCAGTAGAAAGGGAACTGAAACCCTTGCTTTTAAGATAACGGGTCTTGGGCCGGAGAGATGGCTTAGTGGTTAAGCGCTTGCCTGTGAAGCCTAAGGACCCCGGTTCGAGGCTCGATTCCCCAGGACCCACGTTAGCCAGATGTGCGTCTGGAGTTCGTTTGCAGTGGCTAGAAACCTTGGCGTGCCCACTCTCCTCTCTCTCTGCCTCTTTCTCTCTCTGTCACTTTCAAATAAATAAATAAAAATAAAATAAAATAAAAGATAACAGGTCTTTGGTGGCCTATTTTAACTTCACCATTTGAAAGGGTGATGAGGGATGATTTGGGGAGCTTAGACTACTTGTTTCTTTTTGTTGTTGTTGTTTAATTGTCTTGTAGTTTCTTCCCACTGGCCTAAGGAAGTCCTGTGGCTGCTGGAGACTATTATCGCATGGTCTCACTCATGTGTGGTTCCTAACCCGGATCAGCTCAAGTTGCTGGCCTACTTAATAGACATCTCAGGCCTGGACAACAGGGAGGGTAGGGACTGAGGGGAGGGGAAAAATAGGGAGGGGGACACAAAACCGAACCCAAATGGAACTGGTACCATGATAGACCTGAATTGATTTTTTAAAAATCATTTATTTCTGGCTCATGAACATTGAACTATATTAACTTTATTTGGTAAAATGATGGACTGAGAAAAAAATATGTGCCTGGAAGTGTTCAGCTAGGTTCTCAAGAGTTTGATTTTGCACAAGAGTATTAGAGGCAGCATGTAAATAAGAAGGACTAAAATTTCCATTTCATTAGATAAATAAATAATGAAAGGTTTTATTAATCTCTGTAGACATTTTGAGGTCAGGCTTCTTCCAGGGATATTTCAGTGTTCACTGACATGAAACTGCTTCTCATCTTTGCTACGTGCCTCCTTAGAGCCGTGCTGTGTGGTTGACATCACTGTGAATCGTGCGCTCAGAAAGGAATTTATAAACAGGTCCAACGACAATATGCATCTCAATTGGCTATTGCTTTTATTTTTATTTATTTTATTTATTTGAGAGAGAGAGAGAGAGAGAGAGAGAGAGAGAGGGGCAGACTGAGAGAGAATGGGCATATCAGGGCCTTTAGCTACTACAAATGAACTCCAGAAGCATGTACCACTATGTGCATCTGGCTTAAGTGGGTCCTGAGGAATCAAACCTGGGTCTTTTGGCTTTGCAGACAAGCCCCTTAGTTGCTAAATCATCTTTCCAGCTCTGTTTTTGGTTTTTCAAGGTATGGTCTCACTCTAGCCCAGGCTGACCTGGAATTCACTACGTAGTTTCAGGGTAGCCTCAAACTCACAGCAGTCCTCCTACCTCTGCCTCCCAAGTGCCGGGATTAAAGGTGTGCGCCACCACGCCTGGCTCTGCTTTTATTTTTTAAATATTTATTTATTTGATAAACAGTCGGGGTGGCGCACGCCTTTAATCCCAGCACTCAAGAAACTGTGAGTTCTAGGCCACCTAGCGAAGATGAGAACGTATAGTGAATTCCAGGTCAGCCTGGGTTAGAGTTAGACCCTACCTCAAAAAAACAAAAAAAATAAAGAAGATATTTATTTATTTGAAAAAGAGAGGGAGAGAGAAAGAAAGAAAGAAACAGAAAGACACAGAGAGAGGTGTGCCAGAAGGCCACTGCAAACAAACTCCAGATGTATGTGCCACTTTTTGCATCTGGCTTTCCGTGGGTACTGGAGAATCTAACCAAAGCCATCAGGCTTTGCAAGCCTTTAACATCTGAGCCATCTTCCCAGTCCTCTTTATCTTTTTTTTTAAATTAATTAATTATTTATTTATTTGAGAGCGACAGACACAGAGAGAAAGACAGATAGAGGGAGAGAGAGAGAATGGGCGCGCCAGGGCTTCCAGCCTCTGCAAACGAACTCCAGACGCGTGCACCCCCTTGTGCATCTGGCTAACGTGGGACCTGGGGAACCGAGCCTCGAACCGGGGTCCTTAGGCTTCACAGGCAAGCGCTTAACCGCTAAGCCATCTCTCCAGCCCCTCTTTATCTTTTTTACGGTAATTATGTTTTCTTGGTTTTTATAATTGTGTGTGTGTGTGTGGGCACGTGTACCTTGGTGCATTTGTGGAGGTCAGAGGACAACTTCGAGGTGTCTGTGCACCCCCTTCTTTGAGACAGGGTCTCTTGCCACTGCACATACACAGGCACACTGCAAATGCATGCCAGGGTAGTTGGCACACGAGCTTGGGACTCTCCTGGCTCTGTCTCCCACTGTCATGGGTGTGTTGGGATCACAGACACATGCCCCACTTTGTACCTGGCTTTACGTGGGAGCTGACAAATTGAACCTGGGCCAGCAGGCTTTGCATGAAAGTGCCTTTAACTGTGGAGGTCTCTCTTCAGCCTCCCATTCATTTGCTTTGTTGTCCTTAGCGGTACATATGGGGACTCTGAAGCCATCCTGCTGGGCCAGTGGGGAGCTAATGCCCATGTGACCCAGGTGTCTGATCTTACCATCTACACCTATAAATGTCTTTTATCTTTTTTTCTCTATTTTAATATTTTATTTATTTATTTGAGAGAGAGAGAGAGAGAAAGAAGGAGAGAATAGGCACGCCAGGGCCTATAGCCAATACAAATGAACTCCAGATGCATGTGCCACTTTGTGCATTGGGCTTACGTGGGTCCTGGGGAAAAGAACCGAGGTCTTTAGCTTCACAGGCTAGCACCTTAACTGCTGAGCCATCTCTCTAGGCTCAAACTTTTGTATTTATTTATTTATTTGAGGTAGGGTTTCACTCTAGCCTAGCTTTTTTTTTTTTTTTTTTTTTTTTGAGGTAGAGTCTCGCTCTAGCCCAAGGTGACCTGGAATTCACTATGTAGTCTCATGTGGGGCTCAAATTCAAGTGCTGGGGTTAAAGGTGTGTGTAGTCATGAGAGAGAGAGAGAGAAAAAGAGAGAGAGAGAGAGAGAGAGAGAGAGAATGGGCACACCAAGGCCTCTAGCCACTGCAAACAAGCTCCAGATGCATGTACCACCTTCTGCAGCTGGCTTTAATGTGGGTACTGGATAATTGAGTTCCTGTCAATAGGTTTTGCAGGCAAGTGCCTTAACCACTGAGCCATCTCTCCAGCCCCCCATCATTTAAGTTTCTTCTTACATATACAATTGTAGTAGCTGGCACTCCCTCCCCTTGCTTTGACGACTGGAAGCTATACCCTGGACTGGTAGAATAGCTTCAGGGCCATCGTGTGTGGCAGCAAGATGAGCCCCGGGTCCTCTTCTTCCATGTTGCTGTGATTGCCACGAAATTATCCCTCTTCCGAACTGAGCCTATCAGAGGCATGGCTGCCCCCACCCCTTTGGCTTCAGGGGAGGGGGCATTCCTCTCCATCGTCGTAAGATGGACAGAGCCTTCTCCTAAGTTGTCACAGCGCAGAATGCAACTTGTTGTACATTTTAGTAAGAATTCATTCCGTGTAAAAATACCAGCAAGAAAGCCAAACATTGAGAATAATAACAAAAGGAGGAGCGGTGATCTTTCTAGCTCACAGGTTGGGAGCCTTCATGTTGCAAGCTTCCACAGGGCTAACTTGGAGACAGGATTCGAGAACAGGTAGTTGATTTGGTACAGGACCTTGGGAAGCACCGGTGGGGGAGAGAAGTCCTTCAGTGAGGGAGGGAGGTCTAAGTAGGGGCGGAACGGTGGGAAGATTACCACCGTGGGCAGCTGGGGCTCGATTCCCACTGGGAAAGACAGAACACTTCGACCAATGTAGTAACCATTAGCCACATGTGACTAGGGAGCATTTGAAACGTAGCTAATCAGAATTGAATCATACTCCAAATGTACACACTGGAGTTCTAGAATAGGACCAGAGAAAAGAAAAGTAGCTCACTGTTAACTTTTATGATGGTTATGTGAACATGATTATATTTCAGATATGTGAGGTTAAATACAATATATTGAAATCAATTTCAACTGTTTCATTTTATTATTTTTATTTTAGTTATTTGCGAGCAAAGAGAAATAAAGAGTGGAGAGACAGAGAGAATGGGCTCACCAGGGTCGCCAGTTGCTGGAAACAAACTCCAGATGTAAGCGCCACTTTGTGTGTCTGCTTTTACCTGAGTACTGGGGAATTGAGCTCAGGTTGTTAGGCTTTTCAGGCAAACCCCTTAACTGCTGAGCCATCTCTCCAGCCCTCATTTTATTTTATTTTTTACATGTAGCTACTAAGGACTAGGGAGCATTTGAAATGTAGCTAATCAGAACTGAATTGCATTGTGCTGCAAATGTATGCCTCCATGTACAGCAGACCTTGGAGTTGTTCACTGGAGTTCATGTCACAGAGTCTGTGTCCCTTAGTAACTCTGCAGCAGGACACCCATCTTTTGTCTCTGTTTGTGTGGAACTAAGCCAAATTGACTCCTTGTGCTGTCTATTTCTACATGTGAGGTGTCCACGTCTGCCCTGTTGGCCCTCAAGAAGCCACATGAGAGCCGGGCGTGGTGGCGCATGCCTTTAATCCCAGCACTCGGGAGGCAGAGGTAGGAGGATCGCCGTGAGTTCAAGGCCACCCTGAGACTCCATAGTGAATTCCAGGTCAGTCTGGGCCAGAGTGAGACCCTACCTCGAAAAACCAAAGGAAAAAAAAAAAAAAGCAGCAGCAGCAGCCACATGAACAGGAGCACACAATTGCACAAATCTCCGTCCAGTGTGCGCCAGGATCACATTTGAAAGACTGAACTCTGTGCTTTTACTTCTCCATTCCTTACACCCATGCCCATTCTGCGCTCTCTGATTTTGTTCCTGTGTGCCCTGAGCATCTTCTCCCAGCTCAGAAGACTAGATGTGAGTTGTTCATCCCTTTGGGAGTTGTAGAAACAGCTCAAGGGGTCAAGTAGTGAAACAGAGTGAGCCCCGAGTGCTTAATTGCATAGTCGCAGAGAGAGCTTGTGTGAGTCTTGCCCATGGCTTGCAGGCAGACTGATCATTCTCTCGGCAGAAAGACTTGTGCTCTGGGTCTTTGTTCAGCCTTCTGGCTCTATACCTTATAGGAAGCTCCCTTCTGATCCTTCAGGGATCCTGAAAGTACTAGGCTAGAAGACACAGAGATTGTTCATGGCAATGCTCCTAGGCAAGGTGGGATCAGCCAGAACTGGCTTCAAACCATTCAACAATCAAAGACCGTGGTGGGCCCATGTCCTTGTTTTACATCTTAGGGCCTGGATATTTCTCTAGTGGTAACATCACGTTTGGAAATGTGTCTCTCTGTGGTCACACAACTTGCTTGTGTGTCTGCATGTGTGCAGTGTACACACACGTGTGTGCACACATGCATAGGTCAGCCTAGAACACTGAATGTCCTCGATCCCTTTTCTGCTCTGTTTCCTTGAGATGGAGTCTCTCTCTGAACCAGGACCTGTTGTTTTTCAGCACCAGATATTGTCCGTGCTCTGCCCCGACAGCTCTGACGTGCAGCGTGTTGCCGCGCCGGCCTTTTACCTGGGGGCTGGGGCCCAACCTCAGGCTCTCTTGCTCTTACCTGCTGAGCCACCTCCCAGTCCCAGATGATAGCTTATTACGGTTACAAATCCATGTCTTTTCCTCAGTTGATATTGTTTTATGTCTGTCACCACGTTAACCTCCCAGCCAGCCCACCGATGAGTTTACTGCACAGAGAAACAGTATGCTTAAAGATAAATTCAATAATAACGTTGTTCTTTAGAAGTATTTTAATTATTGATTTGAGAGAGAGTGAGAGAAAGAGGCAGACTGAGAGAGAATGGGCACGTCAGGGCCTCCAGCCACTACAAATAAACCCCACATGCATGTGCCACCTTGTGCATCTGGCTTACAGGGGTCCTGGAGAATCGAACCTGGGCTCTTAGGCTTCACAGGCAAGCACCTTAACCACTAAGCCATTTCTCCAGCCCTCAATGATAATTTTTAAAAACCGAAGTATTAAGGAAGCAGGGTATGAGTTTTTCTACTGTTACCTCATAACCTGGGCTTAAAAGTCAGAAAACCAGCTGAGGTAGTTTGAACTCAGTCGTCGAGACAGACTGAAGGCTATGTGAGCTGGCTCAATAGCTCCCCCCAGAGACGCGCGCTTTAGAAGATTTCAGAACGTGCTTGGCCTTGTTTTGTTGGAGGGCTGGACCCACACGGGCACACATTCCGTTATCTTCTCAGGCGTGAAATCGACTAGGAAGGTGGAAAGCTGCCCACAGGATTTCTGGATCATTTGGCTTCCTTAAGCCAATTTAGGCATTAAATGGTTCTGTCATTGACCTGTGACCTGTGCTTTAGTTTGTCTAACGCTGGAAACAAGTGTTTCATGCCCTCTGTGACCTGGCAAATATTTCCAAGTGCAGCTTCTCAGATTTATAGCCCCAGTGCTAGCCACGGTGAATTAATGACGTAGAAGGCTGCCGCACAACCTGTGGACATCTGCAAGGAAATGACAGTAAACTCAGTTATCCAAGCCCGGAGCACGTCAACTGTTGACTAAAACAAGGGTGTCACTGTCTTCTTGTGTTGGCGGTCCTCAGCCAAACATCTCTTTCTCTGAGCTCTGTATCAACTGCCACACTCAGTCAATGTGACCAGTCAGCCTGGGCTACAGTGAGATTCCACCTCAAACAGACAACCCCAAAGCAAGTCATGTGGCTAGGCCCTCCGACGTCTCCTTATGCCTGGTCACAGACCCACAGCAAACCCCATCGATGCTTACACGCCAATGGTATAGGGGCAAGCCTTGTTTCCCACTGTCCCTTCAGAAGCTCTGTTTGCATGCTGGAGATCTGGCTTAATGGTTATGTTGTGTCAAGACCCCTGACCAGGAGCCAAGTCCCCCGGTCACCCAGGAGTCACCCAGAGAACTGCCACAGACGCCGAGACACTCGAATGCAAAAGCAGCAGGTGTCTTTATTGCAAGCCTAGGCCTGGGCTCCGTCCCCACAGTCTGGCACAGCGGTAGTGAGGGAGAGAGCCCCTTTCTTTTGGGGGAAGGGGTTCATATAGGAATTCGAACAAAGAAGTAGGGGATAGATACATGACTGGTTGATTTAAACAGTTCTGATTGGCTTGGGGTTTCAGCGGGCAAAGTTGGGGGCAGGAGCTAGGGGCACTCCAGGCAGATGAAGTCATCTCCATTGTCCTTGAAGTGGAGATTCCTCAGTTTCTTATCTAAGCAGGTGGTCGGAGGCTGGAGACCCCCTCACCTCCCACAGTGGAGTGTTTCTGCAATGCCCTTGAAGTGGAGATTCCTCAGAAACTTTAGGGGGAAAGGCAGCAATTAAGCAAGCAAAGTTTACAGAAGCAAAAGGTCAGCACATTGGCCAGCTAGTTCTCTATCTAAGTCAGGCCTGAAAATTTTTTAAAAATGGTTATATTTGGTCTCTCAGTTAAGGTGCTTGCCTGCAAAGCCAAAGAACCCCGGCTCGATTCCCCAGGACCCACATAAGCCAGATGCACAAAGTAACACATGTGTCTGGAGTTCGTATGCGATGGCTGGAGTCCCTGGCCTTCCCATTCTCTCTCTCTCTTTCAAATAAAATATTTTAAAAGATTGAAAAGAAAACAAAAGGTCTGTTTGTCCTTCACTGAACACAGAGGATGTAGCTGACACTCTCTGGAAGGGCTCCTCCTCTCAGGGCCCCCCCACAATCCTAACACTCTTCTTCTACCTTAGCATGCTGAAGGACAAGAGGCTGATGTTTGACACATTTCTCACTCCCCTCGCCTGTTCCACCTGTTCTCCCTGTCCGGATATTTTTGGGCCCTGCCGGCCTGGGACATGTTCAAAAGGACCCAGAACAGCTTCCTGTTTCCCAGGTGTGAGGTTATATTCACTGTCAACTGAAGGACTAGAATCGCCTAGAAGATGAGCCTCTGAGCATGCCCGTGAGGGACAATCTTCATTTATTTACTTACTTATTTGCACACCTGTGTGTGTGTGTGGGGGGGGGGATTCTAGTGTCTCACCTTTGAAAATAAATTCCCTTCTGGCTTTATGTCCATGGCTGTGAAATTGAGCCCGGGCCAGTGGGTTTTACACCCCAGCATCTTTAACTGCTGGACTGTCTCCTCAGCCCCCCAGTGAGAGGTCACCTTAATTAGGTTAATGGAGGGGGGAAGATCTACCTCACTTGTGGATAGCACCCTTCCACCCGCATTAAGGGAGAGAGCTGGCACTCACTGCTCTCTAGTTACTGGATGCAGAGGCAACGTGACCCACCGTGTCATGCCCCTGCTGCCATGGACTGCCACCTCAAAGTGTAAGATGGGGGATAAAAAGGAAAACCTTCCTTCCTTAAACTGATTATTGTCAGGCATTTTGTCATGGAAATAAGAAAATAACTAACAGCCTAGGTGAATTGCTTTTCTCACCACTGTGACCAAATACCTAATATAAAGGTCTTTAAAGTCTGGAGAGATGGTTAAGGAATTTGCCTATAAAGTCAAAGGGCCCAGGTTCGAATCCCCAGGACCCACGGAAGCCAGATACACCAGGAGGCGCATATGTCTGGAGCTTGTTTGCAGAGGCTAGAGGCCTGGCACACCCATTTTCCTCTCTTTGTCTATCCCTTTCTCTATCTGCCCCCCCCCCCCCCGTTTCTCAAAAATAAGTAAATAAAAAACTTTAAGCCAGACGTAGTGGTGCATGCCTTTAATCCCAGCACTCAGGAGGCATAGGTCGGTGGTATCACCATGAGTTCAAGGCCACCCTGAGACTACATAATGAATTCCAGGTCAGCCTTGGCTACAGTGAGACCCTACCTTGGAAAACTAAAAAACAACAACAACAACAACAACAACAACAACAACAAACTTCAAATAAAACATCTTAAAGGAGCAAAGATTTACTTTGGCTCACGGTTTCAGAGGGTTCACACACTGGTCCCTTAGTCCCGTGTGCTTGGGAAGAACATTATGGTGGTGAGAACAAGGGATGGAGAAGGTTCTGCATTCAGTAGCAGGCAGGAAGCCAAAAGAGATGGAGGGAGACAGGCCTGGCACCAGGTATAACCTCATAAGGCTCTGCTTTCTTCACCTGGGCCTGACCTACTAAAGTTCCACCACATTCCAAAACCAGCACCACCAGGTAGGCACCAAGCACACCACACATGAGCCGGTGGGGGACATTTCAAATTCAAATGTAACACCAGGGTTCTGAATAATTTTAAAGTATCAATTAAAATGAGGTGAAGGCTGGACAGATGGCTCAGTGGTTAAGGCACTTGCCTGAGAAGGCCAGTGACCCGGGTTCAATTCCCCAGTATCCACATAAGCCAGACACACAAAGTGGCACATGCATCTGGAGTTTGTTTACGGTGGCTAGAGGCCCTGGCATGCCCATCCTCTCTCTCTCTTTCTGTATCTCTCTGCTTACAAATAAACAAATAAATCATATATATATATAGATATAGATGTATATATATATCTATATATACATCTATATATATATAGATATATATATATATCTATATATCTATCTATATCTATATATCTATATCTATATCTATATATGTAATGTAATACATATCTGGTAAATATGAGGTGAGACTTCCTACCTCACTCATTCTCCATTTATTCATTCAATTAGCACTTGTTAGGAACTTACCACATACATCATAGTGGGGGGGGGTCAATCAATCAACAGCTAAAATAAGAAAATAAGAATAGACCAAGAAGGTTGGGAAGGGGAGAGAGTGTATGTTCCTGTACGGTGACATGGTTAGGGAGGTTGTCAGGAAATGGCCTCCTGAGTGAGTGGTGTGAATGGAATGGGAACAAGAGAGGAAACGTGCGGGAGCATCTTTCCAGGGAGGGCGTCAGCATGCAGGGACGATGCGCGCCGCCGGCCGGCCTCCTGTCTCGCAGCTGACCTGTCTTCCTGCTCGCCTCTTCTCACAGGGAGCAGACCCCAAGAACAGGAGAGGGCTTTTGCGTGGGCAAGCTGCACAGACCAGGGAGGGAGAAAGACAGAGAAACAGTCATTAAAGCACAGATGGGAGGATAAAGGGCTACGGCGAGGAGGATGGGAACACAGTCTACCTACCAGGATCGCCTAAACACCTGCCTCACAGCTGGGTCAGAAAGCCTTCTCCCCACTCCTTGCACCCTCTCCCCCCCTCCGCCCAGTGCAATACTTTCTGCCCTGGGCACCCCAGAGGATTCCAGAGTGGGAAACCTCATCGGGCATTCCAGAGCACAAACATAAACACGAAGACTGTGACCCAGCGGATAACTGGAATTGATTCAAGATGCCGAGGAAGCAGGAAAGGTGACTTATTTGCAGGCTCGGGATGCTAACACACACACACACACACACACACACACACACACACACACACACACACATACACACATGCACGCGCGCACACACACAGCTAGAGGTCAAAAGGTAGAGGTCAAAGGAAGGAGATGGCAGTCTGCCCTGGCAATGGACAATCCAAGAATCCAGGTTCTACAGAACAAGAAAAACAAACCTTAACCTAACACAAGTTCAGAGCCAACCGTTTGGTATTTATGTAACCGACTAAACGTTTAAAGCAAAACTGAGTGTTGACTT
Source organism: Jaculus jaculus (assembly GCF_020740685.1). Classification (NCBI taxonomy): domain Eukaryota; kingdom Metazoa; phylum Chordata; class Mammalia; order Rodentia; family Dipodidae; genus Jaculus; species Jaculus jaculus. Next base: position 14,158,369 of record NC_059120.1, read on the forward strand.
AATGGTATATGAGTCATGCAAGTGGAATGGCCCTTTAAACACACACACTGATCAGGGTTTCCATTTATTGTTGTTGGGCCATGGGATACTTAATGACACTGAAGTTCAAGAATACCGAAGCCTTCAATGGCACACGACTGTGTATGGGTAACGAGGGACATGCTTAGGGAAATGCCAGCCCCGAGGCACCGGCCGCTGCGCTCAGCCTGCAGCTGGTGGTGAGGAGGCGTCAGGTGAGTCGGTGAATGGAAGGAATGACTTCGAGGCCTGGAGGTGTCAAGACCAGAACACAGCTTCCGCTTGTGGTAAACACCAGGAAGGACGTAGCCTTTCAGAACAGAATAGATGACAGGGTGACCAGCTGTCCTTCTGGAAGGAACTCGTCACTCTGTAATGATCTAGGCAGCCTGAGGGAGAGAACAGACCTTGGCCAAGTCCGGTTTATGGCAAAATCGCTTTTCTGTTTGGTGGGTTTGGGGAGACAAGCTGGGAGTTTGGCTCGGCGCCTCCCTTTCTGCACTTGGGGGCACGCTCATCTGTTATAAGCCCCTGCTCTGGCAGACCCCAGTCCCATGATGAGGGGAGGGTGCTGTTACCTTGGCCCAGCACCGAAGTGTTCTTGCTAAACCTCAGGTTCCAATTGCCAGTAGGTACAAGGTTGGTCTTTAAGCCTGTATGTCATCTATTCTACATGTGATCCCTTGGATTTGAACTTCTGAGAGGGCCGTGTCTTCCAGACCCGGATCCAGTAGGCAATGCACTTTGAACCACTGAGAGTAGGATAATGATTGTTATGATTTTAGTATGAAATGTCACACAGGCAAAGCTCATGCATGGAAAGCCTGGTGTCTTGCTCATGGTGCTATTGAGTGGTGAATTGGAGCTCCGGCAGTGGTAAGTCCATCAATGGGTTAATTCCTTGATGGGCTCAGTCTGAATGGGGCAGTAAGAGGTGGGCCCTCGCTGGAGGACATAGGTCACCTGGGGCACAATTTAGTAGTGTATATCTTTTTTTTTTTTTTAATTTTTTTTTTGTTCATTTTTTATTTATTTATTTGAGAGCAACAGACACAGAGAGAAAGACAGATAGAGGGAGAGAGAGAGAGAATGGGCGCGCCAGGGCTTCCAGCCACTGCAAACGAACTCCAGACGCGTGCGCCCCCTTGTGCATCTGGCTAACGTGGGACCTGGGGAACCGAGCCTCAAACCGGGGTCCTTAGGCTTCACGTATATCTTGTCCTTGACTCCTTCCTATGTCTAGGCAAGCAGCTCGGCTCTTCCACATGACCCCTGTCTTACCTCACTGTGGCCCAGGTACATTGCAGCCAAGTGACCCTGGGCTGAATCTCTGAAACCATGAGCCAGAAGCAATCTCCATCTTCTTTCAGATTGTTTCTCAGGCGTTTGTTACTGTCGCGGTCAGCTTCACGTTGCTGGGATGAACCTCCCGACCAGACGCAGTTTGTAGGAAGAATGGGAAGGATTTGAAGCTTGCAGATCCAGGGGAAGTTCCGCAGTGGCGGAAGAAGCTGGCCCCCTGTGGTGGTTTGAGTCAGGTGTTCTGGATGTTAGGTTCCCCAGCGGATGGCAATTGGAAATCAATGCCTCCTGGAGGCAGTGTATTGTTGGGGGCAGACTTATGGGTTTTATAGCCAGTTTTCCCAAGCCAGTGTTTGGCACACTCTCCTGTTGCTATTGTCTACCTGATGTTGGCCAGGGGGTGATGTCCACCCTCTGCTCATGCCATCATTTCCCCCTCCCATCATGGTGCTTCCACATTGAGACTGTAAGCCAAAATAAAACTCTCCCCCCACACAAGCTGCTCTTGGTTGGTGGTTTCCACCAGCAATGTGAACCTGACTGCAACACCCCCTTTACACAGATCCAAGCAGAGAGCAAAGACGGCCACCACCCATGAGCAAGCACACCCCAGGGACCCCTGGCAGAGCTCAAGCATGTCTTAGACTGGAATTCAGATCCGCTCCCACATCTGAGGGCTGGGCCTAAGATTCACCCACAGTAACACTAAGTTGCAAGCTTCAGTTAAATTCCTGAATCTACTGGGGGCATTCATTCACACTGCCACAGTCACCAGGATGGAAAAGCTGACTGACTCGTAAAATACAAGTGTGGCATTGGGCTAGGCACCTAACTGAGATAATCAGATAATTTTTAAATAAAGAAACCAGGGCTGGAGAGATGGCTTAGCAGTTAAGCGCTTGCCTGTGAAGCCTAAGGACCCCGGTTCGAGGCTCGGTTCCCTAGGTCCCACGTTAGCCAGATGCACAAGGGGGCGCACGCGTCTGGAGTTCGTTTGCAGAGGCTGGAAGCCCTGGCGCACCCATTCTCTCTCTCTCCCTCTATCTGTCTTTCTCTCTGTGTCTGTCGCTCTCAAATAAATAAATAAAAAATTAAAAAAAAAAAAAAAGAAACCATAACTTCTTTGTTTGTTTGTTTTTCAGGGTAGGGTCTCACTCTAGCGCAGGCTGACCTGGAATTCACTATGAAGTCTCAGGCTGGCCTCGAACTCACAGTAATTTTTCTACTTCAGCCTCCCAAATGCTGGATTAAAGGTGTGTGCTACCATGCTGGGCAAAAACTGTAATTTTTATCTTTTATCTTGAGAATTAGAACTTTTTAAAACTATAATGAGTTTTAAAACTATAATGGACCGCAAGTGGCCACCACTGGCCTCAATAATGATCAACAGTTTTCATTGTTTTTTTTTAAATATTTATTTAAGACAGAGAGAAAGAGGTAGTCTCAGAGAGTGAGAGACAGCATGGGCATACCAGGACTTTGCCATTGCAAATGAACTCCTGATGCATGCGCCACAGATGGCTTTACATGGGTACTGGGGAATTGAACCCAGGCTATCAGGCTTTGCAGACAAGCCCCTTAACCGCTGAGCCATCTCTCCAGCCCAACATCTTTCATTCTTGTGTCTTCTGTCTTGACTAACCTTTTTATTCTGAAATATTTGAAACAAATTCCTGTCATCATATAATTTTACCTATAAATACCTCACTATACATTTGATTTCTATGAGAAAAGGATAATTTTACTATAATGATCATTATCACACCCTCAAAAATAAAAACAATTTTGCCATACCATTCAATATCCAATCTATGTTAAATTCTGCATGTTTGCCTTATTCATGTCCTTTTATAATTGGCTTACTTGAATCAAGACTCAAATTAGACTCATACAGTAAGTACACTTGGTGGTTGTGACTCATTGAGAAACTTTCCACCCATACTCATTGAAAACTTACAAGGCAGCAGTAAAACCAACAACCCCAACACACTTTGGGGTCAGAGTACTGTGACCTACTGAGCTAACCACAACATTACATAAGGAAATCAAACACATGCAGAGGTTAGGAGCTGTAATCAACGCTGGGTGAGGCGGCATACACCTTTAACCTCAGCGTGGGAGGCAGAGGGAGGAGGATTGCTGTGAGCTTGAGGCCAGCCTAGAATATACAATGAGTTCCAGGTCAGCCTAGGCTAGAGTGAGACTCTATCTTTAAGAGCGAGAGTGAGAGCAAGAGAGAGAAAGAGAGAGAGAGAGAGAGAGAGAGAGAGAGAGAGAGAGAGAGAGAGGGAGCTGTAGTCAATTTCAAGTAATAGATTTGGAAAAAAATACACCTATATTACTCACCAACTACAAATGGGCCGAGTAGGCTTATAGTAGAGAATCTTGGAAGATACTAAGTTCTCCAAGTGTCCAGTGCAAATATCTCTAGCACTAAGCTATACCAGTATCAGTACCATGAACTCCTTGGTCCAGTAGGAAGAACACAGTATCAATTCTGTGATCTTCTTGCCAAAAGTTTGACATAATTCCAATCATAAGAAAACAATGGAAAAACCTAATTTTTAGTTTGTTCAATACTGAGGATTGAACTCAGGGTTTGGCATACAGTAGGCAAGCACTTTACCACTGATACACCAACCCTCCTTTTTGTTTTAATTTTTATTTTGAAACAGGGTCTCACTAAGTTGCCCAGGCTGGCTTTGAACTCACAGGCTGGATAGCACAAACCAAGATTCAGACACATTCTCCAAAAGCATTGACAAGGGTTGGGAAGATGGATTAGTGGATAAGATTGCTTGCTGTGCAAACATCGGGACCTGAGTTTGATCCCCAGCACCCATGTCAAAAGCCAGGCGACCCTATGTTGAGGAACTAAAACAGCTTTTCTTTTTTGAGGTAGGGTCTCACTCTAGGCCAGGCTGACCTTGAACTCACGAGCTCTGCCTCCCAAGTGCTGGGATTGAAGATGTGCGTCACCACGCCCAGCTTTTCTTTTTTCTATAGACAAGGACATCTGACATCCTCCTCTGCATGTCCTTGCCTTCGCACAAGTACACGCAGCGTGTATGCATTTGTACACACATGTGCGTACACCACACACACATGCACACTGAAATTTTTATTTATTTATTTTATTTATTTATTTTTGAAATTTTTTAAAAAAAGGATTGGCCAGTACTTTTTCACAAGTGTCAAATTCACAGATGATGGAGGCACTGTTACAGAGTGGAAGAGATAAGAGAAAAGCTGCAGGGAAATGCAACGTGAGATCCTGGAGTAGAAGAAGGACATTCCTGGAAAACAATCAAAGGAGATCTGGGGTTTAGTTAGCAACAGTGTATCAATGTTAATTTCTCATTATGTTTTCATTCCTCTTAATTAGCATCCATACAAAGTAACAGGTTTTGACATTGTCACATAGATACATAAATATGTTTAAAATTATACCCTTTGTTTGTATTCAGCCCTTCCAGTCTGCCATTGGTAATAATTACCCTGTGGCATGTAAGATGTCGACACTTGTGGAATGGGAAGAGGGACATAATAGAGCTCGGTGTACTATTTTGCATCTCTTCTGCAAGTGTCAAGTGAACCCAATGTAGAAATTAAAACAAGAAGCCTGGCATATTCTTTTAATGTGCATGCAGTTTTTTTTTTTTGCAACTATGAAATGAATCACAAAAGCAGTGTTTCCAGGTCCTCAAGCATTTTACAGACAGAACTATTTCCCCACTTCCCCGGGGACATTTTACCAAAGGATTGTCAAGGGGACAGTTACTGATATAGCTACATTCACATGAGACAAGAACACGTGACTGTTTCAACTGCCTATCACGATGCTATTATCAATGTTGGGAATCGATGGTGGGTGGGTTTGGCACCACCTCTGTGATGGCCGCTAGCTAGCAACAGAGAGAGAGCCCTTGCCTGCCTCGCCACCTGTGCTATCTCGGAAGTTGGCTGAAGAGGTGACTGGCTGGGGGTGTGCTCGGTGGGTGAGTTGAGGTCCCTGTGCTCTGTGAATGCCCACCCCTGCCGGCTCCTTGTCACTCAGGAGCCACCTTCGTGCTTCTCACAGTGAACCAGAGGCACAGAAAGCCAAAAGATGGGCTTCTCTTTCTTGACTCCTCGGCAGCAGACACCTGGTGCAGGGCATCATGGTGACATTGGCTTGGGACTTGGCATCCTTCTCAAAATTGTCCTGAAAGCCTGTCTCACAGCATTAGGGCACAGTTCCTGCCTGCCTGGCTCGCTGAGTGTGACGGTCTCTATCTAATCAGTTTCCCCCTCCCTTGGAAGGGCCCTACGTGCTTTCGGAAGCGCCCACAGACAGCAGCAATTGCGCACTGCCTGCGTGTATCCTGTTGGTTTTGACAATGTCTGGGTCTCCAGACAATAAATGTGGCTGGAATTTAAGCTTATTTATTTATTGTACTTATTTTAAAGAAAGAGAGAGGGAGGGAGGGAGAGAGAGAGAGAGAGAGGAAGGGAGGGAGGGAGGGAGGGAGAGAGAGAGAGAGAGAGAGAGAGAGAGAGAGAGAGAAAGAGAGAGAGAAAGAGAGAAAGAGAGAAAGAAAGAGAGAGAGAGAATGGGCATGCCAGGGCCTCAGCCTCTGCAAACGAACTCCAGACGCAAGTACCACCCTGTGCCTCTGTCTTATGTGGGTCCTGGAGAATGGAACCTGGGTCCTTTAGCTTCATAGACAAAGCCTTATCAGCTAAGTCATCTCTCCAGCACTGGCATTTTTTTTTAAAACCATAAAACGCAAGTCTTCCTGAAAAGAATGTCACGGTGCCAATTGGTGAAATGTTAGATCCTGACCAAGGTAAGTGATTTTCAGTGAGCACCATGTATAAAGCAAGGCTGGCATACTTTTGATAAGCTGGCTCTGTTCTCACATTCACCGACAGATCCTGTCATCCATGGGCCACCAATAATGTTTTGAGCATCTGCTTTGTTGGACATGAAGCTCAGCGTTGAGTGTACAATGACCCGCACAGCCCTTAATCAAGGTGGCCACTGCCCTCTGTAAAGGATGCGAGTATACAACAAAGTTGCTACTATTTTTTAAAAATATTTAATTAATTTATTTATTTGAGAGAGAGAAAGAGAGAGAGAGAGAGAGAGAGAGAGAATGGGCACGCCGGGGCCGCCAACCACTGCAGACGAACTCCAGATGCATGCACCTCCTTGTGCATCTGGCTTACGTGGGTCCTGGAGAGTCGAACTGGGATCTTTTGGCTTTGCAGGCAAATGTCTTAACCGCTAAGCCATCTCTCCAGCCCGCTACTATTTTTTTCTTTATATTGAGCCACACATTGTGTTTTTCCATCTGCTAATTTTTTAAAAATATTTTATTTATTTATTTGAGAGCGACAGAGACAGAGAGAAAGCTAGATAGAGGGAGAGAGAGAGAATGGGCGCGCCAGGGCTTCCAGCCTCTGCAAACGAACTCTAGACGCGTGCGCCCCCTTGTGCATCTGGCTAAGGTGGGACCTGGGGAACCGAGCCTCGAACCGGGGTCCTTAGGCTTCACAGGCAAGCGCTTAACCACTAAGCCATCTCCCCAGCCCCCATCTGCTAATTTTTGTGTGGTTCTGACATCCATTAGCTCTGCTTACTGTGTCAGGTCTTGTTTCTGCCCTCATCCTCCACTGTGTGGTGGGAGACCAGGCTGGGCATATTCCTGTGGCTGATAGGGGCTCCCGCCAGGCGGGGTGGTCATTGGATGTGTCTCCCAGGCTGGGCTGCCAAGCACGGGCTGCCTCACGCCTCAGTGGCCGCACTTGGGAGGCTGAGGCAGGAAGATTGCCATGAGTTTGAGGCCAGTCTGGACTACATAGTGAATAAGCAATAAGAATTAAGATGTTGCAGGGCTGGAGAGATGGCTCAGCAATTAAGGCGCTTGCTTACAAAGCCTAACGACCCGTGTAGATTCCTCAGTACCCCAACTTAAAGCCAGATGTGCAAAGTGGGGCATGTATCTGGAGTTCCTTTGCCGTGGCAATTGGCTTCAGAGCACCCATTCTTTCTGTCTCTCTTCTATCTTTCTCTGCTTGCAAGTAAATAAAATAATATATATGTATACTAAGGGGAGAGAGAGAGAATTCAAACATCACTCTCTCTCAGCTGGATCCCAGGGTTCAGTGATTTTTCTTCCCCCTGAATGGAAGAAACCCGTAGTCTAAAACATCTAGTACACTAAGGAGGACAGGCAGGCATGTGCCAGGAGATGAGGGCAGCGGGTGTAGGGGCAGCGTTTCTGGTTAGGAGGCCTTTGATTTCCCAAATTCTGTAGTGCGTGAATCTTAAACAACTCTACGAGGACTTTGGTCCCAATTCTGGTTACATCAAAATGGGGAATACTGAGGATCTGTCCAACTTGGCCTGGAAGTGGTTTACCAAGTTGTGTGGCGGGTCTGTAGCCTGGTCCTAAGGAAGCTTAGTTTACTCACAATGTCCAAAGGCCCCACGAGTCCACGCAACCCACCCCAACGAGGAGAGACCCCATTCTTCTCCCCACTCACTTCTCCACTTCCAAAGACTGGCTGTAAAAACACAGGTGACCACCTGAGGGCGCTGCGGCACCGCGATGTTTTTGCAAGCATGCCCGCGCGCAAGCGTGGTGGCTCAGATGGTCTTTGAGGAAAAGTCAAGGGCCGCCTCTGGGGTATAAGTGGGGAATATTTTAGACACTTTGAAAATGCTTCTGCACCCGCTTTCATCATGCAACAGACAATAATGCCGAGGACAAGGGCTCTGCTGCCCAACAGAATGGGGGAGAGGCTTGGGTTTACGCTCACTAGCTGTGTGACTTTGCCCATCGAGGCAGGCTGGACATAGAGCACTGGGGGTTAAAGGAAAAAAAATCCCCTAACAGGTCCTGGCACTAGAGAGTTATGACAGGGGAAGAGAAGTACAGGAGAGAAGAGCAGAGATATAACCATTAAATAGTGCTTAAAATAATAATAATTTGGGCTGGAGAGATGGCTTAGCAGTTAAGCGCTTGCCTGTGAAGCCTAAGGACCCCGGTTCGAGGCTCGGTTCCCCAGGTCCCACGTTAGCCAGATGCACAAGGGGGCGCACGCGTCTGGAGTTCGTTTGCAGAGGCTGGAGGCCCTGGCGCGCCCATTCTCTCTCTCCCTCTATCTGTCTTTCTCTCTGTGTCTGTCGCTCTCAAATAAATCAATAAAAAAAAGTTTAAAATAATAATAATAATTTTTTTAAAGTGCACTAGGGAGGCAGAGGTAGTAGGATCAGTGTGAGTTCGAGGCCCGCCTGAGACTACATGGTGAATCCCAGGTCAGCCTGAGCTAGAGGGAGACCCTACCTCAGAAACAAACAAACAAACAAACACAAAGGACCAAGAAATCATCAGCTGCTTGCAATGCAAATGGAGGGTGGGCTGTGGTCCAAAGCTGGCTGAGAAAGGAAGGAGTGTGCGCGCGTGTGTGTGTGTGTGTGTGGTGGAGAGGAGGCTGCATTTGGAGAGTAGAGTGGGCTAGGTCATGTAATGCCAGGAAAGTGTCACCAGAAGTGAATGTGGCATGTGACTGTATCCCTCCTTCTCCTAGGTAGAGATACCACATGGATACTTCACCCAGAGCCCCGCCTGGCCTAGGACCAGCCTGTCCACACTGTCTTCAAAGGCACCACTTGTAGCGAATTTCCCCTCATCAACTCTTGCTTATTCCAGTGGACATTCCCCAGCTCAGAGGGACCTAGTGATGCTAATGCTGGGCTTGAGAACATGAGCGAAAGGGAGGGTCAAGAGTTAGGAAGTTCTTCTTAGAGCCACGTGGGATACATGAGGAAGGCGGAATGGATGGTAATTATATGCATGTGAGTTTTTGGAAAGCATAAGAGGAATTTTCTTTTCTTTCTTTTTTCTTTTTATTTTTTTGTCTTGCTTGTAAGGGCAAGAAGCACACCACAAGTGATTATGTAGAACTGTTTCCAGAGCTGGACTCTGTCAATGTGTTCTTATCATGGGAGGAAAGGGATTCTAATTGGAGGCTCAGGTAGTTTCAGGAATGGCAGGTGCCAGTGAAAAGCTGATTAATCCTATTCACTCAAGAAGAGGCGACATTGTACAACGCTGCGCAGAGTGCCAAGCACTTCTCTATGAATCCTCTCATTGCTTGTTCCCAACCACAGTATGAGTGACATTAAAATAATTTAGTCAGGGCTGGAGAGATGGCTTAGCAGTTAAGGCATTTGCCTTTGAAGCTTAGGTACCCAGGTTTGAATCCCCAGATACCACATAAGCCAGATGCACATGCATCTGGAGTTCATTTGCATTGGCTGGAGGCCCTGGTGCATCCAGTCTTTCTGTCTGCCTCTTTATCTTTCTATTGTTCTCAAATAAATAACACATCAAAAAATTAATTTAGTCAAGGTGTATTTTTTATACCCACGTATACTCACATAGAGTATGCAATTCAATGATTTCACCCATTTTTTTCAGATCTGTGTAGTCATCAGCATGGTTGACTTTCAAACATTCCATAATCTCAAGCAGAAACTCCCCTATCATGTAGCTAGCACCCACCTCATCCTTTCCCTATTCCCAAGCAACTCCTCATCTACTTTCTGTTTCTACAGATTTGCCTATTCTGGGCATTTTAGGTGAATGGAACCATAATGTGTGTGTGGCATTTTTACTTATGTATTTATTGATGACTTGCTTCTTTCACTTAGCATGACGTTTTGTTTTGTTTTGGGTTTTGGTGTTTTAGATAGGGTCTCACTCTAGCCCAGGCCGACCTGGAATTCACTCTGTAGTCCCAGGCTGACTTTGAACTCACAGTGTTCCTCCTACCTCAGCTCCCGAGTGCTGGGATTAAAGGTGTGGACCACGATGCCCAGCCTTAGTAAGCCTTTTTGAGGTCTACTCATAACTGTGTCATTGTACAGGCACTTTATCCATTTTTCAGTTAGTATGCATGTTTGAATGTGAAATGCCCCTACAGCTTCATAGGTTTTGTATACTTGAACCCCAGCTAGTGGCAAGTTGGGAAGGTCGTGGGGCCTTTGAGAGGTGGAGCCTTGCTGGAGGAAGTGTGTCGTTGGGGGTGGTCCTTAAGGATTAGTACAGTCCACTGGATGTTCAATGCTCACTCACTCAGGCAAGTAGATGCATGCACCACTTTGTGCATCTGGCTTTATGTGGGTACTGGGGAATTGAATCTGGGTCTTCAGGCTTTGCAGGCAAATGCCTTAACCACTGAACAATCTCTCCAGTCCCAGTGCTCACTCCCTGCTTCCTCCCAGCTGACAGGACCAGTGTGATTTCCCAGCTGCCTGCTCTGCCATGATTTCCCCACTATGATGATATTTCCTTTTAAAACTGTAAGTTGAGTAAAACCTTTTCCTTCCATAACCTGCTTCCGGTCAGGTGTTTTCTCCCAGAGACCTGAAGGTAACTGTTACACTATATTGGGATGATTTCATATGCTTTATTTTCAGTAATTCTGTTAAAAATTTATGTACAAGTTTTTGTACAGAGATATGTTCTCAGTTCTATCTCTTTCTCTCTTTTGGCTTTCATTTCTTTGCTGAAGAATTGCTGGGTAGTAGGATAGCTCAATATTTCAAGTTTTGAGGAACCACCAGACTGTTTTCAAAAATTGGCTACATTTTATATGTCCATCAGGAGTGTGTCAAGGGCTTGATTTCTATTTCTCCACATCCTTGGAAATACTTGTTTCCTAACTGTTGATTGTAACTAACAACAAGTGGATGTGAAATGGCATTTCATTGTGATTTCCATTTCTACATCACTCATGACGAATGATGTCATGCATCTTTCCCTGTGACTACTGGCCACAAGTACTCCTTCTCTGGAGAAACATTTCTGCAGACCTCTTGCCCATTTTCAAGCTGTCTTGTTATTATCAAGTCATGCAAGTTCTTTATGTGTTATAGATACAAATCCTTTCTCTGATACATGGTTTTCAAGTACGCTCTCCAATTTGAGGGGTTGTATTTTCACTCCCTTTATGGTATCCTTTGAAGCCCCAAAATTCTCATGTTTACTAAAGTTCAGTTTGTTTTTCCTTGTGTTGCTTTGTTCCTGGGTGTTATATGTAAAAACCTAGTGACAAACCCAAGATAATCAGGCTTTTACCACTGCATTTTCTTTAGAGTTTTACATTTTGGTACTTACATTTAGAATTTTGATCTATGTTGAGGTCATCTACGGAACGAGGGAAGGGTCTTGCTCCGCACTTTTGCACATGAGGATCAGGTTGTGATAAAGGCAGTGCTTGAGAAGATCAATTATTTCCCTCCCACAACGAACAGCCTTGGTAGCCTTGTTAAAAGTAAATTGACCTTAGTCATATGGACTGATTTCCAAGCTCTCATCTCTGTACCTGTCATCTATGGTCCATTCTCATACAAATGCCACACTGTCTTAATTACTGTCATTTTTATTTTTTTTTCTTCTTTTTTAAAAATTATTTATTTATTTATTTGAGAGTGACAGACACAGAGAGAAGGACAGATAGAGGGGGAGAGAGAGAATGGACGCGCCAGGGCTTCCAGCCTCTGCAAATGAACTCCAGACATGTGCGCCCCCTTGTGCATCTGGCTAACGTGGGACCTGGGGAACCGAGCCTCGAACTGGGGTCCTTAAGCTTCACAGGCAAGTGTTTAACTGCTAAGCCATCTCTCCAGCCCAATTACTGTCATTTTTGAAAATGGATTTAGCCGGGCATTGTGGCGCACGCCTTTAATCCCAGCACTTGGGAGGCAGAGGTAGGAGGATCACCATGAGTTCGAAGCCACCTGAGAATATATAGTGAATTCTAGGTCAGCCTGGGCTAGAAAGAGACCCTACCTTGGAAAAAAAAAAGAAAAAGGTTTATATGAGTCCTCCAACTTTTTTCTTCTTCTTTGTTTTTTCTTTTTGGTTTTTCAAGGTAGGGTTTCACACTAGCCCAGGCTAACCTGAAACTAATATGTAGTCTCTGCATGGCTTCGAACTCACAGTGATCCTCTTACCTCTGCCTTCCGAGTGCTGAGATTAAAGGCATGCATCACCATGCCCGGCTTCTTTTTTTCTTTTTCTATAGTGTTTTGGCTACTAAGAGTCCCTTATACAAATTTTTACAAGTCTCTAAAAATTATAGCATTAGCTTGTCAATTCATAGGAAGAAACCAGCTGCTTTTCTAATATAGATTCTATTGAAGTTACTTGTCAATTTGTGTGATACAGCTTAACAATATTAAGCCTCCCAGTGCACAGACATGAGAGACTCCATTCATTGAGTTCTTTAATTTATTTCCACAATGTCTTGCAATTCTCAGAGAATAAGCTTAGTGCCTTTATTAAATTGGTTCATGTTTTATTCCTTCTGATTTTTTTCTAAATAGGATTGTTTTCTTAATATCTTATCGATTGCTCATGGTAAGTGCAGAGAAACACAGCTGACAATTTAAAATATTGATCGTGCACTCTAATATGCTAAACTCATTTCTTAGTTTTAATACTCTTTAGTGTGTTCCTTAGGATTTTCTGGATAAAGCTTCCACGGTCTGCAAACAGATAGTTTGACTGCTGTTCACGCAATTGCCAATGATGTCAGTTGTTTGGAGAAGGATTTGGAGCCCTTGGACAGCACGCATCTCCTTCCTGAGCAAACTGTGGGCAGGTGGGCGGGGAGATGGCTCACTTCTTTCTGAGTGACACCTTTGTTTTGGCTGCTGAGTGCTAGGTGGAGGGCGGCAGAAGACTCGGGTCTGCTTTGGCTTGCACGTCAAGGGCGTTCTGAGCCTCCTTCCTCTTACTGGTGTCCTGCTTTCCAAGTGGAGTCTCTGTCCTACTTGGGGGGCCCCCCTCCTCCTGACCACACTTGCTTGAAACTTACTCTCAGCAACGGATGCACAGAGGCCAGGATGAGCTGTGTGACACCTCGGCCCGTCTCAGGAAGAAAGACTTCAGTTGGGGGCCTGGGGGGGGGTTGCCAAGAAAACCTTGCTCTTGTGTCTGTCTGGCTGCAGTGGAGTTCTGTCCCACTGACCCGGGAGTGGGGAGGAAAGGTGTGGGTCTTGGTTCAAATACCACATGCTCACTGACCCTATCATGCTTTAGTAGCTTGCTTCTTCCTCCCTCCATCCCTCCTTTCTTCCCTCCCTCCCTCCCTCTGTCCTTTTCCTCTTTCCCAGTGTTGAGGATCAAACACAGGCCATACATGCTCCAGGCAAGCTCTCTATCACCGAGCTTCCCCTAGGAGGTTTTCTTCAATGAACTTTCTTCTCCTACTGTAGACATGCATGACTACTGTTATTTTTTTTAAATTATTTTTATTTATTTAAGAGTGACAGACAGAGAGAAAGGGGCAGAAAGAGAGAGGGACAGAGAATGGGCACGCCAGGGCCTCCAGCCACTGCAAATGAACTCCAGATGCGTGCGCCCCCTTGTGCATCTGGTTAACGTGGGTCCTAAGCAGTTGAGCCTTGAACCGGGGTCCTTAGGCTTCACAGGCAAGTGCTTAACCGCTAAGCCATCTCTCCAGCCCATGACTATTGTTATTGTCTTTATGTATTGTTTCTTTATGTGGTCATGGGTGGGCATGCATACATGCACGCATATTTATATGTACATGGATACACATGGATGCATGTGCACTTGTGTACACATGCAGGTGGAGCTCAAAGGACAACCTTGGGCGTCATCACTCAGGAATGCTGTCCTATCTCTCTGACAGACAGGGTCTTTCCCTGGCCTGGAGCTCACCAATTAGGCTACACTGGTAGGAAGCTCCAAGGATTCTCCTGTCTCCACTTCCTTAGCTCTGGGATTACACATGCATACTGTCACACCCAACATTTAAAAACACAATTTTTATTTTTATTTATTTGTAAGAATGAGAGGAAGAGAGAGAGAAAAAGAAAGAGAGAGAGAGAGGGGGAGAGAGAGAGAGAGAGAGAGAGAGAGCACATCAGGGTCTTCAGCTACTGTAAATGAACTCCAGGTGCATGCGTCAATTTGTGCATCTGGCTTAATGTGGGAACTGAGGAATTGAACCCCTGGGTCGCTAGGCTTTGCAGGCAAGTGCCTTAACCACTGAGCCATCTTTCCAGCCCAACACACCCAACATTTTATGGAGATCAAATTCAGATGTTGGTAAGACAAGTACTTTACTGACTAACTGATTCCCCAGCCCTCAATGTTGATCTTTTTTTTTTTTTTTTTTTCTAGAAGTCATCTTTCTAGTTCCCCTCAGCAGTTGGCCCACAGGTCCTCATGCTGCAGGCAGGAAGTGAAAGCTTTGGTGCCATCATTTGCTGCATGAGGCCAGTGACACCTGTCTGGGAGTGGGTGGCGACATAAGGGAAGTCACTCAGGTGAACAACACTACAAAGGAACAACCTACCCTGTAGAGGTGGCTGGATGGAATCCCCACTACGGTTGTTGCTCATGGTCCTTCTGTCTCTTCATGAACACCCCAAGGAAGGAAAGAGCCATCTCATTTAGGTTTTTTTTTTCTTCTTTTTTCAGTTTTTCAAGGTAGGGTCTCATTCTGGTCCAGGCTGACCTGGAATTAACTATGTAGACTCAGGGTGGCCTCAAACTCACGGCGATCCTCCTGCCTCAGCTTCCCGAGTGCTGGGATTAAAGGCATGCGCCACCACGCCTGGCTTGTTTTCTTTAAAAAAAAAATATTTTATTTGGGGCTGGAGATATGGCTTAGCAGTTAAGGTGTTTGCCTGCAAAACCAAAGGACCTTGGTTCGATTCCCCAGGACCCAAGTAAGCCAGATGCATAATGTGGTGCATGCATCTGGAGTTCATTCACAGTGGCTGGAGGCTCTGGTACACCCATTCTCTCTCTCTCTCTGTTTCTTTCATGCTCTCAAATAAATAAATAAATAAAAATTTAAAAAATACTTTATTGATTTTAGAGGACAGGATGGGGAGATCATGCCAGGGTGGGGCCCCCTGTGCTCACCTGGGACAGGCTGCACTCACCTGAGGTGGCTGGAGCAGAGCAGCAGCTGTCCTGTTCTTTTGGTCTTCTGTTTTATTTGAGGCTGAATCTCCTACTGATTCCAGAGCTTGACAATTAAAAAAAAAACCTTTTTATAAAAATGTTTATTTATTTTTGAGAGAGAGAGAGAGAGGAGAGAGAGAGAGAGAGAAAGAAGCAGAGAGAGGGAGAGAGAGAGAGTGGACCTGCTAGGACCTTTGGTATGCTGCGAATGAACTCTAGACGTGTGCACCTCCTTATGCACAAGTGCAATATTGCACGCTTGTGTCACTGTGTGTGTGGCTATGTGGGACCTGTAGATTTGAACGTGAGTTCTTAGACTTCACAGGCAAGATGCCTTAACTGCTAAGCCAGCTCTCCAGCCCCAGAGGTTTGTTTTGTTTATTTTTATTTATTTGAGAGTGGCAGACACAGAGAGAGACAGAGAGAGAAAGAGGCAGGTAGAGAGAGAGAGAATGGGCGCGCCAGGGCTTTCAGCCACTGCAAACGAACTCCAGACACATGCGCCCCTTGTGTATCTGGCTAACGTGGGTCCTGGGGAATCAAGCCTTGAACTGGGGTCCTTAGGCTTCATAGGCAAGCGCTTAACCACTAAGCCGTCTCTCCAGCCCGAGCCCCAGAATTTTTTAAAAACCTTTTTTACTGACAATATCCATAGATATAGACAATATACTATGATCATTCTCTCTTCCTGCCTCTCTCCCTCCTCCCAACTCCCCCTCTTCTGAATTCCTTATTCTTTCCAACTAGTCTCTCTTCTATTTCGATATCATCATTTTTCCCCTTCCTATTATGTGGGTCTTGGGTACATAACTTCAGCCAATGGGAGGTCATGAATATTTAGGCTACTTTGGAATCTGGAAGACAATATTGTAGGCATTTCTACCCTTCCTGTGGCTCTTACATTCTTTCCGCCACCTCTGCTGCAATGGTCCCTGAGCCTTGGAGAGTGTGATAGAGATGTCTCAGTGCTGAGCACTCCACTGTGACTTCTCAGCACTTTGGTAAGTTTTGAGTCACTCCAGCCGTCATTGCCTTCTGAAACGAGAAGCTTCTCTAACTGAGAGTGAGAGTAGCGTTAATGTGTGGGCATAAACGTGAGTATTTAGAGGGCAGTTTGGTGGGCATAGTGTATCCATTTAGCCAGGCAACAGTAGTGGCTTCCTCCCTCAGGCTTTTGACCTCCCAAGTCATAGGGCTTTCACTACCAGGCTGAAGGTCCCTCTCATGGAGCAAACCTCAAGTTCAATCACAGAGTAGTTGGTTTTCCCCATAATAGATCAGCCATCATTGCACCAGTTGGCACATTTGGCCTGGCTGCCCAGCCTGAAAGCTTGCAGGGTCCACCACTAGTTAAGGCCATTTATGACTTTTCTCCCCCAACAGGCTGCGTAAGTTTTTCCAGCATCCTGACAGCGAGTCAGCAGGGAGGAGGTGTCCAGCTCAGCTCCAGCTTGCTTTCTCAGCCACCCGCTGCCCCAGCGTGTGGTATCTTCAGCAATAGGGCCTTGCCATCTATTCCGGTGGGCAACGAAGAGCCTTCTTGCCAATTTTTATTTTTGCAAGCTCTGGTGATTCTTGGGGCGCTGCTCCCCCACGGGATGGGAGAGTTGCTGGCATGTGCAATCACATATTTATGTGGGGTACTGGGTATCAAACTGGAGCAGTCTCTCAAGCTTCTCAGGCCCTCATGCTCTCCCAGGATGGACAAGTCATTATGGAGCTATCTCCTCAGCCCTGTTCCTCTTAGTTTAAACTATTACCATCACCTAAAATCCAAAAAGCCAGGACCCAGGCAGGTGGGTGAGTTGAACAAATGGAAAGAATCTTGCACAACTTTGTTCCACCATAAGGTCATGGGCACGGCTGCAAATAGGCAACTCATAGTTTGGATGGCAGGTGCCAAAACGACAGTTCTAATTTTAGAGTCAACAGAGTGCTTACTAAAGGGGTGCAGGGCTCGTGGGTTTGGAATGCAGGGAGCTTTCATCCTCAGGCTGCGCATGCTCAGGATCTGGACCTGGTTCTGCTCCGATCATTTTCTGATACAAGGGAAAGGAGAACCGGACCACAGAACCTGCACACGCCTGTGAGACTTGCCAAGAATCAAGGATTTAAACGCCAACCTTGTGAGATAGCACTGGTGATGTCCCCTGGCCTGACAGGCTAAGCCCATTTTTAATTTTTTTCTAAATATTTTATTTTTATTTTTGAGAGAGAGAGAGAGAGAGAGACAGAGAGAGAGACAGAGTCACAGAGAGAAAGAATGCGTGCACAAGGACCTTCAGCCTGCCGTGAGGAACTCCAGACATGTGCACCCACTTGTGGCACCTGGCTCACATTGTTTGCTGGTGGCCCTGGGTGTCTGGCTATGTGGGACCTGGAGATTCAAACATGAGTTCTTAGGCTTCACAGGCAAACACCTTAACTGCTAAGCCACGTGTCCAACCCTCTAAATAATATTTTATTTTATTTCTATTTATTTATTTGACAGAGTAAAAGGGAGAGAAAGAGAGAGAGGGAGAGAGAGAGAGAGAGAGAGAGAGACAGACAGACAGACAGAGACAGAGAGAATGGGCACCCCAGGGCCTCCAGCCACTGCAAATGAACTCCAGACGCATACGCCACCTTGTGCATCTGGCTCATGTGTGTCCTGGGGAATTGAACCTAGGTCCTTTGGCTTTGCAGGCAAACACCTTAACTGCTAAGCCATCTCTCTAGCCTTAAGTTCATTTTTGTACAGCCGTTGTGTGGACACTGTCTGACCTCTGCAGATCCTTCTTCTCTAGTAGCTCTTTGTTTCTGGAGGCTGACCCTGCTGCAGGCACCACCTGGGTTGCCTCAGTGGCACCTTTGTGTGTGTGTTCATGTGTGTGTGTGTGTTCACGTGTGTGTGTGTGTGAGTGTTCACGTGTGTATGTGGAGGCCTGAGGACAAGCTTGGGTCATATCTTCAGAAACACTGTCCACTTTTTTTTTGGGGGGGGGTCTTCAAGGTAGGGTCTCACTCCAGCTCAGGCTAACCTGGAATTCAGTCTCAGGGTGGCCCTGAACTTGTGGTGATCTTCCTACCTCTGCCTCCCAAGTGCTGGGATTAAAGGCCTGTGCCACTACACTGGGCTACTTTTTTTTTTTTTTGAGGTATAATCTATCTGTGGCTTGGAGCTTGCCCATGAGGCTCCATTGGCTGGCCTGTGAGCACCAGGGATCTACCTTTCTCTGCGTGCTCAGCCGAGGGTTGCAAACATGTGCCTCTATGCCTGACCTCTTAATGCGGCTTCTGAGGTGTGAGCTCGAGTCCCCATTCTTGTCAGGCAAGCTCTTTGCCGGTCAAGCCATTTCTCTAGCTGCTTCAGTAGCATCTTCTAGTAGTTTTCAGCCAAAGGAATGAGCAGCAGATGCGAGACTTAGAAGAGAGGGAGGCTGGGCTAGAGGGATGGCTTGGCGGTTAAAGCGCTTGCCTGCAAAGCCTAAGGACCCGAGTTCGATTCTCTGGAAACCATGGAAGCCAGATGCACAAGGTGGCACATGTGTCTGCAGTTTGCTTGCAGTCGCTAGCAGTCCTGGCATGCCCATTCTCTCTCTGTCTCATAAATAAATAAATAAAAATGTTTAGAAAAGAAAGAAGAGAGGGAGGTTGGGACATTTCCTCTCTGCTTACGAGTCTGGTCTCTGGCTAGGGCTGAGGTCCGTCCTCTGCCCCATATCCAGTGGCACAATTTTCTGTCCTGTCCTCTGGGCCTGGGAGCACTGTTAAGAATTATTTTCTGGTGCTCTCATCCAGTCCTTGCTAGTACCCTCAACACTTACATTTCTGAAACAGACCTTCATTAAATATTTTCCTTTGAACTGAGTGACAATAAATTCTGTTTCCTTCTGAACTTCCTTTTATTATCATCTCCTTTTCTTTCTTAGTACCGGGGATTGAACCCAGAGCCTCATGTATAACAGGCAAGTGGCAATTATCCTGCCTTAGTTTCATAAGTGCCAGGATTACGGGCATGAGCCACATTCCCAGTCCTGGTTACCATCTGGTCCTGGTGACGTCATTTCTCCTGTCTTCTCACTATTATCAAGCTTAGAGAAAGAAGGCCTTGGTTTTTTGTCTTAGCAGTAGCTCTAGGGGCTCCTCCACTCATCTAGAGCCCTTGTAAACAAAGCAGATGACTCTTCACATCCTGCCCTGGAATTTTAAGCCCCTGGATGTGTGAATCAGTGTTTATTCCACGAGCTGTTTCCAGAAGTAGAAAAGCTAACATTTCCACAAAGCTAGACTGTTGCTTGGAATGAGAACTTGTTTGTATCTTGAACTTTCTGGCATCCACATGAAATACGCAGTCATTGTACCTTCCTGGGACAGAGGGGATTTCACACTGCATATAATATTCTAAGTTAATTTTGAGGAGTTGTCCTCTGAGGGTTTACCCCCAAATCTTCATCAATGAACTTCCATTTCCATGAACCAGGACTTAAAATTTACTTTAAAAAGAGACGTGGTTGAGGGCTCAATGAATGGTGTTAGGGTACAAAGCTTTAGTTATGAAAGATGAATAAGGTCTGGAGATCTAATCTGTAGCCATAGATGACAGCTAAAAATACTGTATGGGAGGCTGGCAAGATGGCTCAGTAGTTAAAGCACTTGTCTGCAAAGCCCAACTTAATTGAGCCTGGGTTCGATTTTCCAGTACTTACATAAAGCCAGATGCACAAAGTGACACCTATATCCGGAATTTGTTGCAATGGCTAGGAGGCCCTGGTGCATCCATTCTGTCTGTCTGTCTATCTCTCTCTGTTTCACTTTCTTTGCACATAAATAAATGAAATATATATTTTTAAAAATACTGTATTGTAGACTTGAAATTGGCAAAGAAGAGAGATCGTAAACACTCCACACACATGCACATGCGCAAAGAAAATGGTGACTCCATTAAGTGCTGCATGCACTAAATTTATATGAACACACCACATCGCACATCTTAAATATATAACATTTTTATTTGTCATTTTTCCTTCAAACCAGAAAACAAATTTAAGGATGGGAGGGGGAAAGCCTATCTCCTTAGGTTTGCATTAACTCACCCGAGCTCTCTCTCTGTATTCATAACTAGGTGATTAAAGTCCCTATTTATAAATAGAAGGGGCTTCCCAACACCTGGAGTCACATCACTGCTTTTAGGTGCCAGGTCACCAGCCAGACCAGGCAACATTTTGCCAAGAGTTTTTTTTTTTTTTTTTTTTGGCATCTCCTTTAAATCTTTTATTTATTTATACTGCCAGTAACATATTAGGCACTTACATATTCTCTAAATGCTGACAACCCAGATATCACGTACTAAGAGTAACCCGGCTTTTACTGTCTGAATAAGTGGGGAGAACAGGGAGACAGGGCCTTCTAATTTGCCAACAGTTTCCTAATGCAATACGCGTACAGAGCAACCACATCCGTGAGCCCGGACACCTGTGGGCTCGCTGTGGAAGCTGTCAGGCTAGCTTGGAAGAGTTGGCGATGAAAGTCCTGAGTTATTTCTGGAGTGGGTGATTGATGTTGCAAATAGAAGTTGACATTTTGATGGGATCCAAACGTGCAGTGATAGAAGTTAATGAGGATAATGATGATGATAATGATATTTACATTATACCGTTCTTCCAGAGAACCCTTCGGCTCTTTTATCTTATTTGTGTTGAAAATGTCCCTTTGGAGTTGGAAGGAGAAGGTGCTATTAATCTTGCAGGCTTTTTTTTTTTTTTTTTTTTTTTTTTTGTTATGAGAGCAAATAGAGGGAGAGTTAATTGCTTGGATTTCAGGCTCCACTTTGATGATAAAAAGAGATGGTTAAGAAATTAAACACAGAGAAACACTGATCTTTCTCAGTTCCTAACTGTCCCAATTGTCCTATAAAATACTGTCAGGCTACACTCCATCCTGTGATCCAGATGTCCTGGGAGAACCCTAAAAGCCTGCCAAATGTGGTCCAAGTTCCTGAATTTAGTGGGCAGGACCACAACATTCCAACCTGCGTTATCTTCCTGAGCTCTTGTTTACCCTGTTTAGCCAAGAAGATTCGCTTGCTTGTCCAAGCTCTGTTCTGAGTGCCCTGTCTTTTCTCTAGCTTCTTTATTGACAATTATCATAAACAATATCCTATGATCATAATTCCCTCCTACCACTCTCTTTCCCCCTCCCAAATCCCTCCTTCACTGAATCTGAATCCCTTCTTTCCAACTAATTTCTCTCTCTCTCTCTTTTTTTGATGTCATCATTTTTTCCTTCTTATTATATGGGCCTTGTGTAGGTAGCATCAGTCATGTGATGTCATGAATACCAAGTCCACTTTGTATCTGGTAGACAGTATTGTAAGCACTTTGCCCCTTATTTTGGCTCTTACGTTCTGTCACGTCTTTCTTAATGGTCTCTGGAGAGTGTGATAGAGATCTCACTTAGTGCTGAACACTCCACTGTCCTTTTTTCTCAGCACTTTGATGAGTTTTGAGTCACCTCGGTGGTCACGGCCATCTGCAAAGAGAAGTTTCTCTAACCAAATGTGAGCGTAGCATTAGTACCTGGTTACAATCATGAGTGTTTTGAGGACAGTTTGGTGGCATAATGTATCCACTTAGCCAGATAACAGTAGTTGTTTTCCTCCTAGGGTTTATGACCTCCCTACCTATAGTCTTTTCATTATACCTTGTCTTTTATTCTTTTCTTTTAAAATCATCTTATTTATTTGAGTGGGGGGAGAGAGAGAGAAAGAGAGAGGCAGGTAGAAAGAATGGGCCTCCAGCCACAGCAAACAAACTTAGTGTGACCCTGCCTCAAAAAAAGAAAACAAACAACAAAAACAAAGAGTTCTAGGGTCTGGGGAGATTGCTCAGCGGTTAAGGCGCTTGCCTGCAAAGCCTAGCAACCCTAGTTCAGTTCCCTAGTACCCACATAGAGCCAAATGTACAAAATGCCACATGCATCTTGAGTTTTCATTTGCAGTGGCAAGAGGCTCGGGTGAACCCATTCTCTGCTTCTCTTCTCTCTCTGCTTGCAAATAAATAAATAAAATATAAAAACACTGAAAAACAAAAACAAAGGTTAGAGCAGGGGCTAGAGAGATGGTTCAGTAGTTGGAGGGCTTGCTTGCAAAGTCTGATGGCTTGGGTTCAGTTCCCCAGGCCACATAAAGCCCGATGCACAAAGCGGTGCATGCATCTAGAGTTCGTTTGTAGCTGCAAGAGGCTCTGGTTCATACATATTTTTTCTCACTTTCTCTGTCTGCCTTTTTCTGTCTGTCTCAAATAAATAAATAAAAATATTTTTAAAAGAGTTTTAATAAGCCAATTAGTTAATAGGCTTGCTGAACAGTTATTCTTGGTTGCTAATACCTTCAAGTTACCCTTTTCCTATACTGCCTTGTGCATCTGGCTCATGTGGGTACTAGAGAATCAAACCTGGGTCCTTTGGCTTCACAGGCAAGCACCTTAACTGTTAAGCCATCTTTCCTTTTTAAAAAAAAAAAACTATTTATTTGAGAGAGAGAGATAGGGAGATGATAGATAGATAAACAGAGAGAGGGTGTGTGTGTGTGTGCGCGCGCACGCTCCAGGGCCTCAAGCCACTGCAAGCTAATTCCAGATGCCCACACCATCATGTGCATCCGGTGTTGTTTGGGCACTGGGGAATTGAATCCAGGCTGTCAGGCTTTTCAAGTGAGTACTTTTAACCACTGAGCCATCCCTCCAGCCCCAGAGCTGTCCTAAGCCCGCATCAAACCTGGATTCCTCTGCCAGTTCTCCCACGCTTGGGAAGCTCCACAGCATTGCTGTTTGATAGTCCTTACCTTACCTGTGTTTCATCCAGATATATGTCCACTGCTTCAGTCTTCCTTCCCCGTCCCTTCCGATCAGCGAGCTCTCAAAAGTCAGGTGCTGCACCCCCAGGGCCTGGCTGTGCTTGTTGCTTTCAAATTGCTATTTTTGACCAGCATTCTTTCTTTCTTTTTTTTTTTTAAGATTTATTTTTATTTATTTATTTATTAGAGATAGACAGACAGAGAGAGAGAGAGAGAGAGAGAGACAGAGAATGAGAATGGGTGTGCCAGGGCCTCTAGCCACTGCAAACAAACTCTAGATGCATGTGCCACCAGGTGCATCTGGCTTATGTGGGACCTGGAGAATCAAACTTGGGTCCTTAGGCTTCGCAGGCAGGCGCCTAAACCACTGAGCTGCCTCTCTAGCCCTGACCAGCATTCTTTCTTTGGAAAAATTCCCTTTTCCCAAAGCTGCAGCTTGTCACGAGAGGGCATTAATTTTTTTTTTGAAAAGGAAGATCAGTTGGGGATCCTCTGCCATAAAGCCTTCATTCACCCTTGTTCCTGATTGAGGGGCACCAGACTCTGGCACCCTGTGTAGGGCTCTATTTCCAGTTGGGCCAAGAACAGGTTTGTACAGAAGGCACTTGGCACTGGACAAGTTTTAGTTCTGTGGCCAATGTCAGTGCCAAGTTGAATAAAGACTAACTCATCAGTACATTAGCACCAACTGAGAAGGTGTGATTAGCTCAGTGACCTCTCCAAAGAGCTTGGTGCTGCTCCGTGAATCAGGCAATCATGCCATTCAGCGGTAAGAGTACATCAGGGGCCAGGGAGATTTCTCAGTGGTTAGAGACACTTGCTTGCAAAGCCCAGTAGCCAAGCCAGATGCACAAAATGGCCCATGAGCTTCATTTGCAGTGATAGCAGGCCCTCGAATACCCATCCTCTCCTCCTCTCTGTCTCTCTCAAATAAATAAATAAAAATATTTTTAAAACAGAGTACATCAAAATAAACTTAACTATGGGCTGTGTGAATGCTATGAACAGCACATGTTACTTGAAGATTCCCCTGGGTAATAGTAATATGGGCACACTGGCGATCTGTGACATAAGATTGTAATTTAGAAGGAGCTGTTCAGGGCTGGAGAGATGGCTTAGCAGTTAAGGCACTTGCCTGCAAAGCCAAAGGACCCAGGTTCAACTCCCCAGGACCCACGTAAGCCAGATGCACAAGGGGGTGCATGTGTCTAGAGTTCATTTGCAGTGGCTGGAGGCCCCGAGCACCCTTTTCTATCTGCCTCTTTCTCTCTCTCAAATAAATAAGTAAATAAATAAATATTTTTTTTTAAAAGAAAACTGTTCAATCACTATATTGTGGAATATCTGGGGTTGTTAAAACTGACAACGTAGATCTGTCTTAATACTGAGATGGAAAGATGCCCATAATATATTGCTAAGCAAAGGAAGCAGACGCTAGAATAGCATGATGATGTAAAGCCATTCCATCTGTATATTGACTTCCATAAATGTGTTCTTAAATGTTCATAGTGGTTATTTCTTGGTGATGAAAATTTGGGCAATTTTTTCTTTACTTCGTTATAGTATTTTTTTATTGCTTGGATTTTGTCCCTATAAGGGGTTATGATTTTTATAATAAACAGGCAGCCCTTTCAGATGGCAAAGAAGTTGTCAGAAATTTAAAGAATCTTTACAGAAACCAGCCCTCAGGGCACAGTGGTTAAGGGGCTTCCTCAGCACCCACACGATGCCAGTGGACACACGGGGTGCATGCCTGTGATCTCAGCGCACCCACGGCAACGGAAGGCGGAGCCAGGAGCACCGGGGAGCTCATGGGCCAGCCTGGTGCCCAGGCAGCACAAAGAACAGGGGGTCCTGCTCCAAGAAACAAGAGGCAGAAGGACAGCAAAACTCCTGGGGTGTTCTGACCTCCACATGTGCACCATGTTGCTGCCCCCTCTACACCAACACACACACACCACACACACACGCACACCACACACACACCATACATATATACCACACACACCACATACACACAACACACACACACTCATACACACACGCACAACACACACACAACACACACACCATACATATACACCACACACACCATACATATACACCACACACACCACATACACAACACACACACACACACACACACACACACACACACACACACACACACCACGCAGCTAACCCTTTAAATCGCCTAAAAAAAATGCTTCCTTTAAAAAGGTTTTATTGGTGCATGTTCATTGTACATAATGGTTTCATAAGGACATTTTCCTAAAGTGTGCCATGTACTTTGATCATATCTCCTCTCACTACTCTGAGCAAAGAAAAAGCCTGCCCCCCCACAACTGAATCCCATGAGGCAGGGACCGTGGCTCAGCTGTAGGGCCGGCGCTCACCGGACGCAGCTCATGGGGACTCAGCTCTCCTGACCAGCGTTAAGAGCCGCACTTGGCTAGTGCTTTGGCTCTGACTTGTCACCTCGGGGACCCCTGTATCCCAGGCCTTGATGGCACTTAACTTACTGGTATAGGATTTCCAATTTCAGAGCCTATAGGACAAGAGGTAAATATCCTATATCTAAGAGTAAAGAAATGATGACTTTATCCCCTATGGTAGTTGCTACTGAAAAAGAGACAGCGAGCGAGCGAGCGAGCGAGACAGACACCGTTAAGCACAGTACAGCTCACTTTATTCCATCGTGACTGATGTGACACATAGGCTCAAGCAGCAAGAGACTCAAATCAGTGCAGAACTCCTCTAGACTAAATGGGTGGTGGAAGGCATGACTGGTTTTGGCACACAGAGTGGATAACCATACACTGGCTGGAAGACAAAGGGCGGGACAAAACCCCACACAAATCTAACACCATGTCGGACCCATGTTTGAGTTCTGTAGCGTGTTCAAGAGTGAGTAATTACAAAGACTAACATGCAACCCTACATAAGTCATGTTATACATCTTTAGACTATTTTCCCGTCTTAGAGATGAAGAGAGAGCCTTAGTCATCGGTTCACAGCAGCTTAAAGAGCAATTATTACACATTAGAGACCTGCCACTGATTTCTACAGCAATCCATCACACTTGAAGACTAATACTAAATAATGTATCGCTCTATATCTTCCTTTCATTAAACCGAACCAAGTCATTCTGAATCAACTTGTACTAACTTAAATATAATTCCTCGTGTCTTTATAATGGTATAAAGTTGTTTTTGTCAGTTTTCCCATCTTTGTAATCTATAGTGGACAAGAGAGGAGGACAGAAACCTATGTAATTGGTGTCTTTCCTTTTCAAGGAGAGCATTATGTTGATGACATCAGAGAAGTAATATGACTGTTGCAAGTACTTCAGGTTTTCACATCATATCTCACCAGGAGTCCAAAAGACACTGCCTTGTTTGCAGCACAGCAGTGTGGAGTAAAATGGAGTAATATGGGGATTCTAGGTGATGTCTCAAGACAAACAAGGAAACAAGAGAAAGAAAACGCCAAGGAAGGAGAAAATGAAGGAAAAAAAAAAAAAAAACAACCACCACATCCATGATAGGACAAATTGTTACAAAGAAAAAAAAAATCTCTTCACTTGTAATTGACTAAACATAATAGAGAACATTCTTTAGTCTGGGATAATAGAAGGAATGATATTGAAAATTATATGTTGGTTAGCCTAGCTAGCTGGGGGGCTGTTTTGTCTGTGGCTGTTTGTGAGATGGTGAGCTGTCACAGGGAGCATTTCTGCTTTGGGTAATTAATGCAGGGCCAACTTTAACTCAAAAAGGGCAACCACAATTGCTGAGAACAATTCTTCTCTACTAACGTGGGCGTGTGGCTAAACAGGCGTTCTTTCTGGTAAAAAAACCCATTATTCACCTGTGGTGAGGTGTTTTGAAATATGACAGTGACCAAGGTAGGTTCATTCGCAGGATGTTCAGAGTTAGATATTTGAGTGTGATATGAATTTTGTGAAGTCGGACAAACGGGAAGATAGGAGTTTCTCACCCTTCCCAAGTAAGTGTCACAAACAGACAGTGGTTAAGAACGCCTTGACTTCCCGGGATTTCTCAGCCCCATCTGACGAGGGGCAATGAAATGAGCGAAATCAGTTCTCTCCTGATCACCAACATAGGGAACTTTGATCACAAACACAGAGGTTTGACAGGACTTTTCTGTGTCTCCCTGATTTTAAATCTCAAAACGAGTTCCGAGCAATACAGGAACAATGGCAATGACTCAGAAGCGGGATGCCATGCCTTCAGTCACCACGCCCAGCAAAGGACCACTTCCCTGGCTTGCTTCTCGCAGCTTTAGAAGAAGAATGAGATCGCCCTTCATGGGAGCATTGTTCTTTGTAAGTGACCTGTGTGGCGGGAAGTTTGTGCAATCTGGAGGCCGGGGAAGAGAGGAGTTTTAATTGAATTCCACAGTAAATATTTCAAAGTGGACTCATCTATTGTGTGAGGCTGGCTTTGGGCACTATTTTCCAATCATGATGCTTCACTATGGGGGCGGCTTCGGGGGCCTCTCTCTGGACCATCAGTAATCATTCTAAAGTGCTAAGTCTCTCTTGGCGGAAATGACTTTGTAGACTCAGATGATTGCAAAGGGCAGGAGGGTGTAAATGAGGCGAGTTAAGGCAGGGGGAAAGCTGGAGCGAGAAGAAACGGAGAGAG